>NC_090655.1:233818557-234418557 GCF_040937935.1 Hyperolius riggenbachi
CACACATCCTAACTTCCTCTCCTTTTTTTGCGCATACACCAGCATATTTGCGCATACACCAGCATAAGCTGTGTGCATGCTGACAAATACATACAGGGGAAGGAGGGAGTGCACTGAATTGGACCCTAGCCACAGGGGTCCAATAGTAAAATGGAAATACATATATCCAGGCACATCGCCTCTAGTTAGGACATTAAATAAATTATTAGGGAAAGGGAGGTGCTGAAGGGGGGTGTGGCTAGAAAACAGCAAAAATCTATTAACCCTTCGCACACTCACATGCAAATGTTCAAACAAATGCATTCACAGATTCACTCATCCAGGCACAACTGTTATCCCTACAGCTAAATTAAAAGCCAGGGTTTTAGTTCACAGAAGAATGCATTCTTATGCTTAGTCACCTATACTGCGCAGAAGTACCCAGGTAAACATAGGTGTCCTAACTCTGGCCCTGTAACATGCATAGTGCAGACATGCAAACACATTCATTGCATCAAACCTATCAATGGATTAGGAGCACACATCCTAACTTCCTCTCCGTTTGGTGCACATGGACACATAACGTTAGCTCCCTTGTGCGATTGGTAAGATGCACCGTCTTTCCCAGGAGAGGAAGTTAGGATGTGTGCTCCTAATCCATTGATAGGTTTGATGCAATGAATGTGTTTGCATGTCTGCACTATGCATGTTACAGGGCCAGAGTTAGGACACCTATGTTTACCTGGGTACTTCTGCGCAGTATAGGTGACTAAGCATAAGAATGCATTCTTCTGTGAACTAAAACCCTGGCTTTTAATTTAGCTGTAGGGATAACAGTTGTGCCTGGATGAGTGAATCTGTGAATGCATTTGTTTGAACATTTGCATGTGAGTGTGCGAAGGGTTAATAGATTTTTGCTGTTTTCTAGCCACACCCCCTTCAGCACCTCCCTTTCCCTAATAATTTATTTAATGTCCTAACTAGAGGCGATGTGCCTGGATATATGTATTTCCATTTTACTATTGACCCCTGTGGCTAGGGTCCAATTCAGTGCACTCCCTCCTTCCCCTGTATGTATTTGTCAGCATGCACACAGCTTATGCTGGTGTATGCGCATGGTGCACATGGACACATAACGTTAGCTCCCTTGTGCGATTGGTAAGATGCACCGTCTTTCCCAGGAGAGGAAGTTAGGATGTGTGCTCCTAATCCATTGATAGGTTTGATGCAATGAATGTGTTTGCATGTCTGCACTATGCATGTTACAGGGCCAGAGTTAGGACACCTATGTTTACCTGGGGTACTTCTGCGCAGTATAGGTGACTAAGCATAAGGAATGCATTCTTCTGTGAACTAAAACCCTGGCTTTTAATTTAGCTGTAGGGATAACAGTTGTGCCTGGATGAGTGAATCTGTGAATGCATTTGTTTGAACATTTGCATGTGAGTGTGCGAAGGGTTAATAGATTTTTGCTGTTTTCTAGCCACACCCCCTTCAGCACCTCCCTTTCCCTAATAATTTATTTAATGTCCTAACTAGAGGCGATGTGCCTGGATATATGTATTTCCATTTTACTATTGACCCCTGTGGCTAGGGTCCAATTCAGTGCACTCCCTCCTTCCCCTGTATGTATTTGTCAGCATGCACACAGCTTATGCTGGTGTATGCGCATGGTGCACATGGACACATAACGTTAGCTCCCTTGTGCGATTGGTAAGATGCACCGTCTTTCCCAGGAGAGGAAGTTAGGATGTGTGCTCCTAATCCATTGATAGGTTTGATGCAATGAATGTGTTTGCATGTCTGCACTATGCATGTTACAGGGCCAGAGTTAGGACACCTATGTTTACCTGGGTACTTCTGCGCAGTATAGGTGACTAAGCATAAGAATGCATTCTTCTGTGAACTAAAACCCTGGCTTTTAATTTAGCTGTAGGGATAACAGTTGTGCCTGGATGAGTGAATCTGTGAATGCATTTGTTTGAACATTTGCATGTGAGTGTGCGAAGGGTTAATAGATTTTTGCTGTTTTCTAGCCACACCCCCTTCAGCACCTCCCTTTCCCTAATAATTTATTTAATGTCCTAACTAGAGGCGATGTGCCTGGATATATGTATTTCCATTTTACTATTGACCCCTGTGGCTAGGGTCCAATTCAGTGCACTCCCTCCTTCCCCTGTATGTATTTGTCAGCATGCACACAGCTTATGCTGGTGTATGCGCATGGTGGCACATGGACACATAACGTTAGCTCCCTTGTGCGATTGGTAAGATGCACCGTCTTTCCCAGGAGAGGAAGTTAGGATGTGTGCTCCTAATCCATTGATAGGTTTGATGCAATGAATGTGTTTGCATGTCTGCACTATGCATGTTACAGGGCCAGAGTTAGGACACCTATGTTTACCTGGGTACTTCTGCGCAGTATAGGTGACTAAGCATAAGAATGCATTCTTCTGTGAACTAAAAACCCTGGCTTTTAATTTAGCTGTAGGGATAACAGTTGTGCCTGGATGAGTGAATCTGTGAATGCATTTGTTTGAACATTTGCATGTGAGTGTGCGAAGGGTTAATAGATTTTTGCTATATAGCGGAGGGTGTGGGGCCACTAGACACCAGGGAACTGTATAGGGGAGGAAGTAGGACCACTATACACCATGGAACTGTATAGGGGAGGATGTGGGCCATTAGACACCAGGAAACTGTGTAGGGGAGTGTGGGGGCCACTAGACACCGGGGGAACTGTATAGGGGAGGAAGGAAGGAAGGACCACTAGACTCTAGGGAACTGTATAGGGTTTAAATGGGGGTGGGGGGCATTAGACACCAGGGAACTTTATAAGGGAGGGAGATGGATACTAGACATTGAGGTTGGCCCATGACTTCGTCCCAGTGTTCAATTTCGGCCCACTTTGTATTTGAGTTGGACACCCCTGGCTTAAAGGGACTCTAAAGTGAAAATAAACTTCTGGTATAATGAATTGTATGTGTAGCTGAGAAATAAAATATTACCAGCACAGAAATGAGTTTGATATTGTTTCTAGTACAGGAAGAGTTAAGAAACTTCAGTTGTTATCTATGCAAAAGAGCTTCACTGAGCTCTGCAACCAAAAAAGTCAAGGACAGCACTGTCTTTTGAAGCTCTTATCTCATCTGTCTCTCATTGTTTCTTGTTTTCTTATAGTTTTCCTGCAGAGAAAAATGGAAAAGGTCATTAGCTCTGTTATGTGAAATCATTTAAAATGCCGAGCGCAATGTGTAAACTGCACATATTAGAGAATGATGTAGTTATAAAAAAAATATATAATATAAAATATAAGAACTTGCATTTTAATGGACAGCGAGGAGAGGGCCAGCGCATATCACAAAGGCTGCATCTGAAATGACCAACAGCTTACATGTGCAGCACCTCTAATAAGCTGTCTGCACACTTCGCATTCAATTCAGATGCAAATCATATGCATAACTACTATTACTTACCATGCAAACAGGAAACTCAGGAATACGGGCTGGGAGCAGCTAACCTGGTAGTTACATACTATCAAAATTATGAAAAAGGGGGGGAGGTTGCACATCCCTAAAAACATGCTGCAATTGACTGGTTAATTGCTCAGGCATGCACCACCTCTATTAGGCTGAAAATGCATGCCCTGCGTTGGACGCAGGGCATGCATTTTCAGCCTAATAGAGGTGGTGCATGCCTGAGCAATTAACCAGTCAATTGCAGCATGTTTTTAGGAATGCGCAACCTCCCTCCCCCCTCCCCCCCCCCCCCCCCTTTTCACTATATAAGAACTTGTTCACACTATGAGTATTTGCTTCTTCTTTTTTTTAAGCGCTGACGATTTTTAAAATGCTACTAATGTTCTATTAATTATCCGTACTAAACAGAATTAATTATTTCAGAAGTTTTTTTTCACTTCAGTGTCACTTTAAGAGTGATTTTTAGCTGATGCATGTGTAGGATAGCCCTGTGTGCTGCAGTTAGTATATTCCCCACAAGATGGCGATGTGAGCTGTGTCAGAAGGCAAATAGAGTGTGAAAATAGAGCAGTCGGCACTCGGCAGAACGCAGGAAGGAGACGCTTTCTGGGCAGACTATACTGGAGGCAGCCTTGGAGGTAATATGTAATATGTAATTATATAGGGTTATAAAAAGTAAAAGCGCCAATGTAACATGCAGATCTTTACACTGCAGAAGAGCTGCAGATTACAAACTTAAAATAATCATGTTAACAATACATGGGGGGAGTATGCAACAGAGATACACTCTAAGAGATTTATTATTATTATTATTTACAGAGAGTATATAGTCTTGCCAATACATCAGAAGATGTATGGGCTGATCGACCAAGAGATAGATCTCTCTCTGATCAAATCTGATCGGAGAGAGGTCCGTTGCCTGCCTATACACCACAGGCCAATTGCCAATCGATTTAGGCATGAAATTGGCCTTGTGGTGCCATCTTGCCGCCCCCTGTGCTGTCCCTTCTTGTTTAATGACCCCCCCCCCCCCCCTCCCATTGTGGTTGCCGGCGCGTACATGCGCCCCACGTTATGCTGACAACCATGTGGGGTGCAGACGGGGCCCAGAGCCAGTGAGTAAAGTATGCTGCATGGGGGTGGTGGGGGACATTTTACATTAAGTGGGGAGAGCGCCGGAGGTTTTATCGCAATCATTGGTCACATTGTCGCTTGATGTATTGGCCACCGTAACTGTTCCTTAGATGGGATTATAATCTAATCCCTAGCATAGCCCTATCTCCATTGTAGTCTAGGGCTAATCTCTATAAATATATGTTTTTTCTGTTGTAAAAATGTAGTTATGTGAATGTAAACTTAATTTACATTCTCTAAATTGATATGTTAATATGAGGGAAAAGCAGAGATGATGGAGATGTAGGGAGTGCTGCTGAAAGGTTAATGACCCAGCAGTTGTGTGATTGTGTACTAGGTGCGGTAATGATATTTTTGTAAGAAATTCAGACGAGTCCTGTGTTCATTTTCATGAGGTCCTCAATATAAAGAGGTTATACCTTTAGCTATCTCAGTTACATGGATCTGTGGGGCCAGCAATATAATATAACAAATGGTTTGGGGAATTATAGATGGAACTTTTGTAGACATAATTCATCACAGTGCAGACCAGTTACCAATCAGCATATTTTCCATCGACAGGGAGGACCTTTGTGCGCAGGTCACATGACCACCTACACAAGGATGGAGGAGGACTGGAGTCACATGACGGAGAGCATATTACACCTCACCGTGGAGGTCATCTCCCTGCTTGCCGGAGAGGTGAGGAGGATTCTGGGAAGTCACATAACATTATTTTTATTTATATTAATAGTACACCTACGCAACTAGAGAGGTAAGAAATCTGGGAGGTCATGACACCAACCTTATCTGCATTAATAAAACGCACACCGGACTGGAGAGGTGAGGAGGATTCTTGTAGGTCTCATCACACATGTTTTAAAACAGTTGAGATGGGGCAAAAATGCAGGAAACGTTGTGTAATGCTATAAGGGAAAAAAGAAAAAAAAAAGAGAAAACCAACTAATTAGCTTGATTGACAACAGATCAGTGACTCGTTTTTTTGCTATGCAAATAAAATACAGAAAGAGACACAAAGAGCCCAATATAGTGTAGTATGTACTGGTAATAGCAGTTGGCTGATGGTGTAATGGTTAAGGGCTCTGCCTCTGACACAGGAGACCAGGGTTTCGAATCTCGGCTCTGCCTGTTCAGTAAGCCAGCACTAATTCAGTAGGAGACCTTTGGCAAGTCTCCCTTACACTGCTACTGCCAATAGAGCGCGCCCTAGTGGCTGCTGCTCTGCTCTGGCGCTTTGAGTCTGCAAGGAGAAAAGCGCAATATAAATGTTATTTGTCTTGTCTTGTCTAATATGGGTGTGACAAAGTAAGTTTATGATAGTAATACTCAAAAACCAGGGTTACCTTCCAGGTAACCACGTGCAGGCAGGTGGGGAGATTAGACCTGTCCACACTCAGGATTAAGAAGTCGCTCTCTGTAGATCGGAAAAAAAGAAGGGGGCAACACACCCCTCCACCAAGGGTGGACTTATACGGACTTGAACATATACAGGCAAACAGAGGCACCAAAAGGATAAAAGTCAACAAAAAGTTTAAAAATCGGGGGAGGCTGAGGTGGATTTCCCTCCAAGCAAACACAACAAACTGTTGATAGAGTTCAACCAAATATTCACATACTCCAGAAAGTGCAACGCATTTCGAAAGCATATCCCACTTCCTCGGGCTATGAACGTAGCAAAAAACTCATGTAGATCTAGTACAAAGCAAGGCGCCTCTGTCCATGCTATGCAAAGTTCTGTTGGGGTGAAGAGCTGACAAGTGGTGCAGGTGTGAGGGCACAAGGTGCCAGTGGAGTAGCTACAAACCTCAGGGCCCCGATGCGGAATTTGGACCTGGGCCCCCCCTACATTAAATAGCCAGGTACAGGTACCTAGGGTATAGGTAGCCAGGTATAGGTGTTCCAGTATAGGTAACCCAGGAATAGGTGCTCCCAGTATAGGTAGTCAGGTAGGGATTAGATTGTGAGCTCCTCTGAGGGACAGTTAGTGACAAGACAATATACTCTGTACAGTGCTGAGGAAGATGTTGGTGTTCTATAAATACTAAATAATAATAGGTGCTCCCAGTATAGATAGCCAGGAATAGGTGCCTTAGTACAGGTAGCCAAGAGTAGGTGCCGCAGTATAGATAGCCAGGGAGAGAGACAGGGACACGGAGAGAGACAAGGACAAGGAGAGACAGGGACAGAGGGAGAGAGGACAGCCACAGGGAGAGAGACGGACTCAGGAAGAGAGACAGCCACAGAGAGAGACACAGGGAAACCGTGAGAGAGACCGGGACACAGGGAGAGACACAGGGACACAAGGAGAGAGGACAGCCACAGGGAGAGACATAGGGACACCGGGAGAGAGACAAGGACACGGAGAGACACAGGGAAACCGGGAGAGACTTGGGGAGAGAGACAGCCACAGGAAGAGAGAAAGGGACACGGGGGGGGGGGGGGGGGGGGGGGCAGCCATAGGGAGAGACAGGGACACGGGGGGGGGGGGGGGGGGCAGCCATAGGGAGAGATAGGGACACAGGGGGGGGGGGGAGACAACCATAGGGAGAGATAGACGCATGGGGGGAAGGGGGGAAGACAGCCATAGGGAGGGACAGGGACACGGGGGGGGGGGGGGGAGACAGCCACAGGGAGAGACAGGGGGGGGGGGGGAGACAGCCACAGGGGAAAACAGGGCCACAGGGGGGAGACAGCCACAGGGGAAAACAGGGACACGGGGGGAGACAGCCATAGGGAGAGACAGGGACACGGGGGGGAGACAGCCACAGGGAGAGACAGGGACACAGGGGGGGGGGGGGGGGAGACAGCCACAGGGGAAAACAGGGACACAGGGGGAGACAGCCACAGGGAGAGACAGGGACACGGGGGGGAGACAGCCACAGGGAGAGACAGGGACACAGGGGGGGAGACAGCCACAGGGAGAGAAAGGGGCACAGGGGGGAAGACAGCCATAGGGAGAGACGGACACGGGGAGGAGACAGCCACAGGGAGAGACAGGGACACAGGGGGGGGGAGACAGCCACAGGGAGAGACAGGGACACGGGGGGGGGGGGGGGAGACAACCATAGAGAGAGAGACAGAGAGAGAAACATAGAGAGAGACAGCCACAGAGAGAGAGACAGGGACTCAGGAAGAGAGACAGCCACAGAGAGAGACACAGGGAAACCGTGAGAGAGACCGGGACACAGGGAGAGACACAGGGACACAAGGAGAGAGACAGCCACAGGGAGAGACATAGGGACACTGGGAGAGAGACAAGGACACAGGGAGAGAGACAGCCACAGGGAGAGACACAGGGAAACCGGGGGAGAGACCTGGACTCAGGGAGAGAGACGAGGACACAAGGAGAGAGCTAGCCACAGGGAGAGAGAAAGGGACACGGGGGGGGGGGGTGTCAGCCATAGGGAGAGATAGGGACACGGGGGGGGGGGGGGAGACAGCCATAGGGAGAGACAGGGACACATGGGGGGAAGACGGCCATAGGGAGAGACAGGGACACGGGGGGGGGGGGGAGACAGCCACAGGGAGAGACAGGGACACAGGGGGGAGACAGCCACAGGGAGAGACAGGGACACGGGGGGGGGGGGCGGAGACAGCCACAGGGGAAAACAGGGACACGGGGGGGAGACAGCCACAGTAAGAGACAGGGACACAGGGGGGGGAGACAGCCATAGGGAGAGATAGGGACACAGGGGGGGGAAGACAGCCATAGGGAGAGACGGACACGGGGAGGAGACAGCCACAGAGAGAGACAGGGATACAGGGGGGGAGACAGCCACAGGGAGAGACAGGGACACAGGGGGGAGACAGCCATAGGGAGAGACAGGGACAGGGGGGGAGGAGACAGCCATAGGGAGAGACAGGGACACATGGGGGGAAGACAGCCATAGAGAGAGACAGGGACACGGGGGGAGACAGCCATAGGGAGAGACAGGGACACAGGGGAGGGGGGGAGACAACCACAGGGGAAAACAGGGACACAGGGGGGGGGGGACAGCCACAGGGAGAGACAGGGACACAGGTGGGGGGGGGGGGGAAGACAGCCACAGGGAGAGACAGGGACACGGGGGGAGACAGCCACAGGGAGAGAAAGGGACACGGTGGGAGACAGCCATAGGGAGAGACGGACACGGGGAGGAGACAGCCACAGGGAGAGACAGGGAGACAGCCATAGGGAGGGACAGGAAGGGGGGGGGGGGAGACAACCATAGGAACTAGGGAGAGAGACAGGGACACAGTAGGAGAGGCAATGCAGCCTGGACTTACAAAGCTCCAGACTCCTCGACCTCCCCACTGACTGGCAGCAGTTCAGCAGAATTGCAGCCAGGCGACAAACACGACTTTCCCACACTGACTGCAGCTCACTCGATGAATATGGGAGGAGCCAGGCCAGCCAGAGATCAGTGAAGGGCCAACTGGAGCGTGGAGGGGGCGGTCCGGAAGGTCAGGATGGAGTGAGTGACAGCAGCTGCAGAGAGGAGATGACAAGTAATCTCCTCAGAGATCAGAGCCAGCCCAGACAGGGTGACTTTGTTGTGTGTGTGACGTATAGCAGTCACACACACTGAAGTGGCCGCTGCTGTCTGAAGAGAGCAAGGGAGGGGAGATAATTACTCTGGAGACCAGGCAGGCAGACAGTGCGTGGATGTGTCTGCATGCACTGTATCTGTCTGGGAGCCGCAAATGGAGCCCTCCCGAGCCGGCCAGGTTAATTAAGTGCCGGCCGCTGCAAGTATATACACACACACATGCGGGGGGCCCCGGGCCCCTCCCCTCAGGCTGCAAGAGCCGGGCCCAGTCGCGGGTGCGACCGCTGCGACCTCGGGCCCTACGCCCGTGCAAGGTGCCCAGGGTGAGTGGGGAGAACAATGCTCTTATCACGCTTAGTTCTAGACGTATTCACAGAGGTCTAAATAAAACGTAGTCAAAACGAAAGCTAAGGTCATACACGTGAGATCAGATGGCTGAGGTACAATGGATGAGACAAAGGCTAGGTCGAAAACAGGCTAGGGTCATAAACGGGAGATCAGATGGCTGAGGTACAGAGGATGAGACAAAGGCTAGGTCGATAACAGGCTAGGGTCATACACGGGAGATCAGATGGCTGAGGTACAGAGGACTAGGCAAGAGAGTGGTCAATAAAGCTAAGGTCAAATATAAAGTCAGTCAGGCAGTCACATTAATATACAATAATTGAGTAATGAAGTCGCATTGAAATACAATAACAAGTTTATCACTGAGTGACAAAGTGCCCAGCAGACCAGCGTACTGATTTCTATCTCGGGCAAGGACTAAATGTGAGACAAGGGCTTAAATACTTTAGAGCCAGACCAAGACCAGCCCCCAACCCACAGCAACCAATTAAGGCAAGCTACAATCAGAGTGTCAGCTGACAGCGTGTCAACTGACACTAAACCCTCCGACGTCTCAGTGTGTAGGATGGGCGTCTGCCGGCAGACGCCCGCCCACTGACGTCACCAGGGACTACCCTAGCGTCCTGGTTGCTATGGACGCCGGGTACGGAGGAAGTGCGTCGTCTTGAAGAGGAAGTGCCAGGACGCGCACGGGAACCCGCCGAGAACGGAGCATCACTGGAGCCAACAGGCAAGTTTCTTACAGCTCTGAGTCAGGGATCAACGATCTACAGGGCTGATCACTGGCTGATGCATCGGGGGCTGCTGTATGTACGCTAGATACTCAGCAGAGGCAGTCATTATTGGCCGAGTGTCATCTAGCTTATGTATGAGGCTTTAGCCATAGACCCTGAACAAGCATGAGCAGATATTTCTGACTAAAGTTTGACTAGATTTGCCACCTGCTTTTTTCAGATGTGTAGTTTAGATACAAAGAAAGGGGAAAGGTGGGAGAAATTGTGTAGTTATATAGTTAGGTTGAAAAAACATCCGTCCATCAAGTCCAACCAGAAAAAAAAACACCATCTTGAACCTGCACATATCCCAGTTTATTCAGGGGAAAGTGAAAAACCTTACAAGACTTTATCAAATCTGTCTTTCTGTCACTACCACATGTAAAGGAGTTCTGTAGCCTGGAGAAAAATTAATGAATTCAACTTACCTGGGGCTTCTACCGGCCCCCCGCAGACGTCCTGTGCCCGTGTCGGAACAAAACGATCCTCCGGTCCCCTCCGCGGCTTGCTTCCCTTATTTGTGACTTTAATGACGCAAGCAACTGCGGCTGCAAAGCCCTGGCTGCACGCATCCTCGCTCCTGGACAGGGAGCTCCTGGTGACGTCAGCGGGAGCAAGGACGCGTACAGTTGCTTATGATATTAAAGTCACAAAAACCGGCGCAGGCACAGGACGTCTACGGGGGGGTTTGTGATTGGGGGGGCTTGTAGAAGCCCCAGGTAAGTTGAACTCCTTTTTTTCCAGGCTACAGAACTCCTTTAAAAGACCAGGCCCAATCTAGCATCATTAAACTACTAACAAAAAATTGTGTGGCCAGGTAAAGTGTACAAAAATTATTTATTAGTAAATACAAAAAGACAAACATCTAAAAAACAGCAGCATAAAGTGGTATTAAATTTACAGAAGTGTGACAGGAGGTGGGCGCGCGATCGGCGCATGCGCAGAAGAGCGCGACTGGCCAGATTTCTGGGGGAGATAAGTAGAGAATGGAGTGGCTGGAGAGGACGACAAGGGAGACTACGCACCTCATGGGGCTGGAGGAAGCCTCAGGTGAGTATAAATACAACAATAATTTACAGCTTAGGTTTCTGTCAATGCCTCTGGCATTATTCCACCTTTTTGTTTTTTCTCCTAACTCATATAGTTGTCTGTTCTGATAATTCCATTGGAGTATCTGCAGTATCGCAGAAGAGATTCCTTTTTTTTTGTGTTGAGCAATTGTGCAAGTCTATAGTCCAAACTGTGCCTTTCTTTCTTTGTGCGCTATGTCTTTGATTAGTTACCAATTGCAATTGCTGTATGACCAATGTCTTGTATACTTGTGCAATTTTATCTTAAAGTGAATGGGAACCGCATTTAAAAAAATGAGACAGATACTTACCCAAGCAGAGGGAAGGCTCTGGGTCCTATAGAGCCTTCCGGCTCCTCTCCTGGTCCCCTCGTTCCAGTGCTGGCTCCCGGTAGCAGTATTTGACTAAATTAGTCAAATACTGCTTTACCCGGCCGAAGGAGGCTTCAGAAGTCTTCAGGGAGCCCGAGTGCTCCTGAAGAAGGATGGCTCTGTACTGCGCCTGCGCAAGCACGCTCTCTTCCACGCCTGTGCAGTATGGAGCCGCACATCTTCGGGAGGACACGGTTCCCAAAGACATCCAAATATCCTTTCGGCGGGGGATTGAAACAGGGGGAGCCAGCACAGGTTAGGGAGCACCGAGAGAGGAGACGGAAGGCTCTATACGACCTAGAGGCTTCCCTCTCCTAAGGTAAGTATTTGCTTCATTTTTTTTTTAATGCAGTTCCCATTTACTTTAATAAAAATTGTTTGATTTTTTTTTTTTTTAAAGGAAAGGTGAAGAGGCTTCTGGGAGGTTTGTATGATTTTACTATTGATTTTTCTATACAGAGTTTTCCTCCAGTGAAGTCTAATGATTATGTGATCATCACGGTGCCCATAACTCTTCCCCTGATATCTAAGAAACACAACAAACAGAAGGTTCTGGAAGTCATCGAGAAGATGATGAAGCTGCTGACAGGAGAGGTGAGCAGTGCTGAGAATTATGGGACATTATCCAGTAACAACAAGGGATGTGTCTGAGTGGTGACTGTATCACTGTGTTTGTCAGGTTCCTATAAGGTGTCAGGATGTCACCGTCTGTTTTTCCAAGGAGGAGTGGCAGTATATAGAAGGACACAAAGACTCGTACAAGGATTTTGTGATGGAAAATTGGCCGCTCCTGACATCACCGGGTAAGAGGAGACTTTAATTTCTTGTTAAGGTGGTCATACATCTAGCAAATTTGCAGCCGATCGACCATCCATTTGATAATTATTATCAAATTGGATGAAAACTGCTACCACAACAAGCATGCCGCATCGGTGACAAATTCAGGGTGAAAATCAATTGAACATGCTGGGAAATCTCGGGCCGACGTGGTCGATTGGGTGCACATCGGTAACTGTGCGATATCGGGATGAGCAATGAACACAATGGAACCCCTGGCTGCTGTCCCCCCAAATGTTTGTGTCCCCGGAGTTTCCTTCCTGTAAATCTCTCACCTGTCCAGCTGCTCCTGCTTCCTTCATTCGCGTCCCACATGGCTGCCAGCATATAGCACTGTCGTGTGTGTGCAAGGCTGCATCACTAGTCATTTGGAAATTGGCCTGTGGTATATGGGCAGCCAACACATGTCTCTCTGATCAGATTCCATCAGCGAGAGATCTGTCTCTTAGTTGATCTTCCTAGACATCCCTAGACCATAGAAAGGGAAGCAGCATGGCAGGGATGTGGGGTCACATTGGCTCTTCTAGTCTTTACTTCCTTACTCATAAGGAAAGGAATGGCAGGAAGTGACATCACTGTTCAAGCTATTTGAGTCCGACAGGAGAAGAACACTATTCAAATGTTAACGTTTTTATTAACTTAGGATGTGTGTTTAGCCCAACACATATGGACTCTATATATTGCAGGGAGGGGGGATGCATGCAGAGACATCTTCATGCGGAGGAGCTGTTGCACATGGAGTATAAGGATTGTTGATCTTTGGATAGGGATCAATGGAATTGTTTTGCTGATACAGAGTGCTGATGACTGTGCCGTTAGTGGAAGGGGAAGTCACTGTGGGTGCTGGAGGAGGAGAGGTCCCTGTGGGTGCCTGGGGGGAGACGTCACTGTAGGTGCTGGGGGAGGTAGAGGCCAGTGTGGGTGCTGGAGGAAGAGGAGAAGTCGACTCACTATAGGTGCTGGGGGACGTAGAGGTCAGTGTGGGTGCTGGGGGGGGGGAGGTCAGTGTGGTTGTTGGGAGAGGTCACTGTAGGTGCTGGGGGATGTAGAGGTCAGTGTGGGTGCTGGAGGAAGGGGAGAGGTCACTGTGGGTGCTGAGGGAGATAGAGGTCAGTGTGGGTGCTGGGGGAGGGGAGGTCAGTATGGTTGTTGGGAGAGGTCACTGTAGGTGCTACTTTTGGGATGGGAGGTCCCTGTGAGTGCTGCTGGGGACAGGAGGGGTGCCACTGGTGGAGGGAAAAGTCACTGTGGGCGCTGGGAGAGAGATTGGTCAGTGTAGGTGCTGGGGAGGAAGGAGTCACTGTGGGTGCTGGGGGAGGGAGAGGTCACAGTGGTGCTGCTGGTAGGGAGACACCATCTTACTTGCTCCCACACAGCTGACGGAATGGCCACACTAGGATTCATGTCCAGAGCTTCTTCACTCCAAAGTGTCCCCGGCGGGGGTGGAGCTTCTCGTGGTCAGGGTGGAGCTTCATTTGCACTGGCTTCTGGATGGGCAGTACGTCCCTGGCGTCTGGATGGGCAACACATCAGGGCCCTTTTTTTGAACATTTTAAAAAGGGGGTGGCTGGGCACCCAGAGCCCCCCCCCCCTCTGTATGTGCCTGGTGGGGGCTACCTAATACTGGGGGAACATCTGGCTACCTATACTGGGTGAGTGGGGGCTATCTATTACTGGAGGCACATCTGGCTACCTGTACTGGGTGGGGGCTATCTATTACTGGAGGCACATCTGGCTACCTGTACTGGGTGGGTGGGGGCTATCTAATACTGGGAGCACATCTGGCTGCCTGTACTGGGTGGGTGGGGCTATCTAATACTGGGAGCACATCTGGCTGCCTATAATGGGTGGGTGTGGGCTATCTAATACTGAGAGCACATCTGGCTGCCTGTACTGGGTGGGTGGGGCTATCTAATACTGGGAGCACATCTGGCTGCCTGTACTGGGTGGGTGGGGCTATCTATTACTGGGAGCACATCTGGCTGCCTGTACTGGATGGGTGGGGCTATCTAATACTGGGAGCACATCTGGCTGCCTGTACTGGGTGGGGCTATCTAATACTGGGAGCACATCTGGCTACCTGTACTGGGTGAGTGGGGGCTATCTATTACTGGAGGCACATCTGGCTACCTGTACTGGGTGGGGGCTATCTATTACTGGAGGCACATCTGGCTACCTGTACTGGGTGGGTGGGGGCTATCTAATACTGGGAGCACATCTGGCTGCCTGTACTGGGTGGGTGGGGCTATCTAATACTGGGAGCACATCTGGCTGCCTGTACTGGGTGGGTGGGGCTATCTAATACTGGGGGCACATCTGGCTGCCTGTACTGTATGGGTGGGGCTATCTAATACTGGGAGCACATCTGGCTACCTGTACTGGGTGGGTGTCTACTTAATACTGGGAGCACATCTGGCTACCTGTACTTGGTGGGTGTCTACTTAATACTGGGAGCACATGTGGCTACCTGTACTGGGTGGGTGGGGCTATCTAATACTGGGAGCACATCTGGCTGCCTGTACTGGGTGGGTGTCTACTTAATACTGGGATCACATCTGGCTACCTGTACTGGGTGGGTGGGGGCTATCTAATACTGGGAGCACATCTGGCTGCCTATACTGGGTGGGTGGGGCTATCTATTACTGGGAGCACATCTGGCTGCCTGTACTGGGTGGGTGGGGCTATCTAATACTGGGAGCACATCTGGCTGCCTGTACTGGGTGGGTGGGGCGATCTAATACTGGGAGCACATCTGGCTGCCTGTACTGGATGGGTGGGGCTATCTAATACTAGGAGCACATCTGGCTGCCTGTACTGGGTGGGTGGGGCTATCTAATACTGGAAGCACATCTGGCTGTCTGTACTGGGTGGGTGGGGCTATCTAATACTGGAAGCACATCTGGCTGCCTGTACTGGGTGGGGCTATCTAATACTGGGAGCACATCTGGCTGCCTGTACTGGATGGGTGGGGCTATCTAATACTGGGAGCACATCTGGCTACCTGTACTGGGTGGGTGTCTACTTAATACTGGGAGCAGATCCTGGATTCTGGATGGGCAACTTGTCCCTGGCTTCTGGATGGCCAACATGTCCCTGGCTTCTGGATGGCCAACATGTCCTTGGCTTCTGGATGGGCAACACGTCCCTGGCGTCTGGATGGGCAACACGTCCCTGGCTTCTGGATGGGCAACACGTCCCTGGCTTCTGGATGGGCAGCACGTCCCTGGCGTCTGGATGGGCAACACGTCCCTGGCGTCTGGATGGGCAACACGTCCCTGACTTCTGGATGGGCAGCACGTCCCTGGCGTCTGGATGGACAACACGTCCCCAGCATCTGGATGGGCAACACCCCCCCCCCCCGGCTTCTGGATGGGCAACACGTCCCCGGTTTCCGGATAGGTACGCTGGAACTCTGGGTATCTGAATGGTCAACACTGTACTCTGCAGCTTCTGAATGAATGGGCAACACTTGTACTCCGCTGGTCCGGTGCGGTTTGGCTTGCTGCACTTGCTGTCCACATTGAGACCACCTAACATTACAGGCAAGCTAGTTTAAGCGGCTACCATCAGTGTGAGTGAGCCTTCATGCCCACAGCTCCAGCAGTGCTCCCCTCTCACTGCAGTGTGTGTTTGTATAGAGGGTTTACCAGAATACTGATACTGGGACAGAGGAGGACACAGGGTGATACACAGGCACACAAGCGGGACACACAGGCAAACTAGGGGAGCATAATATAAAAAGGAGACAAACTTTTTGGGGCGAAAACATCCATAAGACACCTCTGCACCATGGGCACACTGAATTGTGCATATTATGGTCAGAAGCGTCTTACGGTCCGAAAAATACCGTAACTGAATTGGGGCATGAGTGAATTTTTTCAGGCTAGGCGTGAGCTGTGTCAGAAGGCATGGAGTGTGAAAATAGGGCAAGCGGCAGAAAGTAGGAAGGAGATGCTTTCCGGGCAGACTATACTGGAAGCAGCCTTGGAGGCAGGGCCAGTTCTCTCATGAAGCAAGGTGAAACATTTGCATCAGGTGCAGAGATTACAGGGCCAGCATTTTTGTAACAGCATGCAGTCAGAGTAGGAGGAGAAGCGAAAGGAGAGCGAGGTGAAGATGTCATTATTAGGGAAAAGCAGCTTGTTGTGCTGTGTGAGGAGTCTGGCAGTGAGTGAGGAGGGGGGAGGCAGGAGAGCAGCAGTGTTTCATTTGACTTGCACAGCGGAAGGGAGGAGGTGGCACTGCTGTCCTCACTGAGGAGGGGGCACATCCTCACAAGTTTGTCTTAGGCAGCAAAAAGTCTAGAACCGGCCCTGCTTGGAGGTAATGTTTAATCATATATGGTTCATATATACTGTATCAGCGCTGCGTAATATGTTGGCACTTTATAAATACAATAAATAAATAAATATATGGTTATAATTATTCTAAAAAGCTACACTGCATAAAATCTTCAGATTACAAACTAGAAATAATCATGGTGACAATACATGGGAGGAGTATGCAACAGAGCTACACTCTAAGAGTTTATTATTATTATTATTATTATTATCTAGTATTTACAGAGGATATGTAATCCTGTCATTAAAGAGAGTCTGAAGCGAGAATAAATCTCGCTTCAGACCTCATAGATAACTAAAACGCTGCTATCCCTCGGCTTAACGGGGGCCCCTTCACCCCCAAATCCCCTCCGTACAGCAGGGGAGCGCTTCCGCATTGGGGCAGGGCTAACCGCCGCAGCCCTGCCCCACGTGCGTCTGTCAGATGCGTATCTCCGCCTCTCCCCCGCCCCTCTCAGTCTTCCTTCACTGAGAGGGGCGGGGGAGAGGCGGCGATGCGCGTCTGATAGACGCGACTAGAGGCAGGGTTGCAGCCGTTAGCCCTGCCTCAAGGAAAAGAAAATGTCACAACCAAGTCTACGACCAAGTTTTGTGGGGGTGGGTTTGGGGGTGAAGGGACCCCCGTTTAGCCGTGGGATAGCGGCGTTTTAGCAGGGGCACACATGCCCCTGCTAACTATGAGCTCTGAAGCGAGATTTATTCTCGCTTCAGAGTCTCTTTAACTGTCCCTCAGAGGGTCTTATAATCTAATCCCTACCACAGCCCTATGGCCATTGTAGTCTACAGCTAATTTAAGTGTAGCCAATTAACTTATCTGTATTTTTTTTAGGAAGTGGGAGGAAATCAGATTGCCTGTAGGAAACTTCCACAGATAACATACAAACTCCATGGAGATAGTTCCCTGGATGGGTTTTGAGCTGGGGACCCAGCACTGCAAAGCGAGAGTGCCAATCACTACACCACTGTGCTTCCCATCAACATTTTGCAGTGCAGTTGACAGCACCTTGTACTACACTTGCAATGCCGCCACACTAACCCTAGTCTTCCATTTCATATAAAATGCACTCTGCATTGCGTTCCTACAACAGGCTGCTATATGATATGAGCAGTGCATGTTTAATCTATGACATTATAAACTGTAGTGGGCTGTATTTTACTGCAAGACATCATACATGGTATAAATCCACCCTGAGAGGAACAGTTGATAGAATAAACCTAATTTACAATGGAGACCACTGGACACAGCTCCCAACTGCCCTTGTATTGTAAGGGCTGTCTATCTTTTGGAACTGAATCCTTCTGCTGCCCTTTCTTCCTCATAGGTTCCTCTTTTAGGACTGAAGTACAGACCTCAATGAATATATATGTTTTTCTGTTGTGAAAATGCATTAATGTGAATGTAAACTTAATTTCCATTCTCTAAATTGATATGTTGTTAATATGAGGAAAAAGCAGAAATGGTGGAGAGGGCCATTACCTCAGTTATATGGATCTGTGAGGCCTGCAATATAGCACATGGTATTGGAATTATGAATGGAAGCTTTGTAGACATAATTCATCACAGTGCAGACCAGTTACCTCTCAGAATATTTTCTAACTACAGGTATGACCTTTGTGCGCAGGTCACATGACCACCTACACAACGGTGGAGGAGGATTGGAGTCACATGATGGAAAGCATATTACACCTCACCCTAGAGGTCATCTCCCTGCTGGCCGGAGAGGTGAGGAGGATGACATTATCTTTATTAGTATTAATAGTACACACTCGCAACCAGAGAGGTAAGAATTCTGGGAGGACATGACGTCACCCTTATCTGCATTAATAAAACACACACCGGACTGAAGATGTGAGGAGCACTCTGGGAGGTCTCATCACACTCACATATTTTAAAACAGTTGAGATGGGGCAAAAAAAGCAGGAAAAGTTGTGTATTGCTAAAAGGAAAAAAAAAGAAAACCCTTGTGAAACATCTAACAACGAATTATCTTGATTGGCATCAGATCAGTGATAAAAGAGCAGAGCTATAAATAGAACACATACACTGAGCAAAAATATACTGTATGTATGGGGCTCCCTGCTCACTGCAAATCCATTTTGCGTTTCTGATTCCGATTTTCAATTCCGATTTTCCCTGAATACATTCAACAGAAAAACGGATCAAAAAATGCAGCATTCAGTAAAGATTAAAAAGCGGAATAGGATGTAAAAACTGATTAAAAATTGGAATCAGAAATGCATGCAGTGTGCAAGAGGCCTAACACAACGCTTTCCGTTTTGCTCTCATTTCGACTACATTTGCCGCATGCTTGTTTCAGATGTGTGATTCAGACACAAAGAAGTTGTAAAGCTGGGGGAAATTATGTAGTGGGGGGTTTTAAATCTGTCTTTCTGTCACTACCACAAATAAAGGACCAGGCCCAACCTTGCGTCAAAAAAGGGAAACTTCTAGAAAACAGCAGCTTAAAGGGATATTAAATGCACGCGCAGCTGGCACATGCGCAGAAGAGCGTGACCACCCAGGTTACTGGGGAGGGGGGATAAGAAAATGGAGTGGCCGGAGAGGACAGCGAGGGAGCTCACACACCTCATGGGACTGGAGGGAGGTAAGTACTGTATAAATACACTAATAATTCACGTCTCAGGTTTTATTTAATACCTGTGGTATTATTCTACCTTTTTTGTTTTTAATTTTCTCCTAACTCATACAGTTGTCTGATCTTACATAGTTACATAGTTATTTGGGTTGAAAAAAGACATACGTCCATCGAGCTTAGTTCAACCAGAGAACAAGGTACAACACCAGCCCGCTTCCACACATATCCCTGGTGATCCAGAGGAAGGCGAAAAACCCTTACAAGGCATGGTCCATTTAGCCCCAAAAGGGAAAAAAATTCCTTCCCGACTCCAGATGGCAATCAGATAAAATCCCTTGATCAACATCATTAGGCATTACCTAGTAATTGTAGCCATGGATGTCTTTCAACGCAAGGAAAGCATCTAAGCCCCCTTTAAATGCAGGATAATTCAGTTGGTGTATCTGCAGTATCCCAGAGGAAATTACTATTTTTGTGTTGAGCAATTGTGCAAGTCTATAGTCTAAACTGTGCCAGTCTTTCTCTGTATGTGATTAGTTACCAGTTGCAGTTGCAGTGTTGCCTGTCAGCAAATGTCTTATATAACTGTGCAATTTTGTCTAATTAAAAGTTGTTTGATTAAAAAAAAAAAAGGAAAGGTGGGGAGGATTCTGGGAGGTTCGTGTGATTTTACTATTGATCTTTCTATACAGAGTTTTCCTCCAGTGAAGTCTAATGATTATGTGATCATCACGGTGCCCACAACTCACCCCCTGATATCTAAGGATCACCACAAACAGAAGGTCTTGGAAGTCATCAGGAAGATGATGAAGCTGCTGACAGGAGAGGTGAGCAGTGCTGAGAATTATGGGACATTATCCGGTAACAACAAGGGGCGTGTCTGAGTGGTGACTGTATCACTGTGTTTGTCAGGTTCCTATAAGGTGTCAGGATGTCACCGTCTGTTTCTCCAAGGAGGAGTGGCAGTATATAGAAGGACATAAAGAATTGTACAAGGATTTTGTGATGGAAAATTGGCCGCCCCTGACATCACCGGGTAAGAGGAGACTTTCATTTTTTGTTATCTACCGATTTTACAGCAGATCGACCATCCAATTAGATAATTATCTAATCAGATGAAAATTGGTACCGCAACAACCATGCCCCATCGCTGACCGATTTCAGGGTGAAAATCAATTGAACATGCTGGAAATCTCGTTTCAACGTGGTCGATTGGGTGTGCAGTGGTAATTGCAATATCAGGATGAGCAATGAACACAATGGAACCCCTGGACGCTGTGCCCCTCAGTTTCCGTCCATTACAAACTCTCACCTGTCCAGCTTCTTCTGCCTCCCTCATTCGCGTCCCACGTGGCTGCCAACGTATAGTACTGGTGTGCGTGTGCGAGGCGGCATCACAAGGACAATTTCTGAAATAATTTGGGAATTGGCCTGTGGTGTATGGCCTTTCTCTGATCAAATTCCATTAGCGAGAGGTCTGTCTCTTAGTTGATCTTCATAGACATCCCTAGACCATAGAAGGGGAAGCAGCATGGCAGGGATGAGGGGTCACATTGGCTCTTCTAGTCTTTACTTCCTTCCTCATAAGGAAGGAAATGGCAGGAACTGACATCACTGCTCAAGCTATTTGAGTCCGACAGGAGAAAAGCACTATTCAAATGTTAATGTTTTTATTAACTTAGGATGTGTGTTTAGCCCGACCAGGGTAGGATTTACCATAAGGCACTGTAGGCAAGTGCCTACAGGCGCCTGATGATGGAAAGGTGGCTAACTCCCCTTCCTGAGTGCCTCCCTCCTTCCCTATGCAGAATCCCGAGCAGTGCGTGAATGAGAGGTTACTCACCCTGCTCTCTGCATTCCACTGACGAGATCTCCCTTCAGTCGGGGGTACCATTAGCCACTTAATAGGGTAGCTCTGGCTACCAAATGCTAAGGGACACCTGTAGAGATCTATGATGGGCAAGGGAAGTTAGGGAGAAGTGACAGCTGGGCTATACAGCATGCTTGGGGTGCGGTTCTGTGGGGGTTTGTAGGAGTAGGAGGTTTCATGAAGGGCGAAGTCTAGGGTGCCAGGACATCTGTGCCTATAGGCTCCTGTGATGTAAATCCAGCCCTGAGCCCGACACATATGGAATCTATATATTGCAAAGGTGGGGAGGGGCAGCAGAGACATCTTTATGAGGAAGAGATATTGCACATGGATGATAAGCATTGTGGATCTGTGTATGGGAACAATGGATTTGTTATGCTGATGCAGAGTGCTGATGACTCCCCCATTAGTGATTGGTATGGACTCTCAAAAGAAGCAGAGTCTACCTGGTCATTGGTCTTCACCAAAGCGTCCTGCAAGGTTCAATAAACTGACACTGCTAGTGGGCTACTTTATTTCAAGTAAACACCAAGTTGTGGCCCCCAAGACTATCCCACCGGTGACAGGGCAAACAGATGACAATGCTATGAGAAGATTCCAGACAGCAGTAGAGTACACAGTTCAAACCCTGGGCTGGTAGGGAAAAGATGTAGTGAAGATCATGGGCTGAGGTCAGGGCTGACGGAGAACAGAATTAGCCAACATCACAGGCTGAATTCAGGTCTGGCAGAAAACAGACATAGCCAAGACCACAAGCTAAGGTCCTGGCTGGTGAAGAACAGACATAGTCAAGATCACATACTGAGGTCAGGTCTGGCAGAGAACAGAAATAGTTAAGATCACAGGCTGTGGTCAGGGCTAGCAAAGAATAGACAAAGTCAAGATCACAGGCTGAGGTCAGGGCTGGCAGAGAACAGTCACACCAAGCTGAAGTTATGGCATGCATATTTTGTGTGTGGGCTCTAGAATTTGTGCATTTGTGTGTACATTCTAATACCATAATGTGGAAACATGCACACACCAAGGTAATATACCCACAGAGAGGAATGCATGTGCAAAACACCACGCAAGTAGGTTGGCAGGATTCACATGAACACATTTGTTGACTGCCAACAGAAGGGTTTGCACTGTGAGTGGAGGTTACTCCTTATGCACCCCCCAACCATCCCTTTTTAGTGTGGGAAAACAGAAAGGGTTGAATAGGAGATACCAAAGCACACAAGAAGAACAAGGACACAATACACGAGGGGGGGGGGGGGGGGGGCACATATGTGATCTGTGTATGGGAACAATGGATTTGTTATGCTGATGCAGAGTGCTGATGACTCCCCCATTAGTGATTGGTATGGACTCTCAAAAGAAGCAGAGTCTACCTGGTCATTGGTCTTCACCAAAGCGTCCTGCAAGGTTCAATAAACTGACACTGCTAGTGGGCTACTTTATTTCAAGTAAACACCAAGTTGTGGCCCCCAAGACTATCCCACCAGTGACAGGGCAAACAGATGACAATGCTATGAGAAGATTCCAGACAGCAGTAGAGTACACAGTTCAAACCCTGGGCTGGTAGGGAAAAGACGTAGTGAAGATCATGGGCTGAGGTCAGGGCTGACGGAGAACAGAATTAGCCAACATCACAGGCTGAATTCAGGTCTGGCAGAAAACAGACATAGCCAAGACCACAAGCTAAGGTCCTGGCTGGTGAAGAACAGACATAGTCAAGATCACATACTGAGGTCAGGTCTGGCAGAGAACAGAAATAGTTAAGATCACAGGCTGTGGTCAGGGCTAGCAAAGAATAGACAAAGTCAAGATCACAGGCTGAGGTCAGGGCTGGCAGAGAACAGTCACACCAAGCTGAAGTTATGGCATGCATATTTTGTGTGTGGGCTCTAGAATTTGTGCATTTGTGTGTACATTCTAATACCATAATGTGGAAACATGCACACACCAAGGTAATATACCCACAGAGAGGAATGCATGTGCAAAACACCACGCAAGTAGGTTGGCAGGATTCACATGAACACATTTGTTGACTGCCAACAGAAGGGTTTGCACTGTGAGTGGAGGTTACTCCTTATGCACCCCCCAACCATCCCTTTTTAGTGTGGGAAAACAGAAAGGGTTGAATAGGAGATACCAAAGCACACAAGAAGAACAAGGACACAATACACGAGGGGGGGGGGGGGGCACATAGAGAGGGCTGCACAGGATATTGGGGGCTCTATGGGGGCTGTACACATAGGGGTGCTCACATAGAGGTAGAGGGAACAAATACAAAGGGAACATCTCTGCGTACTAAGCATGTGTACAATTGCCATCTCTGTTTCTTTCCTATTCTGCAGACATGTCGCACAGAGGTGAGATACTTCCGTGTTCTGAAGGTGATAAATCTGAACATCTCACCATATCCCAGAAGGTTCATTCTAGTGAGAAACCTTTTTCACCTCCTGATTGTGGAAAATCCATATCATCCAAACCAGATCCTACTGAGCACCCCAAACATCACCCCGTCACAAAGGCCATTTTATGTGCTGAGTGTGGGAAATCATTCAAAGAAATATGGAAATTTGTTGTGCACCAGAGAGTTCACACTGGTGAAAAGCCTTTTGCATGTTTAGATTGTGGGCAATGCTTTAGCGAGAAAGGAAGACTTAATAGGCACCAGCGATGCCACACGGGGGAGCGTCCTTATTCATGTTCAGAGTGCGGAAATTGTTTCTCACAAAAACAAGACCTCTTCTCACACCAAAGATGCCACACTGGAGAGAAACCATTTTCATGTTCAGAGTGTGGATGGTGCTTCAGAAGGAAAGATAGTCTTATTAGGCACCAGCGACGCCACACAGGGGTGCGTCCTCATTCATGTTCAGAATGCGGAAAATGTTTCACACAGAAACAAGAACTCATCTTGCACCAAAGACGTCACACTGGAGAGAAGCCATATTTGTGTTCCGAATGTGGGAAATCTTTTGTCTCAAAAGCAGCACATAGCAAGCACCAAAGAGTTCACACCAGTCTTGTACATGAGACAGTTTGCACTGCTGAAAAGCGATTTTCATGCTGAGTGTGGGAAATGTTTCTCAGAGCAGGAAAACCTTCTTAGGCACCAGAAACATCAATATGGCAATCATCCAAAGTAGTCGCACTGCCATTTTCTGATCATAGTGTCCTTGTCTAGGGATGCATCAAGACACACACATGCCCATCATGTTTATGAGAGACAGTAGGGAGGATCCATGAAGTGCTAATTATTTTGAATTAATGCAAATTTTGTACTAACTTTGGGTAAATGTATATGCAGTTTAGGAGTGTATCAATCAAATGCATCAATTTTGACACTATTAGCCACCCCCTGCCTGACCTCAATATAGAACAAAGCCTTGGAATAGAGATGGCCTGAGCCAATGATAAGCAAACATCCACCACCAGCAGAGTGAATCAGTGACTGGCTGAAGGGTCTCTCTGTGCCCCAAAACACTCATCAGTGCATTCCAGCCAATAATCTCATCTTTTTAATATTATAAATGCAAAACTTTGGATGTTTGTTACTCAATTAAACAACAATGACTGAATGGATTTGAATTAAATTTGGCACACACATAGTACATTACCTGGAATAACATGTAGGATACTTTTTATCCCCATAACCAAAAAGTGGGCGGAGACAAATACAAATTTCACAGGGAAAATGTAAACTGCAGCCATTCTTACACTGTTAATGGCAGGGTTCTTAAACTTTGCATAGTTGGTCACTGGGTGACTGGGGTTAATATTCAGAAAAGTGGGTGGAGTCTACAAAAGGCAATCAAAATTCACCTATTGATTTTCAAGGGGAATATTTAATTGCTGCCATTCTTGCACTGTTAATGGCACAAGCATCAAACCTGGTACAGTTGGTCATTTGGGTGACTGGGGTTTAAATTCAGAAAAGGGGGTGGAGCCACAGCAAATCAGATTTGTTTCATTTCAATGCAAATTATTGATGCCAAAGACCGTAAAGCTCACAAACTAGGTCATTGTGTGTTAGGGTTAGAAAAAATGAATGGAGCCAACACCAGCCAAATACATACCCGGCCAACGCCGGGCCATCAGCTAGTCATTACTAATTGTAATAACTAATAAATCATTGTCTTATTCCTTACTGGAATAAATGGTAACTCTTCTGACATTTGCAGGGTATTTGCATTTAAATGACTTCATTTTTAATTGGGTGATTATTTGTTGTAAAGGTTTTACCTGTGTCATATCAGATCCTAGTCTTGCTGATAAGTTTGGATCTGCAGTCATGCACACCATCGGTCAGAACTTTTGGAGTAATTGCTTGAATTCCTTTCATAATGTTCTGTCTGTGGGTGTAACGTCTAATTCAGTAATCCTTGTTGTGATTTGATATGATTCAGGTTGAGAGTTGAAAACTCTTCCTATACAATAACAAACAAGCAAAGCAGGTGATTATGGCACTCAGCGCCGGGCGCCAAAACCAGGCACCGCATAGCAGCAATGTTATACTGCCCGGAGCACGTAAGGGCCCCAGCAATCACCGTATCTGAATTACACACCCCTCTTAGTTGCGACAATTTGGAGGGGGAATAGTATTTAACTCCGCCGGGGAGTTCTGCGGCAGCAAGGAGAGCCGTCATTCAGCTCCCCTGGTGCCCAACTCACTAATACGTACGCCAAACAAGGGCCCATATGCAATTCACCTTTTTCTCCTGACTTTTCACCTTAGTGATATTTTCACACATTGTCATAAAATGCATTTTAAACCACCAGCAAGCATGAAATCACTCAAAATAATTTTGATAGTACTTTTTCATCAATATTTGGGTACATTTTCAATTGTAAAATGATGAAAAGTTATTTTAACGAGTAGAAGAAAAATATCACCTAGGAGATAACTTAGGAAAAAAAGTGAACTGCATATGTGCCAAGGGATCTGATTTACTAAAATATCTCCAAACAATTTTGCTTACCTAAATTACTGGGATGGAGGAAAGAAAAGCAATTGGAAAGATTGGGGAAGGAAATTGAGAACATTAAAGTGGATCCAAGATAAAAAACTAACTATAACAAGTAACTTGTCTATATATCTTCTCTAAAGTTTAGATAGTTTACACAGCAAATCTAGCTGCAAACAGCTTCGAGGTTTTATGATTATTTATTCCTGTGATACAATGAGGGCAGCCATGTTCTGTTTGTCACAGGCTGAGGGCTGGAGATGTTATCAGCTTGCCTGTGTGTAAATTCAGTCTCCTCTCCTCCCATCTGCCTCTGAAATCTCTGGCTAGAAACCTTCTCCTCCTCCTGCCCAGACTGAGCTCCCATAAGCCCTTGCTACATTGCCAAGGCACAGTGAAAACCTGTAGGCGACGCTTGTTTAGTTTATAGGGAATTAGAGTATTAAAACTAAACAAAAAAGTATTTGGCTTGAGGAATGCTCTATAAACTATTTGAAAGGTACACCATTATGCAATGAATAAAAATTTTATCTTGGATCCACTTTGAGGCTGCTTACACACCAAGACGTTACAGGCGCACGTTAGTGCGCCTGTAACGCTCCCCCAACGCACAGCAATGTAACACAAGTGGGCTGTTCACACAGCCCACGTTGCGTTACATGTAACGCTGCACGTTCTCCGCAAAGTGCAGCATGCTACGGCGTTGGAGCGGCTATAGCCACGTTAGACTGTTTGCACATGCGCAGTGGGGGGCGGAGAGGAGGCGGGGAGAGCCAGCTACAGTAGCCGCGCACATGGCTACTTAATATTCACTGCACTGGCGGCAGCTGATTGGCCGGCGGGACCACGTGATGCGGAGTGTCTTGCTCCGCATCACGTGGTCCCGCTGGCCAATCAGCGCCACTCTGGGAGACATTATAGGAATCGAGCCGCCTAACGCAGCTCACTCTACCGTCGGCTCTTGCAGCACCATACGTTGTGTTAGGTGCACATTATGCGACCTTAACGTGGCACCTAACGCAACGTCTTGGTGTGCAAGTAGCCTAAAACTAAAATGGAAATATTTAAAGAACATGAGGGATTTAATAACAGTGCGATAATGTTGACAAAGAATGTTCAAAAAAGTGAGGAGGAGGCCAGTGAGGATAGGATCAACTGTTTTCAAAATGCCCGGCAGGATTATAAATAGAAAGTGGCCTATAAATGGCGAGTGGAACAACAAATGCAGAAAGCACAAGTCACAGCTCCGCAGACAGGTGTAAGAGCAGAGGAGGGGGTAATACCGCAGGGGAACATGCAACCTTGTGACTACGTACAATCAGCAAAGGGAGGAGCCCTCCTTGTGGATAATGAACAGGGAAGGAATTTGGGATATGAATCCCCAGGAAGGAGGGGTTAGTCAGGGGGTCCCACAGATAGGTGGCAACAACCAAGATGGTGTTGGGGGGGGGAAGATAGTGGGTAACATGACCAAGGGCATGGATATAGGTTGCAAGGGAGATTGGGACCACCTCCTGCCAAACCCCAATGTAGACCGTAAACATAGATCAAAAGATGGCCCACCTATGAGTCCATATAGGTCACGAAGTGGAGTGGTGAGGTGGGACACGAGGAAAAAGGAGGGGGGGGGGGTAGTTGCCCACCATTAATAGATTTGAACCATTAGTGAGAGAGAGGCAACAGAAACTATCCACCATCATTGTTTGGGGGAAGGAACAACAGGAGAGAATGTGGGGAGGTGCAGTACTCGGAAAAGAGGAATAAAAGAGGGGGGAGAGCAGAAAATATTGAAGGGTCAGGATATTTTTAATATTAGGGAAGTTCAGTTGAGTGAGGAAGAATTGAGCATCCTAGATAAAGGTTTGAATTAAACTCCAAAACAAGTTCTGGATAAGTTTGATGTTTTTATTGATGTTAATAAATCTGTGTGAAAATTAAAAATAAAGTTTTGTTGTTTTTTGTTATGTTTGTTTTTTTTATCCAAAGAAGGCCCAAAAGGACGAGCTAATATAGGTGTCCCTACAATCACACAAATCTGAGAAATAGGTCTACCTTTTAATCCTCCTGATTATAGTAGAGACAGCACTGCATGTTTTTAAGAATATGGTTATAAGGTTATTACCTTCAAGCAGATTGAAGGTAAACAGAATCATCATGAACTGAAAGCTATTAGAGAATTTTGTCGGAGAAAGGAAGTTTTAGTTCGACCTGCAGATTAAGGTGGTGGGGTAATGGTCATGCACATCGACCAGTGGAAAGAGAAGATCAACAACATTTTGGGTGACCAAAGAACCTACAAGAAATTAATGGGGAGGCCCTACTAGGGTGTTTAATGAAGAACTAGGGGGGGCTGATATTTCAAATGATGTAGAGTTCAAATATTTAATGATAAAAATGCAGAGGATACTGGTTATCGATCATAATCCAAAAATACATCAAGATATGCAGAAGCCTCCAGGTAGACCAATCATCAGTGGAAACGGCTCACTTAACCAAAGGATCGGGGAATATATAGATCAATTCCTACCACCTGTTGTTAGAAGCCTCCCATGTTTACTAAGGGACTCCAAGCACCTTTTGCATACTGTCAATGACCCCCCAGTAGGAAAGGGTATCCTTGTTACAGCTGAGGTTACTGCACTGTATACAATCATTCCCCATGAGGAAGGGTTACAGCCAGCTAATAGTACCCTCAGGGAACAGAATTTCTTAAAGGAGGATCAGATTCAATTTATACTTAAGCTTTTGTAATATTGTTAATCTCACAATTATGTTTGGTACTTGGGGATTTGATATTTAGGCCCTTGGTTGTGTGAGGGGACAAAATTCCCCCAAAATGTTGCTAATATTTTATGGATCGCTGGTGAAGAGAACTTTTTGAATAAACGTGAGAGTACACTAGTTAGCCTGTGGAGGTGCTATACTGATGACTTATTTATTTGGGAGGGCACAGAGATTGAGTTACAAGTCATCCTAGCATGGCTCAATTATACATAGTTTCATAGTTACATCGTTATTTGGGTTGAAAAAAGACTTATGTCCATCAAGTTCAACCAGAAATAATACACGGAGGATAAAATTGATGGCCAAAAAGGACCTGGATAACTTTGACTACCTGGTCTAAGGCCAGAAACCCAGTAGGAGCAATTTCTAATTGCTAGTGATTTGAAAAAGCTCTTGTTAATGCAATGCTATGGGGGATTTTTATAAAATCACATCGCTCAAGTGGGATCACCCCATAGCATTCCATTAGCAAGAGTTTTCAAATCGCAAAGCGCTGAGAAAATCGCTCCTAGTGGGTCTCTGGCCTTAGTTGTGTACAAGAAGCATGGAAGGCTTGGGTCATTGACAGTTTTAAAAGAACAATGTAACGGAATGCCTATATTCCAAGAATAAGTAATCTACAACTCCTGTGGTTGAACAATATCCCAAGGGGTCAGTTTACCCGCATTAGACATAGATTATCATTGTAAAAAAAACTGCAGTCCTCATCAACCACTTTGAGGAGAAGAGATATGATAGAGTTGAGTTATTCAAAGAAGCAGAAGGAATCCAACTTGCTGCTAGAGAGCAAATGCTTGTAGATAAGAATGGGGAAGGGGTCAGCAGTAGTACCAGATTTGATTATGCCTTTTTTCTCTCAGTTTCAGCTCGCAATACAAAAATGTAGAGCAAGTTATAAAGAAACTCTGAGGGTTGCTGCAGGGGGATCCGATATTACAAACAGTTATCCCCGGTTCTTTCAGTTTATATGGGGGGGTGACAGTCTTGTGTTTGGTGAAACTTTATGTAGAGGGCCCTAAAATGAGAAGCAGAACTGAAGCTTTAGGACCGAAAGTATTTTATCCCTGCAGGCAATGTAATGTGTACATGATCACCCACTCATCAAGAGTTCAGAGGCACAGCTATGGGGGGCCAAGGGGGGACATATGTCCCTTGGCGTAGCTGTGAGGGCACTCAGCACAGCTGCTGCACCCCTTTTGTGCCGGAAAGGTGGCTTGCTGGCTACCCAAGGTTCCCCTTCTTCTCTCCCTCCCTCTGCCGAGGAGTGCAGAACCCTTAGTGGCAGAAAAATATTTGGCTATCTAAATGGGGGGCACATCTGGCTATCTAAAGGGGGCACATTTAGCTATTAAAGGGGGGGCACATTTGGCTATTTAAAGGGAGGAACATCTGACTATATGAACGGGAAGGGGCCACATATAGCTATCTATAAGGCGTAAGGGGGAACATCTGGCTATCTAAACGGCATTTGACTCCACCCATGACCACAACCACATTCTGATGCATGGTCACGCCCATTTTGTCCAGAGGGGGGACACAAAAACATTGTCCCCGGGCGCCGAAAACCCTAGCTACGCAACGCTACTACTGCAAGAGTTCAGGAGATTCCCTCCAAAGTCACAGGTAAAACACATAAAGAGGAAATTGAGAACTCACATTAATGAGCACATGGGCAATGTGGAAAAAGGATGCAGAAATCACAGTTTATCTAAAGATTGTGCTGAAAAGCATTCATGTGAGCAGCACGTTGGCGTAGTGGTTAGCTCTCTCGCCTTGCAGCGATGGGTCCCTGGTTCGGATCCCAGTCAGGTTAACATCTGCAAGGAGTTTGTATGTTCTTGTGTCTGCATGGGTTTCCTCTGGGCCCTCCAGTTTCCTCCCACATCCCCCCAAAAAAAGATAAGTTAATTGACTTCCCCCTAAAATTGGTCCTAGACTATGATACATGCAATGCACGATATAGACATTGACATAGGACCATGGTAGGCAGGGCCGGATTTGTACTCTTTAGCACCCAATGCCACTGTCAGCAGCCACCCCCCTTAGCCAGATGACCCTTCCTCCTCCCTCCAGTATAGGTAGCCAGATGATGCTTACCCCTCTCCCCTCTAGTTTAGATGATGACCGCGCTCTTCCCTCCAGTATACAGGTCCTCCTCAAAAAATTAGCATATTGTGATAAAGTTCATTATTTTCTGTAATGTACTGATAAACATTAGACTTTCATATATTTTAGATTCATTACACACAACTGAAGTAGTAGTTCAAGCCTTTTATTGTTTTAATATTGATGATTTTGGCATACAGCTCATGAAAACCCAACATTCCTATCTCACAAAATTAGCATATTTCATCCGACCAATAAAAGAAAAGTGTTTTTAAAACAAAAAAGTCAACCTTCAAATAATTATGTTCAGTTATGCACTCAATACTTGGTCGGGAATCCTTTTGCAGAAATGACTGCTTCAGTGCGGCGTGGCATGGAGGCAATCAGCCTTTGGCCCTGCTCAGGTGTTATGGAGGCCCAGGATGCTTCAATAGCGGCCGGGAAGGTTCAGGGACAGTTGAAAAAAAATAAAAATCCGAATCCACTTACCTAGGAACTACTACTACTACTCAGAACTACTGAGCCTGCGCAGTACAGCCCAGAGGACGTCCGATGACGTCAGCGCGCCGGCGTGGAACGCACAATGGAGCGCAGAAGAGGCCCGACCTGGCCGCCGGCCAGGTCGGGTCGACCACCGGGAGCCTGCGGAGCGGCGCCGAGGGCACCTCCTGCCTGCCACGGGCTGGAGGAAGCCCCAGGTAAGTGGATTTGGATTTTTATTTTTTTTCAACTGTCCCTGAACCTTCCCTTTAAGCTCATCCAGAGTGTTGGGTCTTGCGTCTCTCAACTTTCTCTTCACAATATCCCACAGATTCTCTATGGAGTTCAAGTCAGGAGAGTTGGCAGGCCAATTGAGCACAGTAATACTGTACCATGGTCAGTAAACCATTTACCACTGGTTTTGGCACTGTGAGCAGGTGCCAGGTCATGCTGAAAAATGAAGTCTTCATCTCCATAAAGCTTTTCAGCAGATGGAAGCATAAAGTACTCCAAAATCTCCTGATAGCATTGACCCTGCCCTTGATAAAACACAGTGGACCAACACCAGCAGCTGACATGGCACCCCAGACCATCACTGACTGTGGGTACTTGACACTGGACTTCAGGCATTTTGGCATTTCTCTCTCCCCAGTCTTCCTCCAGACTCTGGCACCTTGATTTCCGAATGACATGCAAAAGTTGCTTTCATCCGAAAAAAGTACTTTGGACCACTGAGCAACAGTCCAGTGCTGCTTCTCTGTAGCCCAGGCCAGGCGTTTTTACCGCTGTTTCTGGTTCAAAAGTGGCTTGACCTGGGGAATGCAGCACCTGTAGCCCATTTCCTGAACACGCCTGTACACGTTGGCTCTGGATGTTTTTACTCCAGACTCAGTCCACTGCTTCCGCAGGTCCCCCAAGGTCTGGAATCGGTCCTTCTCCAGAATCTTCCTCAGGGTCCGGTCACCTCTTCTCGTTGTGCAGCGTTTTCTGCCACACTTTTTCCTTCCCACAGACTTCCCACTGAGGTGCCTTGATACAGCACTCTGGGAACAGCCTATTCGTTCAGAAATTTCTTTCTGTGTCTTACCCTCTTGCTTGAGGGTGTCAATGATGGCCTTCTGGACAGCAGTCAGGTCGGCAGTCTTACCCATGATTGCGGTTTTGAGTAATGAACCAGGCTGGGAGTTTTTAAAAGCCTCAATAATCTTTTGCAGGTGTTTAGAGTTAATTAGTTGATTCAGATGATTAGGAAAAAGCTTGTTTAGAGAACCTTTTCATGATATGCTAATTTTTTGAGATATGAATTTGGGGTTTTCATGATCTGTATGCCAGAATCATCAATATTAAAATAATAAAAGGCTTGAACTACTCCAGTTGTGTGTAATGAATCTAAAATATATGAAAGTCTAATGTTTATCAGTACATTATAGAAAATAATCAACTTTATCACAATATGCAAATTTTTTGAAAAGGACCTGTAGGTATCCTTATGACCCCTCCCCACTTCCCTCTAGTATAAGTAGCCAGATGACCTTCCCTCTTCCGTGTAGATAGCCTAATTACCCCCTCCCCCTAGTATAGGTATCCAGGTGATCCTTCCCTCCCCCCAGTATAGCCTGCTGCCCACCCGCCCTTGATCCTTTGGTGCCCTAGGCCATGGCCTATGCGGCCTTGTCTTAAATCCGTCCCTGATGGTAGGGACTAGATTGTGGGCCCGTCTGAGGGACAGTTAGTGACAAGACAATATACGCTACAGCGCTGCGTAATATGTCAGCGCTATATAAAATACTTAAATTTACCTGTCCACGGTTTCCCGTTTCTTCTCTTTCCGCTGACTGCTGAGTCCTGGGGTGCCTAAGTGACAAAAAATGCTAGAGGCCTCTAGTGGCCATTGTGCCGCTAGTGTTTGCTCTTTATGGCATTTGTTATGTCACACAGAACTCGGGAGTGAAGAGAGCAGACAGCAGGGAGAGAAGACACAGGAAAAAGCGCTGGCAAGTGAGTGCAAGCTCCGGCTACAATCTGCAAATATTCTTGCTTAACCTACTTCCTGGCGCTATTCCTAACAAATTCTGGACAAATTTGTAATTGAAGTCCTACATTTGGATTGCAAACTGCTTACAAAACACTGCATTGCGGCCATCCTGCACTGAATTATTATTATTTATTATTATTTAGTATTTATATAGCGCCGACATATTACGCAGCGCTGTACAATGTATATATATCTTGTCACTAACTGTCCCTCAAAGGAGCTCACAATCTAATCCCTACCATTGCCATATGTCTATATTATGTAGTGTAAGTACTGTAATCTAGGGCCAATTTTAGGGGGAGCCAATTAACGTATCCGTATGTTTTTGGAATGTGGGAGGAAACCGGAGTGCCCAGAGGAAACCCACGCAGACACTGAGAGAACATACAAACTCTTTGCAGATAGTGCCCTGGCTGGGATTCGAACCAGGGACCCAGCGCTGCAAGGCGAGAGAGCTAACCACTACGCCACCGTGCTGCCCCTGAATGCCCACTGAATGGACCAGAACAGTCAATGCTGTAATACCATATAGAAAGGCCATTTTCTCAGCATAGAGGCACTTCTACTAAGTTTGAGGAAATGTGATCCATTTAGTCCATGCTGTAGGGCTTGTGGGAGCGATGGATGGGACTAACTTTGAGCCTGTCGATTTGATTTCGGCGCAGCTGGCGCCACCATAAACCGTAATAGGAATTACGGCTATAGCGGCCCACAGTGAGTAACTTTGGCGCCATCAGAAGATGGGGCTGAAGTTCCTTTTAAAACATTGTAATTCGGCTGCCAGAAATAGCTGGAAGCCGAATTACATCATTCCTTACCATCCACGTGGACCTGGAGGGGGAATAGTAATGAAGTAAAGCTCCACCATAATATCGAAACTCTAAAGCCACTGGCTGTGAATGTGAGGCGTTGCCCCTCACTGTACAGTCCTGCTTCTCCTGCAGTGTTGGACTAGGAGGTGGAAAAACTGAGGAAATCCACCTGCTGGCCAAGCAGCAGAAACCCTGTGTTAACACTCCCAGCAGAAACCTGTAGCAAGTCTTCACTATGAGCAGCAACACCCAGGGCCGGTCCCCTCATGAAACAAGGTGACACATTTGCAGAGATTACAGGGACAGCATGTTTGTGCTGTGTTTACACTAACAGCATGCAGTTAGAGTAGGAGGAGAAGAGCGAGGTGAAGAGGTCATCATTGGGAAAAAGCAGCTTGTTGTGCTGTGTGAGGTGTCTGACAGTGAGTGAGGAGGGCGGAGGAAGAAGAGCAGCCGTGTTTCATTTGACTTGCACAGCAGAAGGGAGGAGGTGGCACTGCTGTCCTGACTGAGGAGGAATGGAGGCATCCATGTAATCTCGCCACTGGGAAACTTAGGCGCAGCATACAGCCGGTATATGGCTTATCCTGCTGTTGCACAAGTTTCCGGCGGCGTTAATTACTATTCCCCCTCCGGGCCACCTTGGATGGTGGGGAATGATGTAATTCGGCTTCCAGCTATTGCTGGAGGACGAATTACAGTGTTTTAAAAGTAACTTCAGCTCCATCTTCTGACAGCGCCAAAGTTACTCTCTGTGTGCCTCTATAGCCGTAATTCTTATTACAGACTATGGTGGCGCCGGCTGCGCCCAAATCTCCTGCACTGTTATTACAGCTCTCAGAATGGAGTGGCTGAGTGCGAGCAGTTTGTTTGTCACAGACTCCCAGCCAGCCAGTGTTCTATTGTGTTAAGCTGCAGCATGTCATGTGAGAACATTAAATGAAGCAGAGTAAATTGTTGCATCCTCACGTCTAGATACCGGCCCTGGCAACATCTGATTTGGAGCGGGAAAACCTCTGTGAGATAACTCACCGGAGGGGAAACAAATTGAATTGGGGATAAGCATGAGATAATTTTAGCTGATATATGAATTTAGCTGATATACTGTATGTACAGTAAAGCAATGTGGACTGCAGTTAGTATATCCCCCACAAGATGGCGATGTGAGCTGTCTCAGAAAGCACATAGAGCGTGAAAATAGGGCAGGCTGGGCTGCAGGACACGGAAGAAGACGCTTTCCAGGCAGACTATACTGGAGGTAATATGTAATTATATACGGTTATAATTGAAATACACTGAATAAGAGATGCAGATTACAAACTAGAAATAATCATGGTGACAATACATGGGAGGAGGTGATTGCCTTGTGCAAAAGAGGCTCTAAGAGCTCAATATTATTATTACTATTTACATAGCACTGACATCTTCCACAGCGCTGTACAGAGTATATAGTCTTGTCATTAACTGCCCTTCAGAGGGGCCTATGTAATCCGCATCATAGTCTTATGTCCATCGTAGTCTAGGACCAATTTAGGGGGAAGCCAATTAACTTATTTGTGGGAGGAAACCCACACAGAGAACATACAAACTCCAAGCAGATAGTTCCCTGGGTGGGTTTTATTGCACGGTAACATGTGCAATAGTGTACATGAACCACCCTTCTGTACATGCATTAATAGTGCTCTCTGACCCTTTTGTGTTCTGGATTTTGTTACACATTTCTTCATATTAACCACTTCACCACTGAGGGGTTTTACCCCTTGAACACCAGAGCAATTTTCACCTTTCAGAGCTCCACCCATTCATTCATCTATAACTTTATTATTACTTATTGCAATGAAATGAACTATATCTTGTTTTTTTCGCCACCAATTAGGCTTTCTTTAGGTGGGACATTATGCCAAGAATTATTTTATTCTAAATATGTTTTAATGGGAAAATAGGAAAAAAATGTGGGAAAAAAATATTATTTTTCAATTTTCGGCCATTATAGTTTTTAAATAATGCATGCTACTGTAATTCAAACCCATGAAATGTATTTTCCTATTTGTCCCGGTTATAAAACCGTTAAAATGATGTCCCTATCACAATGTTTGGCGCCAATATTTTATTTGGAAATAAAGGTGCATTTTTTTTTCAGTTTTCAGTCCATCCCTAATTACAAGCCCGTAGTTTATAAAGTAACAGTGTTATACCCTCTTGACATAAATATTTAAAAAGTTCAGTCCCTAAGGTAACTATTTATGTTTTTTTTTATTGTATTTTTTTTTTAATTACAAAAAAAAAAAAAATTGGGGAGTGTGGGAGGTATTGAGTTAATTTATTGGGTAAAACAATGTATTTGTATGTGTAAAATGCTTTAGGGTGTAGTTTACTATTTGGACACAAGATGGCCACAGTGAGTCTGTTTACATGCGACCTGTAAGCGACCGGAAGGACGCTTACAGGAAGCAGTAGGAGGCTGGGAGAATCACAATGATCGCGCTGTTTCTAATAGAAGCAGCGGATCATTGTGGGGGCTTAGATAAACAAACGAGAATGGATTTTCCCGTTCATTGATCTCCAGGCGAGCGGGCACGAGCGGCGGGAGCGTGCGCACGAGCGGCGGGAGCGCGGACAGCGGCGGTAGCGCGGAAGGTACGGATTTCTCCGTCCCTGTTTTTTTAGGTGGGAAAAAAGGAACGGAGAAATTCGTACCGCCGGGGGTAAAGTGGTTAATGCTGTTACTGGTATTACCGTTTCTGGACTTTGTACTGATTCTGTATTTAGTATATTGGTGTATACCATTGTCTGTATTATTTTGTACCCCATGTTTGTTTCTTACTTTGTACAGCACCACGGAAAATGTTGGCGCTTTATAAATCAAGAATAATATGCACCAGAGAAACAGTAGATATAATTGACGTGATTTACCAATGGGGCCTGTTGGATACAGGACCCAGCTGTACCTCTTTAGTGGGGACTGTACATTCCTGCGAAGTCCTTCTATCCCTTTCTTCATTAGTCCCCTTTTTTTTTTTTAAGGTGAACTTTGTATGATGTAAGGTGAGGGTATGAGTGGAGCCCCTTCTGGGTCAAATCAGAATATAGTGAGTGTTGCTGAAAGGTTAGTGACCCAGCAGTTGTGTGATTGTGCAGTAACTGCAGTAAAGACATTTTATAAGAAATTTAGACGAATCCTGTGTTCATTTTCATGAGGTCCTCAATGTGAAGAGGTTATACCTTTGGTTATCTCAATTGCATGGATCTTTGAGGCCTGCAATATAGTATAACAAATGGTTTGGGAATTATAGATGGAACTTTTGTAGACATAATTCATCACAGTGCAGACCAGCTACCACTCAGCATATTTTCCATCGACAGGGAGGACCTTTGTGCGCAGGTCACATGACCACCTACACAAGGATGGAGGAGGACTGGAGTCACACGACAGAGAGCATATTACACCTCACCGTGGAGGTCATCTCCCTGCTGGCCGGAAAGGTGAGGAGGATTCTGGGAAGTCACACAACATTATTTTTATTGATATTAATAGTACACACCTGCAACCAGAGAGGCAAGAATTCCAGTAGGTCATGACATCAATCTGCATTAATAAAACATACACCACCTGGAGAGGGGAGGAGGATTCTGGGAAGACACATTACATTTTTATTAGTATTAATAGTCCACACGCGCAATCAGAGGATAGAATTCTGGAAGGTCATGACGTCAATCTTATCTGCATTAATAAAACACAGGCCTAAGCAGACAGGTGAGGAGGATTCTGGAAAGTCATGTGACTTCACTTTTATCTGTACAGTAGAATCTCGTTATAGTAAACTCTGATATAGTAAACTCATTGGGGTTTACTATAAAGGGATTCAACTGTATTAATAAAACACACACTTAACAGGACTGAGAAAGAAGATTCTGGTAAGTCATGTGATGTCACTCTTATCTATGTTAACCACCCTGGCGTTACGTTTATTTGCGGCACACGGCCGTGGGTGTTTTTTTTTATCATGTAGCTAGCCAAGCTCTAGCTACATGATCCCCCCCCCTCCCTGCTGAATCCCTCCCACCCCTCCGATCGCTGCTGGCGGTCATACCCAACAGGAAATCCCGCTCTGAACGGGATTTCCTGTATGGGCTTCCCTCGTCGCCATAGCGACTACTGGAATGACGTCATGACGTCAGGGGGAGTCCCGGTCCACCCCATAGCGCAGCCTGGCGGTGATTGGCCAGGCTGCGAAAGGGGTCTGCGGGGGTGGGGGGGCCCTCTTTCGCGGCTGATCGGCGGCGATCGATTACAACACGCAGCTAGAAAAGTGCTAGCTGCGTGTTTTAAAAAAAAATTAAATCGACCCACCAGGGCCTGAGCAATCCACTGCGGCGGTCATGGACGAAGTGAGCTCGTCCATACCGCTAAGGTGGTTAATCATAACATCTGGTCAGGTAAACGTACCTGACCAGAGAGGTGAGGTGGATTCTGGGAGGTCTCACTACATTGTCTTTGTAATCACAACCCCATTTAAAAAAAAAATTAGTTCTACTGTTAAGGGGCCCATACACCTAACGATTTTCCCGCCGATTTACAGCAGATTCGATCACTGTGATCGAATCTGCTGTGAAATCGTTGCGCAAACACTGACAGAACGATCGATTTCCGTCCGAAACAATTGTTCCCGTCGAGCCGTCCGTGCGGAAGATTTTGCTCGATCGCCGGCGGGTCGGGAGTGCGTCGATAGAGGCGTTCGAATGCCCGACGACCAACGCTAGTGGCAATACATTACCTGCTCCGCTGGCGCGAGTCCCCTGGTCTCCGGGTTCCGGCTGGCTTCACTTCCTGTCCCGGCAGGAAGTTTAAACAGTAGAGTGGCGTCAGCTTCACATATGGTTAATCAATTTCATGCTGAAATCAATTCACAATCTGTTTGCAGTAAAGGCAGCCATACGATCCCTCTCTGATCAGATTCGATCAGAGAGGGATATATCTGTTGGTAGATCTGATGGCAAATCGACCAGTGTATGGCCACCTTTAGACATGTTAATCTAAAGAAAATGTAAATCTCCAGCACACCTACTCAAGACACCTGACACGAGAGGGATATGGAAGATGCCATATGTGTTTCCTTTTAAAGCATACCTAAAGTGACATGATGAGATAAACATTTACACATATAGAACTAGCCCTACTAAGAAAATATGTGAAGTCTCTTACTGTTTTCCAGTACAGCAGGAGTTAACCTCCCTGCCGGTTATCCCGAGCTCAGCTCGGGGTAATCTGCCGCGGAGGATTCCTCAGGCCCTGCTGGGCCGATTTGCATAATTTTTTTTTTGTTACACGCAGCTAGCACTTTGCTAGCTGCGTGTAACTTACGATCGCCGCCGCTCCCCGCCGATTCGCCGCAACCCGCCGCGACAGAGGGTGTCCCCCCCCCCGAGACCCGTGCGCTGCCTGGCCAATCAGTGCCAGGCAGCGTCGAGGGGTGGTTCGGGACTCCCTCTGACGTCACGACGTCGATGACGTCGGTGACGTCATCGCGCCCGTCGCCATGGCGACGGGGGAAGCCCTCCTGGAAATCCCGTTCAGAACGGGATTTCCGGATGGGTATATGCGCCGGCGGCGATCGGCGCATTCGGGGGGACGCCGCAGGGAGGGGGGAAGCATGTAGCTAGCGCTAGGCTAGCTACATGCTAAAAAAAAAAAAATAATGCGAAAAAACACCCTCCCTGCCGTGCGCAGCATTTTTTTATAACGGCAGGGAGGTTAAAGTGGAACTGAGCTCAGAACTTACTCTCTGCTCTAAGAGTTTAGGCACAGTATGATAGCCATTAGGGGGAAAAAGTCTTCATTACATTGTACAAGAATACTAAGAAAAGCCCTGAAAATGTACTGCAGGAACTTTCAGAAAGGGTTAACATGTTTGTATTTTCCTATATTGCCAGTGCTGTGGCAATGTGAGTCACACTTAGGCTACATACACACTTGAGATAAAAGTCTTTGGAAAAGGCAAGATCACAGACCAATTTTACCCCCTTCCATGTAGTATGAGAGCCATACTCTACACAGTCTATTCTATGGAGCTGAACTCTCCATCAGATAACAATCTTTGCAAGATGCTGCACACAAAGATGCTGTGCACTTGCAACAGATCAGTATCTGCAAAAGATCAGCTCCTGAATAAGATCCACTCTTGCAAAATGCACTCATAGTCTATGATATCTGCAGATCCTCATACACACCTTGTTTAACCTATTTTGGTTCCTGGACGTAGAAACTACGTCCAGGAACCATGCGCGCTCCCGCGGCCGATCGCGCGCGTGCACGCGTACTCCCGGCCGCGGATTCGGTAGCCACGGAATCAATGTATCGGGCTATGGTGCCCGATCACTGATTCCTCTCCCCCGCTGAAAAAGCGACAGCTTCTCTCGGAAGCTGTGCTTTTTCTGGCCGTTGCCTCCCCTCTGCGTCACTCTAAGCGTGTGTTACGCTTAGAGTGACGTCATGTAAACAAACTCATCTTGTGGCCAAAAAGTAAAACTACAACTAACAAGTAAAAAAAATTAAAAACAACACACAATTACATTATAAAACTATAGTTTACATCCCACCCTCCCAAAAATACCCAAATAAAATGTTTAATATAAAAAAAAAAAACATTACAATAAAAACAAAAAAAACATGTAAATATTTACCTAAGGGTCTAAACTTTTTAAATATCAATGTAAAGATGAAATATTTCTATATTTTTTTTATTTTAACTTGTAAATAGTGATAGATGCAAAACGGAAAAAATGCACCTTTATTTCCAAATAAAATATTGTCGCCATACATTGTGATAGGGACATAATTTTAACTGTGTAATAACTGGGACATATGGGCAAATACAATACGTGAGTTTTAATTATGGAGGCATGTATTATTTTAAAAATATAATGGCTGAAAACTGAGAAATAATGATTTTTTCCGTTTTTTTCTTATTCTTCCTGTTAAAATGCATTCACAGTAAAGTGGCTCTTAGCAAAATGTACCCTCCAAAGAAAGCCTAATTGGTTGCGGAAAAAACAAGATATAGATCAGTTCATTGTGATAAGTAGTGATAAAGTTATAGACTAATGAATGGGAGGTGAACATTTCTCAAGTGAAAACGACGGAACGCGAATGGGTTAACAGACATTCTGCTGCAGATCAGATAATCATCTGGAGATCCTAAGGGTGCATACACACATCAGACCATAGTCTTTGGAAAATGAAAGATCACAGACCAATTTTAACCCCTTCCATGTAGTATGAGAGCCATACCTACACAGTCTATTCTATTGAGCTGAACTCCCCATCAGATAGAAATCTTTGCAAGATGCTGCACACAAAGATGCTGTACACATTCAAAAGATCAGTATCTGCAAAAGATCTGTTCCTGCAAAAGATCCGTTCCTCCAAAATGCATTCATAGTCTATATCTGCAGACCCTCATACACACCTTGTTTAACAGACATTCATCTGCATATCAGATCCACCAGGATGGATCTTCAGATCTGCAGATGATTGTCAGATATGCAGATTAATGATGTCTGTTAAACAAGGTGTGTATGAGGATCTGCAGATATCATAGACTATGAATGCAATTTGCAGGAACTGATCTTTTGCAGATACTGATCTTTTGAATGTGTACAGCATCTTTGTGTGCAGCATCTTGCAAAGAGTTTTATCTGATGGGGAGTTCAGCTCCATAGAATAGACTGTGTAGAGTATGGCTCTCATACTACATGGAAGGTGGTAAAATTGGTCTGTGATCTTTCCTTTTCCAAAGGCTTTTATCTCAAGTGTGTATGTAGCCTTACTGATAACACACTAATTACACTAAATTCTAGCTAAATAAACACAGCGCAGTGCAGCTGATTACTACAGCATTTCTGCTGGGTACACACCATGAGATTTTCTGACAGATTTGCTATCAGATTGATTATTTCCACGTTCTGATTTCCGATCGACTTCTGGTCATTTTTCAATCGATTTCCAACTGTTTTCTGTTTACTCCTAACAGAAATTGATCGGAAATCATATCGGACGTGTTGGAAATAATCGATCTGACAGCAAATCTGCCAGAAAATCTCATAGTGTGTACCTAGCATAAGTGGAATGAAAACTTTTCAGTCTGTTCTATGCAAAAACTCGGGTCCACTTTAAAGAAGAAAAAAAAAAAGTTATCTGCAGTATGCAAAAGAACTTGTCAAACAGCTTGTGAAATTCAGCCATATTCCCTGAAAAGTAAATAGAAGCTGAAAACTGTTATCTGTCAGGGAGAACTCAAGTAAGGTTTTAGTGCAGAAACTTTTAAAGGGTCATTACATTACTTAACCACCTTAGCGGTATGGACGAGCTCAGCTCGTCCATTACCGCCAGAGGGTGCCGCTCAGGCCCTGCTGGGCCGATTTACATGAAATAAAGAGCAGCACACGCAGCCGGCACTTTGCCAGCCGCGTGTGCTGCCCGATCGCCGCCGCTCTGCGGCGATCCGCCGCGAGCAGCGGCGAAAGAGGGTCCCCCCAGCCGCCTGAGCCCTGCGCAGCCGGAACAAATAGTTCCGGCCAGCGCTAAGGGCTGGATCGGAGGCGGCAGACGTCAGGACGTCGGCTGACGTCCATGACGTCACTCCGCTCGTCGCTATGGCGACGATCTAAGCAAAACAAGGAAGGCCGCTCATTGCGGCCTTCCTTGTTTATTCCGGGCGCCGGAGGCGATCAGAAGAACGCCTCCGGAGCGCCATCTAGTGGGCTTTCATGCAGCCAACTTTCAGTTGGCTGCATGAAATATTTTTTTTTTTATTTAAAAAAAACCCTCATGCAGCTGCCCTGGCGATCTTAATAGAACGCCAGGGTGGTTAAAAGGGGTGCATTGGGCGTCCAAATCTACCTGCCAGCCATGGCATTGGAGGCTGCTGTACACATGCTACATTCTCAGCAGAGGTGGTTGTTATCAGCTTCCTCTGAAGTGTTTCCTCTAGCTTGTGTACGAGGGTTTAGCCATAGACCTGGAACAAGCATGCAGAGGAGATGTTTCTGACAGAAGTATAACCAGATTAGCTGCATGCTTGTTTCCGGTGGTTGACGAAGACACTACTGGTGCATGAAATGTGTAGAAGCTTTCCAGAGGCGCCAATAGCATAAAAGTCACTTAAACAAGCTTAAAACCGATGGGGCAGTGGTGGGCCTCTCCTATCTATGCGGACAAAGCAAACAAAGGACGGACTGTGGCATCAACAGTCAAACAACAATTTATTTATACTCCACCGTAAAAATAGGCAACGTGTTTCACGGGCTCAGTCCCGCTTCATCAGGCCAATCAAAAAGGAGCATACAGCTTATCAGCATCAAAACCACACTGAGCGCCTCTGTGTATAGATGGGATAGGTCCACCACTGCCCCATCGATTTTAAGCTCGTTTAAGTTACTTTTATTCTATTGGTGCCTCTGGAAAGCTTCTACATATTGCTAAGTCCACCCTTGGTGGAGGGTTATACCCATTTTTCTCCCATCTACAGAGAGTGGCTTTTAATCCTGTGTGGAGTCAGGTTAATCTCCCCACCTTCCTTCACAGTGGTTGCCTAATGGTAACCCTGGTTTGTGAGTATTAAATTGTTATATTACTCATTATTAATTTCCATCTATACAATATCACACTATTGGGCTCTTGGTGTCCCCCTCCCTTTAACTGATGCATGAAAGTTTAGCAGGACTGCCAGCAACTGGTATTGTTTAAAAGGAAATACATTTGCAGCCTCCTTATCCCTCTCACTTCAGGTGTCCTTTAAAGCTCTAATGCTGGGAATACACGGGACGATTCTACGCCCGGTCGTTTTGCCCGCTCGATTCTCTTATCTTACGCTTCTTTTTCTTTTTTCAATTCACTTCAATGAAAAATCGAGCGGCAAAATGATAGAACGGTAATTGGACATGTCAGAAATTATCTATCGAGCCATCTTAAAGGATACCCGAAGTGACGTGTGACATGATGAGATAGACATAGGTATGTACAGTGTCAAGCACACTAATAACTATGCTGTGTTCCTTTTTTTCTTTCTCTGCTTGAAAGAGTTAAATATGACTTAAGTGGCTTACTCAGTCCCCACTCAGACAGACACAAAATTCCAACTATAAAACACTTTCCTAGCAGAAAATGGCTTTTAAAGGGAAGGTTCAGGGAGTGGGAAAAAAAATAAAAATCCATATCCACTTACCTGGGGCTTCCTCCAGCCCGTGGCAGGCAGGAGGCGCCCTCGCCGCCGCTCCGCAGGCTCCCGGTGGCCGGCCCAACCTGGCCGGCTGCCAGGTCGGGCTCTTCTGTGCTCCAACGACGGGCTCTTCTGCGTTCCACGCGGGCGAGCTGACGTCATCGGACGTCCTCCGGGCTGTACTGCGCAGGCGCAGAACTACTGCGCCTGCGCAGTACAGCCCGGAGGATGTCCAAAGACGTCAGCGCGCCCCCGTGAGGCGCAGATTGGAGTGCAGAAGAGCCCGACCTGGCAGCTGGGCCTGGCCAGGTCGGGTCGGCCACCGGAGACGACCGGGAGCCTCTGGAGCGGCAGGAAAGTGATAAAAAGGTTCAATCGTTCATAGATTTTAGCTCTGGCATACTTCAATGAATGTGTCATTGAGCAAAAACAATAAAACAGTTAAAACTTAAAAAGTACCGTCGATTTAAACATAAAATAAAACTGTGGAATATCTTAAATCATTTTAGGAGAAGGAAGATAGATACAATTGTTTATTTCATTTAATGGCTCAAAATTGTGCCGTGTATTCCCAGCATTATATGCAAAGAAGAAAACATACTGCATATAATCGTAATCCAAAAACACTTCCACCTCCTCTGGGCCCAGGCTTATTTAGGACAGACTGCCCTGCGGTCTGATGAATCAAATTTGAAGTTGATTTTGGAAATCACAGATGCTGTAGCCCTCGGGCTGAAGAGGAGAAGAACCATTTTTCTTGTTGCTTAGTTTGTACAGGCCAAAACCCAGCATCTGTATGTGGGGATGCATTTGTGCACTACAGGGTAGCTTGCACATCTGGTGAGCCACCATTAATGCTAAGCTGTATACACCTTTTTGGAAAGCATCTTGTTCAGGAAAGGCCTTTCATATATCACTATGTGAGTCTGGTGTGATCAGGGCTGGATTTACCATAAGGCACTGTAGGCACGTGCCTACAGGCGCCTGATGATGGAAAGGCGGCTCCCTCTCTCCTTCCGCATGCGGAGTCCTGAGCAGAGCGTAAATGAGAGGTTATTTCTGCATTCCTCTGATGAGATCATCCTTCATTCGGGGGCACCACTAGCTACTTAATACTGAGGGTAATTCTGGCTACCTAATACTAAGGGGGCACCTGTAGCTACCTATGATGGGCAACATAAGAAAGGGAGAAGTGACCGCTGGGCCAGCCAGTACACTTGCGGTGTGGTTGGGGGAGGGGTTTGTAGGTTAATGGAGGGCTTGGTCTAGGGTGCCAGAACATCTGTGCCAGATTTTTTGCCAACTGAGAACATTGTGTGCTTTTTTTTAAGTAAAAATAAGCAAATCCATAAACTTTTAAGCAGTTCTTTCAGGCGAGAATGGGACAACATTTCACTTCTAAAACTCCAGCAATAAGTCAGATTTCTAAACATTACAAGAGGTGATACAAGGGTCATATGGAAATTAACAGCTGTTTTCAATAAAGGGAACCGTTTATTTATTTTCTGATTATTTATCCACATAACCCCCTCCTATATTTATTTGAAGTGAAAAAAACAAAACAAAAAATACTTATGATATAATGAATTCTATGTGTAGTACGGATAAGGAATAGAACATTAGTTTCAAAAAAAAGTCTCATATTTTTATTTTCAGTTATACCGTTTTTGGTTTTTTTTTTTTTTTTTTTACAATTGCATCATTCTGTCATATTTGCCGTTTACTAACTACACTCTGTATTTTAAACTATAAAAACAGAGCAGAGCTATTGACCATTTGAACTTCCATGCAGTAAAACCTTATCTAAACCTGACTCTCACTGTTTCTTTGATGTATACGTGCTTCAAAAAACAGGACTGTCTTTGAAGAGCTCAGACAATCTCTTCTGCCTAGATAATAGCTTTTTTAAACTCTTCTTGTACTGGAAAACAATATGAGACTATTTTCTTTGCTACTAATGTTTTGTTTCTTAGTTTAATTACACATATACAATTCAGTATATCATAAGTTTATTTTCATTCAGGTTTGGTTTAAATTACACCTGAACCAAGGGAAACAAGTTGTGCTGTTACTACAGCAAAGGGATTTAAAGCTTTGTTTAACCACCCTGGCGTTCTGATTAAATCGCCAGGGTGGCTGCGGGAGGGTTTTTTTTAAATAAAAAAAAAACTATTTCATGCAGCCAACTGAAAGTTGGCTGCATGAAAGCCCACTAGAGGGCGCTCCGGAGGCGATCTTCCGATCGCCTCCGGCGCCCAGAATAAACAAGGAAGGCCGCAATGAGCGGCCTTCCTTGTTTTGCTTATATCGTCGCCATAGCGACGAGCGGAGTGACGTCATCGACGTCAGCCGACGTCCTGACGTCAGCCGCCTCCGATCCAGCCCTTAGCGCTGGCCGGAACTTTTTGTTCCGGCTACGCTGGGCTCAGGCGGCTGGGGGGACCCTCTTTCGCCGCTGCTCGCGGCGAATCGCCGCAGAGCGGCGGCGATCAGGCAGCACACGCGGCTGGCAAAGTGCCGGCTGCGTGTGCTGCTTTTTATTTCATTAAAATCGGCCCAGCAGGGCCTGAGCGGCAGCCGCTGGCGGTGTTGGACGAGCTGAGCTCGTCCAGACCGCTCAGCTGGTTAAAGATATAAAATGCTTAAAGAACACCCGAACGAAGGGAAAAAGTTACTTCACTTACCTGGGGTTTCTACTCCTCTGTTACGGCCTGGACCCAAAGTCTGGCCACTTTGGGTTCTGTCCGGTCAAAACTCCCCCAGAGGCATTCTGCGCGGCAGAGAAGCAGAGCAGGAATGCTGCAGACATTGTTTCTACCAGCAACCGCTCTGCAGGACGAACGGCAGGATTCTCTGCCACGCCGAACGACTCTGGAGGAATGTGCGTGTCCCCAGCTGCCAGAGCTGAATAGGAGGTGGGGGGAGCCAGAGCCGAGGAGCTGGCTTCATTTCTCACATTACTGCTGGGAATCTAATTCAATTTGCACATTGGCCTGAGTGAGACAGCCACTTCTAGTTTTGACCGGCCAGAACCCAAAGTGGCCAGACTTCGGTTTCCAGCCATAACACATCTATGGTTTGGTAAAATTGGGAGAAGAGGCTTCTTGTGCTGCTGAAAAAAGTTACCAGCGTTCTGCAGTCACATGACCAGCAGTGCAGAGAGAGGTTAACCTGCTGGGCGTTCTGATTCCCACGGCCGAGGGTGGGTTTTTTTCGCCCAATTTTTTTTTTATCATGTAGCTAGCCTAGTGCTAGCTACATGATTCCCCCCTCCCTGCTCCCTCCCTCCCATCCTTCCGATCGCCGCCGGTGATCATGCCCATAGGGAAATCCCATTCTGAGCGGGATTTCCTTTAGGGCTTCCCCCGTCGCCATGGCGAGGAACGTCGTGACGTCATCGGCGTTGTGACGTCACAGGGAGTCCCGATCCACCCCATAGTGCAGCCTGGCAGCGATTGGCCAGGCTGCGCAAGGGGTCTGCTGGGGGGGGGGGGGGCACTTTCGTGGCGAGTAGCGGCACATCGGCGGCGATCAAGTAAGACTTTGCTAGCTGCGTGTTTAAAACAAAAAAAATATCCAAATCGGCCCACCAGTGGCTGAGCGGTGCCCTGCCCTGCGGCGTTACTGGACGAGCTCAGCTCGTTCAGAATGCCAGGGAGGTTAACTTGACAGGTGCAAGTGTAATTACACTGAAAGAATACATTGCCTGGAAGATAAAAGCACATGGATGTTACTTTTTGGATGACCATCGTACAATGCAGAGGCTAACAAATTCCCATTCAAACTTTTTTTGCGCCATGATGCTGGCATTGTTTTTTTTTTTTTTTTTTTAAAAAGCAAATAATTTTTCAATAATACTGAATAATACTTTTTAGGGTAGAAACACACTAGGCAGAATTGCATATGCGTTTTCCATTGTGTGCTGTGGAAAACACATGCGATTCTGCCTAGTGTGTTCCTACCCTTAGTTTCAGCATTTTCTTTATTGTGTTTGTACTACAGTACAATCTCGTCATAGTAAACTCTGATATAGTAAACCTCTGACTATAGTAAACTCCTCAATAGTCCTCAGGTCCCGACCATGTGCCTGTATGAATATACAATGTATAAGAACTCCCGATGTAGTAAACTACTTGGCCAGGTCCATTGAAGATTACTATAGGGGAATTGTATTGTATTTTCAATTAAATGTAGACGTTGCATGATGGGCAGATCATTGCATTCTGTTTTTGTTTACCTTTAACACAATATGACAACTTATTTGGAAAATGGGTTTTAAAACTCACATTTGACTAGGGAGGAGAGGATTCTGGGAGGTCACATGACTTCACTCTTATCTCTGTTAACAAAATTCTCTCCTGATTGGAGAGATGAGCAGGATTAAGGTACATAGAGAAGAGTGATATCATGTGACCTCCCAGAATCCTCCTCACTTCTCTGGTGAATTGTGTGTTTTATTAAGGGTACATACACACATCTGATTTTTTCCGAACGACGGGTCATTTAGACGTCTGAACGATCGGTCGTTTGGATGTCAAATTGGGCGTGTGTACAAACGATCGTTCAGCTGATAAGACTGGATTTGACCAAGGGGATCCATCAAAACCAGCGTTATCAGCTGAACTACGGTTTGCACACATGCCTGATTTGACGTCCAAACAACCGGTCGTTCAGACGTCCAAACAACCGGTCGTTTGGAAAAATCAGACGTGTGTACGCACCTTTAATAAAACAACACAATTCACCAGAGAAGTGAGGAGGATTCCTGGGAGGTCACATGATATCACTCTTCTCTCTATTGATAAAACACACACCTGACTGGAAAGATGAGGATTCTGAAAGGTCACATGATATCACTCTTATCTCTATTGATAAAACACACACCTGACTAGAGAGATGAGGAGGATTCTGGGAGGTTCATATGATTTTACTATTGTTCTTTCTATTCAGAGTTTTCCTCCGGTGAAGTCTAATGATTATGTGATCATCACAGTGCCCACAACTCCTCCTCGGATATCTCAGAAACATAACAAACAGAAGGTTCTAGAAGTTATCAGGAAAATTATGAAGCTGCTGACAGGAGAGGTGAGCAGTGTTGGGAATTATGGGACATTATCCAGTAACAACAAGGGGTGTATCTGGGTGGTGACGGTACTATTATATGTCTTAGGTTCCTATAAGGTGTCAGGATGTCACCGTCTGTTTCTCCAAGGAGGAGTGGCAGTATATAGAAGGACACAAAGAATTGTACCGAAATTTTGTGATGGAAAATTGGCCACTCTTGGCAACACCAGGTAAGGGAAGACTTTAATTTCTTGTTAAGATAACCACCCAACATTTTCAGATAAGAGGAACACCAATCAGAAACACCCATGTCACAACCCCCCCCCCCCCCCACACACACACACACACACACACACACACACACACACACACACACACACACACACACACACACACACACCCCTAGTCCATGCGTACTGTAAACAAATTTTGTGGACCAAAGATATATATTTATTCAAACTACATTGATCCACTATATCAGTGTCAGTGCTGTCCAACTTCATGGACATGGAGGGCATATGAGGCTACATTGTGGATGGCCGACTACAATAAATTGCTTTCTACACAGTACCAAAAAATCTGACCAGTGGATTTGCTCACCATAATGAGCTGTGTCTCCCAAAATGTACTATGGCAGGGATTAGATTGTAAGTTCCTCTGGGTATAATTAGTGAAACGATAGCAAAGATTTGATTGCATGCAATTCCCCCCCATAAATATAACATATTAGGCAGTGTTTCCCCCATAAAACACATATCAAGCAGTGGCTTTTCCCCATAAAACACATATTAGGCAGCGTTTCCCCCCACAAAACACACATATTAGCAGGGCTGTGGAGTCGGTACAAAAATCCACCGACTCCAAGACTCCGACTCCTCCAATTTGCATATTACAATTTCGTTGATTGAAAGTATGTAACATGCAATGCATCTCTTAACTGCCAACGCTTAGGAATTTTAAAATACGACTGAAGTGAGAGGGAAATGGAGGCTGCCATATTTATTCCCTTTTAAACAATACTAATTACCTGGCTAGCCGGCTGATCTACTGCCTCTAATACTTTTAGTCATAGACTAAAACTAGTCCTTGGTAAGAGTAGAAGACAGGAACAAAGAACATCTATCAGGCCCTAGGCAATATAACTGTGGGTACATGTAAGATTGATGTGCAGGTACTCTGCAGGGGAATGAGGCTATTATTCCTCTGTTACACAATCTTCATGCACAATCTGAACCAGGGTTATGGGTGATAGACAACACCTCTGTGTTCAATGTGCACAACATTCTCAGTGGATTCCCTGCAGCTCTGTGGGGAGTGCATATGTAGAGTATAGTACTACTGTGTAACAAAGTAAACCTGAGACAGATGAAATTAAAGTTTTATATATACCACAGGCTTCCTCCAGCCCCCTTCAGGCTAATCAGTCCCTTACTATCCTCCTCCTCCACCTGGATCTTCTGCTTTGGGTCCAGGTACTACACTTGCGCAGCACTATTGCACAGGTGCAGAATGTTCCTGGCTATGGGAGCAGCACGCAGCCGGACTGCACTGACTGGCTGAATTACCGGGACTCATAGCAGAAGATCCAGGTGGCGGAGGAGGACATCGACTGGATTAACCTGAAGGGGGCTGGAGGAAGCCCCAGGTATGTATAAAACTTTTATTTTCATCCATCTTAGGTACCCTTTAATTCATAGTCACCAAACAAAATTTTAACAACATATCAAATTATTTGATTTCATCAGCAAAGGGAGTGCATACATTTGCATAAACCAGCATCAACGCAGAATTAGTTCCATCTCATTGACCATCTATATCAGTGACACAGCTACACATCAGACTTTATTCTTATAGCATAGATGTGAATATATATATATATATATATAGATATATATACATATATATATATATATATATATATATATATATATATATATATATATATATATATATATATATATATATATATATATATATAATGATTCCTGTGTACAAATCATATATACTGTACAGTCACAATCAGATCTGTATATCTGACTTTAAAAATACGGGGACTGCTTTATTGAAGCAGCACAGACTAATCACAGCTATTACTGTATATATGAATTATTTATGATGACTATTATCTGAAAAATAGAACATTTTATCATATTTTCTATTTTAATTACAGTTTAACTTCATTAGGAGTCGGAGTCGGTGCATTTTCTCCCGCCTCCGACTACAGGTACCCAAAATTGCCCAGACTCCACAGCCCTGCATATTAGGCAGCCTTTTCCTCCAATGAAACATTAGGCAGTGTTTCCCCCCCCATAAAATACACATATTAGACAGCATTCCCCTCCCCATAAAATACAGATATTGGGCACCATTCCCCTCCCCATAAAACACACATACAGTATTAGGCAGCATTCTACTCCCCATAAAACACACATATTAGTCAGTGTCGTCCCCACACACACACAAAACACATATTAGGCTGCATTTTCCCCATAAAACACAGATATTAGGCAGCGTTTACCCCTCCCCTTAAAGAGAACCCGAGGTGGGTTTGAAGAATCTTATCTGCATACAGAGGCTGGATCTGCCTATACAGCCCAGCCTCTGTTGCTATCCCAAACCCCCCTAAGGTCCCCCTGCACTCTGCAATCCTTCATAAATCACAGCCACGCTGCTGACAAACAGCTTGTCAGAGCTGGCTGTGTTTATCTCTATAGTGTCAGTCTGCTGCTCTCCCCGCCTCCTGCAGAACTCCAGTCCCCGCCTGCATCCCTTCCCTCCCTGCTGATTGGAGGGAAGGGACGGGGGCAGGGACCGGAGCTATGCAGGAGGCGGGGGAGCAGCTGTGACTGACACTACAGATGTAAACACAGCCTCACAGCATGGCTGTGATTTATGAGGGATTGCAGAGTGCAGGGGGACCTTAGTGGGGTTTGGGATAGCAACAGAGGCTGGGCTGTATAGGCAGATCCAGCCTCTGTATGCAGATAACATTCTTTAAACACACCTCGGGTTCTCTTTAAAACATTCATATAAGTCAGGGTTTCCCCCTCCCCTTATAAAACAAACATATTAGACAGCGGTTTCCCCCATAAAACAGCGTTTCTCCCATGATGCCATAAAACACACATATTAGACATTTACGCCGCAAAAAACACACATTAGGCAGCATCCTCCTCCCCCTCCCCATAAAACACATATTAGGTAGCGTCCCCTCCCCCATAAAACACACATTGGGCAGCGTTTCCTCCATAAAAAACACATATTAGGCAGCGTTTACCCCATAAAAAACACGTTAGGCAGCATACTCCCCCCCCCCCCTATAAAACACACATATTAGGCAGTAGTTTCCCCCATAAAACACATATTGGGCAGCATTTTCCTTAACAGATCACGTCATTAGGCAGCATTCCCTTTGAAATGAATATTATGGTGTGCCTCCTGATATCCCTGTGTCAGTGGTATCACCTGGAAATTAAAAATAATTTACTCATATCGCAGGTGACTCTTTCCAACACTGATCTCCAGTAGTGTTGATTCTCGAATTGGGATGCTGCATTCGGAAACCTGAAGCCGTCCTTTAACACCCAACTAGTGGACAGGGTCATGGTGAGGTCATGCATACCACACTTCATGTGACTCAGGAGGGAAACTGAGTCACATGAAGTGTGACGTGGTCTGCAGCCCCATAACTCTATCCATTAGTATAATTTGGGTTTCCAAATGCAGGATCCCGAATTTGAACACCAACACTAATCTCCAGTCTTCACTGCAGCAGCTCCGGCTGCTAAACTCCCACCTGTTCTGACAAGTAATGTAGTCCCAGATGATGCGGTCAGGGTGTTTATCACTTTGCACCACCCAGGCTCTTTCATTAGGGTTGGCGTGCTCTGCATTGTGAAGCAGGGCTGGCAGAGAACAGGCTAAGGGCCTATTTCCACTGCACGCGGATTCTGGATACAGAAAACTGACTCCAATGAATGCCTATGGGAAATCTGCATCAGAAAAATTGTGTTTAGTGGAAACAGATCTATAGACATTCATTGGAGTCTCCAAGTGCCAGATTCCACCATATCTTTTTGTTTTCTATTCCACAGACATATCACACAGAGGTGATGAGAAGCTCCAATCTACTAAAGGTGACAAATCTGAACTTCAGATGCATCAGAAAGTACCCACTGGGGAGCTGGGCTTCTCTAGCTCAGAGTGTCGGAAATCGAGTATCAGGCAATCACATCTCCCCATATACCAGACAGTTCACTCTAGAGAGAAATCTTTTTCATCTCCTGACTGTGGAAAATCCTCATCATCCAAACTAGATGCTCCCAAGCGCCCCAGAGCTCACCCTGTCACAAAGCCCCTTTTATGTGCAGAGTATGGGAAATCATTTAGCACAAATTCAGACATTCTCGATCACCAGAAAGTTCATGCTGGCGAAAGGCCATTTTCGTGTTCAGAATGTGGGCAATGCTTCAGTACAAAAGGAAACCTTGAAGAACATCAGCAGATGCACAGAGGGGTGTTTCTTTATTCATGTTTAGAGTGCGGAAAGAGCTTCTCACAGGAAAATGACCTCTCCTTCCACCAAAGACTTCACACTGGAGAGAAGCCGTATTTCTGTTCTGAATGTGGGAAATCTTTTGTGTCAGAAGACCATTACTGCGCCCACCAGAGAGTTCACACCAGTGGAAGCTATTTTTTCTGTTCAGAGTGTGGGCAATCATTCAGAAAGCATTTAAACCTCACTATACATCAGAGAGTCCATACCGGTGAAAAGCCGTTTTCATGTTCTGAGTGCGGGATGTCATTTTCAACGCATCAAAAACTGACTAGACACGAGAAAACTCACACGGATGGCAAGCTGTTTTCCTGTTCAATGTGTGGGAAAAACTTCAAAAGCAAAACCAGCCTTGTTGAGCATGTGCAGACGGAAATGCGCCCCTATTCCTGTTCAGAGTGTGGGAAGTCCTTCCGTACCAGTTTTAAACTTGGTAAACACTTGCGAGTTCACACGGGTGAAAAGCCATTTTCATGCCCAGAGTGTGGTAAATGTTTCTCAGAGCAGGGAAACCTTCTCAGGCACCAGAAAAGTCACGATGGCTATCATCCTTATTTCTGCTTAGAATGTGGTAAACGCTTTGTGAGAAAGAGTAGGTTTCTTTCTCACCAGAGAAGTCATGCTGCTGAGCTGCAGCTTTCCTGAGTGTGGGGACGCACGCACCAACATCAAGTTTGTGGGGAATGCTAGGTATGGTTATTGAGTTGCAAATGATTTTTGAGTTGATGCAAATGTTGTGCCAATTTATTTTTTTGCATTTGCAAGACCAATCGGATGCATCATTGTTGACCCTATTACCCATCACCTTCCCAATCACAATATACACTCACCTAAAGGATTATTAGGAACACCATACTAATACGGTGTTTGACCCCTTTTCGCCTTCAGAATTGACTTTGCCTTAATTCTAGGTGGCATGGATTCAACAAGGTGCTGAAAGCATTCTTTAGAAATGTTGGCCCATATTGATAGGATAGCATCTTGCAGTTGATGGAGATTAGTGGGATGCACATCCAGGGCACGAAGCTCCCGTTCCATCACATCCCAAAGATGCTCTATTGGGTTGAGAGCTGTAGACTGTGGGGGCGATTTTAGTACGGTGAACTCCTTGCCATGTTCAAGAAACCAATTTGAAATGATTTGAGCTTTGTGACATGGTGCATTATCCTGCTGGAAGGAGCCATCAGAGGATGGGTACATGGTGGTCATGAAGGGATGGACATGGTCAGAAACAATGCTCAGGTAGCCTGTGGCATTTAAACGATGCCCAATTGGCACTAAGGGGCCTAAAGTGTGCCAAGAAAACATCCCCCTCACCATTACACCACCAGCCTGCACAGTGGTAACAAGGCATGATGGATCTATGTTCTCATTCTGTTTACGCCAAATTCTGACTCTAATGAGACTCATCAGACCAGGCAACATTTTTCCAGTCTTCAACTGTCCAATTTTGGTGAGCTTGTGCAAATTGTAGCCTCTTTTTCCTATTTGTAGTGGAGAGGAGTGGTACCCGGTGGGGTCTTCTGCTGTTGTAGCCCATCCACCTCAAGGTTGTGTGTGTTGTGGCTTCACAAATGCTTTGCTGCATACCTCGGTTGTAACGAGTGGTTATTTCAGTCAACGTTGCTCTTCAACCTGCTTGAATCAGTCGGCCCATTTTCCTATGACCTCTAGCATCAACAAGGCATTTTTGCCAACAGGACTGCCGCATACTGGATGTTTTTCCCTTTTCACACCATTCTTTGTAAACCCTAGAAATGGTTGTGCATGAAAATCCCAGTAACTGAGCAGATTGTGAAATAATCAGACCGGACCGTCTGGCACCAACAACCATGCCACGCTCAAAATTGCTTAACCTCCTTAGCGGTAACCCCGTGCTGGACATGGGGTAAGCCGCGCAGGAGGATTTCTCAGGCCCCGCAGGGCCAATCTGCATAATTTTTTTTTTTTTATACACGCAGCTAGCACTTTGCTAGCTGCGTGTTACTCACGATCGCTCCGGCGCCGATTCGCCGCTACCCGCCGCATTAGAGGGTGCCCCCCCCGAGACCCGTGCGCTGCCTGGCCAATCAGTGCCAGGTAGCGCTGAGGGGTGGATCGGGACTCCCTCTGATGTCACCGCGCGCGTCGCCATGGCGACGGGAGAAGCCCTCATGGAAATCCCGTTCAGAACGGGATTTCCGGATGGGCATACGCGGCGATAGGCGCGTACGGGCTGACGCCGCAGGGAGGGGGGAAGCATGTAGCTAGCGCTAGGCTAGCTACATGCTAAAAAAAAAAAAGTTACAAAAACTTGCGGCCGCGGGAATCATACCGCCAGGGAGGTTAAATCACTTTTTTTTCCCATTCTGACATTCAGTTTGGAGTTCAGGGGATTGTCTTGACAATCCCTAAATGCATTAAAGCAACTGCCATGTGATTGGTTAATTAGATAACTGCATTAATAATAAATTGAACAGGTGTTCCTAAGAATCCTTTAGGTGAGTGTATAACAAAGACTTGGGAAACAGAATGCCCAAGCCAATAATAAGCCAGCGTCCACCACCAACAGAGCATTAAGTGACTGGCTGAAGACTCTCTGTATCCTGAAACACCCGTTGGTGCATTTCAGCCAACAATAATATAATAGTGTAATTTAATTTCTCACTGAAATATAAGGCGTTTCTTGTTACATTTTTGTAGTTTTGTTTTCAATTTTCCTTGCATTTAAATGTCTAGTTTTATTTGGGTGATTATTTGTTATCAAAGTTTTAAAGTCACAGCATATAAAAGCACTACATTAAATGTAGAAAACAATCTTTGCTCGTTTCAGTTGTTGTAGTTCAGTCACTATTCAGTCGTGTCTGACTCTTTACGACCCCAAGGACCACACTCCGCCAGGCCCCTCTATCCTGTACTGCAGGGGTCCCCAACCTTTTTAAGCCCGGGGCCCACTATCCACCAACCAAACTTTTCTCTGGGGCCCCCCGGGGGGAGGGGGGGCGTGGTTAGTGGCGGCGGCAGCCCCCCCTCTTTTCCCTGATTTTGAGTGTAGTATATAGGTAAGTAGGTATCTAGGTATAGTTACCCCCAGTATAGGTAGCTAACACAGTTGCCCCTGTATAAGGACTATAGTTGCCTCAGTATAGTTAGTTAGGTAGTATAGTTACCCCAATATAGTTAGTATAGTTACCCCAGTATAGTTAGTACAGTTACCCCAGTATAGCAAGTACAGTTAGCCCAGTATAGCAAGTACAGTTAGCCCAGTATAGCAAGTACAGTTAGCCCAGTATACCTAGTACAGTTAGCCCAGTGTAGCCAGTACAGTTAGCCCAGTACAGTTGGCCCAGTACAGTTAGCCCAGTGTAGCCAGTAGTTACCCCAGTACAGCTGCCCCAGTGTAGCTAGCAGAGGTGCCCTCTAGCCCCGACCCCCCCCCCCCCGACCCCCGCGGCCGCCGCTCCTGTTACCTTATGAGCGGGCGTCCGCTTGCTTCCTTATATTCCTCCAGCTGCAGCTCTCCTCTTCGCAGCATGTCGTATTACAGCAGCGCTTCCTGCGCGGCTGCTGTAAGGAGGGAATGAGGTGGGGTAGCGTCTTTCTGTAGCGGCGATACGCATCACAGTTACTATGGGAACCGCTGTCCCGGCTCCCTTGGCTCCTTACAGCAGCCGTGCAGGAAGCGCTGCTGTAATACGACATGCTGCAAAGAGGAGAGCCGCGGCTGGAGGAATATAAGGAAGGAAGCGGCTGCCCGCTCATAAGGTAACAGGAGCGGCGGCCGCGGGGGGAGAGGGAGAAGCCGCGGCCCCCCAGAAATCTGCCCAAGGACTCCCAGGGGGCCGCGGCCCCCAGGTTGGGGACCCATGCTGTACTGCATCTCGAAGCTTGTGCAAGCTCATGTTTGTTTGTTTCATGATACAGTATAATCTTGTTATAATAAACTTGGGTATAGTAAACTTCCTCTCTAGGTCCTGGCCAATCTCCATTATAAGTATGGGATCAACGCCTGGTATTGTAAACCCGGATATAATAAAACACCTGTTATAGTTAACATGTTTTTTGGCCCCTGCGTGGCACTGACTCCGGATATAGTAAAAAGTGGATAATGCATTCGTCCTATGTCAGTGTGAAACCCATGTTTGGCTCTCATACCTCCACAGGTGGGACTTGTCTAAAGAGAGCAGCAGCTCACGAAGTGAGTAAATGCCTCTATTCAGTGACGGCTGCAATTTTTAAGGAGCCCTGGATACTGTACCAGGAATATGTCCAGCCTGGCTCTGCAGCCCTAAGGTATATTTGCCTAGCAGTCCACCAAATGTGCAAGTGCTTGTACTGTAACTCCAATGGGAGGACAGAGTTGCTCTTTTGCAGCAGAAAATGTACTAGGGCATGCTGGGCCATTTCTAGGACAATTTCTGATAAAGTAAACTTATAATACAGTAAACCACTTTTCTGGTCCCTTGGAGTTTACTATAAAGAGATTATACTGTACTATCCAGCCATCTCACTCCTACTAGGTATCCTAAAACACACTGCCTCTATATATTTGTTGTATACTACCCCTCCTCTTGTTTCCCCATTCCCTTTAGATTGTAAGCTCGCAAAGGCAGGGCTCTCTCCCCTTTTGTGTCTTGAAAATGAGTATACATTTTATTTATCATGTTGCTTTTATCACTGTCATTACCAATTCTGTATTTTGTCACTAGTTATGTATTCTGTATACCCTTATTATTGTCTGTATTATTATGTACCCCATGTTCGTTTCTTACTTTGTACAGCGCCACAGAATATGTTGACGCTTTATAAATCAATAATAATCTCATTTTCTGCCATCCCGCCTCCTTTTGCCCTCGATCTTCCTCTGTATCGGGTATCAAAACATTTCATCTTCAGCATTGCTCCTTTCAATGATCAATTAGAGTTCATTTCTCTACAGCAAATCTGGGAGTATTTCTGTAAATACTTACCTCGGGAGGTCCCGCCTCTAAATCCTCCAGAGGCTTCCCCATTCCTCTCTGTCCCTTCCCTCCAGCGCTGGGACCCTCAAAGTTCCTTGGAGCTCGCCCGCACTGTGCATGCACAGATGGCTCACACATGTGCAGTAGCACTGAACCGCTACTCAGACTCGGCGGGAAAACTAGCTCCACGCTAGTGCACAGGCGCCTGTGCCTACACAGTGTAGGCTTCAGGGTTCTCGGCACTGGAACGGCAAAGAGGAGGGCGTCAAGGGAAGAGAATCCAGAGGCTTCTCTCTCCCCAGGTAAGTACCCAAATTGTGACATTTTTTCCCTTCAGGGTCCCTTTAAGGGTTGACTGATTGGATCTTCTTGCAGTCCAAGGGACTCTCAAAAGTCTTTTCCGGTGCCACAATTCAAAAGCGTTGAATCTTTGGCACTCAGCCATCCTTATGGCCTAACTTTCACAAACAACTGGAATAACCATGGCTTTGGCTGTGGAATAACCATGGCTTTGGCTGTGGAATAACCATGGCTTTGGCTGTGGAATAACCATGGCTTTGGCTGTGGAATAACCATGGCTTTGGCTATAAGAACCTTTAACAAGGTTGCAGAGTGAAAACGGATTCGATCGACCGGTGATCAGATCCATTTTTACGGATCTGTTTGCCAACCCAAGTGTAAACCGGGCCAAATCCAGATATTTATCCTTGTTGTGCTGTATATTGGACGTTCTTACAACAGTTTCACGGAGGTAATCCATGCTTCTTCCAAGGCTAGAGCACCAAGCATCTAGATTATACACTTTTCCATGTCACTGAATGTCATCTGTTATGTGCACTTGCTGCCAGCATTTGATCTTCTCATTTGTTCTGTTTACCCCTGCATCTAGGTGTTGAGCAATGGATATGGAAAAGATGTTGCGCTGCACCGATGGTTTAGGTAAAAATCCAATCTTTATTGTCACATCTATGGACACACAGAGAAAAGTTCACATGTACAGTGGAGGAAATAATTATTTGACCCCTCACTGATTTTGTAAGTTTGTCCAATGACAAAGAAATGAAAAGTCTCAGAACAGTATCATTTCAATGGTAGGTTTATTTTAACAGTGGCAGATAGCACATCAAAAGGAAAATCGAAAAAATAACCTTAAATAAAAGATAGCAACTGATTTGCATTTCATTGAGTGAAATAAGTTTTTGAACCCCTACCAACCATTAAGAGTTCTTGCTCCCACAGAGTGGTTAGACACTTCTACTCAATTAGTCACCCTCATTAAGGACACCTGTCTTAACTAGTCACCTGTATAAAAGACACCTGTCCACAGAATCAATCAATCAAGCAGACTCCAAACTCTCCAACATGGGAAAGACCAAAGAGCTGTCCAAGGATGTCAGAGACAAAATTGTAGACCTGCACAAGGCTCGAATGGGCTACAAAACCATTAGCAAGAAGCTGGGAGAGAAGGTGACAACTGTTGGTGCGATTGTTCGAAAATGGAAGGAGCACAAAATGACCATCAATCGACCTCGCTCTGGGGCTCCACGCAAGATCTCACCTCGTGGGGTGTCAATGGTTCTGAGAAAGGTGAAAAAGCATCCTAGAACTACACGGGAGGAGTTAGTGAATGACCTCAAATTAGCAGGGACCACAGTCACCAAGAAAACCATTGGAAACACATTACACCGCAATGGATTAAAATCCTGCAGGGCTCGCAAGGTCCCCCTGCTCAAGAAGGCACATGTGCAGGCCCGTCTGAATTTGCCAATGAACACCTGAATGATTCTGTGAGTGACTGGGAGAAGGTGCTGTGGTCTGATGAGACCAAAATAGAGCTCTTTGGCATTAACTCAACTCGCTGTGTTTGGAGGAAGAAAAATGCTGCCTATGACCCCCAAAACACCGTCCCCACCGTCAAGCATGGGGGTGGAAACATTTTGCTTTGGGGGTGTTTTTCTGCTAAGGGCACAGGACAACTTAATCGCATTAACGGGAAAATGGACGGAGCCATGTATCGTGAAATCCTGAACGACAACCTCCTTTCCTCTGCCAGGAAACTGAAAATGGGTCGTGGATGGGTGTTCCAGCACGACAATGAACCAAAACATATAGCAAAGGCAACAAAGGAGTGGCTCAAGAAGAAGCACATTAAGGTCATGGAGTGGCCTAATCAGTCTCCGGACCTTAATCCAATACAAAACCTATGGAGGGAGCTCAAGCTCAGAGTTGCACAGAGACAGCCTCGAAACCTTAGGGATTTAGAGATGATCTGCAAAGAGGAGTGGACCAACATTCCTCCTAAAATGTGTGCAAACTTGGTCATCAATTACAAGAAACGTTTGACCTCTGTGCTTGCAAACAAGGGTTTTTCCACTAAGTATTAAGTCTTTTATTGTTAGAGGGTTCAAAAACTTATTTCACTCAATGAAATGCAAATCAGTTGCTATCTTTTATTTAAGGGTATTTTTTCGATTTTCCTTTTGATGTGCTATCTGCCACTGTTAAAATAAACCTACCATTGAAATGATACTGTTCTGAGACTTTTCATTTCTTTGTCATTGGACAAACTTACAAAATCAGTGAGGGGTCAAATAATTATTTCCTCCACTGTATAGGAGTGTGCATAGCTCCTTAATCCTAGCTATGCAAAGTAAAGCTCTGATTAAGGAGCCATGCTTGCTCCGATACGTGTGAGCTTTTCTGCTGCGTGTCCATAGATGTGACAGTAAAGGTAGCCATACACTGGTCGATTTGACATTAGATCGACCAACTGACAGATCCCTATCTGATCAGAGAGGGATCGTATGGCTGCCTTTACTGCAAACAGATCGTGAATCTGTTTCAGGCTGAAACCATTTCACAATCTGTTGAGCTGCTCCTGCCGCCTGCCCCCCCTATACATTACCTGAAGCTGGCTCCGGGTCCTCTTCTCCGCACTGCACCGCATCCCAGCGTACACTGTCACTCCGTGACCAGGAAGTTCAAATAGAGCGCCCTCTATATGAACTTCCTGGTCACTTGGAGTGACACAGGAAGTTCATGTACGCTGGGATGGAAGCAGGAACAGAGCGGTGCAGCGCGGAGAAGATGCCCGGGAGCCAGCGTCAGGTAATGTATACTTGATCGGCTGCTGCTAACGACGCGCTCCCTACCAGCGGGCGATCGACGGTAATTTCCCACACGGCGCGATCGACGGACCGATCCGATTTTGGGGGGAAATCGGATCGGTGGGTGCGTTTAGCGCAAACGATTGGCAGCAGATTCGATCCCAGTGATCGAATCTGCTGTCGAAACGGGCGAAAATCGGGCCAGTGTATGGCCAGCTTAAAGATTGGACTTTTACCTAAACCATCTTTTCCATATGCATTGTTTGGGGCATCTCGATTCCCTGCTCCCGGTTGGATGGGATGTGTATGGTGGTTGTAGCAGCCTTACCTCTTTCTTTTTCTGTATCAGCACATGTAGTTACTGTATCACAACTGAGGAACTATATTTTGTGATCCTGGTTATCCTGAGTGCCAGCCCCATCTCTCGCCTAGTTTGCAAGATTGATTAGCTTATTTACCTTTCAGATTTGTATAATCATTAGCATAATTTAATTATTTGCACCTCAATGACAATCCCTACTGACTAACTTAAATACATGTAGATTTGGGCAAGACATTTAATTCAAACATAGCTGGCACTGGAGTAAGAGTTAAGGTGCGTACACACGCACTACACACTTGTATAAAAAAAACATATCCGTGGCTCCATTTCTTTTGCTTGGGCCAAAAACTGAGCCATGGATACCAATTGCTAAAAATAGCGTCCGTCTTCACACACTTCAAAATACGGATCCGTGTGATCCGGTTTAAAAACTGAACGGATAATCCGGATCTTGCAGATTTTTTTACGGAGCCCCACAGGGGCAATGAAAGGCAACACAAAAACTGATCTCCCTCTACAGACAACTTTGGACTCAGAAACGGATACGTTTCCAGTACGTTTAGCTGTCCCCAGCCCTGGCCGTGGGTGGGTGGGGCGGCCAAGCTGGAGGGGTAGCAGCCATGTCGAATTCCCCCACCTCCTCGGTCCACCCTTTTAGCTATTTTCGCTAAATTTTAAATCCAGCAGCGAATGGGGAAGCAATTACCTACTTCTTTACGTTCCACCTCTCGCCACATCACTTCCTTGCAATTTCGCTCACTTAAGTACAGAGGGCGGCATTGCAGAAAGTGACACGGCAAGCAGTGGAATGCAAAGAAGTAGGTAATAGTTTCCCTGCTCGCTAAATTTTGCGAAAACAGCTGGAGGGGAGAGCAGAAGGTGGGAATCACCTTCCTCGCCGCTTTGCCTGCTACCCTCTTCCAGCTCGAACCCCCCCGTTCTTAACAGACTGGAAACGTATGCTGCAAAAATGACACTTTCTTGCAAAACGGATCCTTTTTTTTTTTTTTTTTTTTTTTTAGAAAAACTGACCCTTTAAAAACGGGATCCAATCTGCAACTTGACAATTGTGACAGAGCTTAATTTTTTAAAAGACTGGCAGGCTGATGCTTGTTTTATACTGCAATAATGCAATTGATATTTCAAAGTGAGTAATGTATGGCACCTTAACCACTTGAGGACCTAGGGCTTTCTACCCCTTAAGGACCGGCCACTTTTTTTCCATTCAGACCACTGCAGCTTTCACGGTTTATTGCTCGCTCATACAACCTACCACCTAAATGAATTTTGGCTCCTTTTCTTGTCACTTTGTCACTAATAAAGCTTTCTTTTGGTGCTATTTGATTGCTCCTGCGATTTTTACTTTTTATTATATTCATCAAAAAAGACATGAATTTTGGCAAAAAAATGATTTTTTTAACTTTCTGTGCTGACATTTTTCAAATAAAGTAAAATTTCTGTATACATGCAGCGCGAAAAATGTGGACAAACATGTTTTTGATAAAAAAAACCCATTCAGTGTATATTTATTGGTTTGGGTAAAAGTTATAGCGTTTACAAACTATGGTGCAAAAAGTGAATTTTCCCATTTTCAAGCATCTCTGACTTTTCTGACCCCCTGTCATGTTTCATGAGGGGCTAGAATTCCAGGATAGTATAAATACCCCCCAAATGACCCCATTTTGGAAAGAAGACATCCCAAAGTATTCACTGAGAGGCATAGTGAGTTCATAGAAGATATTATTTTTTGTCACAAGTAAGCGGAAAATGACACTTTGTGAGAAAAAAAAAAAAAAAAGTTTCCATTTCTTCTAACTTGCGACAAAAAAAATGAAATCTGCCACAGACTCACCATGCCCCTCTCTGAATACCTTGAAGGGTTTACTTTCCAAAATGGGATCATTTGTGGGGTGTGTTTACTGTTCTGACATTTTGGGGGGTGCTAAATTGTAAGCACCCCTGTAAAGCCTAAAGGTGCTCATTGGACTTTGGACCCCTTAGCGCAGTTAGGCTGCAAAAAAGTGCCACACATGTGGTATTGCCGTACTCAGGAGAAGTAGTATAATGTGTTTTGGGGTGTATTTTTACACATACCCATGCTGGGTGGGAGAAATATCTCTGTAAATGACAATTTGTTAATTTTTTTTACACACAATTGTCCATTTACAGAGATATTTCTCCCACTCAGCATGGGTATGTGTAAAAATACACCACAAAACACATTATACTACTTCTCCTGAGTACGGCAATACCACATGTGTGGCACTTTTTTGCACCCTAACTGCGCTAAAGGGCCCAAAGTCCAATGAGTACCTTTAGGATTTCACAGGTCATTTTGAGAAATTTCGTTTCAAGACTACTCCTCACGGTTTAGGGCCCCTAAAATGCCAGGGCAGTATAGGAACCACACAAATGACCCCATTTTAGAAAGAAGACACCCCAAGGTATTCCGTTAGGAGTATGGTGAGTTCATAGAAGATTTTATTTTTTGTCAAAAGTTAGTGGAAAATGACACTTTGTGAAAAAACACAATTAAAATCAATTTCCGCTAACTTTTGACAAAAAATAAAATCTTCTATGAACTCACCATACTCCTAACGGAATACCTTGGGGTGTCTTCTTTCTAAAATGGGGTCATTTGTGGGGTTCCTATACTGCCCTGGCATTTTAGGGGCCCTAAACCGTGAGGAGTAGTCTTGAAACGAAATTTCTCAAAATGACCTGTGAAATCCTAAAGGTACTCATTGGACTTTGGGCCCTTTAGCGCAGTTAGGGTGCAAAAAAGTGCCACACATGTGGTATCGCCATACTCGGGAGAAGTAGTACAATGTGTTTTTGGGGTGTATTTTTACACATACCCATGCTGGGTGGGAGAAATACCTCTGTAAATGGACAATTGTGTGTAAAAAAATCAAAAGATTGTCATTTACAGAGGTATTTCTCCCACCCAGCATGGGTATGTGTAAAAATACACCCCAAAACACATTGTACTACTTCTCCCGAGTACGGCGATACCACATGTGTGGCACTTTTTTGCAGCCTAGGTGCGCTAAGGGGCCCAACGTCCTATTCACAGGTCATTTTGAAGCATTTGTTTTCTAGACTACTCCTCGCGGTTTAGGGCCCCTAAAATGCCAGGGCAGTATAGGAACCCCACAAGTGACCCCATTTTAGAAAGAAGACACCCCAAGGTATTCCGTTAGGTGTATGGCGAGTTCATAGAAGATTTTATTTTTTGTCACAAGTTAGTGAAAAATGACACTTTGTGAAAAAAAAAACAATAAAAATTAATTTCCGCTAACTTTTGACAAAGAATAAAATCTTCTATGAACTCGTCATACACCTAACAGAATACCTTGGGGTGTCTTTTTTCTAAAATGGGGTCACTTGTGGGGTTCCTATACCGCCCTGGCATTTTACAGGCCCAAAACCGTGAGTAGTCTGGAAACCAAATGTCTCAAAATGACTGTTCAGGGGTATAAGCATCTGCAAATTTTGATGACAGGTGGTCTATGAGGGGGCGAATTTTGTGGAACCGGTCATAAGCAGGGTGGCCTTTTAGATGACAGGTTGTATTGGGCCTGATCTGATGGATAGGAGTGCTAGGGGGGGTGACAGGAGGTGATTGATGGGTGTCTCAGGGGGTGGTTAGAGGGGAAAATAGATGCAATCAATGCACTGGGGAGGTGATCGGAAGGGGGTCTGAGGGTTTGGCCGAGTGATCAGGAGCCGACACGGGGCAAATTGGGGCCTGATCTGATGGGTAGGTGTGCTAGGGGGTGACAGGAGGTGATTGATGGGTGTCTCAAGGTGTGATTAGAGGGGGGAATAGATGCAAGCAATGCACTGGCGAGGTGATCAGGGCTGGGGTCTGAGGGCATTCTGAGGGTGTGGGCGGGTGATTGAGTGCCCTAGGGGCAGATAGGGGTCTAATCTGATAGGTAGCAGTGTAGAGAATAGATTGGAAACACTGCACTTGGGTGGTGATCTGATGTCGGATCTGCGGGCGATCCATTGGTGTGGGTGGGTGATCAGTTTGCCCGCAAGGGGCAGGTTAGGGGCTGATTGATGGGTGGCAGTGACAGCGGGTGATTGATGGGTGGCAGTGACAGGGGGTGATTGATGGGTGGCAGTGACAGGGGGTGATTGATAGGTGATTGACAGGTAATCAGTGGGTTATTACAGGGGGAGAACAGATGTAAATATTGCACTGGCGAATTGATAAGGGGGGGTCTGAGGGCAATCTGAGCGTTGTAGGCGGGCGATTGGGGTGCCCGCAAGGGGCAGATTAGGGTCTGATCTGATGGGTAACAGTGACAGGTGGTGATAGGGGGTGATTGATGGGTAATTAGTGGGTGTTTAGAGGGGAGAATAGATGGAAACACTGCGCTTGGGTGGTGATCTGATGTCGGATCTGCGGGCGATCTATTGGTGTGGGTGGGTAATCAGTTTGCCCGCAAGGGGCAGGTTAGGGGCTGATTGTTGGGTGGCAGTGACAGGGGGTGATTGATGGGTGATAGGTGATTGGCAGGTGATTGACAGGTGATCAGTGGGTTATTACAGGGAAGGACAGATGTAAATATTGCACTGGCGAATTGATAAAGGGCGGTCTGAGGGCAATCTGAGCGTGTAGGCGGGTGATTGGGTGCCCGCAAGGGGCAGATTAGGGTCTGATCTGATAGGTAACAGTGACAGGTGGTGATAGGGAGTGATTGATGGGTAATTAGTGGGTGTTTAGAGGAGAGAATAGATGTAAACGCTGCGCTTGGGTGGTGATCTGATGTCGGATCTGCGGGTGATCTATTGGTGTGGGTGGGTGATCAGATTGCCCGCAAGGGGGCAGGTTAGGGGCTGATTGTTGGGTGGCAGTGACAGGGGGTGATTGATGGGTGATAGGTGATTGGCAGGTGTTTGACAGGTGATCAGTGGGTTATTACAGGGAAGGGACAGATGTAATTAATGCACTGGCGAATTGATAAGGGGGGGGGGGGGGGGGGGTTCTGAGGGCAACCTGAGCGTGTGGGCGGGGTGATTGGGTGCCCGCAAGGGGCAGATTAGGGTCTGATCTGATAGGTAACAGTGACAGGTGGTGATAGGGGGTGATTGATGGGTAATTAGTGGGTGTTTAGAGAAGATAACAGATGTAAACGATACATTTGGGAGGTAATCTGACGGCGGGTTTGCGGGCGATCTAATGGTGTGGGGTGGGGTGATCAGATTGCCCGCAAGGGGCAGGTTAGGGGCTGATTGATGGGTGGCAGTGACAGGGGGTGATTGATGGGTGATAGGTAATTGCAGCAGATCAGTGGGTTATTACAGGGAAGAACAGATGTAATTAATGCACTGGTGAATTGATAAGGTGGGGGTCAGAGGGGCAATCTGAGCGTGTGAGGCGGGTGATTGGGTGCCCGCAAGGGGCAGATTAGGGTCTGATCTGATAGGTTAAAAGTGACAGGTGGTGATAGGGGGTGATTGATGGGTAATTAGTGGGGGTTTAGAGGAGAGAATAGATGTAAACAATGGATTTGGGAGGTGATCTGATGTCGGATCTTGTGGGCGATCTATTGGTGTGGGGGGGGTGATCAGATTGCCCGCAAGGGGCAGGTTAGGGGCTGATTGATGGGTGGCAGTGACAGGGGGGTGATTGACAGGTGATCAGGGGGATCGATGCATACAGTAAACAGGGGGGGGGGGGGGTGGTCTGGGTGAGAATCTGAGGGTGTGGGGGGTGATCAGGAGGGGGGCAGGGAGCAGGGGGGGGGATAAAAAAAAATAGCGTTGGACAGATAGTGACAGGGAGTGATTGATGGGTGATTAGGGGGGTGATTGGTGCAAAACAGGGGTCTGGGGGGGTGGGCAGGGGGGGGTCTGATGGGTGCTGTGGGCGATCTGGGGCAGGGGGGGGGAGAAATCAGTGTGCTTGGGTGCAGACTAGGGTGGCTGCAGCAGCTGCCCTGAGTGGTCCCTCGGACACTGGGACCACCAGGGCAGGAGGGCAGCCTGTATAATACACTTTGTAAACATTACAAAGTGTATTATACACTTTGTATGCGGCGAATCGCGGGGGTTAACATCCCGCTGGCGCTTCCGTATAGCCGGCGGGATGTTTGCGGCGAGCGAGCGGTGACAGGCGCCGGCGGAGGATCGCGTCACGGATGACGCGATCGCTCCGCCCATTGCCCTTAGAAGGACCGCCGCCTCTGTGGGTGAGCCGGTCCTTCAGGGCTCCACTTCCCGGCCGCCTCTGTGCGTTTGGCGGGTCGGGAAGTGGTTAACCTCCCTGGCTGTAAGCCCGAGCTGAGGTCGATTTGCATAATCTTTTTTTTGTTACACGCAGCTAGCTCTTTGCCGATCCGCCGCTATCCGTCGTGCCGCAGCCCCCCCCCCCCCCAGACTCCGTGCGCTGCCTGGCCAATCAGTGCCAGGCAGCGCTGTGGGGTGGATCAGATTCCCCCTTTGACGTCACAACGTCGATGACGTCATCCAGCCCCGTCGAAGCCCTCCAAGAGATCGCGTTCTTTGAACGGGATCTCTTGATCTCCAATCGCCTAAGCGGCTATCATGTAGCGAGACGTTGTCCTGAAGAGGCGTGAAACTCACGTGAAACAGCTGTAGACAGAAGGGGCATCTGTTGTATTTGTTGCTGTGTGGCTTCAATAAACGGAAGTTTTCCTATGGAGTGCCGGAGTCTGAATTTCTTCCCTGACCGATTAGGGGGAATTGGACAGACTCTCTAAATACATTCAGTGTGCATTTCTCCATGTTTTCCTTCTGTCCTGCAAGAGTTCAGGTCCACTTTAAAGAGATCCTGAAAAGAGGTGAACTTACCAGGGGCTTTTTACAGCTCCAGCTCCCCCAACCCCCCCCCCCCCCACCCCCCCCCCCCATAGGCCAAGAGTTGCCTCAGCATCTTCCTGGTCCCCTCCATTCTCCCGCTGTTAGCACCGTTCGCTGCACAAACCAGATGGGAGTCATGCGCAACTGTACATTCTCGGCCCGCCCGCGGAGCCATCACGATCCCGCGCCTGTCCCTGTAAGCTTTCTGCAATTATTATTTTCTAGAAACGTGCATGCGCAGAACGCTCACTGCGATGGGCGCATGATCAAAACTCTCAGCCAGGTTGCACAGCTAATGGTGCGCCAGTGGGAGAGCAGAGGGGGACCAGAAGACACAGAGGGACCTCACAGGCTACGGGGGTTGGAGCAAGCCCCAGGTCTTCAGTATTCCATTTTTTTACCTCTGTTCCCTGCAGCCTCTTCTCCAACAAAATTGATGAAGCTCCTTAGTGGTTTGATTACTGTACTTACAGATTTTAGGGTCTAAAAGCGGTGCCAATTTTTCACACCCTTTTAGACCCCTGCACTTACCTCCCCTGACTCCAGTGCTGTAATTCTCCCTCCATTCACCGGGTGGCGCTCTACCCCATATATTGCGCTCATGAGGGATCGAGAGCCTCTGAGGACCAGAAGAATGGCTGCCAGCGCCTGGATCCCGGGGGGAGGTGAGTTGCAAACGCCTGCTGCGCACAGGCTCTGCATATACCTCTTGTTGGCTACCACGAGTCAGGCTTGAGGTTACTGTTCTGAGCTGCGGATTTCTGGCCATAGCCTGACTCGGGGTTACTGCTAGGGGCTGCTTAACACTGCAAGAGTTTTTTAAGCGCTGGTGATTTGAAAAGCTCTTGGTAATGCAATGCTATGGGTGATTTTTATAAAATCACACTGCTCAAGTGAGAACACACACACATAGCATTACATTAGCAAGAGCTTTTAAAGAGACTGAAGCAAAATAAATTCGCAACATTTACCTTATAATTTGCTTCAGAAGTCTCATCTGCACTAAACCGCCACATCCCCGCCGAAAAACGAGGGCTGCAGGCGCCCCAAACTCCCGGGCAAACATCCACGACCAACTTGGTCGTGGATTTTGCAGCCCTGAGAGGCAGAGCTATGAGCTGTAGCTCTGCCTCTCCTGCCGTCAATCGACGAGCGGATCTCTCCGCGGGGAGAGCCGGCGATGCGCTGCGATTGACATCAGAAGAGGCAGAGCTACAGCAGAGAGCTCTGCCCCTTCCAGGAAGCGCTGGCCAGATTCCCCTCTGGGGATTTGGGGGGTCTGCAGCCCTTGTTTTTCGGCGGGGATGCGGTGGTTTAGCAAAGATGAGAATTCTGACGCAAATTATAAGGTAAATGTAGCTTAGAAAAAGCTCTTGTAGTGTAAGCCAGCACTAAGGAGGTTAAGATGGAAGAAAAATATTGATGTGGGAGAATTGCAGCTATAGGCTATAAGGTGTGTTTTGCCAGATTATAATTCTGCTTTAAAACCAATGTTTTTCCTTCACCACACAGTCAAAAGCCAAGTTTTTTCTGTATAGTACACTTGAATGCTGTATAATAAATTGTGAACACATATTTATGTTTTAAAAGTTTTTAATAACAAAACCGTAACAGCTGTGCAAACATTTTCTGCAACATCCCTTTGTCAGCTGTTATCGATTGAAATGACTGTATATGCTTACACATAAACTCAACCATGCATAAAACGGCATGACCCATCGATAAGCTGACCCCCCCCCCCCCCCCTTCTGACTCCTCACCAGAGATCTGGGACTGTAACATTTGGCAACACATATTTCCGTGCCTTGAAAACGGACCTGCTTGGCCCAGAAACAATTGGTGGCATAAAAGTAATGCTGATGATTAAACTGTTTGAACCTTATAGCGGGTGTGCTGACCATCCTGTCCTTTTGTAGGAATCATGGGAGTGTCAGCCAACACTCCAGGTCAGGCACACTTTGAAGGATGGTGTGCTGCTCCAAGATTGGAGTGTATGCAAGGATATGTGACGGTGGAAGGCGCATGAAGACCTGCCACCAATTTTACCCAAGAGACTATACCAACATTTTCCAGCTCAACATACTTAACAAGTCTTTTGGAACAGTTGTGCGCCTACAGTAACAGTAGTTTCTAAAATAAAACATACCCCCAAAATTACAATCTTAACATGGCTTTCTGAAAGTTATAGAAGAACACTCTACATTTTTTACTACGGCGGTTTCTGCGCCGTTACATGGACCATTCAGGAAGGAGATGGAAGCGTTCAGGTGATAAAATGCTTAGAAAAATAAAAGGACTGTGAGCAGATCACTTAAAATGAACCTGAGGCTAGAAAGCTTGCTTCAGGTTAGATACTTACCTATGTAGAGGGAAGATATAATAGAACTTACTCGGTCCTCTCTCTGTGCCCCCGTTGAAGTTATCTGACCTGCTAAGTCGGAGACCTCATCAGTAGTCCTCATGCAGCCCTCGGAAGTACTCCTGTACCTAAGTACTTCCAAACACAAGCAGATCTGTACTGTGCACACCCGAGTCTGGGCTCACGCATGCGCAGTACGGATACGCTCGTCTTCTGAAGCACTCGGGACCCAAGTGCTTCTGAAGGCTCCCGAGGAAGACAAAGCTGGTCACAGAACATCAACATGGGACAGCTCTGGAAGGCCAGGATGGAGCGAGGAGCAGGATGGTTCTATGGTATTCCCTCTACATAGGTATGTATCTAAACTGAAATGAGTTTCCTCACCTCAGATTTGCTTTAACTGCTACACGGACACATCAAATAAGAAAATAGTTCAAGAACACTAAAAAACAATGGGCCTGAAGCACGAACCGCTGGTAATCTTGCCATGGGCAGGCAGTGCATCAAAATATTACCAGTACTTACAGCAGCAGAGTACTGTGCTTGCTATACATGGGTGATGCAAGAATTGTGATGACAACGTGCATTAAGTACAGTAACGCGCGTTATCCCAGCAATGCTCACATTACCATGTTCTGCAGATTGAGCTTACTGCGCAGTGCAAGTTCCTTTGCTGGAGTTAGTACCAGTAATATTGGTGTGCACTGGTAAATATTACAGGTGGTGCATGCATCAGGCCCACTTTAGGCTGATGATTCCATGAATCTCCACAAGGAACCTGGCTGCACTTTAGGCTGATGATTCCATAAATCTCCACAAGGAAACTGGCTGCACTTTAGGCTGATGATTCCATAAATCTCCACAAGGAACCTGGCTGCACTTTAGGCTGATGATTCCATAAATCTCCACAAGGAACCTGGCCGCACTTTAGGCTGATGATTCCATAAATCTCCACAAGGAACCTGGCTGCACTTTAGGCTGATGATTCCATAAAACTCCACAAGGAACCTGGCCGCACTTTAGGCTGATGATTCCATAAATCTCCACAAGGAACTTGACTGCACTTTAAGCTGATTATTCCATAAAACTCCACAAGGAACCTGGCTGCACTTTAGGCTGATGATTCCATAAAACTCCACAAGGAACCTGGCTGCACTTTAGGCTGATGATTCCATAAATCTCCACAAGGAACCTGACTGCACTTTAAACTGCTAATTCCATAAAACTCCACAAGGAACCTGGCTGCACTTTAGGCTGATGATTCCATAAATATCCACAAGGAACCTGACTGCACTTTAGGCTCCAGAAGACATTCAGAAACAAGTTGTAATGACTCGTGAACTACTTTCTATAATAGATACATCCTCACTCTCTTTACACTTTTCTAATTATTATTTTGAGCATTTTATCCCACAAACACCTCCCACTCCTTCATGTTGCTTTTTCTTATCAAATATCCTTTAAACACCAATTTCTTTGCTTCAAGCAATCGTTAAACTTACAAAAAGTAAACTTCAAGGTCTCCATGACTAACACAGCATAGAGTTAAACACAAAGCTCTTAATATTAACATATTCTCAAGAACAAAATCTCCTGATTACTTATTTAAAAACTGTGGTTGAGAAAATAATTGTGTTGAAAGCTCCTCTACTTGCACATGTGAACTATTTTGTGGTTCGCTGCCAGGCGGAGGTTGCTGATATTGTGGCCTTTCTCTCATACTTTCATATCTTGGAAGAGGAGGTAAAGCTGTTACTGGTGAGAAAGGCTGGGAAGATGGAAAGTATTCACTTCTATAATACTGCTGAGCTAGAGGATGTTGAGGATGAGCTTGAGAATAATGTAGCTCACCTAGAGTGTGCTGTGGTTGTGGTGGAGCACGGTGTGACTGAACTGGACGGTATTGTGGTTGAGGAGGAGCATAATGTGATTGGGCAGGAGGGTAATGTTGTTGAGCTGAAGTGTGATTTGACTGAGCTGGAGGGTAGTGTTGTTGAAGTGCAGCATGATGCGATTGGGCAGGAGAGTAATGTGGTTGAGGTGGAGCATGCTGTGATTGGGCAGGAGGGTAGTGTGGTTGTGCTGAAGTGTGATGTGACTGAGCACGAGGTTGTTGTGGCTGAGATGTAGGACAGAGTGGTAGAGTTGGAGGAGGGTGTGACTGAGTTGGACTATAGTTTAGCTGAGGTGTATTATGACGAGGCTGCACAGAAGAACAATGTGGTCCAGCGTCTGGATAGTGTTGTTGGTAACGGAGATGAAACTGTTGACCCGAGAAGTACTCGGGTGGATTTGAATGGTGCCACGACACAGTCGGTACACAACAGCTTGTACTCGTATTTGGTTGCCGCTTATACATGCTAGGCAGATGTTTTGAGATTGCGTCAATCAAATCAAATCTTAGGAGAACTTTTCTTTCCTCTGGCACCTTCTCTAACAGAGAAACTAAACTGACAGCCAAACAGTAGTCAGGAGTTTTCTCCCTTTGGAGAAGAGCCAGGATTGGTTTTGAGGCACTTAAAAATAACCTGTAATTTTTTTTCTTATGAGATTGCTGAGATCTTCTAATAGCGGTAGCCGGAACTTGAGAGGCTGTCACAGGAGTTGCAGTGGAAACTACTCCATCAGCGTGGCCCCTCTCTTCTGTTGGGGAAGAGATCAGTTCCTCAGAGCTACGGCTAGATTGGCTGTCACTAACTGTAGTGTCCAACATACTTAAGTCACTTTGGCTGCTCTCTGTTTCTTCTTGCGCTTCACACTGAAAGTCACCCTCTAACCTGTTGATGAAATATTTCATGTTAAAGTGGTATTGAACTCAGCATTTCTTCTTTGCTCTAAATTATTATTTAAGACCTACTACCAGAAAAAAATGGTAGCAGAACATCATTCAAACTGTTACAAACAACACTTTCTTCTTCAATGGGAAGCTTATAATTGAAGTTGCAAATTTATATCCAAGTCAAGTGATTACATTATATTGTTTATGTTTCCTTATCTGCCACAACTGGTAGAAATTCCTGGCAGCGCTTTAGCTTGCAGGGTTATAAGACAGTAAAAAAAAAAAACAGGAGGGAGATTCACTAAAAACATTATAACATAAATTCAGCAGCTATGCATTAAAGTGCAATGACAGCTTTCAGAGCAGATAAACTAAACTTTGAGAACTTGTAATTTGGAAATGGAAAATAATACTTGTGCACAAAAGCAAATATGATAACTGTGTTGGTAATGAAAAGTAGGGAAACATGTTTTTATTGAATATTATATCAGGGAGAAAAACTGTCCCTGGGGCTACTGACCTCAGGAGGGGGAAGTCTTTGGATTCCAATGAGGCTTCCTCTGTCCTTCTCAGCAGCCCCGGTCCAGCGCTGGCTCCGCCAGAAAAAAGGCCACCAGAATATTGACATCTGTGCGCCACGCACAGGTGCAGTAGCTGCTTGTTGCTTGGACTCTGGTGGAAGTACCCGAACCCAATCAGATCCGCTCTACTGCGCAGATGCAAGCAGTTTGTGCAGTAGAGTCCACTCCACTGCGCAAGCTATCTTCGCCTGCGCAGTAGAGCGGCCTTATCGGGCTTGGCTATTTCTGTCAGGACTCAAAAGCAGATACTACTCGCCTGTGCGAGGCGCACTGTTTGGAGGACCCAGAGGCGGGAGCCGTAGTGCGCCTCTGCGATCAGCCCACAAGGATCAGGAAATGCTAAGGGGGACTAGGAAATACTCATTAGTATCCAGAGGCTTCCCCTTCCTGAGGTAAATAACCCCTAGGCCTAGGGGCACTTTTTTCACTAGGTTCTCAGGTAACTTTTTTTCACATATCAGGTAACCTAAGTATTATAATCAGATGCATTCAGCATTATTCTATGATTTCCAGTGTGTTATTTGGTGGTTTCTAGCCATAGTTAAATTGGTAATTTGCATATTCAGCAGTGTGCATTGTGGGTAACCACAGTTACACACTTAAATCTGAACTATCGCAAGTACCTTCTGTTTTAAGGCAGACCACACTAAGCATAGCCATAGTTAGGAAAAGTATAAATCTACTGTAGTTTATAACTCATGTAACATGGTTGCATTCTTATTAGACTCATGAATTGTTTTCTTGAGCTCAAGTAACTTTCAGAGCACAGATAAGGTACATAACAATACAAAATGTTTATACAAAAGAGGCAATCTAGAGGTCAAGAAGATCATGTCTGCAGAAGTTGACTAGACAAGGTACATCTAGAAGCTTGCGTACTCAGTGCTGGCCCCAATCCAAGGACAAGAACATCTGCAGCTGTGTGTAGCACGTCTTCCCAACATGAAATGTCTAAAGGTAGCCATACATCTAGCGATGTATGAGCGGATTCGACCAAGACACAAATCTCTCTCTTATCGAATCTGATAAAAGAGAGATCTGTCGGCTGCTCATACACCACAGGCTGATTCCCAATCAATGTTAGCATGAAATCTCTCGGGATTCGGCCTTGTGCGCCACATGTCTGCCTCGCTGCCGTGCCCACCTAATGAAAAATGACCCCCATGCAAGGTATACATTAACTTTCCGGCGCTAGTCTCCACAGGCTCCGGGCGCACTCTGCTCACTACACGCACACCACATGGTTGTCTAGTAGTAGTAGTGGCCGTGAATGACGTTATATGCGTGCCTCTTACTAAGAAACTACATGCATGGGGCACTGGGGGGGGGGGGGGGGGGAGTGTTTGTTGCGTCCATCTATCATCACAAAATTGAATGCCGTTACCGCCAAGCACCTGATCCAGCAAGTCGGCCCAACATTTTGCTGCATGCGCATCCGACTATTTGACCAGGACCAAAATTGGTTGCATTGTCAGTCGGACATGCACTTGGCAGCACCTATTTTCATTTGATTCAATTATAATAGTCACCTGATGTATGGCCCCACACTCACGTGTCTCTTGGATACCAGTAAAACTCCTGTGTATAAAGGTGGGCTCAAAAATCTCAGTAGAAGCATCCTATATTGTATGGCTTAGAAGGTGATATATGACTTCCATTGCATGCACTTCAGATGATTCATGCTGTTAGACTCTTTGGCCCATATACAATTCAAAATAATTTTACATCACTTTTCAACTGAAAAAGTAGTGAGAAGTAATTGCAAATGTACTATCAAAATTATTTTGAGTTGCTTGCTGGTGGCTTAAAAGGCATTTTATTGATAAGTGTAAAAATATCACCTAGGAGAAAACTCAGGTGAAAAAGTGAATAGCATATGGCCCTTTATGTTATCTGAACACTACTTGGTAGAAGTACAAGAACACAAGTATACATAAAAGGATTGTGGTCTAACACTCTAGTTATTTCATTGGGGAGATCTGTGATAATAGAAATACAGGATCTTCTCAAAAAATTAGCATATTGTGATAAAGTTCATTATTTTCGGTAATGTACTGATAAACATAAGACTTTCATATATTTTAGATTCAAATACACACAACTGAAGTAGTTCAAGCTTTTTATAGTCTAATATTGGTGATTTTGGCATACAGCTCATGAAAACCCAAATTTCCTATCTCAAAAAAATTAGCATTTCATCCGACCAATAAAAGAAAAGTGTTTTTAAAACAAAAAAAAGTCAACCTTCGAATAATTATGTTCAGTTATGCACTCAATACTTGGTCGGGAATCCTTTTGCAGAAATGACTGCTTCAATGTGGCGTATCATGGAGGCAATCAGCCTGTTGCACTGCTCAGGTGTTATGGAGGCCCAGGATGCTTCGATAGCGGCCTTAAGCTCATCCAGAGTGTTGTAGTCTTGCGTCTCTCAACTTTCTCTTCACAATATCCCACAGATTCTGTATGGGGTTCAGGTCAGGAGAGTTGGCAGGCCAATTGAGCACAGTAATACCATGGCCAGCAAACCATTTACCAGTGGTTTTGGCACTGTGAGCAGGTGCCAGGTCGTGCTGAAAAATGAAATCTTCATCTCCATAAAGCTTTTCAGCAGATGGAAGCATGAACCCACTTTTGAACCAGAAACAGCGGCAGAAGCGACTGACCTGGGCTACAGAGAAGCAGCACTGGACTGTTGCTCAGTGGTCCAAAGTACTTTTTTCAGATGAAAGCAACTTTTACATGTCATTCGGAAATCAAGGTGCCAGAGTCTGGAGGAAGACTGGGGAGAGGGAAATGCCAAAATGCCTGAAGTCCAGTGTCAAGTTCCCACAGTCAGTGATGGTCTGGGGTGCCATGTCAGCTGCTGGTGTTGGTCCACTGTGTTTTATCAAGGGCAGGGTCAATGCAGCTAGCTATCAGGAGATTTTGGAGCACTTCATGCTTCCATCTGCTGAAAAGCTTTATGGAGATGAAGATTTCATTTTTCAGCACGACCTGGCACCTGCTCACAGTGCCAAAACCACTGGTAAATGGTTTACTGACCATGGTATTACTGTGCTCAATTAGCCTGCCAACTCTCCTGACCTGAACCCCATAGAGAATCTGTGGGATATTGTGAAGAGAAAGTTGACAGACGCAAGACCCAACACTCTGGATGAGCTTAAAGTGACTCTGTAACAAAAATTACAACGTTTTTTCTACCATCCTACAAGTTCCTAAACCTATTCTAATCTGTTCTGGCTCACTGCAGCACTTTGTACTATCATGGTCTCTGTAATAAATCAATGTATCTTTCCCTTGTCAGACTTGTCGGCCTGTGTCTGGAAGGCTGCCAACTCTTCCGTGCTGGTCTGTTCCTCTATGCACACTCCAGTGTGTGTTTTATTTACATTGGCCAGCAGCTTCTCTGCTATCTTATCAGTGATAGAAGAGAGCTGGATAAAAATCCTCCTCTGTTAGGCTGTGAAAGTAGCTGGCTGACACATACTGAGGAATTACAAACACAGGCACATGCAGAGCTGTCTGCAGGAAGCCTGTAATGTTCAGTGCATGAGAGAAGAAGGGGACAGAAGGTAAACACACAAATGATCTTTTGAGATTCAAAAGGAAAGCTGTATACAGCCTGCTTGTGTATGGATGTATTTTCTATGTGTGGACATATTGTACATCAATCTACTTCCTGTTTTGGTGGCCATTTTGTTTGTTTATAAACAAACTTTTTAAAACTGTTTTTGACTACTTTTAATGCGGCGGGGAGCGGCGAAATTGTGACAGAGGGTAATAGGAGATGTCCCCTAACACACCGGTATGTTTACTTTTGTGCGATTTTAACAATACAGATTCTCTTTAAGGCCGCTATCGAAGCATCCTGGGCCTCCTTAACACCTGAGCAGTGCCACAGGCTGATTGCCTCCATGCCACTCCGCATTGAAGCTATCATTTCTGCAAAAGGATTCCCGAATAAGTATTGAGTGCATAACTGAACATAGTTATTTGAAGGTTGTCTCATGAGCTGTATGCCAAAATCATCAATATTAAAACAATAAAAGGCTTGAACTACTTCAGTTGTGTGTATTTGAATCTAAAATATATGAAAGTCTTATGTTTATCAGTACATTACAGAAAATAATGAACTTTATCACAATATGCTAATTTTTTGAGAAGATCCTGTACATATTGTTGGTATGACAGTGGCTCAGAGACAATCTGACCAACCCTAGGAGGACTGACGCCTCACGTGTACCCGAGGTGACATGTGACATGATGAGATAAACAAGTGTATGTAGAGTAGGGTTGTCGCTATATACCGGTATCGCGATATATCGCGGTTTCAATGTGCATGGTCAAAATACCGTTTTTTCCACTTACGTATTCGCCGCCCGTTGCCGCCCATCACCACTCAGCGAGTTGGCTCTCAGGCGCCGGATATGACGCGCGTCCAGTGAGGACGCGGCTGCTGGAACGCACAGACTGCCTCCCGGGCTCCCACCAGCGGCGCACTATGCAGAGCACTTCTCCTGAGTCCTGGGCTGGCGTCATCAATGATGCTCGTTCCCGCCCAACGTCTCTGCACTCTAAGTGAATTAAGCACTTAGGACTGAGGACTTGGCTGCTGACAAGTGAGTATTTGTCTCCCTCCCTCTCCACCTAATTCTAGCTACACCTATGCCTATGATGCGGCCACCTACCACTGGCTACACCTATCCCGGGCTACCTATGCTGTGCCACCTACCACTGGCTACACCTATCCCTGGCTGCCTATGCTGCACCACCTACCACTGGCTACACCTATCCCTGGCTACCTATGCTGCGGCCACCTACCACAGGCTACCTATGCTACGGCCACCTACCACTGGCTACACCTATCCCTGGCTACCTATGCTGTGGCCACCTACCACAGGCTACCTATGCTGCGGCCACCTACCACAGGCTACCTATGCTACGGCCACCTACCACTGGCTACACCTACCACAGGCTACCTATGCTGCAGCCACCTACCACTGGCTACAACTATCCCTGGCTACCTATGCTGCGGCCACCTACCACTAGCTACACCTATCCCTGGCTACCTATGCTGCGGCCACCTACCACTGGCTACACCTATCCCTGGCTGCCTATGCTGCACCACCTACCACTGGCTACACCTATCCCTGGCTACCTATGCTGCACCACCTACCACTGGCTACACCTATCCCTGGCTACCTATGCTGCAGCCACCTGTTTTACTTGTTTGATTTTGCTGCCTGAAAGAGTTAATTTTCCGGCATGGAAGTGACAGCTACTGTCTTGTCATTACCTTGTCGGGAATACATGAAACCTAAATGATAAGCTAATTACAGCCATGAAATTTTTCCTTGCAGAATTAAACTTTTTAGTGCAGAGAGAGATAAAAAGAAAGGTCAATACTTCATTTATTTTTACACAGGGACACTTAATAGGCTGCCACTGAGCAGATACAACAAAACATTCAATCTACTTTGTAAATGTTTAAATATTAAATAAAACCATGAGATATCTAAAAAGTCTATTTTTAAGAGTAAGATGATAAATACAATTGTTTATCTCATCAGTTTATTTGCGCCTCACTTTAACTGTGAGTACATATTATCCCGGCGCTGGGTGAGCCAAATGACGGCTCTCCCTGTTGCCGCTAAACTCCCCGACGGTGTAAAATACTATTCTTCCTCCGAATTGTAGCAGCTCGGAGGGAGATGTAATTTTGGGTCTGGCAACTGCTGGAGCGGGGCACGCAGCACAGTATTGCTGCTATGACAGCACCAAGCTTTGCCTGGGTGCCAAAATGAACTGCTTGGAATTTAGTATTCTGCACAGCTGATCACCTATTTTATACAGGCAGCAACAACTACAGGATAACATCAGCCACAGGAACTGCCTAGAAATATACTCACTGTCTTGGCTGTAAACCTTGAAGACGATTCGGTGACACTTCCATACGACTCTCACGGACCAGCACGCCGGTTTCCTGCTCTGCTTTCTCAAAATGATCCTCTCTACAAAATCTGCCTTTCTCCAATCTCCAGTGCTTTTTTATTTCTTGCACTGTAATAAAAGACGATTCTTTTAAAAAATAAAAAATGATGTACAGATTCCTCATGACTGGCTGTTTATGTCTCCGTAATCTGAGTGCAGGATAGGAAATTCCACAATCTCTACCACAATAAAATTTACAGTCAACATATGTGATCAGGTTCTATAAGCTGGATAGTGTTCTCTGAACTGCACTGGCACAGGCGCTGGAAAAAATCATCATTCTACCCCCACACAAGGAAGGAGGTATCTTTTATTAAAAAAGGATGGTTGTTTTCAGGACAATTTCTAGTGAAGACCTGGGCCAACCTTTACCTGAGCAAACCGAGCCGCAGAGAGGAGGGAGACTCAGACTACCTATACCGGGGGATACCTCTAGCTACCTAATACTGGGGGCCCCTCTGGCTACCAACTACTGGGAGCTACTTCTGGCTACCTAATACTGGGGGCTACTTCTGGCTACCTAATACTGGGGGTTCTGGCTATCTAATACTGGGGGCCCCTCTGGCTACCTAATACTGGGGGTTCTGGCTATCTAATACTGGGGGCCCCTCTGGCTACCTAATACTGGGGGCCCCTCTGGGTACCAACTACTGGGGGCTACTTCTGGCTACCTAATACTGGGGGCTACTTCTGGCTACCTATACTGGGGTATACCCCTAGCCACCTAATACTGGGGGGCACCTCTGGCTATCTATACTAGGAATCACATCTGGCTACCTATACTGGGATATACCTCTAACTACCTAATATTGGGGGGCACCTCTTGATATCTATACTAGCAGTGTCGGAATGGGAGGTAGAAAAGCTGAGGAAATGCACCTGCTGGCAAAGCAGCAGACACCCTGTGTTATCACACCTAATAGAAACCTGCAGCAAATACTGGGGGGGGGGGGGGGGGGCGCATTTCTGGCTACCTATACTATGGATCACTGGCTACCTATACTGAGGGATACCTCTAGCTACCTAATACTAGTGGCCCCTCTCGCTACCAACTACTGGGGGCTACATCTGGCCACCTGTATTGCGGGCTACCTAATACTGTGGGGCACCTCTGGCTACCTATACTAGTTACCTAATACTAGTGGCCCCTCTGGCTACCTATATCAAAGGCTATGCAATACTGGGGAGCCCCTTTAGGTATCTATACTGGGGATCACATCTGGCTAACTATACTGAGGAAGGTGTGTGTGTGGGTTGCTCATATGGAAGCCCCTCTGGTTACCAATTACTTGGCGGACACCACTAGCTACCTAGACTGGGGGGGGGGGGGGGGGGCACTGGGAACCCTTAGGCAGGCCCTGGTGAGGACTAAATGTAACCACTTGCCCTTCCCCAGGAGGAGTATCTACGTCCCTCCAAAATTCCCCTTCACCTCGCAGGGACGTAGGTACTACATCCTTTGCCAGCGTGCACTCTCGCTCACTCCCACACTCGTTCCCTGTCATTGATCTTCCCTCTAACGATCGGCGATGAGAACGCTGTTTCCATTCTTTAATTTAAGTCCCTGTGTGAATGATCGCCGGCATAAATGAGATGCCGCGTCATTCACATTACTTCCTGTTTGCGTACTAACAGTACGCACAGGAAAATTATGTGCGAGGACATTTTGAGGTCAAATAGTAAAATTACACCTACACACACTTTTTAAAATAAATAAACAGACCTATGTTTACATTTAAAATTAACCCCTTAATTCCCACACTCCTGCATGCGCATTAGACTCCGACTGACACGACTTAGCCAGTTACCGGGTTGATAGCGGCAGAACGGAGGCACGCAGGAGGACGGAAAGGGACTCAGTGGTGCATATGGGGCTGTAGAAAGCCCCAGGTAAGTATCAAATCTTTGTTTTTAACGTCTCTAGTACGCTTTAAAAGATACATGAGGCCAAAAGTATAATTGCATTTTTACTTACCGGGACTTCTTCCAGCCTCTAGCGGTCTCTCAGTCCCTCGCTGCAGTCACCAAGTCCTCTGTGGTCCCCAGTGCTCACGGTCTCGCTCCTGTAGCAAGGAGTGTTCTGTACAAGTGCAGTAAGTGTTCACTTCTTAGGGGACCACTTGGTGTAGAACTGCAGAGAAGGACACAGAGGCTTCTAGGGGCTGGAAGATGCCCCAGCTGAGTAAAAATGCAATTATACTTTTGGCTTCATTTATCCTTCAACCTCCTTAGCGGTAACCCCGTGCTGGACACGGGGTAAGCCACCACAGAGGATTCCTCAGGCCCTGCTGGGCCGATTTGCATATTTTTTTTTAAAACACGCAGCTAGCACTTTGCTAGCTGCATGTTTGTTGCGATCGCCGCCGCCGATGCGCCGCTACCCACCGCGATACAGCCCCCCCCCCCCCGCATACCCCTTGCGCAGCCTGGCCAATTGGCGCTAGGTTGCGCTATAGGGTGGATCGGGATTCCCTGTAACGTTGGCGACGTCGATGACGTCACTCCGTTCGTCGCCATGGCGACGGGGGTAGCCCTCAAGGAAATCCCGTTCAGAACGGTATTTCCTTATGGGCAAGCGGCGCCGGCAACGATCTGACAGTACGTGGGGACGCCGCAGGGAGGGGGGAAAGCATGTAGCTAGCGCTAGGCTAGCTACATGCTAAAAAAAAAAAAAAAAGTGAGAAAAAACCCTCCCGCGGCCACACAATTCATACCGCCAGGGAGGTTAATGGCATCCTTGTTACCAGAACCTAATCAAATACTTGCCCATAAAAATTACCTTCTTTACTGGCACCTAACTCTAACCTCCTAATTGCCAACATGACTAATGTACCCCTACTTATTTGCACCTAAATCTAACCTCCCAGTAGTAGCTGATATGACTAACCTTTCCCTACTTTATGCCCTAACCTAACCTGCTGCTGTATTGGTGGGTAAGATTGTCTCAAACAAAAACCAAAGCTGAAGTCCTCAAAGTGCACCCCTGTAAAATACATGCTTCACCCTTAACCAATAATAATGCATTGCTGATGAAAAACGAGAACTCCCTGCTGTTCCCGAAGTCTATATGTGATTCGTTTTTTTTCCCCTGTACTAGAGGTGTGCACAGGTTTAGGGGCAATGTTGTTCCTCTGGTGTATCATGGCAATCTGCAGTGATGGGGAAATGTGCAGGGGTTGTTTTTGGAAATGGCAAGTAGCCTTACAATTTTTGACTGGACGGCTGAGTTTGCTATCGTGGTTTCCTGTGCTAATGTTAGATGCTAATTGGTTAGACTGAGCAGCAGTGTGTGTTCTGTCTAAATTCCTCCCTGCATCCCATCATTGCCCATATGAGGGTGTCAGGGGGGAGAAACCAGCCAGTCTTTTGTTGCAAACACAAATCTGATAACCTGACCCTGCCCACCTCCCTTCTGCTGCTGAAAAGTTAAAGTGTAACCGAGCTGAAGCTTGGGTACAAAATCAGATACTTACCTTAAAGTGTATCAGAGGCGAGGATTGCTAAAAGTTTTATACACACCTGGGGCTTCCTCCAGCCCCCTCCGTGCAGATCACTCCCTTGCCGCAGTATAAAGCCTCCTATATTGTCTGGTATCAGCCCCATTCTCTGCTGCCAGTCGGCGCAGTGCAGCCAAATGTGCTCCCCATCTCATTCCTGAGGCTGGGAGCGTTCTGCGGCGTAGTACTTTACAGGCGCTGAGCGCTCCAGGTGACGGGACCACAGCGGGGCGGGTGCGCGTGGCCGGGCCTCGCATGGTCAGTACACCCGACTGACCACAGAGAGCAGGGCTGATACTGGAGGAGGCTGTAAGACCGTGGAGAGGAAGCGATTTGCACAGAGGGGGCTGGAGGAAGCCCCATGTATGTATAAACCTTTAGCAACCCTCATCTCAGGGCCACTTTAAGGGAGGGAAGCCTCAGAATCCTATGGAGGCTTCCCTTGCTACTCCGTTGTCCCCCATCGCTGAGTGCGTCCCCCCCCTTCCCGAGGATATGCGACAAGGCATTATTGCTAATTACATCGGGGCCGCGCAGCTCATCATCCTGGATTATGGCCGTGCAATAACCCAGTGGTTCCCAACCTTTTCCGGCCTGGGGAACACTGTCTGACCAAATTTGTCTCCGGGGAACGGCGGGGGGGGGGGGGGGGGGGGGATGTCGGTGATGCGGCCCCCGGTTGTTTGCGCGACCCCCGGTTGTTTGCGCGACCTAGTGGACAGTGCTGTGCGCAGCAGGCTAAGGGGGGGGGGGGGGGTGGTGCGGCTGCAAAGCTAGCATAGTTGCCCCAGTGTAGGGAGTTCAGTTACCTCAGTATAGCTAGTATAGTGCCCCAGTATAGCCAGAATAGTGCCCCAGTATAGCTAGTATAGTGCCCCAGTATAGCCAGCATAGTGCCCCAGTATAGCCAGCATAGTGCCCCAGTATAGCCCCCCAGTATAGCTAGTATAGTGCCCCAGTATAGTGCCACAGTATAGCTAGTATAGTGTCCCAGTATAGCCAGTATAGTGCCCCAGTATAGCCAGAATAGTGCCCCAGTATAGCTAGTATAGTGCCCCAGTATAGTGCCCCAGTATAGCCAGTATAGTGCCCCAGTATAGCCCCCCCCAGTATAGTGCCCCAGTATAGCCCCCCAGTATAGCTAGTATAGTGCCCCAGTATAGCCCCCCAGTATAGCCAGTATAGTGCCCCAGTATAGCCAGTATAGTGCCCCAGTATAGCTAGTATAGTGCCCCAGTATAGCCAGAATAGTGCCCCAGTATAGCTAGTATAGTGCCCCAGTATAGTGCCCTCCCGCCCGTCCCCGCGACCGCCGCTGTTATTACCTTAACAGCGGCCGCTCTCCCCTCTCCGGCGCATGTGTTTATTCTAGCAGCGTATCTCCGGCTGCTCTGTGTGATGCGGAAGGAAGCAGGGCAGCGGCTTCCTGTAACGGCGATATGTATCGCCGTTACTATGGTAACCGAGCCCTGCCTCCTTCCGCATCACACAGAGCAGCCGGAGATACGCTGTTAGAATAAACACATGCGCTGGAGAGGGGAGAGCGGCCGCTGCTAAAATAATAACAGCGGCGGACGCGAGGACGGGCGGGAGGGGGAGAAGAGGACGGCACACCAGGCAACGTTCCGCGGCACACTAGTGTGCCGCGGAACACTGGTTGAAAAACACTACAATAACCGACTGAGCCTGCCTGCGCAGTAAGCTGGAGCCTCAGCGTGGGTTCCCGCGGCCATAAACCAGGAAGTGGAGCTGCATGGCCCCAATGTAAAGGGGGGCCAGGCTCCATAACAGGAGGGTTTCAGACAAGCAAGATAAGCCTCAATAGGATCCTGAGGCTTCCCTCTCCTCAGGGTAAGTATCTGATTTTGAACCCAAGCTTTGGCTTGGGTTTACTTTAATGCATTGTGGCTAGTACCGGAACTCGGCAGAATCTCATCATCACCAATTCCTGTCTAATTCCTCCCTGTTCTGTGTTTAACAAGGAATTTACCTTACCCTTTAAAGTCAGTTGAAAAATGGTTTCTTACTGCAGGCAATAAATGCTCCACTATACACCAAGCAGAGAGAGCTGGGAGCAGGTGGGTGTGGTCAGGTGTGCTGGGGAGGAAATTCCCATTCTACCAGCAATAGGGAGCTACTGGATACTGCCAGTCAAAAACCTACACACAGGGCCAGGACAAGGTTTTCCTGTAGCTGAGGCAGACATTCCAAAGTGTCCCCCTTCCCATAAAGTTTTTCCTAGTGCCTCCCCCCCCCCCCCCACCTATAGATTACCCTGGAGTCTAGGGGCTCCCCTATAGATTTCCCTGGTGCCTAGTGGCAGTGGCCTCCTCCCTCCCCTATGGATTTTCCTGGTGTCTAGTGGCAGTGGTCCGACTGCCTTGGCCTGCCGCCTACAGACAGTATAGAAAAGGCTGGATATGCTATAGCCTCTGGGCGCAGACCTACAAGGGCGTGGGGAGCAGGGCCCGACTTCTGTCCACCATCCCTCTCCTTGGGCCCCCCTTCTGTCACTGTGCTTGCAGCTCTGCACCCTTGACGCTCTATGCTCACAGGCTGCAACCTATCCAGCCTCTGTCTCAGCCCTGCCTACAAACATGCAATGCACCAAATATGGTACACTGCTAATGAATGCAAATTTACTCTATGTATTGTAATGTATATGATAAACCTTTATTACACTTCCACGTCCCAATTCAGGAGCTTGGGAATAGAGTATTGGCATAAAAATGTATGCAGACACCATATATCGCATAAAGGACATGGTTAAATATGATCACCTGTATGGTCTCTCTTATGTCTAATCAGACTGGATTTGTGGATGAATCCTCTCTCACACTGGGAACATGGATACGGCTTCTTCTCGCTGTGAGTTCTCCGATGTCCAATGAGATGTCTTCCGCTAGAAAAGCTTTTTCCACAATCAGCACAGATGTATAGGCAGTCACTAGTGTGGGCTCTCTGGTGCAGAACAAGGTCCGATTTTCCTGCAAAGCCCCTTCCACACTTGCAGCACAAATAGGGACGATCACCAGTGTGAATTCTATGGTGTGCAACTAGAAGCCACCTGTCAATATAGCATCTCCCACATACAGAACAGGAAAATGGCTTCTTTACAGCGTGACTTTTTTGGTGTATAGTGAGGCAAGCCTTCAAGGAAAAACTTTTCCCACACTCTGAGCATGAATAGGGCTTTCCTCGGGTGTGAGTTTTTTCGTGGCATCTGAGATGTTCTTTGATGGAGAAGCACTTCTTGCATCTGGAGCAGGAGAACGGCTTTTTCGCAGTGTGGACTTGGCTGTGAGTGGTCAGAGTTATCTTCTGCCTGAAGCATTTGCCACATGTAGCACAAGCATATGGCTTCACTTCGCTATGAAATCTTTGGTGTTTCCTCAGCTTCAGCCACTTGGAGAAATATTTCCCACAGTCAGAACATGAATAGGGTTTCACCTCTCCCTGCGAGATCTGGTCTCTTCTCTCAGGAAAACAATCCCCATGATCAGAACACTGGCCAGTCTCATCCCCTCCAACATTCAAAGTGAGCGATGTACAGTCAATAAAACTTCCTTCAAGAATGCCGGCAGTGGGTTCCAGATCTGTGCAAGGAGGTAGAGGATGGAGATTTACAGCAATGGGGTTTTCTTCTGCAGAATCAAATGTACTATTACTGCCACCTGGAGAGGGAAGAGGATACTGTTCTGTGCTTTTCTTGACAGGTAGGTCCTCTGAGGAAAATAAATAGATGTAAACAGGGATGTTTAAAAGAAAAACTACACAATTCTTATTTCCTCTCTAAGCTTACAAATTGATATGTTGTCCTTTTGTACTATAGTACATGGCTCACATGGCCTGGCTCACACTGAAAGAGCTTTTTGTAAGCACTTGTACATTTAAAAGCTCTTGCCAACCTAGTGCTATGTGTGTGTTCTCATTTGAGTGAGGGTTTTGTTTATGTTTTTAATCTCCCATAGCATCGCATTATTAGAAGCTCTTCAAATAACAAGTGCTCAAAAAGCTCTTGCAGTATGAACCAGGCCTTAGGGCTGGTTCTCACTGCAAGAGCTTTTTTAAGCACTAGTGTTATGAAAAGCTCTTCCTAATACAATGCTATGGGTGATTTTTACAAAATCCCATTGCTGCAATGAGAAAAAAACACACATATAGGATTACATTAGCAAGAGCTTTTAAAAATTACAAGCGCTTAGAAAAACGCTCTTGTAGTGTGAACTAGCCCTTAAGTAGAACTCCAATCGCAGACAATGGCCCACACAGCTTTAACCTTCCTGGCGGTAAGCCCGAGCTGAGCTCGGGCTATGCCGCGCAGGAAGATCTCAGCCCCTGGTGGGGCGATTGCCTCCATTCAAAATGATGTATGCGCAGCTAGCACTTTGCTAGCCGCGCGTATAGCTCGATCGCCGCCGCTCTGCGGCGATCGCCCGTACGCAGCGGCGCAAGAGGCCCCCCCCCCCCCCCCCCGAGCCCTGCGCTGCCCGGACCAATGAGTTCCCGGCAGAGCTATGGGCTGGATCGGAGGTGTCTGACGTCAGGACGTCGGCTGACGTCCATGACGTCATTCCGATCGTCGCCATGGCGACAGGAGAAGCCAAACAGGGGAACGCGTTATATACGCGTTCCCCTGTTTGCTATTGATGCCGGCGACGATCGCACTAGAGGGACTCATGCGCCCTCTAGTGGTGTTTTATGTAGCTACCACTCTGGTAGCTTTACATGAAACACACAAAAAAAAAAAAAATTTTAAAGGATTTTTGCCAATTTGGCAAAAAAAATTAACCACCAGGGAGGTTAAGATCCTACAATTATTCTTTGAAAACAAGCCATGTGTTCTTCATTAGCGTTGACATGTTTGGAATGTTAGAATTTGGAACTCTGTTGCAAATTCTTCAAAACAGGACCTGAATGTTCTTCAGGCACCGCAGCAAAGCTAGTGGAAAGGTTCATGGCAAGGTCACTTGTGTGTGGTTCACGGCCTGGAAGAAGGACACATCAGAGTCACGTGAAGCACGGCGTGGAACCCAACCCTGTGACTCCCTCCACTCGTGCTAAACTGCTGTGTACGGCATGATCCGGGATTTGACTACTCCTAACACATCAACACTTGTAAAACATGGGAGTATGACTGCTTCTGCACTCAGTGATTGGTAATGGAAGCGCTCTGTAAGTGGCAGGAATCCTCAGTGTCCCTTTTCTGCTATCCATGTAACCTGGCCCAAACTGTTTGACAGAAGAAGGGGCAATACAGATGGGTGTAATGACTTAACAAGCAGAATAGGTGACTTTTTTGTGTAGTGTTTATTCCTCACCAGTTCGGATTTCTGGTGGAATGCTGTCCTCCTTACACGGCTCATCACTCTTCACACATGTATCTTCTGACTCCATTTTAACGTCAATCACCTGTGCCCCCTGCAGAGCACACAGAATGCAATAAATGATATTATTGTGAACACTAAACGCACTGGTATAGATTTGTAAGACAAAGTAAGTGCATACACTGAACAGACAAACTACAGTAACTATTCAGTTTCAGCGATGTAGACAAAAGTATATACATTTTCCTAAAGATGAACTATCACAAAAAAATCTGAAAATTTAAAACATACAAATAAGAAGTACATTTCTTCCAGAGTAAAATGAGCCATAAATTACTTCTCTTCTATGTTGCTGTCACTTACAGTAGATAGTAGACATCTGACATTACCGACAGGTTTTGAGCTAGTCCATCTCTTCACGGGGGATTCTCAGCACGGCCTTTATTCTTTATAAAGACATTCCCTTAAAATGATTAATACAAAGATGCTGGCCAGTCCCCCGGCACACTATTTTGGCAGTTGAACGGATCAACTGCCATTCACTAAGTGCTTTTAAAAATAAAGAAAACCCTGAGAACCCCTATGAGAAGATAGGCTAGTCCAAAACCTGTCGGTAATGTCAGATTTCTACTACCTACTGTATGTGACAGCAACATAGGAGAAAAGTAATGTATGGCTCATTTTACTCTGGGAGAAACGTACTTCTTATTTGTATGTGTTTTAAATTTTACGATTTTCGCGACAATTCCTCTTAAATGCTTTTGAGTTTGCAGCATTTCCTGGGTCACAAAGGGTGAAAATCAATGATACGCAACTCTGCTGTCAAGTCCACTTTGTACAGGAAGAAGTGATCATATACAACTGCCTTTTGTTTTAGAGTGGAGCCGGATCTTCTCTCTCCCACGTTCTGCATCTAAGCGGCTTTACCGTTACACTCCACCAACTCCAACAATGAGCATGCCTTCAAGTGGCCTCCATGGCTCTGCTCCTGTAGCACGCCCTCGCTGATGTCAAGTGGACACACGCCAGCGCTCCAAGGTCACTGATCTTTGGGAACTTCAGTCCACAACCTATTCACCGATGCAAAAAGTGGGAGCAGCGCCAGAAGGGAAGGGCCAACAAGCAGCAAAGTGGGTGGGCCAACTTCAGTTACTCAGGCTCAGCCACCCAATGCAGGGGAAGGAATAAAGGCTGGAAATCCCTTTTTATTAGGCAAGTTAGAGTTTTCTTCCTTAGGTTTACAGAAATGTACATTTAATCTTTTAACCATTTAATGACCGCCTAACGCCGATAGGCGGCGGCAGGTCTTAAGTAGAATTACATGGAAACGGCCGCTCGTTCCATGTCAGTTCACGGAGGGTGTCTCCGTGAACAGCCTGCGAGCCTCCGATCGTGGCTCGCAGGCTAAATGTAAACACCCGGGGAAGAAATCCTCGGTGTTTTCATCATACGGCAGCATCGCCGTAAAAGAGATCGGCGATCCCTGACCTCTGATTGGCCGGGGATCGCTGCCATCTGATAGGCTGAAGCCTATCAGATGCGGCGCAGGACGGATCGCCGTCCTGTGCCGCCCATAGGAAGGAGGGGAGGGAGGGAAAGGGAGCAAGGCGTAAAAAGCGCTGCGGAGATAGCCGGCGGCGATCAGACCCCCCCAGCAGGACATCCCCCTAGTGGGGAAAAAAGGGGGGTAGTCTGATCGCCCTGCCTGTTATATGATCTGTGCTGTGGGCTGGAGAGCCCACGCAGCACAGATGTTAGAAACCAGCGCCGGTCCTTAAGTGGTTAAGCAATACGTGAAATGTGCATGTACAGTGTACACCAGGTTTTGCATGAATGCACAAGATTTTGATGCTCGTACCATTGTGCCCGGGGTCATGGTCAGCATTGCGTCTTCTGCTGCCGATCTCTGCTGGGGAGGGGAGCAGTGTTGCCAACCGCCCGTAAATTTACGGGCAGCCCGTAATTTTTTATACAAATTGAGCTGCCCGTGAATTCCGTAAGGAATTCAGCAGCGTCCGTAAAAGGGCGGCCTATTGGCCGCCCGCTCTGTTGCAGGAGGACAGCAGCGCAGTGGAAGGAGAGCTGTGGGCAGCGGTGGAGAAGGGGGGCAATCCCCCCCCCCTTCTCTCACCTTCGTGCTCTCCCTCCCTGACTGTCCCCCTCCTGATCTGTCTGGCAGTGGCGTTTGGCAGCGGGCGGGACTTACCTTCCGTCTCGCTCCTGCGCCGGAAGTTCTGCTGCTCTGGTCTGGACCAGACCAGAGTAGCGGCCGGCAGATCATCCCGCGCTGGCGACGAGAGAAGACGCAGGTAAGTTCCGCTCGCTGCCGCCTGCCACTGCCACTCAATCACACACATATAACCCTGGCTACATCTACTGGGCACATATACATCTGGCTACATCTACTGGGCACATATACATCTGGCTACATCTACTGGGCACATATACATCTGGCTACATCTACTGGGCACATATACATCTGGCTACATCTACTGGGCACATATTCCTCTGGCTACATCTACTGGGCACATATACATCTGGCTACATCTACTGGGCACATATACATCTGGCTACATCTACTGGGCACATATATACCTCTGGCTATATCTACTGGGCACATATACCTCTGGCTACATCTACTGGGCACATATACATCTGGCTACATCTACTGGGCACATGTATACCTCTGGCTATATCTACTGGGCACATATACATCTGGCTACATCTACTGGGCACATGTATACCTCTGGCTATATCTACTGGGGACATATACCTCTGGCTACATCTACTGGGCACATATACCTCTAGCTACATCTACTGGGCACATATACATCTGGCTACATCTACTGGGCACATATACATCTGGCTACATCTACTGGGCACATATACATCTGGCTACATCTACTGGGCACATATACATCTGGCTACATCTACTGGGCACATATACATCTGGCTACATCTACTGGGCACATATACATCTGGCTACATCTACTGGGCACATATACATCTGGCTACATCTACTGGGCACATATACATCTGGCTACATCTACTGGGCACATATACATCTGGCTACATCTACTGGGCACATATATACATCTGGCTACATCTACTGGGCACATATACCTCTGGCTACATCTACTGGGCACATATACATTCTGGCTACATCTACTGGGCACATATATACCTCTGGCTACATCTACTGGGCACATATACATCTAGCTACATCTACTGGGCACATATATACCTCTGGCTACATCTACTGGGCACATATACATCTGGCTACATCTACTGGGCACATATAACCCTGGCTACATCTACTGGGCACATATACATCTGGCTACATCTACTGGGCATATATACATCTGGCTACATCTACTGGGCACATATATACCTCTGGCTACATCTACTGGGCACATATACCTCTGGCTACATCTACTGGGCACATATATACCTCTGGCTACATCTACTGGGCACATATACATCTGGCTACATCTACTGGGCACATATACATCTGGCTACATCTACTGGGCACATATACATCTGGCTACATCTACTGGGCACATATACATCTGGCTACATCTACTGGGCACATATACATCTGGCTACATCTACTGGGCACATATATACATCTGGCTACATCTACTGGGCACATATACATCTGGCTACATCTACTGGGCACATATACATTCTGGCTACATCTACTGGGCACATATATACCTCTGGCTACATCTACTGGGCACATATACATCTGGCTACATCTACTGGGCACATATACATTCTGGCTACATCTACTGGGCACATATATACCTCTGGCTACATCTACTGGGCACATATACATCTGGCTACATCTACTGGGCACATATACATTCTGGCTACATCTACTGGGCACATATATACCTCTGGCTACATCTACTGGGCACATATACATCTAGCTACATCTACTGGGCACATATATACCTCTGGCTACATCTACTGGGCACATATATATCTGGCTACATCTACTGGGCACATATATACCTCTGGCTACATCTACTGGGCACATATACATCTAGCTACATCTACTGGGCACATATATACCTCTGGCTACATCTACATCTGGCTACATCTACTGGGCACATATAACCCTGCCTACATATACTGGGCACATATAACCCTGCCTACATATACTGGGCACATATACATCTGGCTACATCTACTGGGCACATATACATCTGGCTACATCTACTGGGCACACATATACCTCTGGCTACATCTACTGGGCACATATACCTCTGGCTACATCTACTGGGCACATATATACCTCTGGCTACATCTACTGGGCACATATACATCTGGCTACATCTACTGGGCACATATACATCTGGCTACATCTACTGGGCACATATACATCTGGCTACATCTACTGGGCACATATACATCTGGCTACATCTACTGGGCACATATACATCTGGCTACATCTACTGGGCACATATATACATCTGGCTACATCTACTGGGCACATATACATCTGGCTACATCTACTGGGCACATATACATTCTGGCTACATCTACTGGGCACATATATACCTCTGGCTACATCTACTGGGCACATATACATCTGGCTACATCTACTGGGCACATATATACCTCTGGCTACATCTACTGGGCACATATACATCTGGCTACATCTACTGGGCACATATACATTCTGGCTACATCTACTGGGCACATATATACCTCTGGCTACATCTACTGGGCACATATACATCTAGCTACATCTACTGGGCACATATATACCTCTGGCTACATCTACTGGGCACATATACATCTGGCTACATCTACTGGGCACATATAACCCTGGCTACATCTACTGGGCATATATACATCTGGCTACATCTACTGGGCACATATATACCTCTGGCTACATCTACTGGGCACATATACATCTGGCTACATCTACTGGGCACATATATACCTCTGGCTACATCTACTGGGCACATATACATCTGGCTACATCTACTGGGCACATATATACTTCTGGCTACATCTACTGGGCACATATACATCTGGCTACATCTACTGGGCACATATATACCTCTGGCTACATCTACTGGGCATATATACATCTGGCTACATCTACTGGGCACATATATACCTCTGGCTACATCTACTGGGCACATATACATCTGGCTACATCTACTGGGCACATATATACCTCTGGCTACATCTACTGGGCACATATACATCTGGCTACATCTACTGGGCACATATACATCTGGCTACATCTACTGGGCACATATATACCTCTGGCTACATCTACTGGGCACATATAAATCTGGCTACATCTACTGGGCACATATATACCTCTGGCTACATCTACTGGGCACATATATACCTCTGGCTACATCTACTGGGCACATATACATCTGGCTACATCTACTGGGCACATATATACCTCTGGCTACATCTACTGGGCACATATACATCTGGCTACATCTACTGGGCACATATATACCTCTGGCTACATCTACTGGGCATATATACATCTGGCTACATCTACTGGGCACATATATACCTCTGGCTACATCTACTGGGCACATATACATCTGGCTACATCTACTGGGCACATATATACCTCTGGCTACATCTACTGGGCACATATACATCTGGCTACATCTACTGGGCACATATATACCTCTGGCTACATCTACTGGGCACATATACATCTGGCTACATCTACTGGGCACATATATACCTCTGGCTACATCTACTGGGCATATAAACATCTGGCTACATCTACTGGGCACATATATACCTCTGGCTACATCTACTGGGCACATATACATCTGGCTACATCTACTGGGCACATATATACCTCTGGCTACATCTACTGGGCACATATACATCTGGCTACATCTACTGGGCACATATATACCTCTGGCTACATCTACTGGGCACATATACATCTGGCTACATCTACTGGGCACATATACATCTGGCTACATCTACTGGGCACATATATACCTCTGGCTATATCTACTGGGCACATATACCTCTGGCTACATCTACTGGGCACATATACATCTGGCTACATCTACTGGGCACATATACATTCTGGCTACATCTACTGGGCACATATATACCTCTGGCTACATCTACTGGGCACATATTCCTCTGGCTACATCTACTGGGCACATATACATCTGGCTACATCTACTGGGCATATATACATCTGGCTACATCTACTGGGCACATATATACATCTGGCTACATCTACTGGGCACATATACATCTGGCTACATCTACTGGGCACATATATACCTCTGGCTACATCTACTGGGCACATATACATCTGGCTACATCTACTGGGCATATATGCATCTGGCTACATCTACTGGGCACATATATACCTCTGGCTACATCTACTGGGCACATATACATCTGGCTACATCTACTGGGCACATATATACCTCTGGCTACATCTACTGGGCACATATACATCTGGCTACATCTACTGGGCACATATACCTCTGGCTACATCTACTGGGCACATATATACCTCTGGCTACATCTACTGGGCACATATAACCCTGGCTACATCTACTGGGCACATATACATCTAGCTACATCTACTGGGCACATACAGTGCAGGAAATAAATATTTGACCCCTCACTGATTTTGTAAGTTTGTCCAATGACAAAGAAATGAAAAGTCTCAGAACAGTATAATTTCAATGGTAGGTTTATTTTAACAGTGGCAGATAGCACATCAAAAGGAAAATCGAAAAAATAACCTTAAATAAAAGATAGCAACTGATTTGCATTTCATTGAGTGAAATACGTTTTTGAACCCTTACCAACCATTAAGAGCTCTGGCTCCCACAGAGTGGTTAGACACTTCTACTCAATTAGTCACCCTCATTAAGGACACCTGTCTTAACTAGTCACCTGTATAAAAGACACCTGTCCACAGAATCAATCAATCAAGCAGACTCCAAACTCTCCAACATGGGAAAGACCAAAGAGCTGTCCAAGGATGTCAGAGACAAAATTGTAGACCTGCACAAGGCTGGAATGGGCTACAAAACCATTAGCAAGAAGCTGGGAGAGAAGGTGACAACTGTTGGTGCGATTGTTCGAAAATGGAAGGAGCACAAAATGACCATCAATCGACCTCGCTCTGGGACTCCACGCAAGATCTCACCTCGTGGGGTGTCAATGGTTCTGAGAAAGGTGAAAACGCATCCTAGAACAACACGGGAGGAGTTAGTGAATGACCTCAAATTAGCAGGGACCACAGTCACCAAGAAAACCATTGGAAACACATTACACCGCAATGGATTAAAATCCTGCAGGGCTCACAAGGTCCCCCTGCTCAAGAAGGTACATGTGCAGGCCCGTCTGAAGTTTGCCATTGAACACCTGAATGATTCTGTGAGTGACTGGGAGAAGGTGCTGTAGTCTGATGAGACCAAAATAGAGCTCTTTGGCATTAACTCAACTCGCTGTGTTTGGAGGAAGAAAAATGCTGCCTATGACCCCCAAAACACCATCCCCACCGTCAAGCATGGGGGTGGAAACATTTTGCTTTGGGGGTGTTTTTCTGCTAAGGGCACAGGACAACTTAATCGCATTAACGGGAAAATGGACGGAGCCATGTATCGTGAAATCCTGAACGACAACCTCCTTCCCTCTGCCAGGAAACTGAAAATGGGTCGTGGATGGGTGTTACAGCACGACAATGACCCAAAACATACAGCAAAGGCAACAAAGGAGTGGCTCAAGAAGAAGCACATTAAGGTCATGGAGTGGCCTAGTCAGTCTCCGGACCTTAATCCAATAGAAAACCTATGGAGGGAGCTCAAGCTCAGAGTTGCACAGAGACAGCCTCGAAACATTAGGGATTTAGAGATGATCTGCAAAGAGGAGTGGACCAACATTCCTCCTAAAATGTGTGCAAACTTGGTCATCAATTACAAGAAACGTTTGCCCTCTGTGCTTGCAAACAAGGGTTTTTCCACTAAGTATTAAGTCTTTTATTGTTAGAGGGTTCAAAAACTTATTTCACTCAATGAATTGCAAATCAGTTGCTATCTTTTATTTAAGGTTATTTTTTCGATTTTCCTTTTGATGTGCTATCTGCCACTGTTAAAAATAATCCTACCATTGAAATTATACTGTTCTGAGACTTTTCATTTCTTTGTCATTGGACAAACTTACAAAATCAGTGAGGGGTCAAATATTTATTTCCTCCACTGTATACCTCTGGCTACATCTACTGGGCACATATACCTCTGGCTACATCTACTGGGCACATATACCTCTGGCTACATCTACTGGGCACATATACCTCTGGCTACATCTACTGGGCACATATAACCCTGGCTACCCATTGGCACATATACCTCTGGCTACATCTACTGGGGACATATAACCCTGGCTACGTCTACTGGGCACATATAACCCTGGCTACATATACTGGGCACATATAACCCTGCCTACATATACTGGGCACATATAACCCTGCCTACATATACTGGGCACATATAACCCTGCCTACATATACTGGGGACATATACCGGGCACATATATCTGCTGGCTACATATACTGAGTACACTGGCTGTTTGCCATTATGTGCATTTACTGGTGAAAAGCTGTCTCTTATGTGCATTTACTGGTGAAAAGCTGTCTCTTATGTGCATTTACTGGTGAAAAGCTGTCTCTTATTATGTGCATTTACTGGTGCAAAGCTGTCTCTTATTATGTGCATTTACTGGTGAAAAGCTGTCTCTTATTATGTGCATTTACTGGTGAAAGGCGGTCCCTTATGTGCATTTACTGGTGAAAAGCTGTCTGTCATTACGTGCATTTACTGGTGAAAGGCTGTCTCTTATGTGCATTTACTGGTGAAACTCTGTCTCTCATTATGTGCATTTACTTGCCATGCCCACTTTAGTCGCCGCAAATTTCCTCGAACATGTTGCACCCTACCCATTTGACTGCCCCCTCATATGTGCCAGTCTAGAACCAGCCCTGTACCCCTGCCTACATATACTGGGCACATATACCCCTGGCTACCTGTTCTGGGGACATCTCTCCCCCTGGCTACCTGTTCTGGGGACATCTATATCCCTGGCCACCTATTCTGGGGACACCTATAGACTTGGGGCTACCTATTTTTGGGGAACCACTGCTGTCAGATTAAATGTATTTTGGGGAACTGCTGCAAGATTATGTGTATGTTGGGGGAATCGCTTCGCTGCTGCCAGATTACATCTATTTTTTAGGAACCACTGCCATATTATCTGTATTTTGGAAGAACCTCTGACAGATTACGTGGATTTTTGGTGAAATGCTGTAAGATTACATGTATTTTGGGGGAAGGGGGGGAAACGCTATGGCAGAGCTCAAACTTCCCTGGCAGACCTTTCACAGCAATATTAAAATCATGTATATTTGGCCCCACCCATATTCTGTTGCGTGGCCACGCCCATTTTTCGGCGCGTCGCGCGGCGCAGGGGGTTTTGTCAGTAAAAAAAATCTTTTGTCAGTAAATTTTAAGGTATTTGTCAGTAAAAAATAACGTGAAAGGTTGGCAACACTGGAGGGGAGGGGAAAATTTGACACAGGGTAAAACACACTGGTTAGTGCCACCCTTGTTGCCATGGGTGATACACACGAGAGCCGTGCTCATCACTGCAGACTAACAGTCACGTCCATCTGCCAAAACTGGTGGCTCACCTTTTAAACGAATATAAGCAATTTTACTCAACATGTAACATTAAATTAAGTTCATCTTAAAAAAACACCTAAAGGACAACTATCGCAAAAATCATACAATTAATTTAAAATACATGTATAGACATACAAATAAGAAGTGTGTTTCTCCCTGAGTAACATGAGCCATAAATTACTTTTCTCCTTTGTTGTCGTCACTTACAGTGGGTAGTAGAAATCTGACAGAACCGACAGGTTTTGGACTGGCCCATCTCTTCATGTGGGATTCTCAGGTTTTTGTTTAGTTTCAAAAGCACTTAGTGAATAGCAGTTGCTCTGTCCAACTGCCAAAAAACTGTGTAGCGAGCACAGAGGCTGGCCAGCATCTTAGTATAAATCCTTGTCAGGGAATGTATTCCTAAAGAATAAAAACCTTGCTGAGAATCCCCTATGTAGAGATGGACTAGTCCAAACCTGTTGGTTCTGTCAGATTTCTACTACCTACTGTAAGTGACAGCCACATACGAGAAAAGTAATTTATGGTTTATTTTACTGTGGGAGAAACATACTTCTTATTTGTATATGATTATATGTATTTTATAATTTTTAGTGATAGTCGTCCTTTAATTCCTGACAATTTTTGGCATTTCAGCTGTTACTTTTGATACATTAATCAAATTCATACAGGGAGTCACACACACCATGCGGAATTGTGAGGTGCAGGACCATAGAAAAAGTCTAGAGGGTTCGCAAACTTAGCAAGCTGTTACCATTCTGTGTATAAGAAGGGGGGGGGGGGGGGGAGAGCTCTCTGATTGTGCATTACCATTTAAAAACAATAAGTCGCTATAAAATCCCACTTACTATTAAACGTAGTAACATGCGCATCTGCAGCCACCAGCAGGTCTTCAACTAACTCAACCTGGCCAGAGTTGGTAATGTGTTGGGAACTGAGGGGAGAGTGTCTCTCTGGCAGTGAGCGGTGCGTGGAATGCCCTCTGACGCCACTACCGGTTTTGGCGTATAGCCACGCCTTCGTCTGTTGACGATTATGGCAAGACGGAGGAAATAAATAGAAAAGCGCCAATAGTAACAATGTTATCATGTTATCGTAACAACATTGTTACTATGGGCGCTTTTCTATTTATTTCCGCCGTCTTGCCGTAATCGTCACCAGACGAAGGCGTGGCTATACGCCAAAACCGGTAGTGACGGCAGACGGCATTCCGCGCACCGCTAGAGAGACACTCTCCCCTCAGTTCCCAACACACTACCAACTCTGGCCAGGTTGAGTTAGTTGGAGGAGACCTGCTGGTGGCTGCAGATGCGCATGTTACTACGTTTAATAGTAAGTGTGATTTTATAGTGACATATTGTTTTTAAATGGTAATGCACAATCAGAGCGCTCTATCACCCCCTTCTTGTTTTCTAACAGTTATTGGAACCACCCAGTAAACTGAGAGCTGCACAGAGGGTACATTTTGAAGTTAAATAACATTTCAAGAGCCATTACTGTTGTGTAGAGCGCAAGTCTGTTCTTCACTGTTTCTTGCACCATTCTGTATATGCCTTGATAAAAGGAGACCCGCTGTGGCTCCGAAACGTCACATTGTTTTGCTGAATGGATATCTAGCACTTAATGATTCAATAAACAGCTGTTGTCTGAGCTTACTGGGTGTGCAGACCCTCTGACATTTTTTTTTTAATACAGCAATTTTTTTTTATTACTTATGCCATCAAAGTTTTTTTTTTTTTTTTTTCAGGACAACCTACGCTGTTTTTTCCAAGAATGATTTAATTTTATAGGCATCTTAAAGGGGAACAGACATAAATGCAAAAAAATACACATTTTTCAATGTTCACCCTTCCTAATTTTCACATGATAAGAGCCACAGTTATAAAACACCTAAAATTATATTATTTGGCTCGTCCCAGTTAAGATAATACCATAGATGTCCTATTTCATGTAGGGTACCATTTTCATTAGCCTGTGCACCTGTAGTAATTGGATGTGATCACTAGGGTGCACAGTTTGGAGACCCCAGTGTGGTAAAGATACATTGCTAGGCAAAAGTACAGTAATGCATCTATACAGTGTTGGGTCCCTGAACTGTCATCATAGTAATCGCATCCGATCCCTATGACCTGGCAGCCATTACAGGTGTACAAGAATTTTACGCCCAAGTATAGGTGACACAAGGGGTTAATTAGTTAAGTATGGGTTAACACATCACTACAGTTTTGGGGAGGGGGGTGGGGTATGGGAATCAAACAGCTAAGTGAACCAGCAGTGGTAACATTTTACCCTAGTGGGGGGACACGGAAGTGTCGAGTGTAGCCGATCCTGGAAACTGCATATAACATCCGGGACAAAACAAAAAGACAAACCGAGCGTAGCATTTGCACAAACAATGGGAAAAGCCATTATATACTGTCACGGACGGTTGCAGGGCCGCAGGCGCGTCCTGTAACCGCCCGTGAAGAAAAAGCGATCGCACTCGATTCCCTGCATCGATTGCGCTTCAAATCGATACAATCTGGGTTGAGTGTGTAGGGGGAGCTGAAGTCCTTTTCTTAGCAGAGAGAGCACCATCCTAAAGGCTGGATGGCTCTTTTGATATGCTAATGAGCCTGGGCCCAGAGAGCCCCTGGCTTCAAGCTGTGCGGATGGCCCATCCATCAGGTATAAGGTGACACCTAGCTGATCTCATGTAGATGTTAATTAACCAAGGGGTGATCAGGATGCCTAGGTGCAGCCAGGCAGGCTACAAATCTCCGGGAGGTCTTGACACCTTGCTCACTGGTAAAGTTCAAAGGGAAGTTAGCAGCTAGAACACATCCTGAATAAACCTGAGTCTCATAGCATAATCCATAACTTCCCAGATCTGTCATATTTCTGGGGTTCCTGAGATGGCAGCTTCGCCAAACGTGGGGGGAGTGTAGCATGAGCCCCGGTGCTGGTTCTGAGGAAGTTTCAGAACATTCTGAGGTAAGGACTGCCAGTTAGGCAGTTTGAAAATGCCCTGATGATACCACAGGGGTCCCACCCCTCATGTCTGGTATCAGGGCGCTGGGTAAATCGAGACAGACCTGAAAATGTTAATAAATCTGCCCTGACCTGTACGGTTCGGTGAGATAGAGCCCATATATGGGTAGATATGATTTCTAGCCCCCAGGATAAGGGGAGGGCTCATCTCATCTTCTAAGGGGGTGTATGGCTCCCCGCCCTCACTCCCTCCTACTGAAGCAGGGGCATAAGAATGGCAGAGGACCCAAACTCAGTGTCCTCCACACTAAAACATCTTGAACTCATCAGATGCCAGCTTGAGGATATGCTGGCATCCACCTGGTCTGAACTCTGAACTCAAATTGAAACCCAGAACTCTGTTTTCCCACAAAAAGGACATCTTTCCAGGAACTAAGTATTTTTCTCCCTTTTATTTTTTATACTGGCTATTACTGTCTTAATAATTGTGATTTTAATAATTGTCTGTATATATTAATTATTTATATTGCGTGAATAAACGACTTTCTCCAAGTCATTCACTGTCCGCTACCCTGCTTATCAGCACACACACAGAACTGATCCCGGGTCTCTGAAGATACGCTACTGTTTGTTTGTTGTTGGCTAGACAGAATACCGTGTGTTTAACCGTTTTATTCGCAGGACTAGTCAGTCAGTTAGTGGGCTCCACGGTCCCATGGTAACCGCGGTGGTGGCAGTTTACTCTGAACCAGTAGGTGACGTTGTAATTACCCGTGTCTCACAGGCTCCCTTCTGAGTTGTCTGCGGCTAATTCTTAACGGTTCCTGCGCATTGACTGCGACCAGAGTTCGCACGATCTGTGCGCTGGCACCGTTTAGAAGGCTAAGTGCTGTCAGCCACTAGGGCTCCTGTGACATATACTTATTGCATATACTGTCCAATAGCCTTTTGTGTCCCCGAGATAATCCCAGAGTAGCGTTGCAAAATATACTGACAATGAGAAAAGCTTTGTACCGCCATTTACAAAAAATAATGGCAAGGTTGCGCACGTACATGTGCGGGCGGCGGTTTTAAATGCAGAACGTGAATTTCATGTACTAGAACGCAGGGGAGAACTAAGCAGTTACGTCCTTAAAGAGGAACTCCAGTGAAAATAATATATAAAAAAAGTGCTTCATTTTTACAATAAGTATGTATAAATGATTTAGGCAGTGTTTGCCAATTGTAAAACCTTTTAAATTCCTGATTTACATTCTGACATTTATCAAATGGTGACATTTTTACTGCTGGCAGGTGATGTAGTTGCTGCTTGCTTTTTTGGCAGTTGGAAACAGCTGTAAACAGCTATTTCCCACAATGCAACAAGGTTCACAGACAGGAAACTGCAAGGACCATGGTCCTCAGAGTTTCTTGTGGGAGGGGTTTCACCAAAATATCAGCCATACAGAGCCCCCTAATGATCCGTTTGTGAAAAGGAATAGATTTCTCATGTAAAAGGGGGTATCAGCTACTGATTGGGATGAAGTTCAATTCTTGGTCACGGTTTCTATTTAAATCTTAAGTGGTTAAGTCATGTCACTATCTGCCTTCACAAAGTTGCATGGAGCAGTTTTATCAGCTGCATTGTCAAAATGACTCACTCCAGGTACCTGATCATCCTGTGTTATCATATGATCTCCCTGCACTGGATTCCAGGAACAAAGAGGACTGTGATTTCCGTATGCTGGACTTCTGTTTCTGGATTCATCTGCAGGAAACATAAATACAGTGTAATGCTGTAATGTATTTCACTAGGACAATATATCTTCTGTGTTTGGTATTTATCTCTCACCTGTTCCTATGCCCATATTTATTTCCTCATCTTTAGTAACTATATGCCTTTCTTCCTCGTCTTCAGCTTTGATATGACTCAGGGCTACAGGTTCTGTGGATAAAGATGGGAGTGTCACCCCTGTACTGAAAAGTATGAGAGACGAGGGAAGGAGATAGACGCATGCATGATGTGATGACTCCCCCACTGGCCACATGTTGTCTATTACTGCTATTGGGGCACCACACTACAGCACCATTCAGCACTCAACCTGCGGACCGGGTCAGGGGTAGTACTCTTACTTGCACTGCAGGGCGTGAGTGGCTCCATAATTACTCCATTCAAATGAAGTATCAGAGTCACATGAAATGTGCTATGAAGTGCAAGTAAGTGACCTCCCCCCCGCCTCTATCTGCTGGCTCAGTGCTGGATGGTGCTGAAGAGTGGTGTTCGAGTTGATTTGGAACGATTTTCCGGATTCCAACACCATCACTAGTCCCAACCCTCCCACTGAGAACACACAGTCCCTATTAGAAGTAATAGGGAGATGAACAGCTCCTGACCCTCCTACCGAGAACACACTGTTTCCCTATTACTTCTAATAGAGGCTTATAGCTCCTGACCCTCCTACTGAGAACACACTGTCTCCCTATTACTTCTAATAGGGGCTTATAGCTCCTGACCCTCCTACTGAGAACACACTGTCTCCCTATTACTTCTAATAGGGGCTTATAGCTCGACCCTCCTACTGAGAACACACTGTCTCCCTATTACTTCTAATAGGGGCTTATAGCTCCTGACCCTCCTACTGAGAACACACTGTCTCCCTATGACTTCTAATAGGGGCTTAAAGCTCCTGACCCTCCTACTGAGAACACACTGTCTCCCTATTACTTCTAATAGGGGCTTATAGCTCCTGACCCTCCTACTGAGAACACACTGTCTCCCTATTACTTCTAATAGGGGCTTATAGCTCCTGACCCTCCCACTGAGAACACACTGTCTCCCTATGACTTCCCACTGAGAACACACTGTCTCCCTATTACTTCTAATAGGGGCTAATAGCTCCTGACCCTCCCACTGAGAACACACTGTCTCCCTATTATTTCTAATAGGGGCTAATAGCTCATGACCCTCCCACTGAGAACACACTGTCTCCCTATGACTTCTAATGGGCGCTAATAGCTCCTGACCCTCCCACCGAGAACACACTGTCTCCCTATGACTTCTAATGGGCGCTAATAGCTCCTGACCCTCCCACTGAGAACACACTGTCTCCCTATTACTTCTAATAGGGGCTAACAGCTCCTGACCCTCACACTGAGAACACACTGTCTCCCTATTACTTCTAATAGGGGCTAATAGACCCTGACCCTCCCACTGAGAACACACTGTCTCCCTATTACTTCTAATAGGGGCTAATAGACCCTGACCCTCCCACTGAGAACACACTGGGCTTGATTCACAAAACAACAACAACAACAACAAATAACATTTGTAAAGCGCTTTTCTCCCGTGGGACTCAAAGCGCATAAGCATGGCTCCGACCATCGTGGTACAGAGGAAGAATTTTATAAATCTGGAAATGCCAGGCTAAACAGGTGGCTTTTCAGTCTGGATTTGAATAGCTCCAGGGATGGTGCTGTCTTTACTGGGTGTGGTAGGGAGTTCCAGAGAGTAGGGGCAGCATGACAGAAGGCTCTGTCTCCAGATTTTTTGAGGTACACTCTGGGAGTGACCAAGTTTATAGAACTTGCTGATCTGAGGTTGTGAGAGGTGTGGTGCAGCTTCAGCAAGTCCTTCATGTATCCAGGGCCCAGATTGTGCAGGGATTTGAATGTCAGCAGTCCAATCTTTTCGCGCAAATTTCCGCATTGCGCGCAATCGTGAATTGCCGCGTGAAAACGATATCGATTTCACGGTAAAATTCGCGTTTGCGCGCAAAAACGTTATCGTTTCGTGCGAAAATTCGCGATCGCGCGCAATGCGAAAATTCGCGCGAAAACGGCCGTGCTAACAGTTAGCACTCTTTTGTGAATCAAGCCCACTGTCTCCTTATTACTTCTAATAGGGGCTAATAACAAGTTGTTTTATCTGCAAAAGACCAATATATGTTATATATGATTTGAGATATATGAGAGAGAGAGAGAGAGAGAGAGAGAGAGAGAGAGAGAGAGAGAGAGAGAGAGAGAGAGAGAGAGAGCGTGTGTTCGTATCCATCTTCTGGTAGCTACCAATGACATGATGTGAGGAGGAGAGACCATGCTTTGGGGCAAATTTATCACAGAACCAGTGCAAGGGAAACTGGAGCAGAACTGGGGCAAAATGGAGCAAAGGTAAAGATCAAGGATTCTGATTGGCTGATATGAGAAACTACCCAACTTCTGCACCAGATTTCGCCTTGAATTGGTTTTGATAGATCTGTCCCATTGCCTTCCCATTACGTCTGATTGGGGCTAGCTGTCCCCTTTGGGCACATACTGTCTTTCCATTACATCTGATTGATGCTGACTACTCCTGACTCCCCCTCTGGGCACATACTGTCTCTCCATTACTTCTGATTGGGGCTGGCTGCTCATGACTCCGCCTCTGGTCACACACTGTCTCTCCATTACATCTGATTGAGACTGACTACTCCTCACTCCACCTCTGGTCACATACTGTCTCTCCATTACTTCTGATTGAGGCTGACTACTCCTGACTCCCCCTCTGGTCACATGCTGTCTCTCCATTACTTCTGATTGATGCTGACTACTCCTGACTCCACCTCTGGTCACATGCTGTCTCTCCATTACTTCTGATTGAGGCTGACTACTCCTGACTCCGCCTCTGGTCACACACTGTCTCTACATTACTTCTGATTGGGGCTGGCTGCTCCTGACTCCACCTCTGGTCACATACTGTCTCTCCATTACATCTGATTGAGGCTGACTACTCCTGACTCCGCCTCTGGTCACATGCTGTCTCTCCATTACTTCTGATTGAGGCTGACTACTCCTGACTCCGCCTCTGGTCACACACTGTCTCTCCATTACTTCTGATTGATGCTGACTACTCCTGACTCCACCTCTGGTCACATGCTGTCTCTCCATTACTTCTGATTGGGGCTGACTACTCCTGACTCTGCCTCTGGTCACATGCTGTCTCTCCATTACTTCTGATTGGGGCTGGCTGCTCCTGACTCCCCCTCTGGGCACATACTGTCTCTCCATTACTTCTGATTGATGCTGACTACTCCTGACTCTGCCTCTGGTCACATGCTGTCTCTCCATTACTTCTGATTGATGCTGACTACTCCTGACTCCGCCTCTGGACACATACTGTCTCTCCATTACTTCTGATTGATGCTGACTACTCCTGACTCCGCCTCTGGTCACATACTGTCTCTCCATTACTTCTGATTGGGGCTGGCTGCTCCTGACTCCCCCTCTGGGCACATACTGTCTCTCCATTACTTCTGATTGATGCTGACTACTCCTGACTCCGCCTCTGGTCACATACTGTCTCTCCATTACTTCTGATTGGGGTTGGCTGCTCCTGACTCCGCCTCTGGTCACATACTGTCTCTCCATTACTTCTGATTGGGGCTGGCTGCTCCTGACTCCGCCTCTGGTCACATACTGTCTCTCCATTACTTCTGATTGGGGTTGGCTGCTCCTGACTCCGCCTCTGGTCACATACTGTCTCTCCATTACTTCTGATTGGGACTGGCTGCTCCTGACTCCGCCTCTGGGCACATACTGTCTCTCCATTACTTCTGATTGGGGTTGGCTGCTCCTGACTCCGCCTCTGGTCACATACTGTCTCTCCATTACTTCTGATTGGGGTTGGCTGCTCCTGACTCCGCCTCTGGTCACATGCTGTCTCTCCATTACTTCTGATTGGGGCTGGCTGCTCCTGACTCCCCCTCTGGTCACATGCTGTCTCTCCATTACTTCTGATTGGGGTTGGCTGCTCCTGACTCCGCCTCTGGTCACATACTGTTTCTCCATTACTTCTGATTGGGGCTGGCTGCTCCTGACTCCGCCTCTGGTCACATACTGTCTCTCCATTACTTCTGATTGGGGTTGGCTGCTCCTGACTCCGCCTCTGGTCACATACTGTCTCTCCATTACTTCTGTTAGGGGATGGCTGCTCCTGACTCCGCCTCTGGTCACATACTGTCTCTCCATTACTTCTGATTGGGGCTGGCTGCTCCTGACTCCGCCTCTGGTCACATACTGTCTCTCCATTACTTCTGATTGGGGCTGGCTACTCCTGACTCCGCCTCTGGTCACATGCTGTCTCTCCATTACTTCTGATTGATGCTGACTACTCCTGACTCCGCCTCTGGTCACATACTGTCTCTCCATTACTTCTGATTGGGGCTGGCTGCTCCTGACTCCCCCTCTGGTCACATACTGTCTCTCCATTACTTCTGATTGGGGCTGGCTGCTCCTGACTCCGCCTCTGGTCACATACTGTCTCTCCATTACTTCTGATTGATGCTGGCTACTCCTGACTCCCCCTCTGGGCACATACTGTCTCTCCATTACTTCTGATTGGGGCTGGCTGCTCCTGACTCCCCCTCTGGTCACATACTGTCTCTCCATTACTTCTGATTGGGGCTGGCTGCTCCTGACTCCCCCTCTGGTCACATACTGTCTCTCCATTACTTCTGATTGAGGCTGACTACTCCTGACTCCGCCTCTGGTCACATGCTGTCTCTCCATTACTTCTGATTGGGGCTGACTACTCCTGACTCTGCCTCTGGTCACATGCTGTCTCTCCATTACTTCTGATTGGGGCTGGCTGCTCCTGACTCCCCCTCTGGTCACATACTGTCTCTCCATTACTTCTGATTGAGGCTGACTACTCCTGACTCCGCCTCTGGTCACATGCTGTCTCTCCATTACTTCTGATTGAGGCTGACTACTCCTGACTTTGCCTCTGGTCACACACTGTCTCTCCATTACTTCTGATTGAGGCTGACTACTCCTGACTCTGGTCACATACTGTCTCTCCATTACTTCTGATTGGGGCTGGCTGCTCCTGACTCCCCCTCTGGTCACATACTGTCTCTCCATTACTTCTGATTGGGGCTGGCTGCTACTGACTCCCCCTCTGGTCACATACTGTGTCTCTCCATTACTTCTGATTAGGCCTGGCTACTCCTGACTCCCCCTCTGGACACATACTGTCTTCCCATTACTTTTGACTGACAGAGAAGAGGGGATATAACAACTGATGGATGTGTGACCAATCAAGAAGAATCTTTACTTCTCACCTGTGCTAATCTCTGTAGAAAGTTCCTCCTTCTTATTACGCAGCTCATCACCCCGCACACACTTCTCTTCATGTCCAGTGCTGGAAAGAATCAGGCCTTCACCCTAGATAAGACACAGTGCAAAGTGGTTTAGCAAGGTCTGTGCTATATCAGTGGCATAAGAGCAGGGTTTGCTGAGATTACATTAGTGTCTTGGTCCCCTGCTCCCAAATGGCCTGTAAAGATCCTCTATAACCACTGCCTGCCAGGCTCCCTAATGTATACTAACAGCAGTGGAGTGTGTAAGTGTTCAGTGATTCTACACGTCATCAGGGTGCACCCTGACCACTGCCTGGGTCTTCTCATGGCTCCCATAATGATCAGAAGACATGGAGCTGCCATAAGGACAGGTAAGTTAACTACAGACGTACACCTTCAGCTGCCAGAGGGTAAGAGGCTATGGAAGGTATTGTATTACTAACATGCTGCTAATTTCCTGTTCCAGAGTCACTGGGAACATAAAGTGGAAGGGACACAGACAGCAATGTAAACTAATTTTCTCAAACTTATCAGGAATTTGACTTTAACCTGTTGTCTGCCAGTAGCAGCTGTCTGACACTTTAATTCACATTTGCTAACTACGAGTCATACCACTGTCTACCTTCACATGTAGGAAGCATTTTATCAGCTGCCTGTGCATAATTATTCACTCCAGCTACCTGATCATCCTGTGTTATCATGTGATCTTCCGATGCTGGATCCAGAAAAGAAAGAGGACTATCATAGCCGTACACTGGACTTCTCTTACTGGATTCAACTGCAGGAAACATAAACATGGTGTAATGCTATAATATTATATTTAGTCTAAATTAGCCAACAAAACAGTTCACTTTCACAAGGACAATATAGCGTATGTATTTGGTATTTATTGCTCACCTGTCCCTATGTCCATGTTTATATTCTGATCATTAGTATCTATACACCTTTCCTCTGTATCTTCAGCCTTGACATGTCTCTGAGCCATGGGTTCTGTGGAGAAAGATGACAGTGTCAATTCTTTAGTGAGAAGTATGAGAAGCAAAAGAGAGAGAGAGAGAGAGAGAGAGAGAGAGAGAGAGAGAGAGAGAGAGAGAGAGAGAGAGAGAGAGAGAGAGAGAGAGAGGAGAGAGAGAGAGAGAGAGAGAGAGAGAGAGTGTGTGTGTGTGTGTGTGTGTGTGTGTGTGTGTGTGTGTGTGTGTGTGTGTGTGTGTGTGTGTGTGTGTGTGTGTGTGTGTGTGTGTGTGTGTGTGTGTGTGTGTGTGTGTGTGTGTGTGTGCATATACAGTGGGTTGCAAAGGCATTCGGCCCCCTTGAAGTTTTCCACATTTTGTCACATTACTGCCACAAACATGAATCAATTTTATTGGAATTCCACGTGAAAGACCAACACAAAGTGGTGTACACATGAGAAGTGGAATGAAAATCATACGTGATTCCAAACATTTTTTACAAATAAATAACTGCAAAGTGGTGTGTGCATAATTATTCGTCCCCCTTTGATCTGAGTGCAGTCAGTTGCCTATAGACATTGCCTGATGAGTGCTAATGACTAAACAGAGTGCACCTGTGTGTAATCTAATGTCAGTACAAATACAGCTGCTCTGTGAGGGCCTCAGAGGTTGTCTAAGTCTAAGGGCTTGTTTCCACTGTTGCGACGCGATTTCGGCCGCATTCCGACGCTTGTAAAAACGCATGCGGATGTGTTTCCACATGCGTTTTTACCCGCGATTTCGCCTGCGATTTCGCATGGCAGGGTGCCATGCGAAATTAACCATGACACTGCCAGGGCTAAATAAAATTGAAAAAGGTGCGAAATCGCACGCGAAATCGCGGGTAAAAACGCATGTAACAAACGCATGCGTTTTTACTATTAAATACATTAGCGGCGATTCGCACGGATTCCCGACGCAGGCGAAATCGTTGGCTCTTTTGTGCGTTTTTTTCACGCTGAAAAAAACGCACCTCAACAACGCTACAGTGGAAACAGGCCCATCCACTTGTATTACATGTGCGGATCTGCATGCGTTGGACGCATGCAGATTCGCGATAGTGGAAACGAGCCCTAAGAGAATATTGGGAGCAACAACACCGTGAAGTCCAAAGAACACACAAGACAGGTCAGGGATCAAGTTATTGAGAAATTGAAAGCAGGCTTAGGCTACTAAAAGATTTCCAAAGCCTTGAATATCCCACGGAGCACTGTTCAAGCGATCATTCAGAAATGGAAGGAGTATGGCACAACTGTAAACCTACTGTAACGATATGTATATCAAAATCATTATATAGATAAAAAAAAAGACTAGTTCTTCTGTTGCACAAAGTGGGACCTTTGTATACCCGATTATATGGTGATCTGCAGAATCACCAATAATACAAGTATACCAGCAGCTAATGAGATAGCAAGTATAGTGCTTGGTGCAACAGTAGTACTGATAGGTTTAGCTATACCTCACCAGAGGAGCTGGTAGGCACTAACAGTACAGAGCCCCTCACCAGAGGCAAGGGCCCTTTGGTGAGAGTAGAATGGTCAGACCAATCGAGTTGGCAACAGACAGACAGATACGGTACAAACTCAGAAGGCAAAGGCAAGAAGGTTTTAACAGGCAGAGTCGGCAGCAGGATCAGATGGGCAGAAGTACAGAATCACTGAGAGTAACGAGCAAGTCATACACAGATAATAACAGTATTCAGATCATAATTATAGCTATCAAACAATCCTATCACTGTGTGAAATCCCCGGTTTCCATCCGGATCAAAGCACACCAGATCTATCTCTGGTCTGAGCGCTAACACGAAGTATTCGCAACAGCAGACAAGTTGCGAGTGAATCAGCCAAGCTTAAGAAGCAGAGGAGACCCCTTCGGCACACCCACTCCCATCAACCAATGAGGAGCGGCGAGCGTCTCCTCTGACGTCAGCCGACCGGCCGGTCAGCTGCCGCGCCTCCTCCCCGCATAAAGGTCCCTTCGGTGTGCGCGGGCACGCCACAATGCAACCCTATGTGCTGCTGACAAACCCGTCCTCGGCGTGCTAGACGCCCGAGGCTCGTATAGATCGCTTGGCAGGGAGATGAAGGCAGCTGCGGTGGTATCGCTGTTCACCGCAGCTGTCTCTTCTATGTTTGTTACACCTACCAAGACAAGGCCATCCACCTAAACTCACAGGCCGAACAAGAAGAGCGCTGATCAGAAATGCAGTCAAGAGGCCCATGGTGACTGGACGAGCTGCAGAGATCTACAGCTCAGGTTGGAGACTCTGTCCATAGGACAACTATTAGTCATGCACTGCACAAAGTTGGCCTTTATGGAAGAGTGTCAAGAAGAAAGACATTGTTAACAGAAAGCATAAGAAGTCCCGTTTGCAGTTTGCCACAAGCCATGTGGGGGACACAGCAACCATGTGGAAGAAGGTGCTCTGGTCAGATGAGACCAAAATGGAACTTTTTGGTCAAAATGCAAAACGCTATGTGTGGCGGAAAACTAACAATGCACATCACTCTGAACACACCATGCCCACTGTCAAATATGGTGGTGGCAGCATCATGCTCGGGGGGTGCATCTCTTCAGCAGGGACAGGGAAGCTGGTCAGAGTTGATGGGAAGATGGATGGAGCCAAATACAGGGCAAACTTGGAAGAAAACCTCTTGGAGACTGCAAGACTTGAGACGGGGGCGGAGGTTCACCTTCCAGCAGGACAATGACCCTAAACATAAAGCCAGGGCAACAATGGAATGGTTTAAAAGAAAAAACATCTATGTGTTAGAATGGCCCAGTCAAAGTCCAGATCTAAATCCAATCGGGAATCTGTGGCAAGATCTGAAAACTGCTGTTCACAAACGCAGTCCATCTAATCTGACTGAGCTGGAGCTTTTTTGCACAGAAGAATGGGCAAGGATTTCAGTCTCTAGATGTGAAAAGCTGGTAGAGACATACCCTAAAAGTCTGGCAGCTGTAATTGCAGCAAAAGGTGGTTCTACAAAGTATTGACTCAGGGGGCCGAATAATGATGCACACCCCACTTTGCTGTTATTTATTTGTAAAAAAATTTGGAATGATGTATGATTTTCGATCCACTTCTCACGTGTACACCACTTTGTATTGGTCTTTCACGCGGAATTCCAATAACATTGATGCATGTTTGTGGCAGTAATGTGACAAAATGTGGAAAACTTCAAGGGGGCCGAATACTTATGCAACCCACTGTGTATATATATATATATATATATATATATATATATATATATATATATATATATATATATATATATATATATATATACACACACACACACACACACACACAAACATCACTTCCTGATTATCAGCCATGTTTTTTGTTTGTAAACACTGCCTCAAACTGGCGATTAAAAGCCAGGATCGTGGCAGGGAGCAGCAGAAATGGCATAGAGGGATCCAGGAGATCACAGTGACTCGATTGGTATGTTTTTTATTGTAAAAATTGGACAGTACAGATTCTCGTTCAGCAGTGGATGAATAGTAACTGGCTAAAACGAAATGCTGACAAAACTGAGGTTCTTTTCATTGGAGGTCAGCGCTTGACAACAAACCAGCTCCAGTCTCAATAAACAACACTTATAGGGAGATTAGACCTGGACCGCGCAAACTTTGTAGGCAGCCTGAGTGTTTTGATTGATGAGGAATATTTTCTGGCGTATAAGACTACTTTTTAATCCAGGAAAATCTTCTCAAAAGTCGGGGTTTGTCTTATACACCAGGGGTTGTCTTATAGGGTGGGTGCTAAAACTTCTGATTTAGCAGCTGATTTGACCCTTTACCGGCCTTCAGGATCGTGTCATATACATCTGGTTGCTGCAGATGTTCTTCCTGCCTCATGATGCTCCTGTCATGCATTTCTCCCTGGATCAATATAGTGCTTTGTGCATTGGGCCTGACAAAGGGCTTTGTGCCCGAAACGAGCATGTCGTTGCCTGTTCTGTATTGCACTAAGTTGTTATATTCCTGTTTTGGAAGATTTTGTATACCCATAAGGAGCCTTCACACAGAGTATTCCTGGAATTTTTAATGAATTTGTGTCAATAAAGTATTTTTGATAATTTTAGTCCTAAAAAGATATAAAATGCTGAAACTTCTGAGCCAGACTGGAGAATTTGTGGTTGCTGCATATGGAAGGGGGGGGGGGGGGGCTCAAAAACATCCGCGGCCGCATCCCGATGTATGTGGTGACCGTATGAAAGCAGCAAGGTCGGTACTGTGCAAGTATGGTAGAAGAAAATCCACTCATCAGGATTCGTGGAAAGAAGTGACTTAACACGGTCCCGATGATAAAGTGAGGGGGCACTTCACTGGAAAGGTGTAAGTGAAGGGCGCAGCAAGCTGCAGGTGTCTACAAAAACGAGATAGAAAAACACACCTCTTTGACCTGTCTGGACCGCTCTTGTATCTTATTACCGTACCTCCCTCCATGCCTCTCAGATCTCGCTTCTGAGGACTGCAGTGAAGCAGCGCAGGCACGCATGTGCGAGATCTGAGAGGCAGAGAAGGAGGTAATAGTATATATAGGTGGGCCGGACGGTGAAAGAGGCATGTTTGCTCCACTGCTCTGATAGTCTTGGAGACAGGGATAGCTGACCAATCCAAGCAGGCTTTGTATACAACAACCAGCCAATCGCCGGTAAGGTACATCACTTGCTGTGATTGGCTGGCTGTTGTATACTGGGTACCACATACAGTACAGCACCAGTATCTGTACCTGTTTATACAGTATAGCACAAGTACATACAGTACAGCATACAAATGTCCAAAAATCAAGAGGGGTAGTCTTAAACGGACAGTATAGCCCAAAATGTATATTTTAACTAGAAAAAGGTGGGGGTCGTCTTCTACGCCCATTCGTCTTATGCGCCGGAATATACACAGGTGTCAGATCTCAGCTGTTGTGAAACATTCCTCTTTTCACCTAAGGAACATTGAAAAATTAAGCACCTCATATACCTCCAGCAGATCTTCCAACCCTAGTTCATCCCTTCACCACATCACGGCTGGCCTATTGCAATGTTCTCTATACAGACCTTATAGATAGATATACACATGCACCACCTGCAAATAGTACAGAATACTACTGCAAGGCTGTTAACAAGCCAAACCCACCAATGCCACATAACACTGATCCTTCACTCACCCTACTGGCTACCCATACAATGGAGAAATCTATTTAAAGTGCAGGGATGCTCAAATCCGGAACCGGATGAAATCCAAATAGATGTTAGGGCCTGTACACACTGAAAAACGCAAGCAAAATCGCAAGCGCATGCGTTTTTAAAGTGCATGTAGTTTTAAAAACGCATGCGCTTTTGCCTGCGTTTTTTGTGCGTTTGCGTTTTTCTTGTAATTGCTGATTGGCTAAAGAATCCTTTGTTTTTTTTCTAGTTTACATTTCAACAGGAATCAGGAGATTGCAGAGTCTTCTGGGATACTGACTTCTGAAAAACGCAGGCAAAAACGCAAGCGCATGCGTTTTTAATGCGCTGCGCTTAAAAAAGCGCAGCAGGCACTGTGATTGCGTTTTTCTAAGAACGCATCGCACCAGTGTGTACAAGTCATCACGATTTTCATTCTTTTCCAAAAGACCTTGCGTTTTTAAAAACGCATGCGTTTTTAAAAACGCAACGCAAGCGCAGCAGTGTGTACAGGCCCTTATTCAGATTTAATCCAGTTAAATCAAATCACCTGTGCGGGGTGGGCGGTAATCTTACCTATCATGACGTCTTCTTAGGTCCGTCCCTCGGCGCTTCCCACGATACGGTCCAAGCGGTGGTCACGTGATTACAAACACTTCCTCCTTCCGGGTTGTGTTTGTAGTCACGTGACGCGCGTGGACCGCATCGTGGGAGGTGCCGAGGGACAGACCTAAGACGTCATGATAGGTAAGATTAACCATCCCCCCCTCCCCCCGCACAGGTGATTTGATGCAACTGGATGAAATCCGAACAACAACTCTTAAAGTGTACATGTAGAGAAAAAAAGTGCCCCTATGGAGGCAGAGGCTTCCCCCTTTTTCCTGAGTAGAGGCGATCCAGCGCAGGCACCCCCGAAAATTCACCCTCAAGCCTTGTCAGCGGTGTGCCCAGGCGCAATAGCAGCTTTCCGATGGGCTCTGATCAGGCTTGGCTATTTCCCCTGGAGCCCAGGCGGGCAGCCGCTAGTCCGCCTGCGTGCCCTGTGGCATGTAAATATTATGGGCAGTGACACTGCAGGGGAGCCAGCACTGAAACGAGCTGGCTGTGGAGGACAGGGGAACCCTCATTAGGATCCTGAATCTTTCTCCTCCCGAGGAAAGTACCTGCAAGGGCAGGTTTTTCCCTACAGGTTTACGATAAGATTAACTTATTGAAATTCAAATCCTTGCACAATTTGGGTCCTGGATACCTGAAGGACTTGTTGCAACTGCATCACACCCCCCACAATCTTAGATCAAAAGGATCTAATAACATGAACAACCCCAAAGTCCATCTCCAAACCTTTGAAACCAGAGCCTTCTGTGATGCTGCCCTTATACCTTGGAAATCCTTGCCACATCCAATCAGGACATCTCCATGCCTGTAAGCATTTAAAGGAGTGATCAGGGAAAATTAGTAAAATGAGGTTTACTCACCTGGGGCTTTCTCCAACCCCTTGCAGCAGACTGTCCCACGCCGACCGCTCTGCTCCTCGCCGCTGTCCCGGTCTCGCTGCACGGTGCAGAGGCTGACTGCGGGGTTGGCCTTACTGCACCAGCCGCCGCTGTCAATCATCGCCACATGGTCCGCGGCGCACTGCGCAGAACTACTGCGCCTGCGCAGTGCACCACAGACCACATGGCGATGATTGACAGCAGCGGCTTGCGCAGGCGCTGTGCTGGGAGACCGGGGCAGTGGCGGTGGGCAGAGCGGTCGGCGTGGGACAGTTGGCTGCAAGGGGCTGGAGAAAGCCCCAGGTGAGTAAACCTCATTTTACTAATTTTCCATGATAACTCCTTTAAGTCCAAACTGAAAAACCACCTGTTTAGTCTGGCATTTACGAACACCCAACTATTTCCTCTGTAACAGAGACATAACAGAGACATATCTATGTGCTTTAAATTCTATGGTAGAAAAGCTCTTTACACGCAGTGTTCTCCACAGGCACTTTTAGCCGGGTGCTCCACCTGGCTAGTTTTGGTGAGCACCCAGCTGTTATTGGCTCACCTTATCCGACTCTGTAAGCACAGATAAGCCCCAACCCTGCATTCTCTCTACTCACCCCACCTGGCTACTTTTTCATGCCACCCAGCTACTATTTCATGCCACTCGGCTGGAAAAAAATTCTGAGGAGAACATTGACAAGTTTTATTGTATTGTGTATATTGTAAACTTGCGGGGATCCATACTTCCAAGATTAAGAACCACTGTTCTATTAGGAGCAGGGCTGTGGAGTCGGAGTCGTGGAGTCGGGAGAATTTTGGGTGCCTGGAGTCGGAGTCGGGAAAAAATGCACCGACTCCGACTCCTAATGAATTTGTAACTGTAATTAAAATAGAAAATATGATAAAATGTTCTATTTCTCAGATAATAGTCATTAAAAATAATGTATATATACAGTAATAGCTGTGCTTAGTCCACAAAAATGAAATAAACCAATCAAAATTAGTTACTTGTGCTGCTTCAATAAAGCAGTCCCCGTATTTTTAAGGTCAGATATACACATCTGATTGTGACTGTATATATGATGTGTACACAGGAACCTCTCATATATACTAAATAACATCTATGCTGTAAGTATAAAGCCTGATGTGTAGCTGTGTCATTAATAGAGATGGTCAACGAGATGGAAATAATTCTGCATTGATGCTGATTTATGCAAATGTATGCACTCCCTTTGCTGATGAAATCAAATAATTTGATATGTTGTTAAAATTTGGTTTGGTGACTACAAATTAAAGGGTAACTGAGACGGATGAAAAGTAAAGTTTTATACATACCTGGGGCTTCCTCCAGCCCCCTTCAGGCTAATCAGTCCCTCGCTGTCCTCCACCACCCGGATCTTCTGCTATGAGTCCTGGTAATTCAGCCAGTCAGAGCAGTCTGGCTACGTGCCGCTTCCACAGCCAGGAGCGTTCAGGTGTAGTATGCTCCTGGCGGCGGAGTGTGTGCATGCGCACTATGCCCGACTGGCTCAAGTACCTGGACTCATAGCAGAAGATCCAGGTGGTGGAGGAGGACAACGAGGGACTGATTATCCTGAAGGCGGCTGGAGGAAGCCCCAGGTATGTATAAAAAAACTTTAATTTCATCTGTCTCAGGTTTACTTTGTTACACAGTAGTACTATACTCTACATATGCACTCCCCACAGAGCTGCAGGGGATCCACTGAGAATGCTGTGCACATTGAACACAGAGGTGTTGTCTGTTTACAATCTCCTCATTCCCCTGCAGAGTACCTGCACATCATTCTTACATGTACCCACACTTACATTGCCTAGGGCCTGATAGATGTTCTTTGTTCCGGTTTGTACCTTTTACAAGTACTCTTACCAAGGACTAGTTTTAGTCTAAAGGGAATAAATATAGTAGTCTACATATCCTTCTCACTTCAGCTGTCTTGTAAAATTCCTAAGCATTGGCAGTTAAGAGAAGAATTTCATGTTACATACTTTTAATCAACAAAATTGTAATATGCAAATTAGAGGAGTCAGAGTCGAGGAGTCGGTGGAATCCTAAACTGAGGAGTCGGAGGATTTTTGGACCGACTCCACAGCCCTGATTAGGAGTTAATAACTCCTGACCCTCCCACAGATAGCACACCGTCTCCCCATTACCATCATCTAACAGAGGCTGGAAAGTGAAGAGATGGTAGTAGTGTTAGAGTATACTCCTCACCTGTGCTGATCTCTGCAGAAATGTTCTCCTCCTTGCATGGATCACCACTTCTCACACACATCTCTTCTGCATCTTCAGCTTTAGCAATGATCAGACCTCCCCCCTGCATAAGATACAATGCAGGGAGATCTAACAACATCTGTGCTGTTGGGTAACATAAAAATATCAGTATGAATTGTAAAGCTAAGCTCTACATACCAGACAATGGTGTGAGACTGTGAGATCTTCCTCTGTGTGATCCCAGGAATAAAGAGGACTGGGTCTTCTCTCTGGTGAATTTCTGCTGCTGGATTTATCTGGAGGAAATGTAAATATTGTAAAATATTAGAAAATTGTACTAGTTCCTCACCCAACAAGATATTGTATCTGCCAATATATGTTTATGTTTTTATTGGTGCTTGCTGCTCACCTGTGTCTAGGTCCAGAGTCATTTCCTTTATCTCAATATTTATACACCTTTCTTCCCCCTCCGCAGCTCTGGTGTCTCTCTGAGCCTCTCTAGAGTCTCCAGAGTCTGTGAATAAAGAAGAGAGAGTGGCCCCTGTACTGAGACGTATGAAGAGCACCAGACAGTGTGTGTGTGGGGGGGGCTGGTCACATCTTTCTCCTGGTAACAAGTAATGACATGATGTGAGGTGGAGAGACACGAAAAATGCTCTGGGAGAGATTAATCACAGAACCAGTGCAAAGGAAACTGGAGCAGAACTGGGGCAAAAGTTCAAATCAAGGATTTTGATTGGCTAATCTGAGGAACTGCCAAACTTCTGCACAGATGTTGCACTAGATTTCCTCCAATATCCTTTGAGCTGGTTTTGGTAAATTTGCCCCACTTTCTATTACTTCTGATTGGAGATGGCTGCTCCTGACTCCCCTCTGGGCACAAACTGTCTCTCCATTACTTTCTGTTGACAGAGGAACAGATATGTGTAGTGGCTGAACAAAGAGAATGTGACTGCTATCTGCATTTATTTCTCACCTGTGTTTATCTCTGGCGGAATTTCCTCCTTCTTACACAGCTCATCACCCCTCACACACTTCTCTTCATATCCAGCTTCAGCAACAATCAGGCTTTCATCCTAGATACGACACAATGCAAAGTGATTTAGCAAGGTCTGTGCTATGGTCAGTTGCATAAGAACATATTTTGCTAAGATCGCAGACCTGTTCACATATGGCCTGTGCGGCAGAGTCTGCAAGTGCCTTGTGATTCTACACAACATCAGATCACTCCTTGGCCATTGCTTGGGCCTTCTCATGGCTCCCGTAGCGACTGGAAGACCAGGAACTGCCAATGGGACAGGTAAGGTTACCACATACTTACACATTCTGCTTCTGAAAGAGGGGCTATGGAGGCTACTGTGCTACTAATATGCTGCTAATTCCTTGCCACTGGGGGAGGGGCTATGGAGGCTACTGTGTTACTAACATGCCGCTAATTTCCTGCCACTGGGGGAGGGGCTATGGAGGCTACTGTGCTACTAATATGCTGCTAATTCCTTGCCACTGGGGGAGGGGCTATGGAGGCTACTGTTACTAACATGCCGCTAATTTCCTGCCACTGGGGGAGGGGCTATGGAGGGTACTGTGCAACTAACATGCTGCTAATTCCTTGCCACTGGGGGAGGGGCTATGGAGGCTACTGTGTTACTAACATGCCGCTAATTTCCTGCCACTGGGGGAGGGGCTATGGAGGGTACTGTGTTACTAACATGCTGCTAATTTCCTGTCACTGGGGGAGGGGCTATGGAGGGTACTATGTTACTAACATGCTGCTAAATTCCTGCTTCTGGGGGAGGGGCTATGGAGAGTACTTTACTGTGTTACTAACATGCTGCTAATCTTTTTGTTCCAGAGTCACTGGCAACATTGATTGGAAGGGACTCAGACAGCAATGTAAACCAATTTTCTATTTCAAACAGTTTTATTGAAGTTTTCAAAGGAATATTACAGTGTACAATACAGGGCAAAATGCTCAATGAGACAAAACATCATGGCTGACATTTAGTTGACATTTGCACATGTTAAGCAAGACTCTATAGTCATGATGAGGAGTCCCTCAAAAAAAGGGGGCTGTGAGGCCCCGGGTTCTATGAAGGTGTAGGAGTCCAGTGCTCCAGTGCGAACACCAGGCCCCAAACTGAGGACTCTGCCCGAAAGCCTCTGGCCCCATCCAGATGGGACGGGTAGGCATAAATACCTTCAACAAGGAGAGAGGGTGGAAAGGAGGAGGGGATGAACAGAGAGGACAGAAAGAGGAAAAAGGAAAGGGAAGGAAGGTCTGGTCCCTGCCATGGTCCATGACTCCTAGTTCTGGATCTCACCATGAATAATTGAGTGGCTTCAGCTGGCTAACTATTGCCCGTGATTGCTAGAAATACCTTCCAGGGCTCCCAAATTTTGTCGACCTTAGGGCGCCTATCCAAAAGGGTTCCTGCCATCTGCTCCTGTACCATATATCCCGAGACCCTATGCTTGACTTCCTCAAACGGTACTAGTTGTTTCTTCCAGGCTCTCGCTATTGTTTGTTTGGCGGCTACAAAAATAAATTGAAGGAGGGATTCCTGATCGTTAGTGAGGGAGCCCGATTTGAAGTGTAGTAAAGCAGACCAAGGGTCTTTGCACAGTTGTGTGTGAAAGACGGCCTGTATCAGTCAGTAGAGTTTGGACCAGAAGCGAGATAGCATGGAACATGACCAGAAGGTGTGCAGTAGGTCCCCTCTGGATTGACACCCCCGGAAACACTTGTCATCCCCTCCAAAATGCGTGAGCCTGGAAGGAACCAGGTACCATCTCATCATTACTTTCAGGGAGGCTTCTACAAGGCCTAGGTTGATGGAAAGATGGAAAAGGCTGTGCCAGGCTTGGGACCACTCTTCTGTAGTCCGGGTACCTTTCAAGTCGACCTCCCATCTTTTCACATACTCGTGTGAGAAGGAGGAGATAGGGGTGGTTAAGGATGAGTACAACTTGCTTATAAGCCCATTGCTCCTAATGTCCAACAGGCATGCGTTTTCAAATAACGACAGGGACAAACTGGGGTTTGAGTTGGGCCTCAGCAAAGAGTTAACCCAATGTCGCAGCTGCAAGTATCTAAAATACTCTAAGCCTGGGATTTGGTACTTATCCCTCAAAAGGTCCCAACTAACCACCTTTGAGTCGCTGATTAAATGGTGTACGATTAATAAATTATTTGAGACCCACCACCTGAAAGCTGCTAGGTCTTCATATGCTGGGGGAAAGAGAGTATTGTCAGCGATCGGCAAAAGTGGCAGGTGCGGGGATAGCAATCTTCGGGAATATTTGAGAGAGTCCCAGACCCTTAGGCAGTGCTTCATTATGTTGCTTAAAAGGGGTGGCCGTAGCTTAGGTGGAAGCCAAATAGGGCATTGCACTGATAAAGAAGCTGCGGGAGCAATATCAAATAGTACCCATTGTGGCATGTCTGACCATCTATATAGGCCAACCATCGGCGCAATCTGGGCTGCCTGGTAGTATGCACCTAGGTTGAGAAATCCCAGACCTCCAGCAGGTTTGGGTATATATATGGAGGTTCTAGCGACTCTAGGTCTGGAGTTACCCCAGATAAATTTATTTATTTTGCTCTGGAACAGCCTCAGGTAGTGCGGGGGGATACGGACAGGCAGCAGTCGGAAATGATAAAGTATTTTAGGCAGCAGGACCATTTTGATAGAGTGTACCCGCCCCAGCCAGGATAGTTGCATGGCTGACCAGCTTGAGGTATATTGTGTAATGAGCCCAGACAGCGCGTGGTAATTGGCCTGGAAGAGGGAGTCATAATTGGCTGTAAGATTGATGCCTAGGTAGGAGATTTGTTTTACTGCTATTTGAAAAGGGACTGATGCAATCAGTTCCTGCCAATCGGTTTGTTCAAGCGTGATATTCATTAGCTGCGACTTTTTGGGGTTAATCTTCAGGCCAGAGACCAGTGCAAACTCTTTCATGATCTCCATTAAGGCGGGGATTGAGGACTTGGGGTTGGACAGGAATAGTAATAAGTCATCAGCGAAAAGATTCAATTTATGTTGTGTGCCTGCTATTTGGAAACCAAGAACCTCTGTCGATTTTCTGATTGTTTGGGCTAACGGCTCCATTGCTATGATAAATAAGATTGGGGAGAGAGGGCACCCTTGGCGGGTCCCTCTCTCAATTGCAAAACTAGGGGAAAGATATCCCGTGTAATTAACTTTGGCTGACGGTGAGGAGTAAAGGGCCTGGATCCAGGCTATGAAAGATGGCCCGAATCCCCAGTGCCGCAAGATGGAGTAAAGGTAATCCCACGACAATGTGTCAAACGCCTTGTATATGTCTAGGCTCAGGCAGACTCCGGGGATCTTCCTATAGTGGAGGCTATCAAACACCTGGATGGCCCTGTACACTGCATCTGAGGCCTGGCGCCCTGGGACAAAGCCCACCTGATCTTTGTGAATTAGTAAGGGAAGAAATCTATTGATTCGTGTAGCCAATATTTTACTCAAAAGTTTTATATCTACATTGAGGAGTGAGATGGGGCGAAAACTACTGACTTCTAATGGTTCTATATCTGATTTGGGGAGCATGGCTATATTGGCTTGGAGAGATTCTTGGTTCGGGAGTTTGTTCTTATTATATTCATTGTATACTCTGGATAAGATAGGAGCTAGTATTTGCGCAAATGTTTTGTAGAAAAATGGGGAATAACCATAAGGGCCCCGGAGTTTTTGCATTTTTGAGTGACTTGATAGCCATTAAGACCTCTTCCGAGGTTATGTCTGCGTTAAGATCGTCCACATCAGCTGTGTTAACGGGGGGAAGCTGAAGTGAGTTCAGGTAGGCTTCCAACCTGGCGTTATTAATCCGACCCTCCGTTCCGTATAGCGCTTGAAGAAAGTCCTGGAAATACTGGACAATCTTGCACGTGTTAGCAGTGAGGGGAACGGGGGCCCTTTACCCGTAGGGTGGGGGGGCTATATTTTCTATTTTTTAGTTTGCGGGCTAAAAGAGTGTGTGGCTTGTTAGCCCAGCGATAATAAACATTCTTACGCCACCTGAGCTGTTTTTCTACCTCTTCACTCAGTAGTGAGTCTAATTGCAAGCACAGTCTATCCCTAGCCAGTCTGGAGGCTACTGATGGAGAGGATTTCCAAACTATATCTGCCTCCTCATACTGCTTTTTCAAGTCGTCTATAGTTTGAGTTTTTTGTTTTTTTAAGTAGGAAGCAAAACCTATTATTCGTCCCCTTACTGTTGCCTTCATGGCTCCCCAGAGAGATGCCACAGAGTCGACCGAGCCTTCATTGGTTTCCAGGTATTCAGTTAAGAAAGAAAGAATCTTCTCTCGGCAGTCTTGCCTTGAGAGCAGAGAGTCGTTTAGCCTCCAAGTAAAATCCCTACCTCTGGGTATCAAAGAGGACAATTGAGTTTGCACTGGGTCATGGTCTGACCAGGGAACTGAGAGTATTTTAGCCACGACAGCATTATGCAAGTAAGGGGCATGCATAAAAATGTGGTCAATTCTGCAGAAGCTCCCGTGTGGGTTTGAGTAGAAGGTGTAATCGCGTGCCAGTGGGTTCAGTTCACGCCAGACATCCAACAGTCCCTTATTCCGAAACAATCGGGAGACTGCTAATGACTGAGCTGTAGAAACAGGCTGGGGAGCAACTGCAGAACCAAGCTTATGCGCCTTGTCCATCTCTACATCTAGTACCATATTTGTGTCGCCACATAGAATGATCATACCTTCTCCGTGCTGATCTACGACCTGGAGGAGGTGGGAGAGGAAACGGTCTTGAAATTGGTTAGGTGCATAATAAGAGACCAAGGTTATTTTAGAGTTGAAGAGTGTTCCCCGCAGCAGTAGGTATCTCCCTGTAGGGTCAGCAATAACATGTTCACATTTGAAGGGCAGGCCCCTTCTAAAAGCTATTGTCACCCCTCGGACTTTCTCCCTCGCACATGCATGAAAAGCCATTGGGAAATGCTTACTAAGATAAGAGGGCTGACTTGTTCGTGAAAATCTGGTCTCTTGTAGGCACACTATATCTGTGTGCAGAGACTTATAGTAGTGGAAGGCTTTACTCCGTTTCTGTGGGGAGTTGAAGCCCTGCACGTTATGTGATGTTAATTTCAATTGTGAACTAGCCATATTTAAAGGCAGGGGAGAAAGCCAGAGTAAGCCACCTAAGCGTTGGTATATATGTAGATGTGGGATCTAAAATTAAAGCTTTGGACGCGACCAGGAGGGACCAGAAATAAAGATGGGGGGGAAGAAAGGAATAGAGAGGACAGTAAAAAGGAAAGAGAAAAACGGAAAAAGACCCAAGATTAGCACGCCAGCTGTCCTGAAAACAGGACAAGAAGGCGATGTCCAAGTTTAGAGGTGCCTGAGCCTGGATTGGGCTCTCCAGGCTCGGTGCCAGAAAGCAAGCGAAAAAATGAATCGCTCGCATGGGGTAAACCAATTTTCAAAAACTTCTGATGGACAGCACTATAAAGAAAAGTTTTGTCAGGAATTAGACTTTAACCTGTTGTCTGCCAGTAGCAGCTGTCCGAGGGCAGAACCACACAGGTCTCCCACAGCATCTCATCCACATGCTTTTGGCTTCTTGCATTAATTCCTGTTGTGTGTCGTTTTTATCATTTTTAACATTTCCTAAATATGAGTCATGTCACGGTCTACCTTCATAGAGTTGTTAGGAGAAGAGTTTTATCAGCTGCCTGATTATCCACTCCAACTACCTGATCATTATGTGTTATCATGTGATCTTCCTGTGCTGGATCCCAGGAACAAAGAGGACTGCGATTTCCGTATGCTGGACTTCTGTTGCTGGATTCATCTGCAGGAAACATAAATACAGTGTAATGCTCTATTATTATATTAGGCTGTTAGTACTACTACTATATATTAGACTGTTAGCCAACAAGCAGGTCACTTTCACAAGGACAATATACCGTATTTTTTGGCATACAAGACACACCTTTTCTCCCCAAAAAATGTGGATAAGAAGTCACTGGGCTCGATTCACAAAGCGGTGCTAACCCAGTTAGAGACTTTAGGCGTGATAACCATTGCACCACGCTGGTGAAAAGTCAGTTTAGGTTGATAAGTTTAGGCGTGATAAGTTTAGGTGTGATAAGTTTAGGCATAAGTTTAGATAAGTTTAGATTGCGCGCAAAGTCTGGCACGCAAAGCAGCGCCATTAAACTCTATGCGAAGTGCACCAGACTTTGCTAGCGCAAAACGTTTGATCAGCTGTGCACTGCGGTGCTAACCCAGTTGGTGCTTAAACTCATCACGCCTAAACTTATCACGCCTAAACTTATCACACCTAAACTTATCACGCCTAAACTTATCATGCCTAAACTGAGTTTAGGCGTGATAAAGGGCTTTTCACCAGCGTGCTAACTGTTAGCATCGCTTTGTGAATCAGGCCCACTGTGTCTTATATGCCAAATCCCAGGAGTCCCCGACTTAGAAACGCCCACCGATATGAACCACCGACATGTCGGGGACTCCCTGTATTGTCCCCATGTCCCCTCCGCTCCCCACAAGCAGTGGCAACATGGCCGACCTAATACATCGGAGCCCATGGATATCAGAGACCTCTCCCATCTCTCACTGTTCCCCCAGTGCCGGCTTCTGCTGATAGGATCAAAAACGCTCTTGAACCATGGATGCACCAGGTTTAGTATGTTTCATTTTTCAATTTTTTTGAGGTGTAAACTTGGGTGATTCTTATAGTCCATAGCGTCTTGTATGTGAAAATATGGTATCTTTTGTATTAGGTATTTAGCGCTCACCTGATCCTATACCCATATTTACTTCCTTGTCTTTAGAAACTATACACCTTTTCTCCTCGTCATCGTCCTCGGTTTTGACAGGTCTCTGAGCTGCGGGTTCTATGGATAAATATGAGAGTCACTCCTGTATTGAGAAGTATGAGAAACAGGGGAAGGGGGTGGAATGACATGTGCATGATGTGAGGACTCCAGACTCCCCCACTGGCCATATTACTTGTAATTGGGGCTAATAGCGCCACACTTCAGCATCATTCAGCACTCAACCTGCAGACAGGGTCAGGGGTAGTACTCTTACTTACGCCGCAGAGCGTGATTCATGTGGCTCCTTAATTACGCCTTTCAAAGCCAAAAAGAAGAAGTATTAGTCACATGAAATGCCTCATGAAGTGCAAGTCAGTGACCTTCCCCTGACTCTATCTGCTGGCTCAATTCTGGATGGTGCTGAAGAGTGGTGTTCAGGTTGATTTGCAATGATGTTCCGAACTGCAACATCATCACTACTCCTGACCCTCCCACTGAGAATACTCTCCATATCACTACTATTACTAATATCTACCTATTCTAATAGGGGCCCATAGCTCATCACCCTCCCACTGAGAACACACTGGGCCAGATTTATCAAAGCATTACCGACAGTTTTTTCTTCTAAAACTGTTCTAACCAGCAGAGGAACTGTTCTGCATGATAGTAAGAAACTTCTCAAATCCTACGTAATAGCAGCAGTTTAGCGTGGAATTCTAGAGCTGCACTACAGTTAAGAAAAGTGTAAATCCATCCCTAAACTTCTGCAGATTAAGAAGTGCTTCACAGCAGTTCTACAGATAGTGCAGAGGTGCAGGCCAGGCATGATTTGTGAATTCAGAGCCTGCTGACAGTGTTGGTTAACTCAGCAACAGTAATTTCCCTCACACACTGCACTGCCTGAGAGACCTTCACTGCGCAGCGCTAAACTTTGCGCACGCAAACTTTTGCGCGAATATTAGCACGTGCTAAGGGGCTTTTCACTGGCGTGCTAACACTTAGAACCCTTTTGTGAATCAAGCCCATTGTGTCCTAATTACTATCATCTAACAGAGGCCTAAGTGAAAAGAGTGAAGAGATTGTTGCAGTGTTAGTGTTTACTCCTCACCTGTGCTGATCTCTGCAGATATGTCCTCCTCCTTGCATGGATCATCATCCCTCACACACATCTCTTCTGCCTCTTCAGCTTTAGCAATGATCAGACCTCCCCCCTGCATAAGATACAATGCAGGGAGATCTAACAAGGCCTGTATTATTGGGTAACATAAAACCGAAGGATATTAGTGTGAATTGTATAGCTAAACTCTACATACCGGACAATGATGTGAAAACGTGAGATCTGTGGGATCCCAGGAATAAAGAGGACTGTGACTTCTCTCTGGTGAATTTCTGTTCCTGGATTTATCTGATGTAAATATGAATATTGTGAAATATTAGAACAGTTTACTAGTTCCTCACCCAACAAGCAGCTACATCTGCAAAAGACCTATATGTTCTTATTTGGGGCTTGCTGCTCACCTGTCTCTATGTCCATAGTCATTTCCTTTTCCTCAATCTTTATACGCCTTCCTTCCCCCTCCTCACCTCCGGCGTCTCTTGGAGCCTCTGTGGTGCTTTGGGGGTCTGTGAATAAAGAAAAGTGCGCTGTGTCTCTTGTACTAAGATGTATGAGGTACACCAGACATTGTGGTGGGGGGGTGGGGGGGGAGAGACTGGCCACATCTTTCTCCTGGTAACAAGCAACAACATAATGTGAGGAGGAGAGACACTGAATTTGTTCTGGGGCAGATTCATCAGAACAATTGCCATGAAAACTGGAGCAGAACTGGAGCAAAATGGAGCAGAGGTTTAAATTGAGGATTTTGACTGGATACTCTGAGGAACTGATTTTGCACCGGTTTTGCACAGTTACTTCTGATTGGGACTGGCTGCTCCTGACCCCGCCTCTAGTCACATACTGTCTCTCCATTACTTCTGATTGGGGCTGGTTGCTCCTGACCCCGCCTCTAGTCGCATACTGTCTCTCCATTACTTCTGATTGGGGCTGGTTGCTCCTGACCCCGCCTCTAGTCGCATACTGTCTCTCCATTACTTCTGATTGGGGCTGGTTGCTCCTGTCTCCCCCTCTGGTCACATACTGTCTCTCCATTACTTCTGATTGGGGCTGGATGCTCCTGACCCCGCCTCTAGTCGCATACTGTCTCTCCATTACTTCTGATTGAGGCTGACTACTCCTGACTCCCCCTCTGGGCACATACTGTCTCTCCATTACTTCTGATTGGGGCTGGTTGCTCCTGACTCCGCCTCTAGTCGCATACTGTCTCTCCATTACTTCTGATTGGGGCTGGTTGCTCCTGTCTCCCCCTTTGGTCACATACTGTCTCTCCATTACTTCTGATTGGGGCTGGTTGCCCCTGACCCCGCCTCTAGTCGCATACTGTCTCTCCATTACTTCTGATTGGGGCTGGTTGCTCCTGACCCCGCCTCTAGTCGCACACTGTCTCTCCATTACTTCAGATTGGGGCTGGTTGCTCCTGTCTCCCCCTCTGGGTACACACTGTTTCTACTTTGGCCTGGAAATCAACCAATCTAGAAGCCTTAAAGGGGAACTTCAGCCTAAACAAACATACTGTCATCAAGTTACATTAGTTATGTTAATTAGAATAGATAGGTAATATAATCTCTTACCCACCATGTTTTAAAAGAACAGGCAAATGTTTGTGATTCATGGAGGCTGCCATCTTTGTCATGGGGGCAGCCATCTTTTTGGTTGAAAGGAGGTGACAAGGAGCAGGAGAGACAGTTCCAACTGTCCTGTGTCCTGATTACCCCTCCCAGCTGCACACACTAGGCTTCAAATGTCAAATTCAAAATGTAAAAAAAAAAAATAATTTGCAAAACAGCAGAACGAGAACAACAACATCAGAAATCCCATCATGCTTTGCACAGCATCACAGGGAAAAAGCCCGGGCAGTTTTCTTCTGTGCAGCTAAAAATGAGGCTTGTATAAGAGAAACAAAGTTCTGATGCTGTGAAACTGTTAAAGAAACACCAAGCCTTTTCAGTGCTGCTGAGTCGATTTTTAGTCCGGAGGTTCACTTTAAAGAGAACCCTATGTGGGGTTATAAAATAAAAAAAAAAAAACAAGGCTACCTGATCCGGGAGGGGGCTGAGCGGATCAGGTTGCTGCCATCGCCACCACTCCTGTAGCCTTCTCTCCTTTACTTTAATTTCCGTGACCTCTGGGGCCATGATGCTGGAATGAGAGTAAGATGCTCTTCCAGCAGGCAGGGAGCCGGAGGAGCGGTGGGGCTACGGCCAGGGAGAGAGCTGCCCAATGGCAGCTGGGGAAAGCCTGCAGCAATGCCCCCAGAGGGTATTTTGAGCAGGGAATCCCTCTCCTCCCATTACCCTCTGGAATATCTACAATCATTGCCGCTAATTTTGAGATGCTATAGCACAGCGGGGGGGGGGGGGGGGACACAGAGGCATGTCATGAGGCAGGGGACATGCCTCTGTGTCCCATCTGCCCCCCTGCCGAACCACCTCAGGTTCTCTTTAAAGTGAACCTAAAGTCAGGAATAAAAAATGAGTTTAACTCACCTGGGGCTTCCCTCTGCCCCGTGAAGCTGATCGGTGCCCACGCTGACTCCATCAGATGTACCTGGACCGGCCGGCGGCGACTACCGGTTTCGCCGTCACCGGCCGACAGGCTGGGAACGCGAGTGATTCTTCGCGTTCCCAGCCAGAATAGCGCCCCCTATGCTGCTATTGCAGCCTCCCTATGCTGCAATAGCAGCATAGGGGGCGATATTCTGGCTGGGAACGCGAATAATCACTCGCGTTCCCAGCCTGTCGGCCGGTGACGGCGAAACCGGAAGTCGCCGCCGGCCGGTCCAGGGACATCTGATGGAGTCAGCGTGGGCACCGATCAGCTTCACGGGGCAGAGGGAAGCCCCAGGTGAGTTAAACTCATTTTTTATTCCTGACTTTAGGTCACTTTAAGTTAGCCATAGAGGCTCTAAAAGACAAAGCATACCAAATGTTCTATGCCATCAGGAAATAACTGTACCACCTCAAACCACAGGTAAAGGTCTGGCTGAAAGTCTTTGGCATTGTCATCACCCCAATCCTACTCTGAAGGAAGTGAAGTAAGGGGCCCCATTATCTACCCAGATCGATCCAAATGAGATATACAAAAATATTCCACCTGGATTTCTGCAAACACAACCTCTATGTCCATCGGAGTACCTCAAACATTGCCTGCCGAGCTGGGTAGGTTCCTACTACTGCCCGAGATACAGGAGTGCAGTCCTACTAGGCCACATACAGAGCTGCAGCCCCGACTCATACCACTACAAAGCCATGTTGCACAATGTGCCCTTAAAGAGAATCTGTACTCTAAAATGCTTACAATAAAAAGCATACCATTCTATTCATTATGTTCGCCTGTGCCCCTCTGTGCTGTTTCTGCCACTCCCTGCTGCAATCCTGGCTTGTAATTGCCAGTTTTAGGCAGTGTTTACAAACAAACTAACCAGCTTGTGATAGGCTAAGATAAGTAGAGTCTGTGACTTATACAGAGCCTGCAGGGGGCGTGGAGAGGGTGTGTATAGCCTTTATCCTATCACAGCAGAGCAGCAGATCCTTGCCTGAGTGCCTGAGCCCGACAAAGCTGTCAGAGGAAAGAAGATTAGATTATATAACAGAGATAATACAGCCAATGTGCAACTGGGAAAGGCTGCAGTAATCCAGACCACATTAGAACAGGTATAGAAACTTATAGGATAGAAGAAATAAGGCTGCAAATTTTGTTACAGAGTCACTTTAAATGGTCAACTCTATGCTCCCTCCAAACCCAAATCCACAGGTCCTAACAAGAGCCCTGATAAAACAAACCACAGCCAAGATCAAAGCGGACTATGTGGATAAATGAAGGAAACAGTCACAAGAGATAACTATATACCGGTTCCTACAGAGAGAATATGGTCCCATAAAATCTTCAGATCTCTATAGGAAGGCAAATCCTGAGTGTCTACAAACTGAGTGCTCACAAGCTGGAATTCAACTCTAGGAGACACAGAAAGACATAAAAACCCAGGGAGGAGAGACTATGCCAGCACTGTGACCAGAGGACCCTCAAGGATGAGAATCACTTCCTGCTGAACTGCCCAGTATATAGACTGGAGTCTATATCATTAGACTGCAGTTCCCCAACCCTGTCCTCAAAGCCCACCAACAGTACATGTTTTGCAGAAAACCACACACAATCACAGGTGGGGTAATTAGTGCCTCAGCAAAGCTGATTAACTACCCCTGTGGATTTCCACAAAATCACTGTTGGTGGGCCTTGAGGACAGGATTGGGGAATACTGCTAGAGGATGACAAAAAACTCTACATTCTATTAGAAGAAGAATCCAGTGACAATCCCTGCACACTATGTCACAGCATGCCACAGACTGAAAGGAGGAATCTGCAGTTACAATCGCTGCACACTATGTCACAGCATGCCACAGGCTGAGAGGAGGAATCCATAGTGACAATCCCTGCACACTATGTCACAGCATGCTACAGAAAGAGAGGAGGAATCCACAGTGAGAATAACTGCACACTATGTTACAAGCATGCCACAAACTGAGAGGAGGAATCCAGTTACAATCACTGTACACTATGTCACAGCATGTCACAGCCTGAGAGGAGGAATCCAGTGACAACCGCAGCACACTATGTCACAGCACGCCACAGACTGAGAGGAGGAATGAGGAATCCACAGTGACACTTGCTGCACACTATGTCACAAGCATGCCACAGGCTGAGAAGAGAATCCATAGTGAGAATCACCGCACACTATGTCACAGCATGCCACAGACTGAGAAGAGGAATCCACAGTGACAATTGCTGCACACTATGTCACAAGCATGCCACAGGTTGAGAAGAGAATCCATAGTGAGAATCACTGCACACTATGTCACAGCATGCCACAGACCGAGAAGAGGAATCCACAGTGACAATTGCTGCACACTATGTCACAAGCATGCCACAGGCTGAGAAGAGAATCCACAGTGAGAATCACTGCACACTATATCACAGCATGCCACAGACTGAGAGGAGCATCAATGAAATGAAAATCTAAAAAACAAAATCCAAAAACTGCTTATCCACTATACCTCTATCCAACCCTAACTCCCAAGAATCACCCCCTTCATATCCTCCAATTCCCCTTGCTTTGGCAATGCTTTTATGTATCTTGGTTGTGTCAATAAAGCTATGCTTTTGCGGTTATTGACTGCCGCCCTGGGTACATACTGCCTCTCCATTACTTTCTGCTGACAGAAGAGAGGGGATACGAACAGATAGGTGTAGTGGCTGAACAAGGAGAATGTGTGACTGCTATCTGCACTAGTGTTTATTTCTCACCTGTGATGATCTCTGGAGGAATTTCCTCCTTGATACACAACTCATCACCCCTCACACACTTCTCCTCTTCATGTTCAGCTCCGGCAACCATCAGGCTTTCACCCTAGATAAGACACAATACAATAAGGTCTGTGCTATGGTCAGTTGCATAAGAACACGTTTTTCTAAGATTTCAGGACTGTTCACAAATGGCCTGTAAAGGCAATACTTATAACCACTGCCTGCCAGGCCCCCAATGTATACTAACAGCAGTGAAGTGTGCAACTAACAGCAGGACAGATAAGATTGCTACATACTTACACCTTCAGCTGCTGCTGATGGAAGGGCTATGGAGGGTACTACAAGTGTGCAATGGCTTGCTCTACAAGGGGCGTATGGAGACCAGTAAAGAGGGCAATGGAGTCCTAAAATAAGGCAATGAAGGGTTTTACAGTGGGGCTACAGCTGGCACTAAAGGGAAGCAATCAAGGGCGTCACAGGTGGGTATAGATGGCACTACATGGAAGTATGGAGGAGACTAGAGGGTGTTATAAAGGGCACTATAGGAGTGCCCTGAGGGTATGGGTGGGGGACTAAAAGGGAAAATAGAGCTACAAGGTGGCTATAGAGGGAACTACAGGTGGCATTTAAAAGCACTACATGAGCCTCCAGGGGACACTAACATAATAGTAGGCATATCTATAACACATGGAAACAGGGGACATTACTGAAGGGTGGGGGGCTTGCTTTAAAGAAAGAGACAGGGCCAATATCTGCCCCAGGTCCCCTCAGTCTAGATGCACAAATGGCCATGATGTCACAATTTCAGTATAAAGCTAGTATACCTGAAAATCATGTGAGGTCACCTGATCTTCCTGTATGGATATCTGAGAGGGAAGAAGACTGAGAGATATCTCTGCTGGGGTTCCGTCACTGGATCCTCCTGTAAGAACACACACACACAGCCTAAATACATTATTTCTATGGAGAATGGGAGCATCTGGGAGGATTGTCCATACTGTCCTCCCCATAGTGCACATGTCTATACTCCTCTTACCCGGTGATCTGAGGAGCGTCTGATTCTCCATAGTGATGCCCTTTTCAGATCCTTGTATCCTTCCAAATGTTACTCCCTTTTATAGGTGAAGGCTGACTGGCAGAGCTCAGGCTGCAATAAATAAACATGACACATCATGTAAACATCAATGGTGTAAAGAAAATACTGTAAAGTATAAATGTAAGACTGAAATCTATGCAGCCACACTGGGCATTTTTATCAACAGTGGCGTACGCATGTTGCGGGCCGCTTGTGATGTGGGTGCAGGGAGAAGCTAAAGGATGGCTCTCCCTGTGCTAGGTAATCTCAGAGAATATATTCAATATATTCCTTGAGGGCTTGTTCACACTAGGGGCGCTTTCGGGATTTTTTAAGCGCCATTAATTTTGAAATTCGCAATAAAAGCGCTTGTATGATGATTCCCTATGAGAGTGTTCATATCTGAACAGTTCAATTACAATCCGCTCACCAAAACGCTGCCTGTGCCATTTTCGGGGTGATTGGCCTCAGTGGAAGGTATAGGGAAATCGCAAAACACTTGAAAAACTTGTGTCAGGGAGTGAATTAAAAAAATCGCTCTGCAAAAAAAAGGTTTAGAAAAGCGCTTTAAAAAAAATGCACCGTGCAGTCAAGCGCCAAGAGGCACTAAAAAATAGTGCACAAAATTGCAAAACGCTTGCGATTTCGATTTTAGATGTGAACAAGGCCTCAGTCGGATAATAGTAGACAGTGGTCAGATGTATTGTAGACAGCTATGTAAGTTGGATAGTAGACAGCTCTTTGCCAGTTGGATGGTAGTAGACCGCTGTCAGTTGGATAGTAGTAGATAGCTCTCTGTAAGGGCCCATTTCCACTAGTAAGTGATGCGAATGCGGCTACCTAGCCACATCGCATCACTTCCGCCGCTGGCCGCATCACTTCCGCATCTCCCGATGCGGAAGTCCATGGAGGAGATGGGACGCGGCTGCGAGCGTGCGAAAATCTGCAGCATGCTGCAGATTTTCGGATCGCTCCGCACCGCACAACATGCACGCAGTGGAAACTCTTCCACTGGCATGCATGTGTTTCAGCACACCCGCGGGGCGATGCGGCTATGGAGCCGCATCGCACCGCTCCTAGTGGAAACGGGCCCTAAGTTGGATGTTAGTAAACAGCTGCCAGCTGGATAGCAGTACATGGCTCTTTGTCAGTTGGATATTAGTAGACAGCTCTCTGTCAGTTGGCATAGTAGACAGCTATCTAAGTTGGATAGTAGTAGACAGGTCTCTGTCAGTTGGATGGTAGACTGCTATGTCAGTTGGATAGCAGTAGATAGCTCTCTGTCAGTTGGATAGTACTAGACAGCTCTTTGTCAGTTGGATAATGCAGACATCAAACCAAAAAACTTTGATTCCGGTGATACCTTTAATGACTAACTGTACATGCTTTATTGCAATAAACCATGTACAGTTAGTCATTAAAGGTATCACCGGAATCAACGGTTGTTGGTTTGATACCTGCATTTCTGCACCTCGACTAACACTGGACTTCACTTGTCAGTTGGATAGTAGTAGACAGTTCTCTGTCAGTTGGATAGCTGACAGCTCTGTCATTTGGATAGCAGTACAAAGCTATTTGTCAGTTGGATGGCAGTACACTGCTTTGTCAGTTAGATAGCAGTACACAGCTCTCTGACAGTTGGATAGCAGTAGACAGCTCTCTGTCAATTAGATAGCAGTAGACTGCTCTCTGTTAGTTAGATAGCAGTACACAGCTGTCAAGTTGGATGGTAATAGACAGCTCTCTGTCAGTTAGATGGTAGACAGCTAGGTCAGTTGGACAGTAGTAGACTGCTTTGTCAGTTGAAAAGTAGTAGACAGCTGTCAGTTAAAAGTAGTAGACAGCTCTCTGTCAGTTGTATGGTAGACAGCTATGTAGTATACTGCTCTCAGTCAGTTGGATAGCAGTAGTCTGCTCTCAGTCAGCTGAAAAACAGTAGACAGCTCTGTCAACTGGATGGTAGACAGGGCAGTTAGACAGTAGTAGACAGCTCTCTGTCAGTTAGATAATAGTAGACAGTTGTCAGATGTATTGTAAACAGATATGTAAGTTGGATAGTAGACAGCTCTCAGCCAGTAGAATGGTAGTAGATAGCTGTCAGTTGGATGGCAGTAGATAGATCTCTGTACATTAGATGTTAGTAAACAGTTAGATGGCAGTAGACAGCTCCCTGTTAGTTGGATAGCAGTAGACAGCTCCCTGTCAGTTGGATAGCAGTAGACAGCTCCCTGTCAGTTGGATAGCAGTAGACAGCTCCCTGTCAGTTGGATTGCAGTAGACAGCTCTCTGTCAGTTAGATAGCAGTAGACAGCTCCCTGTCAGTTAGATAGCAGTAGACAGCTCCCTGTCAGTTGGATAGCAGTAGACAGCTCCCTGTCAGTTGGATAGCAGTAGACAGCTCCCTGTCAGTTGGATAGCAGTAGACAGCTCCCTGTCAGTTGGATAGCAGTAGACAGCTCCCTGTCAGTTGGATTGCAGTAGACAGCTCTCTGTCAGTTAGATAGCAGTAGACAGCTCCCTGTCAGTTAGATAGCAGTAGACAGCTCCCTGTCAGTTGGATAGCAGTAGACAGCTCCCTGTCAGTTGGATAGCAGTAGACAGCTCCCTGTCAGTTGGATAGCAGTAGACAGCTCCCTGTCAGTTGGATAGCAGTAGACAGTTCCCTGTCAGTTGGATAGCAGTAGACAGGCTCTTTTAGCCGCATGCTTCACCCGGCTAATTTTGGCAAGCACCTGGCTGTCGGCGTACCGCCACCTATGCTGTAAGCAGAGTTGCACCGGTCCTTCATTCCTCCTTCGCACCACGCCCGGCTACTTTTTCATGCCACCCGGCTGGAGAAAAATTCTGGGGAGAACACTACGACATCACCTACACAGTTATAACTCCCCCAAGATGACACCACTTTTTGTTTCCCAGGCCTCCTTCACTACCCGTCTGTCTGTGACCTGCTCCTCTGCATCCACAGCCATGACATACCTACCGGATTACATGAGATGTACACTTCAGCCCCCTTCCTATATCTTACTTTTCAAGCATGGCTTCATCTGAAGACATACCATCATTAGATGCTGCCTGATAGACCACGCCTCCTCACCGCCTACTTAGGTCTACCAAAGTAAATACGGCATATTGTCATTTTCACTGCAATACCATGTTCACCCCAAACATCACTTACAGGCCCCTTTTTCACTGATCAACTTAAAGTGAACCTGAAGTGTGAAAATGAATGAGTATGAGTGTGGCTGCACCGCACAGGCGCAAGTAAGGCCCACTCCTGCACTGCAGTATATAGCCATTTGTGTAGAAAGGAAAAAAACATGCAGGAGTACCTCCATACAGTAACTGCCCCTGTGCAGTGCTGTTCCGCTCATACACAGCCGGGAGCACCGCTGTGAGAACATATTCAGCAAGCCCTTGTTGAGTATGTTCAAAGGGCCCCAGCTTTGAATCTGGGGGGTCGAGGAGGCTGAAGAAAACCTCTGGACTATCCAGAGGCTTCCCACTACTGAGATAAGTGTTCATTTTTTTTCTTTTTTGGCGTCAGGTACCATGTAAGGGATGTGGGTATATACATTAACCACTTCACCCCAAGGCGGTTTTTACCTTAACGGACAAGAGCGATTTTCACCTTTCAGTGCTCATCCCTTTCATTTGCCAATACACAATTGTCGGCCAATCATGCTCTGTTCCCAGCAGCTATATAGAGCAATCACGGGTAGTGTAAACTGTAGGTTGCGTGATCGCAGCACAATTGCGATCGCACTTCCTAGTGGAAAAGGGCCCTTACCTCCCCACCCGGCTACTTTTTCCTGCCCCCTGGCTAAAAAAATGTTGCGGGAGAACCCTGCAGCTGTATAGCAGTAGACAGCTCTTGGTAAGTTGGATATTAGTAGACAGCTCTCTGTCAGTTGTGCACATTGTATACGTTCTACTGTATATAAATGGCCTCCATGCATAACAGGGAAAAATCTATCACAATTGTATCTGGAGAGAATTGATTAAATTAGCCTAGGCGGAGATCAAATTTACAATCTGACAGCGTCACATAACCGAGGCTGGAACCACCAGTCTTCCCATCTAAGTTACAAAGGACATGCTGATGACGCGCTTGGAGCAAAGGTACAGGCAGAGGGAAACGAGTGAGAAACTGTGGGCGGAGTCTGTTGCCCGGCGCCTGCCCAGCTGATGACACGCTAGGCAGAGGACGAAGGCAAGAGAGCTGATGACGGAGGAGGAGGAGGCGGCGGCGCACAGTGGGAGAACAAGGTTTGCAAGTCACTGCCGGGAATGAGAGCCGGTGAGCCGCTGCTACTACAGCGGTAGGGCGTGGGATATTGGCGAAAGCCGGCACTCTGATGATCACGGAATCGCCATTTCCGTGATCGCGATTTCGGTGCAAAAACGATAAATCGTTCAGGCCTACTTTAAAATACGGCTTTTTACCTTTTATTTATGTTAGGCATGTTTGCCCCTGTTAAAACGCTGCTATCCCGCTGCAGAACGAGGATTTTTTTTTACCCCCCAAATCCCCTGTGCAAAATCCACAACTTTCTTGGTGGTGGATTTTGCTGCCCAGGGAGGCAGAGCTTTCGGCTGCACATCAATCAGCGCGTATCTCCGCCTCTCCCCCGCCCCTCTGCCTCTCACTAATGCGCTCCCTGCAGTGTGCCCCAGGGGATTTGGGGGTAAAAAAACGACTCGCTCTGCCGTGGGATGGCAGCGTTTTAACAGGGGCAAACATGCCTAACATAAATAAAAGGTAAAAAGTCATTTTTTTACATTGGCTTTAGGCTCTTTAAATATCTATGGGTGGCACAGTGCATTGTGCTCTCCCCTTGCAGCACTGGGTCCCCAGTTTGCACCTCAACCAGGGCACTATCTGCATGGAGTTTGTATGGTCTTCCTCATGTCTGTGTGGGTTTTCCTCTCCCATATCTAAAAAACATACAGATAAGTTAATTGGCTTCCACCTAAATTAGTCCTAGACTATGATTGGCGTATGACATTGGTAGGATTAGATTGTGAGCCCCTCTAAGGATAGTTATATATACTCTGTAAAGCGCTGCAGGAGATGTCAGCTCTATATAAATACTAAATGTTTATGGATGTTTAATGTCTCGCTTATGAATCATTTAGTGTTGGTGAAAGTTACCCCATTTTTGTAAACGGTAACACTAGTACTTAGGTCGTCCTTTTTGCACATCCATATTAGATTCCCCCATAGTATATGAAGTAAAAAGTATTTGTGGATTCAGAAAACACATGAAGTTGGGCACTATAGCATATCCCAACCTCTGGCCGGTTTCACACTTTTAGGCTACTTACACACCAGGACGTTGCGTTTAGGGGACGTTATAGGGCACATAATGTGCCCCTAACGCAACGCCTGGTGGTGTTGGAGCAGGACGCTACCAAGAGCCACGTTACAAGCAGCTCTTGGTGCACCTGCTCTGTCAGAGGCGCTGCGGAGACCACGTGAGCGGAGCTCTCTCGCATCACGTGGTCCCGCCAGCCAATCAGCGGCCGCTCCAAGAAGAAAACACTGCAAGTGCAGTGAATATTAAGTAGCCATGTGCCTGGCTACGTAGCGGCCTCTCCCCGCCTCCTCTCCGCCCCTAAAATAAAAAAAAGCACCTGTACTGAGCATGTGCAAACAGTCTAACGCGGCTTAGCCGCATGTAAAGTACTGCATGCAGTACGTTATCTAGACGTGCTGCGTTACTGTGTAACGCAACGTGGGCACTGTGAAATTGATTTTTCATTGCTGTGCGGTGGGGTGCATTACAGGCTGCTCTAACGTGCGCCTGTAACGTCCCACTGTGAAAGCAGCCTGAACCGGCGTTATAGGTGTGCTGCGATGAATGCACTACTAAAATAGCCTCCGGAGATTACTGCACCAATACGCGGTAGTCTCCCTTCAGGCTGCGAGCCAAGCAGGAAGTGAGCCTCTCTAGCGCTCACTTCCTGTGACCGAAATTAGACTTGCGCGGAAGTGTATTGAAAAAATACACTTTTGCGCATGCGCGTTGCAACGTTAACACCAGGAAAAAAGCTGCGTCGCCATAGTCTAACATTACTTCTGGTCGCCGCATGTCACCGTGCATGCAGGTCCCTATCGCGCTGTTGCCCACGCGCCAAATTGGAGACTTTCGCCACATCACATTCCATTGGTTTAGCGTTACCCGGTGGCAAAACAGTGTAACGAAACGCGGCAGTGTGAAAGGGGCCTCTGGGTCTGCATATTTTTTGCTAAATGTACATCCAGTCATTTAAATCCTTTAAAGGGAAGATCCGCGCTGGAAATGTAAAACAAACTGCACTTACCTGCTTCTTCCAGCTCCTGGCAGTCGATCTGTGCCCTCGTAGCAGCTCCAAGGGCACAGAACGACTGCCAGGAGCTGGAAGGAGCAGGTAAGTGCAGTTTGTTTTATATTTCCAGCGCCTATCTTCCCTTTAAAACCTGTGTAGAATTGAACGTTTTGGTTTCTACACGTGACATCAATGTCACAGCGCTTCTATAGATGGCTGCACATATCTGCTTATGTGTAGGCAAGTGCTGTCCATTTAGTTAGCACAAAAGAAGCAGAACCCATCTGCAAACCAAAACACTCGGTGAGTCATTTATTAGAAAATTAGAAAAGCATTTATTAAATCTCTAAGAACATATTTGTGCATATATCTCTATAGGCAGAAAAAGGAGGGTGGAACGGTCTGATTGTCAGTCCAGCACCTAAACATCCACAGCCAATATAATAAATTCTCTCCTCAATATGAGATGTAATATGTTATTTGGAGATTATAAACAGATAATCCAATCCTGAAAAGCAGATTTCTTAAAAAGTTTAGACCATAAGCAACATGGCTCTGAGTGTATCCTTACAGCTCCAGTAGCATAATCATCTTGGAATAGTTCAGTTGAAAACATCAAAGTATAATAACCATGCTGAACAAGAATCCAGTCCCCACTTAATTCTGATGTAGACCTGGAAGATACTGCTGCCAATAATCAGAGTTCAATCTGTCAGGAACACAGATGTCCAACCGCAACATCCAGTTAGTCGTGGGATCCAGGTAAGCAACAACATCACTTCATACGCACAAACCAGCAAGTATATGCAATATGGAATGTACTCAGTTCAAACAGCATATAACATGGAAGACTATGTATAGCTACCACTTTGATAGAGGAAGCGTCATCCATGTGCCAGATCTGTGATGCCTGCAGGGAAGGAGGCTGCGGGAGTCACCGCTGTGGTTGAAGACAGGCTTAGAAGTAGAGCGCTGTAAGTGGCTAAATGTCGGCCGGTTTCACCGGATGATCTGACTCCTCAGGACCTCAGACCGTACTGTTGCTGACAGCGAGATTGCAGCGGCAAAACTGATCGACATTTAGCCAGTAACAGCCCTCTACTTCCCAGCCCGTCTTCAACCACAGCGGTGACTCCCGCAGCCTCCTTCCCTGCAATGTATTGAAACTCTGACATAGTGGTGTGTTGGTTGAGACGCATACGCTTTTCCTTCCATTTAGTTGACACTGTCCCTGACACTGCTCTCAGATTGCTGCTACATAAATAAGAGTCCTGAGGGCTGTAAAATCTAGGAGCAGATGAGGCTGAAAGGGGCATTTGTCACAGAGGTCATGTTCAGTTCTGTCCAGGTGACAACCTTCATTGGCCAAGAAGGTCGGGAAACCTGGTCCATCCCTGTTTTTGTTGATGTATGGGACAGTCACAAAGTTGTTTGAAAGAATCCTTATTTTCTTCAGTATAAAAAAAAGCAGAAATGCTATCAGAGCCATCTTGACTGCCATAAGATTGTGGCAATCTAAAGACCTTAGAATCAATTGATTCTTATTGACCCAGAGTATGTCAGTGAATGACAGTGAACTCCCCAGCTGCATAAATGGACATATTTTGTAATTGTTATAGGACTTTCTGCATCCATGGGCAACCTTTTAAAAAAATGTTCTTTTTTTTTCACAATACCAAGTTGAGTTCTTTGCTTCCATGGTGAGATTCCTTTTCATATCCAGAAAGTAGGGTTGAGCTTCTCAGTGCACATTCCAAGTTTTGTATTTAACAGAAGCTTCACATCTGAGGGCGGCGAGTGAGGGGTTAACTCGTTCCATTCCACATCACTCCGATGCTTCCTCCTCCCGGAGGGCAATGTGGAACGTGAGTTAGGGCCCTTTTCCACTGCAAATTGCAATTGTTTGCAATTTGCAGCAGTTTAGAAACACAATTTCCCATGCCTTCGGTCACGATTTTCTGTGCAATCGGTCTTTGGCCGGTGCAATTTTGGCAGAAAAGGGGGTGGATCTTGAAGCTGCATCGAGAAATCACATGAAAATCACACTTGGTAAGCAAATTTTGAGCGTACCCGACTTGTACAGAGGGACAGAAAATAACACAGGGACTAAATGGTGACACATGGGACAAAAGGTGGCACGGGAGACTAAATGGACCAGCTGTACACTGGTACAGGAGACTCATGTTTCTCACACTCTCTCCCATTAGCTGCTGACATGCAGGACCAGAAAGCTGGTAGCGCGTGATCCCACCCAACAATTACTATTCACTGCTCTGCTGGCTCCTCTGTATGTGCTACTCTGATAAGAGAGCCCTGACAGCCAGGCGCTCACCAGAATTAGCCGGACGGAACACCTGGCTAACAGGGCTTAGGCCTTGTTCACACTTAGTGTGCTTCTGACCACTTTTGAACAACACATCAATGTTATAGACAGGGCTGTGGAGTCGGTACAAAAATCCACCGACTCAGACTCCTCTAATTTGCATATTACAATCTTGTTGATTGAAAGTATGTAACATGAAATTCGTCTCTTAACTGCCAACGCTTAGGCTGCTTACACACCAGGACGTCGCATTTAGGGGACGTTATAGGGCACATAACGTGCCCCTAACGCAACGCCTGGTGGTGTTGGAGCAGGAAGCTACCAAGAGCCACGTTACAAGCAGCTCTTAGTGCGCCTGCTCTGTCGGAGGCGATGCGGAGACCACGTGAGCAGAGCTCTCCGCATCGCGTGGTCCCGCCAGCCAATCAGCGGCCGCTCCAAAGAGTAAACACTGCAAGTGCAGTGAATGCCAAGTAGCCATGTGCCTGGCTACGTAGCGGCCTCTCCCCACCTCCTCTCCGCCCCTACTGAGCATGTGCAAACAGTCTAACGCGGCCTAGCCGCGTATAAAGTACTGCATGCAGTACGTTGTCTTGACGTGAAGCGTTACTGTGTAATGCAACGTGGGCACTGTGAACAGCCCATTGATTTTTCATTGCTGTTCGGTGGGGGTGCATTACAGGCTGCTCTAACGTGCGCCTGTAACGTCCCACTGTGAAAGCAGCCTTAGGAATTTTAAAAGACAACTGAAGTGAGAAGGATATGGAGACTGCCATATTTATTCCCTTTAGTCATAGACTAAAACTAGTCCTTGGTAAGAGTACTTGTAAAAGGTACAGGCCGGAACAAAGACCATCTGTCAGGCCCTAGGCAATGTAACTGTGGGTACATGTAAGAGTGATGTGCAGGTATGAGGGAATAAGGAGATTCTTCCTCTATTACACATTCTTCATGCACAATCTGAATCAGGTTTATGGGTGATAGACAACACCTCTGTGTTCAATGTGCATAACATTCTCAGTGGATTCCCTGCAGCTCTGTGGCGAGTGCATATGTAGAGTATAGTACTACTGTGTAACAAAGTAAACCTGAGACAGATGAAATTAAAGTTTTATACATACCTGGGGCTTCCTCCAGCCCCCTTCAGGCTAATCAGTCCCTCGCTGTCCTCCTCCGCCACCTGGATCTTCTGCTATGAGTCCAGGTACTTGAGCCAGTCTGGCGTAGTGCGCATGCACACACTCCGCCGCCGGGAGCGTACTACACCTGCGCAGCCCTATTGTGCAGGTGCAGAATGCTCCTGGCTGTAGGAGCGACACGTGGCCGGACTGCGCTGACTGGCTGAATTACCAGGACTCATAGCAGAAGATCCAGGTGGTGGAGGTGGACAGCGAGGAACGGATTAGCCTGAAGGGGGCTGGAAGAAGCCCCAGGTATGTATAAAACTTTTCTTTTCATCCTTCTCAGGTACCATTTAATTTGTAGTCACCAAACCAAATTTTAACAACATATCAAATTATTTGATTTCATGAGCAAAGAGAGTGCATACATTTGCATAAATCAGAATCAACGCAGAATTATTTCCATCTCATTGACCATCTCTATTAGTGACACGGCTACACATCAGGCTTTATACTTACAGCATAGATGTTATTTAGTATATAAGAGATTCCTGTGTACACATCATATATACAGTCACAATCAGATATGTATATCTGATATTTAAAAATACGGGGACTGCTTTATTGAAGCTGCACAAGTAACTAATTTTGATTGGTTTATTTCATGTTTGTGGACTAAGCACAGCTATTACTGTATGTATATAAATTATTTATGATGACTATTATCTGAGAAATAGAACATTTTATCATATTTTCTATTTTAATTTCATTAGGAGTCGGTGCATTTTTTCCGACTCCGACTCCAGACACCCAAAATTGCCCCGACTCCGACTCCACAGCCCTGGTTATAGATTCATACAAGTTGCTGAAAAGCGGACAGAAGCGCACAAGTGTGTTCAGGCCCTTAGGGTAGGTGCACACATAACATGACATGAAAGGCTGCATTTTAACCTCCCTGGCGGTAAGCAGTTTCAGAGGCTGCATCCACCGGGAGGATTTTTTGTAACAAAATGTGTTTTATATTTGTTAGCTAGCACTTAGCTAGCTAATTATGTCCTCCAAGCCCCGCCGCACCATTTAGCACCCCCGGCACTACGTACCCCTCCGCGATCCCGCGAAGCCGCAGCTTCCCATTGAGCTTCACTCGTCGCTATGATGACGATCGGAGATGACATCATCCGCAGTCCCGATCGCCACCATAGCGAGGCCTGGAACTGATTGGGAGGCAGCACCATCGCGGGATCCCTGGGGGGGGGAGGGGGGGGGTATAACGGCGGCAATCGGAGAGACTTGGGGGGCATCGTTAGCTAGCAAAGTGCTTAAGCATATTATTCAAATTTTATAAAAAAAAAAAAACGGCTGTGGAGTCAGTACAAAAATCTTCCAACTCCGACTCCTCAGTTTCTGAAACCACGACTCCGACTCAGAGTACCCAAAATTGCTCAGACTCCGACTCCTCGACTTCTTAGTCCAATACTTAACAGGGCTGTGGATTTTGTACAAAAATCATGCGACTCCCGACTCCTCAGTTTCTGGAACCACGACTCCGACTCCCCAAAATTGCCCCGACTCCACAGCCCTGAAAAAAACTCCGGGGGCCATGTGATCCTCTCCGGCGGCTAGCCTGAACGTAGGTTGAGTTTACCGCCAGGGAGGTTAAGTCATGATTTATTTTATGTTGTGTGCGTTTTTTACCGCAGATGTGTTTTTTAACCATTTTGCGTGCATTTTAATGTGTTTGCGGTTCGCATATACAAAACGCATATGCGTTTTAATGCAAATTAATAGGAAGACAACAGAAAGTGGAAATACATCACAAAAACGCATAGAAAAACGCATACCATTGTGTTTCCATTGACTTTCATTCTGTACGTTTTTGATTCGTTTTGCATATCATGCAACAAAACCTGCGTTTTTGAAAACGCACGCATTGAAAACGCATATGCGTTTTTTTCCTGCGGCCTATAGACTTCCATTAGCGGCTAAAACGCAATGTTTTCCGCAACTCTAGCGTTTCTGCTAACTGTGCACCTAGCCTGAGGGAGAACACTGTGTTGATTACCATGGAGTTATAGGCACAGCAGGCAGTTAGCTGCAGCATAGCTTTGCACCAAATTACACTGTAGAAAGCAAACAAGGTGGTGTTCCAAACGATATTTAATGACATTTGAGCTGAATTTTTTTATCTGTTGAGTGAATCAAAGCACAAATTCAGGTAAACTATGTACATTAAGGAAATATCAAACTTTTAAGGTGGCTATACACGGTTAGATTGCCATTAAATGTTGCAAACAGATCAATCCCTCTCTCTGACCTGAATCTGCTCAGAGAGGGATCAATTCCCCTCCATACTCGGCACAGAGATTCACATCAGATGTCACCATGAAATGTATTTAAAGAGTAACTGTCAGGCTGCAAAAGCTAATTTAAACCTCTATTCTCCTGTGTTAAACAGTTTAGAAGGAAGCCAAAAAGGCAGTTAAAAATCTCTCTTACTTTAGATGTTTGCTGACAGCAAGGCTCCGTATTCCCAGGCTCCTAAGGAGGACGCAAGCCGAATAACAGATACTGCAAAGCATTCTGGGGCCCTCCCCTGGGTGCTAGTGAGGCTCAAGTTTCAACAGCATGTAACAGTCTAGCTCACAGCACTAATAAATCTCGGGCAGAGTACACTGCAGGAGTCCGCTATTGTTCCTAGCCACATGGCTAATTAATATTCACTGCACAGTAGTGTTATTCATTACCAGCGTTTGTGAGAGTGGAATCATCAGGAAGCAGGCAGGACATGACGACACATTTGGCTTCATAGGAGACAGACAAACATGGAACCTGCCATGAGCTGTCAGGAGCATCATTCTCTGCAAATACTATATAAAAATTATGTGAAGTACAAACGTGGACAGTGAAATGCATATGTAATGTAAGTACAGCCAATCTTTAGCTACTGATATATGTGTTTATTTTCTCTTAGACCTTATACCTAACAGCTCCTCTTTAAAAAATCTATTGAACTGCAGCATTGCACTGTTCGATACAGAGCAATGCTATGGCCCATCAATCTATCACCGCTCCCCCACCGAGTCTAATCAATTAAATGTTATTGTCCAATCATATTTTGGATCAATTTTTGCCATGAATCTATCAAAATTACAATCGGATGGTAATTTTCAAATGACAGATCTTGGGGGTAAATTGAAATTATGAATGATGAGGCTCATTGTGCTAGAGATTTCTAGGAGATGAATCAAATCTGACGGTTAAAATCGATGCGTACAGGGCCTGCTGTACCAAAATGAGCAAAGATGGTGTATTGCCAGCTTTGGCAAAATTAATAAATGGCTGTAGATACAGAAACAACAATGTGCATCCTTAGCAGTAACCAGTGCTGTAGAGTGGGTACAAAAATCCTCAGACTCTACAGCCCTGACAGTTACTACACAGAAAGGTCTGGACAAAGTAAAGGTGGACATGAACACATTATGATTTTGACCGTTTTGCAGCAAAAATTGATCAAAATGACAAATCTTCCATGGATCAGACACAGTGGATGAGATGTGGTAGATTGACGGCCCATTGCATTGCACTGTACTGAACAGTGCAAGACTACAGTTTGATAGATTTTCAATAGATTTTTTTTATAGATTTTTCAATAGATTTCATGATGAAACCTATTGATAATCTGTCTGTAGTGGAAACGTTCCCTCTTTGATCAGATTCAAAGAGGGATTGAACTGTCTGCCACACTGGGTGGCCATCTAAAAGTTAACGGCCACCTTAAACAGTACCTCAAATGAAAAGTTGATTTTACTTGGCTTCTTCCAGTCCTCTGAAGTCTTTCTGGTCCTTCCCTGTCCTCCCGATCTGCAATGTTATGCCGCTGACAGATTCGGTTAAGTCCCTGACTAGATGGAGACTACTGCGCATTATGGTTGATCAATGAGATGCCAATGATTTCTCCTAACATTCTGACTTCATGTAAGTTATCTGCAGCTTGAAATTGGACCAATCAGTGTAACTTCCTGTGCATATAATTGACATGAAATTTTAATTTTAGGAGAAATTATTAGCCCCTCATTGATCATCGCTAAGATGCATGCGCCCCTTGACCATGCTCCCATACCCGGGCCATAGAATGCAGCAACTACAACTGAGGTGGTGTGCTGTTTGAGAGAGTACATGAGGGGACAGCAACACAGGGAGGGATCAGAAGGGGGGATGGGGGTGACAGTAACACAGCGAGAAATCAGATGGGGGAAGCTGAAAGAAGCTCCAAATAAAAGAACCTAGGGAGAACACTGCGCTTGTCTTTTTTTTATTATTATTATTAAGGTTCCCTTTAATGCGCCTGAAACTTGAAAAGATAAAGTTACCGATACTAGAAGGTTCTCTCCTCTGCTCGGGAGTGAAAGGGTGTAGGAATAGCGGCATGAAGTTTGGTCAGTCACAGCATGGTTCTCCTTCTCACCTGCAGCCAAATCAGCACGTGGCTCATGTAGACCGACCACACGGCACGCAGCTGCTGTCCCGGGAAATGGAGGAACTCTCATCTGAGGCGCAGCCAGCCAGTCAGTCACCTCAGACACGCTCTTTCCTCCTCCTCTGCGGCGCTAGCGGGAAAACAAGAGGGAGGGGCCACAGCCCAGCCACACCCCGAACTGTATAGCGCGCCTTTTCTGCAGGCCGCTCACACCACACCCTGTTACCGTGCGGTAATATGCGGTCTCCCGAGTCACATGACGGATAATAGACCGCTTGTATGGCATTCGGAGAGGCACACAGGGCGGTGGCCGCCAGTCCAGTAGCTGTAACTAGACGGTTTTTAGAATGACTAATAGCACCGATTTTGTTGATAATTGTACATAATTACGAAATTAATAAAACTTGCTTTATTTTTTACTAATCAATTATTTATGGCCATGCCTATAGTCAGTGTTTGCAGATTATAAAATCTATGCTCACCCTGTTTATCACATCTTTAGTGCTGTGGCTCTACAGAATGCTTGGCTACTTCCAGAGCCAGAAAAAAAGTCTGATCTCCCAGAATGCTCTAGGAGAAGTTGCACAGTTAAACAGCCTAGGCTATGATATTACTAGTAGGGCAGGGCTACATGTCAATATATAATACAACTATATATAGCTCTAGTTAGTGTTTCTGATGAACCAGGGTAATTACTGTAAAAGTGGGCAGCCTGAATAATTTATTTACTACATTATTTATTTATTTATGATTTATTTTAAGTATTTATATAGCACCGACATATTACGCAGTGCTGTACAGAGTATATTGTCTCATTTTACTATATGTATGTCACTAGGGTGTCTCTTCAACCATAAAGGACTAATATTTCCCAGTTTGTACTTTTTTGAACACGCTAGTCTCTGTATTTGGGGCAGGGCCGGATTTACCATAGGGCACTGTAGGCACATGCCTTCAGGCACCTGATGACGGAAAGGCAGGTCACTCCCCTCCCTGAGCACCTCCCTCCCTCCTTCCCTAAGTCTTGATGAGAGTGTAAATGAGAGGTAACTCACTCGGCTCTCAGCATTCCACTGACCAGATCTCCCTTCAGTCAGGGGCACCTCTAGCCAGGGACGGATCTAGACAAAGTTGCGCCTAGGGCAAGGTCAGGTTTTGGCGCCTAAAGGTCAGGTTTTGGCACCAAAACAGCGCCTACAGGTCAGATTTTGGCGCCTAAAGGTCAGGTTTTGGCACCAAAACGGCACCTAAAGGTCAGGTTTTGGCACCTAAAGGTCAGGTTTTGGCACCAAAACGGCATCTAAAGGTCAGGTTTTGGCGCCTAAAGGTCAGGTTTTGGCACCTAAATTGCAATTCCCCATCCAAATTTTGCCGCCTTTTTAAGAATTCTACAACTGCGCCTGGGGCAAGAGACCTGCCTGCTCCCCCCCCCCCCCTAGATCCGTCCCTGCCTCTAGCTACGTAATACTGAGGTTCCTCTAGCTACCTAATACTTGGGGGCATCTATAGCTACTTAATATTGAGAGTACTTCTGGTGACCTAATACTAAGGGATACCTATAGCTACCTAAAACGGGCAAGGGAAGTAAGGTAGTAAGTGGCAGCTGGGTCAGCCAGCACACTTGCAGTGCAGCTCGGCGGGGGTTTGTAGGTTCATGGAGGGCAAAGCAGGGTGCCAGGACATCTGTGCCTGTAGGCTTCTGTGAGGTAAATCCAGGCCTGATTTGAGTCCAAATTCCCAAGTTCCACTTTCAACCTCCTCAATTGTATATCTATATACAGGAGTAGAGTGAGATACCTAAGTAGTAGAAAGCCTCTGTATATAAAGAAAGTCATATGGGCACATGCACAGAGGTGTGTGGCACCAGATGACAGCTATAACTGCAATGCTATAGTCCATGCCCACGTAAAGGTAATGTGGGGTTCTGGGGATTGCCGGACCCAGAATTACTTCTTCCTCCCAGTTGCTACGACTCAGAGGGGGAAAAGTATTTAATGCCGCCTGATGATTCAGCGGCAGCAGAGTGAACCGTCATTCTGCATGCCCTACCCCCAACTGACTGGTTGGTGTACTAATACGTCCAGGTGGACTGGACAGGTCACAGACAAGTAATTCTAGTCCCCAGCTTGTGTCTGAAATAAAAGCTGAGCTAAGGGGAGGAGGGAGAGAAACACTGAGCATGTAATTCCATATCTCTGTAGCAGAGCTTTACTGCAGATAGCTTGTTTTCATGGACCCTAAAGAGTAACTTAAAAGTTAACCTGAGATTGAATAATAAAAAGATTGTATACTCACCCGGGGCTTCCTCCAGCCCCATGAGCACTGAGGCCTCCCTCCCTCGCCATCCTCCAGAGTGCCTCGCATGCGCAGAAGACCCCGACTGAAGCAACTGATTATAGGGATGGTCGGAAATGCCAATTTCCGTTTCTGCCGAAAATCCACATTCCGCCATCGCTAATTACAGCTACAGTTTCCACTTTCCGCTAACGATTTCCGCATTCCGATGCGGATTTTCGCGGTAATTTCCACCGAATTTAACATTGATTTTCTCAGAAGCTACAAGGTCTTTCTGAAAGATTTTTTTTTCTTCTTATTCCCACTTGTCTGCTTAAAGAGAATCTGTATTGTTAAAATCGCACAAAAGTAAACATACCAGTGCGTTAGGGGACATCTCCTATTACCCTCTGTCACAATTTTGCCGCTCCTCGCCGCATTAAAAGTGGTTAAAAACAGTTTTAAAAAGTTTGTTTATAAACAAACAAAATGGCCACCAAAACAGGAAGTAGGTTGATGTACAGTATGTCCACACATAGAAAATACATCCATACACAAGCAGGCTGTATACACCCTTCCTTTTGAATCTCAAGAGATCATTTGTGTGTTTCTTTCCCCCTGCAGTTCTCATGCACTGAAGTTTCAGGCTGCTCGTTTCTTCATGCAAACAGCTTTGCCCTTGTCTGTAATTCCTCAGTATGTGAAAGCCCAGCCAGCTCAGAGGACTATTTATCCAGCTTGTAAAAGAGAAGAGAGAAGCTGCCCTAATCTAAATAATACACAGGCAGTGTGCATAGAGGGGCCTGGAAGGGGGAGTTCATAGCAGAACCACAACACTAAAGAACTTGGCAGCCTTCCAGACACAGGCCGACAAGTCTGACAGGGGAAAGATACATTGATTTATTACAGAGACTGTGATAGTAGAAAGTGCTGCAGTAAGCCAGAACACATTAGAATAGCTTTTGGAACTTGTAGGATGATAAAAAACAGGATGCAATTTTTGTTACGGAGTCTCTTTAACATTCCCTGAAAATGTTGTGTTTCTAGCACCTATGAGGGCTTTGCTATTAACCTCTGAAATCGGTGTCATACCGCATAGCGGTTCCAATGCAGATTTTCGCGGTAATTTCTGCTGACATTAACATCGATTTTCTCAAAAACTACAAAGTCTTTGAAAAAAAAATTTTTCATCTTGTTTCCATTTGTCTGCTTAACCTCTAAAGTCAGCATAATACTGCATATCGGTAATGCGAAATCTCATTTTACATTACAGTCAACAGTGACCAACTTTGGCGGTTAATAGCAAAGCTTCTGTAGCATCTATAAACACCAAATTTCTAGGGAATGTTAAAGCGGAATATAACCCTGCATTTCAACTTTGCTCTAAAACATTATTTACAGTATATTATATGCAACCAGCATTTTTTTTTTTACTAGACCAGCATTGGAAGTATTACACAGAGCTTTAAAGTTCCTGGAGATTTCTGCAGACGCATCCGAAGCTGACATAGATACATTTTGTTTACATAAATGTATCTAAGTGTTGAATGTGACTCGTTCTCTCTGACTGAGAAGGAGCTGGAGGACAGCCAAAGAGTGTGTAACATTTCTCAATAGATACATTTAACTAAATAGAATGTAACAATCTGAACTTCTGCATATCTCTCCACGGAACTTGAAACCTCTGTGTTCAACCCTTCCAATGCTGGTCTTGTAAAAAAAAAAAAAATGCTTTTTGCATATAATATGCTGTAAATAATGTTTTAGAGCAAAGTTGAAATGCAGGGTTATATTCCGCTTTAAGCAGAAAAGTAGGAACAAGAGGAAAAACAATATTTCAAAAAGACCTTGTAGTTTTTGAGAAAATCCATGTTCAATTCGGCAGAAATTACAGCGAAAATCTGCATTGTAACCGCTATGCGGTATAATGCCGACTTTAGATGTTAATAGTAAAGCCCCATAGGTGCTAGAAACACCAAATTTGCAGGGAATGTTAAAGGAGTCATCAGGCAAACTAGTAAAATAAGTGCTACTTACCGGGGGCTTCCTCCAGCTCCAAGCTCCCAGCATGTCCCTTGCCGCAGCTCTGCCCACAGCCGTTCGCCGCAGGTCCGTCCCGGTCCCCGGCGATGAGGTCGCTCTGTACTGCGCCTGAGCGAGCGGCGCTGTCAATCACCACCACGTGGGCCGGAGCGGACTGCGCAGGCGCAGTAGTCCTGTTGCATTTTTCCGCGGAATCCAAACGAGCATCCCTACAACTGAACCTGTTAGCGGGGCTGATTGCGGCTGAACGGTAGCCTGCGGGAGGACAGCGAGGGACTCAGATGTGCTTATGGGGCTGGAGGAAGCCCTGGGTAAGTATTGATTCTTTCTATTCTTTGGTCTCTGGTTTACTTTAAAGTGCACCTGAGGTGAGTAAAATGGAGGCTGCCATATTTATTTCCTTTTAAACAATACCAGTTGCCTGGCAGCCCTGCCGATCTATTTGGCTAAGGCTTCAGTAGTATGTGAATTACACCTGAAACAAGCATGCAGCTAATCCTGTCAGATCTGACAATAATGTCAGAAACACCTGATCTGCTACATGCTTGTTCGGGCTCTATGGCTGAAGGTATAAGAGGCAGAGGATCAGCAGGACAGCCAGGCAATTGTTATTGCTTAACCACTTAAAGAGACACTGAAGCGAAAAAAAATATATGATATAATGAATTGGTTGTGTACTATGAATAATTACTAGAAGATTAGCAGCAAAGAAAATATTCTCATATTTTTATTTTCAGGTATATAGTGTTTTTTCTAACATTGCAACATTCTTTAATATGTGCAGATTACACAACACTCAGCATTCAAAATGATTCTTTCAGAGCAGTCTGTGAACTAATGACCTCTCCTCTGGCAGAGAAAAAGTAAATAGTTAACTAACACTTGAGATAATAAAAGTCAGAAAACAGCCCTCTCCACGACTTTGAAAGTCGTAGAGTTTAATGGCTTTTTTGTATAGAGATAACAACTGGAGTTTCTTAACTCTTCCTGTGCTGGAAACAATTAGACTGATGTATCTGATCTTAATGTTTTATTTCTTAGCTGTACTACACATACAAATCATAAAATCATAATTTTTTTTCACTTCAGTGTCTCTTTAAAGAGACACTGAAGTGAAAAAAAAAATATGATATAATGATTTGTATGTGTAGTACAGCTAAGAAATAAAACATTAGGAGCAGAGCCATGAGTCTAATATTGTTTCCAGTACAGGAAGAGTTAAAGAGAGTCTGAAGCGAGAATAGATCTCGCTTCAGACCTCATAGCTAGCAGGGGCATGCGTGCCCCTGCTAAAACGCCGCTATAGCGCGGCTTAACGGGGGTCCCTGTCCCCCCAAACCCCCTCCGAGCAGCGGGGGAGCGCTTCCTGGTTGGGGCAGGGCTAACCGCCGCAGCCCTGCCCCATGCGCGTCTGTCAGACGCGTACCTCCGCCTCTCCCCCGCCCCTCTCAGTCTTCCTTCACTGAGAGGGGCGGGGGAGAGGCGGCGATGCGCGTCTGATAGACGCGACTGGAGGCAGGGCTGCAGCCGTTAGCCCTGCCTCCAGGAAGATCAGGTCCAGCGACCTTTTTTCCGACCCTGGTTTGCGGGGGGTGGGTTGGGGGTGAAGGGACCCCCGTTAAGCCGCGGGATAGCGGCGTTTTAGCAGGGGCACACGTGCCCCTGCTATATATAAGACCTGAAGCGAGATTTAGTCTCGCTTCAGTGTCTCTTTAAGAAACTCCAGTTATCTATGCAAAAGTGCCACTGAGCTCCACGACTTTCAAAGTCGCAGAAAGCTCTGTCTTCGGAAGCTTATTATCTCAAGGGTCTGCCACTGTATTGTTTTTTTCTCTGCAGAGTTCAAAAGTTCACTAGCCTCATTTAGAATGCTGAGTAGTATGTAAACTGAAAATATTAGAGAATGATATAACTGAAAATAAAAACATGAGAATATTTTCTTTGCTACTAATGTTCTAGTAATTTTCCGTACTACACAACCAAGTCATTATATCATCATTTTTTTTCGCTCCAGTGTCTCTTTAAAAACAACAGGCTTTAACAAACCTAATTGTTTTTAAACAATAATAAGGTGTACTGCATTAGAAGTGGACAAGCCTGTGAGCATGGTGGTATGGCATATGGCCTACACAAATGGCTCTAGGCCCCGCATATGACACTCGTACAGGCCTCATGTACTCTAAGGCCGCCTCTGCCTTTAGCTACCTATACATGGAGGACTGTCACTGATTCCCTATACTGGCTTGGTCGGTACACTTTTGCTTACCAATAGGGTGGCTACCACTGACTACCTATACTAAGGGGGCATCAAAGCTGTATATGCTGGGAAGCAACCACTCACTATCTACACTGGGGGAACAACGCTGACTACCTATTCCTGGGGGAACCTCTGAATACCTAATACAGACACATCTGGCTGTTCTGCATCTCTTTTTAAATTCACTTACACCCTGTCTGCTGGCCATTCAAGTTGGGGGGAGGGGGGGTGGGATTATCCAAGGGTCATGCTACTTATCCACATTTTTTTAGGAAAACATGGTGGAGGGTTGTCATATCTGTGAGTTTAAGTTAGTGACCCTGGGGGTAAATGAGATTTGGGGGTTGACATGTAATCACTCTGCAGCTTAACTGATCAGCCACCCCTTCACCCCTGTATTTTCCCGATTTGGAGGATGTACTCCAGTATCAGGGGGGGAAGGGGGGTTATTGTGTGTGTAAGAACTTAGATGGAGCACCGCAATGCTCAGGGCCTCCCTGCGCTACTCCCCCAATGGTTACCCCCCTGTTTGCTCCCTACAAGTTGTCACGGAACAGTCGTGAGAAACGAGAACGCAATCGGTTTATTGCGCCGATTGCCATTGATTGTAGTCGGGCAAGCAATTAGAGACTGACATTCCTGTTTTTTTAAAAAGGCAGTTTTTTTTCCCCCCTTTACCAGCTGGTAGGAAACCTGGCCCTGTGACTTGCTAATTAAGCCAGAGGTGTAACACTCAGATGTTAATTAACAAACCAGGAGTCTTTTCAGAGCCAAGGAAGCTAACCCCAGCAGGAGGCAGCCTTAGCGGAACCATTCAGCCAGAATAGGGAAACATAGAGTTATGATCTTTACGCATGTTTTAGAAGTACCATACATCGGAGAGCTGTGGAAGTTATCTCATTCTGTTGGTCCGGATCTTGTGATTATTTTGATATTAAATTGGGGCCACTGGCATAACCAGAGCTCAGGGGATTCCACTGTTTTTTAACCGGGCATGCAAACATGCCCAAGTTTGGTATCATATGAACTGGCCTAGTCTGAGAAATATGAATATATGATGGTCATGTGTGTGAGGAAAGCGTAAGCCGAGACATGACAAATGTCATATTTGGTGGGCATAGAGCACCCAGCCAGGGGGCTCACCGCCCCTGTCCAACCCCTGGGCTGTACTTGAGGCTCCACCCAAAGATGGGCATTATTCAAAAGTGGTTGCAAGGGACTCCTCCCTCAGTTCTCCAAATTCCACCTTCCTGAGAGCACATTGCCAGCCAGAGGACACATGGTTGGCGGCCATCTTGTCTAAACTGAAACAAAGGACACATGGCTAGCGGCCATCTTGATTGGCCATCTTCTGTAACCTGGAACAAAGGACATTTTCCATGTTTGCGTGGATTTTAAACTTTGCTGGAACTGAACAAAAGGAACTCTACAAGTTTTCCCAGAACGGACATATTTCCACAAATCCTAAGTATTTTCTCCCTTTTATTTCATACTGGCTATTACTGTTTTAATAATTGTTGATTTTAATAATTGTCTGTATATATTAATTATTTATATTGCTTTCAATAAACCGACGCTATCGTCGGTTGTTGTTCTAGCTACCCTATTATTCAGCATACACAGGAACGGAACTCAGATCTCTGAAGAGATGCTACTATTGTTTGTTGTTGGCTAGACAGAATACAGCGTATTTTAACCGTTTTTTATTTGTAGATCTAGGCACAGACAGTCAGTGGGCTCCTCTGTCCCATGGTAACAGAGGTGGTGGCAGATACCCTGGAATAGTGTGTAAAGTTGTAATTATCGTACCTCACAGGCTCCCTTCTGGTTTGTCTGCGGCCAATTCCCAACGGTTCCTACGCATTGACTGCGACCAGAGTTCGCACGATCCGTGCACTGGCACCGTCTGGAAGGCATTTCGCGGTCTGACCACAAGGGCTTCCTGTGACACAAGTGTTTTGTTCTTTTAATTGATTTAGTTCACATATTCCCTTTAAAACCCACCCTCTTAGTATGCTATACCCACTCTTTGCTGCATACCCTGTATACTACCCCTTCCTGTATGCTCAATTTTGTCTGAGTGCAAATTAATAGATAATGGATGTTATATGACATTTCTATTGGAGAACAAGGTGAACGGCAGTTTGTATTTTCTCCAAAAGATGGCAGTAATTAATATAGCAATTGGAACGCATTGTGCAGGAAATATGTGGTATGTTTGGTAGCTGAAACGCACAAGTAGAGGAGGGTGGAGCTTACTGACAGGGGAGGTAGTCGTAGTATATGAGGTGCAAGGGGAAATATTGTTGAAACTGGCAGCATAGGAGGTAATGCAATATTTTATACATATACACAGAGCAGGGACAAGGTCCTCCAGCACCCAAGGCTGAGATACCAAAGTGCGCCCCTCCATCCCTCCCACCCCAGCTGTCACACACTGATGGCTATTAGACTAAGAGGGCCACAGGGCCCACAACCTCCCCAACACCTTAATATCTAGTTATCTGGCTTGCAGTCACTGCTATGTATCCCCTTTTCTTATTTCTTTCTGCTTCATACACAATTAGGAATGACAGCTGAATGAATTGTGCGCCCCCTCCTACACTGCGCCCTGAGGCTGGAGCCTCTCCAGCCTATGCCTCGGCCCGGCCCTGCATATACACCCAGTGACTATCCTGTGTATTCATATCATCAGTTCCTCCTGCTACATGGGATCCCTCTATGTCATCAGCACATGAACTGCTGGGAACTCTCCTAAAGGTTATTAGTTGAGGTAAAAGAGATGTTAGAAGTGGGCACAGTTAGTTATGACAATGGTAAAAGAGAGCTTAGAATGGACTGTTGTGGTTAGGCAGAGCACTAAGGGTGAGGTATAGTTAGCTATCAACAGCTTTCCAATGTCATGATAGTACCCACCATAATATGTCTCAAATTTACAGCATCCCACCATATAGTATTTAAAAGTGTACCTTATATGTTAGCATCTCTCAGTTTTCCATTGTCTACTAAAGTTTGTCCAAGCCTTCTACTGCTCACTACAGGGCCGGTTCTCTCATGAGGCAAGGTGAAACATTTGCACAGAGATTACAGGGGCAGCATGCTTGTACTGTGTTTACACTAACAGCAATCAGAGTAGGAGGAGACGCGAAAGGAGAGTGAGGTATAGAAGTCATCATTGGGGAAAAGCAGCTTGTTGTGCTGTGTGAGAAGTCTGACAGTGAGTGAGGAGGTAGGAGAGCAGCAGTATTTCATTTGACTTCCACAGTAGAAGGGAGGAGGTGGCACTGCTGTCCTGACTGAGGATGTATGGAGTGACTGAGGGTGAGCAGTACAAGTTTGCCTCGGGCAGCTAAAAGTCTAGAACCAGCCCTTGCTCCCTATAGTCTGTCTTCGATTCTTACTGTCCCACTTGTGTTTCCTAACTTCACAGAGTCCCCAATAACAGGCTTGCTATTGGTGGGTGCATGTCATGCACATGATGGTAAAAGAAGGATTGGTCTCAGGCCAGTGGCTGAGTGCCAGGCAAATAGGGAGTGTAAGAAGAATTTTGGTGTCCAGCAGATGGGAAGTGTATAAGGGTGAAAGGTGTCAGATAAGGAGTGTAGAAAGAGAGTGGGTATCGGGAATATGTGGAGTGTAAGAGGAGGAAGTAGAAGCAAGAAGGGAGAGTGTATGTAAGATTGGTGAGGGTTATAGGATGGTTGATGTGGGGCAGAAGGCATCTGATTGACTGAAACATTAATAGACACCCGAACTGGGAAGATATTGGAGTTTCTTGTGAACAAGAGAAAGACTGCAAACTGAGAGGATTAAATATAGATGAGCTCCTAGACTGTGGATATAAATGCAGAACAGAGAAGGTCCAAGAACAGAGCCCTGTGGCACACCAACTGACAAAGGGCAGGGACAGGAATTATTGTTGGACCAAGACACACTTTCATTCTATGCATTAATTATTAAAGTAAACCTGTTTTCAGAAAAGTTAGATACTTACCTTGGGAGAAGGAAGCCTCTGTATCCTCCAGAGGCTACTCCCATCTCCCTCTACCTCGCCGTTCCAGCACTGGGTCCTCTCGAAGCTCATGGCCATGCTCCAGAATGAGAATGAGCGTGGCCACACTGTGCCTGCTGTGCGTGGCCACGGCTGTGCACGATCGGGATCATGCTACTGCGGAGGCACAAATAGCTTGTGCAGCAACACAAACCCACTTGTGCTTTGGTGGCAAAAGCCGAGCTTGGTGGGTCCACCGGCAAAAGCCGAGCTCGAAAGCTTGTCAATGGTTTTCCATAGGACACGACGCTGCACCGGGCTGAAGGAGGAGGACATAGGAAGCCTCCTATGGATGGAAGGTGTGTATTTCTCTCAGTTCACATGATACTCATTCTGGCTGTCTGCAGAGACAGGTGTTTGTTACAAACTGTACATGACAGCTTAATTCCATGAAGGAATGGCAGTATTTAGAAGTAGTGATGGGCCGAACCTCCCGCGGAAGGTTCGGTTCGCGGAAAAGTTCGCGAACCGCAATAGACTTCAATGGGGAGGCGAACTTTGAAAAATAGAAAAAATTATGCTGGCCCCAAAAGTGATGGAAATGATGTTTCAAGGGGTCTAACACCTGGAGGGGGGCATGGCGTAGTGGGATACACGCCAAAAGTCCCGGGGAAAAATCTGGATGTGACGCAAAACAGTGTTTTAAGGGCAGAAATCACATTGAATGCTAAATTGCAGGCCTAACGTGCTTTAAAACATCTTGCATGTGTATACATCAATCAGGTAGTGGAATTAGAGTACTGCTTCACACTGACGTACCAAACTAACTGTGTAACGCACCGCAAGTTACCAGCTGTTTGTGTAGTGACGGCAGTGCAGTTTCTAGGCTGAAATGCACCCAGGGCGAGGGTGTAAAAATTGCGAACACCCCCCCCCCCCCCCCCGGAGCAAGGTATGGGTGCCCGCAGTATAGGTTAGCCAGGTCTAGTTTCACTTAGTATAGGTCCCCCCAGTATAGGTAGCCAAGAATAGGTACCCCAGTATAGGTAGCCAGGCATAGGTGAGCCAGTATAGTTGCCCTCGCTATAGGTTAGCCAGGTAGGTGCCTCCAGTATAGGTAGCCAGTATAGTTGCCCCCAGTATAGGTTAGATAGGCAGGTGCCCCCGGTATAAGTTAGATAGGTAGGTGCCCCAGTACAGGTTAGCTAGGTGGGTGCCTCTAATATAGGTAGCCAGAATAGTTGCCCCCAGCATAGGTTAGATAGGTAGGTGCCCCCAGTATAGGTCATTTAGGTAGGTGTCTCCAATATAGGTAGCCAGTATAGTTGTCACCTGTATAGGCTAGCTAGGTAGGTAGGTTCCCCCAATACAGGTTAGATAAGTGCCCCCAGTATAGGTTAGATAAGTAGCTGCCCCCCCAGTATAGGTTAGATAGGTAGCTGCCTCCCAGTATAGGTTAGATAGGTAGGTTCCCCTCAGTATACGTTAGATAGGTAGGTGCCCCCCAGTGTAGGTTAGATTAGGTAGGTGCCCCCCAGTATAGGTTAGATAGGTAGCTGCACCCCAGTGTAGGTTAGATTAGGTAGCTGCCCCCCAGCGTAGGTTAGATTAGGTAGGTGCCCCCCAGGATAGGTTAGATAGGTAGCTGCCCCCCAGTGTAGGTTAGATTAGGTAGGTGCCCCCCAGGATAGGTTAGATAGGTAGCTGCCCCCCAGTGTAGGTTAGATTAGGTAGGTGCCCCCCAGCGTAGATTAGATTAGGTAGGTGCCCCCCAGGATAGGTTAGATAGGTAGCTGCCCCCCAGCGTAGTTTAGATTAGGTAGGTGCCCCCCAGGATAGGTTAGATAGGTAGCTGCCCCCCAGCGTAGGTTAGATTAGGTAGGTGCCCCCCAGGATAGGTTAGATAGGTAGCTGCCCCCCAGCGTAGGTTAGATTAGGTAGGTGCCCCCCAGGATAGGTTAGATAGGTAGCTGTCCCCCATAATGGAGGGGGGAAGCACCGTAGCCGCGGGGAGGGCAACCCGACCTCTCCCTCCCTCTCCCGGGCCGCCCTCCGTGCTCCCCCCTCAGATATATAGTGAGCAGCAGCCAGGGAGGGAGCGCTGTATACAACATACCTCCCTGGCTCCAAGCGCTGCTCTCTCGTCGCCGGTCTTCTCCCATCTGCCTACACGCTTATACACACGCTGCTTCCGGCTAAACAGGAAGCAGCGTGTGTATAAGCGTGTATGCAGAGAGAAGAAGACCGGCGGCGAGAGAGCAGCACTTGGAGCCAGGGAGGTATGTTGTATACAGCGCTCCCTCCCTGGCTGCTGCTCACTATATATCTGAGGGGGGAGCATGGAGGGCGGCCCGGGAGAGGGAGGGAGAGGTCGGGTTGTCCTCCCCGCGGCTACGGTGCTTCCCCCCTCCATTACAGCGCCCCCCTCCCAACAGCGCCCCGGGCGGTGGCACGCCCCGCACGGGGCTAGAAACGGGCATGAGTGACGGCCATGCTGGACTACTGCGCAACATGGCGAGATTGATCTCGCTCACTCAGTGATGTCAGGTAATGTGTGACTGCCTTCTCAACTTTCCATGGCATTGTTAAAAAGCTTACGTTTTGTTTTAAATTACATTTTCTACTTGCTGTGTACTTGTTCAGTACTGCTACAATGAGAATCCTATGGAGGCGGGCAAGTCTGGCATTGTGACCCCAGGTAATGGCCGGGGAATGAGGGATGGAATCCGGTGTGGAGCCTGAGCAACGGCTTCCACTACACATCCAAGGAGGGCAGCAGTCAGGCATGCACGCCCGCCCCGAGGTAGTGACCAAAAATAACAAAACAGGAGGACTATCGAGGGCTTGCTGTATTTGAAATGAATGTACTTTAAATCCTTTAACGAGAACCAGTTATGGCGGGCAAAGATGACACCACATTCCTTTCATGAGAATCATATGGAGGCGGGCAAGTCTGCCATTTGTGACCCCGGGTAATGGCCGGGGAATGAGGGATGGAATCCGGTGTGGAGCCTGAGCAACGGCTACCACTACACAGGCAAGGAGGGCAGCAGGCAGGCATGCACGCCCGCCCCGAGGTAGTGACCAAAAATAACAATACAGGAGGACTATCGAGGGCTTGCTGTATTTGAAATGAATGTACTTTAAATCCTTTAACGAGAACCAATTATGGCGGGCAAAGATGACACCACATTCCCTTCACAAGAATCATATGGAGGCGGGCAAGTCTGCCATTTGTGACCCCGGGTAATGGCCGGGGAATGAGGGATGGAATCCGGTGTGGAGCCTGAGCAACGGCTACCACTACACAGGCAAGGAGGGCAGCAGGCAGGCATGCACGCCCGCCCCAAAGTAGTGACCAAAAATAACAATACAGGACTCAGGAGGACTTTTGAGGCCCTAATTGTAATGAATCAACTTTAAATCCTTTAACGGGAATCCGTTATGGAGGGCAAGTCTGCCATTGTTTGTCACCACGGGTAATGGGCGGGGAATGAAGGTTGGATTTCGCCCCGAAGTGGGAGTCTGCTGAGACCCATGCTGTAGCTGCCCTGACCGTGCTTTGCAGACCAGGCATCTGTGATCAGATGGACCCTTGACCCAGCGGAAGACAAACCAAGTCGAAAGCATTTGCCAAGAATGTTTTACGGAGGGCAAGTTTTTTGCCTTTTTTTTCAATTGTTTGAACCTGTAGGTTGTATTTTTTTATTGTTTGAAAATGTAGATGGTTGTATTTTTAAATTGTTTGAAAATGTAGATGGTTGTATTTTTAAATTGTTTGAAAATGTAGATGGTTGTATTTTTAAATTGTTTGAAAATGTAGATGGTTGTATTTTTAAATTGTTTAAAACTGTATCCATTCAAGTGCAAGTTATGCACTGACTGCCAGGTATAATGTGCAGTCACAGATGCAGTGAAAGGTATGCAGTGACTGTAAACAGCCGTTTGTGTAGTGACGGGCGTGCTGGACTGGTGCGCACCATGACGAGAGTGCAGGTGATGGTGGCTTTTCAGCCTATATGGTCGCCCGGCTGATGTAGCTGAATGACAGAACAGTGACTGTCCAGCTGATCAAATTTGGTCTGACCACAATGAAACAACGACCTTATTATCTTTGGTGTGCCACCCCCACCCGAGACACTCATATAGCCGGTGGTCATTGCTTCCTTGTGATACGCAAGCCCCTTCACCGCGGTAAGGTAATGATCACGAAGGGGGATGGGCACATGTACATGCCTTTTGTTTTTTTGTTGCAGCCGCCTGCAGTTCAGCCAGAAAAATTAGGCAGGCATGTGCACGCCCCAGAAAAAGTAGTATAGCGGCCTTAAAAATTCTGGAATCCGCCTAGAGTCCTGGACCCTGGTGGTGGTGGCGGAGAAGGCAGTCAAGCGGCCTGCAGGCAGAGATGCTGTGTGTGGGGACTGACTTAGTCTTCGGTCGTGCAATAGCCCTCAGGGATCCATGCCTCGTTCATTTTGATGAAGGTCAGGTACTGAACACTGTCATGACTTAGGCGACTTCTCTTCTCAGTGACAATGCCTCCAGCTGCACTGAAGGTTCTGACAGGACGCTTGCGGCAGGGCAAGAGAGAAGTTGTATGGCAAATTGGGACAGCTCTGGCCACAGGTCAAGCATGCGCAACCAGTAGAGCAAGGGTTCATCGTCGCTGCTCGCAGTCGCAGTGTGTACATCCACACTTAAGGCCAGGTAGTCGGCTACCTGCCGGTCCAGGCGTTGGTGGAGGGTGGATCCCGAAGGGCTACTGCGAGGCGTTGGACTAAAGAATGTCCGCATGTCCGACATCACCCCGAGATCGCTGGAGCGTCCTGTCCTTACCTGCGTGGACTGGTGAGGAGGAGGAGGAATACTGCCAGTGGTACCTTTATTGTGTTGTACTGTCACATCACCCTTAAATGCATTGTAAAGCATCATTGACAGCTTGTTCTGCAAGTGCTGCATCCTTTCCGCCTTGTGTTGAGTTGCTAACAGGTCTGCCACTTTGTGCCTGTACCGAGGGTCTAGTAGCGTGGCCACCCAGTACAGGTCATTCCCCTTGAGTTTTTTGATATGGTGGTCCCTCAACTGGCTGGACAACATGAAAGAGGCGATCTGCACAAAGTCGGATCCAGACGTACTCTCCATCTCCTCTTGCTCTTCCACAATGACGTCACGCAACTCCTCTTCCTCCCCCCAGCCACGAACAATACCACGGGAACGTGGAGCAGCAGAAGCCCCCTGTGACGGCTGCTGCAGTTGTTCTTCTGCCGCTGCCGCCTCTTCCTCCTCCACAGAAACACCTTCCTCATAATCATCCGAGTCTGACTCCTCTCCTTCCCCACACGACTCCTCTTCTTCCTCCTCCTCCCCCCTCTGTGGTGCCGCAGGTGTTGAGGAAACCTGTGGTTCGGCTGAAAATTGGTCCCACGACTCCTCCTGCCGTAGCTGTTCCTGTTCCCGCTCCTCCACAGCTTCATCCACCACTCTATGCATGGCACGCTCCAGGAAGTAAGCTTGCCGACTCACCAGGTTGGTCACCTCCTCAAACGGCCGCATGGTCCTGCATGCATTTCGCATCAGTGTCCAGCTGTTGGGCCACATCTTCCCAGATTGTGTCCTTCTACTGTAGTTGTACAGGTACTGGGTGACGGCTTTCTCCTGGTCTAGCAGGCGAGAGAACATGAGCAGGGTGGAATTCCAGCGAGTCGGGCTATCGCATATCAAGCGTCTCACCGGCAAGTTGTTTTTCCGCTGAATGCCCGCAAAGCGTGCCATGGCCGTATAAGACCGCCTGAAATGCCCACACAACTTCCTGGTCTGCTTCAGGACGTCCTCTAAGCCTGGGTACTTTGAGACAAATCTTTGCACGACCAGATTCAGCACATGTGCCATGCAGGGTACATGTGTCAGCTTTCCCAAATTCAAAGCGGAAAGGAGATTGCTGCAGTTGTCACACACCACGTTGCCGATCTCCAGCTGGTGCGGGGTCAGCCATTGCTCCACCTGTTTGTTAAGAGCAGCCAGGAGAGCTGCTCCAGTGTGACTCTCCGCTTTGAGGCAAGACATGTCTAAAATTGCGTGACACCGTCGTACCTGGCATGCAGCGTAGGCTCTGGGGAGATGGGGCTGTGTAGCTGGAGAGGAAGAGGAGATGGCAGCACCGCTAGAGTTCAACTGACACTCAGCTGAGGAGGAGGAGGTTGACAGCGAAGAGGATGTAGCTAGAGGAGAAGGAGAGGAGGTGGCAGGAGGCCTGCCTGCAAGCCGTGGAGTTGTGACAAGTCGGTCCGCTGAACAGCCACGTACTCCCTGCTTGCTGCCATCGGTCACCAGGTTGACCCAATGGGCTGTGTACGTAATGTAGCGGCCCTGCCCGTGCTTGGCAGACCAGGCATCCGTGGTCAGGTGGACCCTTGACCCAACGCTCTTCGCAATAGATGACACCACTTGCCTCTGAACTGCACGGTACAGTTTGGGTATGGCCTTTCGTGAAAAATAAGTGCGGCCTGGTATCTTCCACTGCGGTGTCCCAATGGCCACAAATTTACGGAAAGCCTCTGACTCCACCAGCTTGTATGGTAATAGCTGGAGAGCTAATAGTTCCGCCACACCAGCTGTCAGACGCCGGGCAAGAGGGTGACTGGCCGAAATTGGCTTCTTCCGCTCAAAGACTTCCTTCATGAACACCTGGCTACTGCTGTGGGCAGAGGAGCAGGAACCGCTCAAGGGCAGAGGCGGTGTGAAGGAGGGTGGCTGTGAAGGTTCAAGGGAGAAAGCGGATGAAGACGATGCACCTGAAGGAGGAAGAGGAGAAGGAGGGTGGCTTGTCTTTTGAGGGGTGCTGCTTTTCCGCAGGTGTTCTTCCCATAGCTGTTTGTGCCTTTTCTCCAGGTGCCTTCGTAAGGCACTTGTCCCTACGTGAGTGTTGGCCTTTCCACGGCTCAATTTTTGGAGGCAGAGAGAACAGATGGCTTTGCTCCTATCTGAGGCACACACCGTAAAATATATCCAAACCGCTGAGCCCCCCTGGGGTGATGGCACTACGGTGGCATCAACAGCTGACCTTGAAGGGCATGTTGGCTGGCTGGCCATAGCTGACGATACATGGCGCCGGACACTGCCCCCAGCTGTTTCTGAGGATGAGCTCCCTCTGCTTCTATCATGGAGTCATCTCCTCCTACTCCTCTCTGGCTCCCCCTCTGAACTGTCCCCCTGGTCATCTCCTCTATTGGGAACATACGTGACATCCGTATAATCGTCATCATAATCCTCCTGCCCAGCTTTGCTTTCCTCAGACAACTCCACAACTGCACCAACTTCAGGTGGTTCATCATGCCCCTCCTCACACACGTTACGTCCATACTATCGCCACCTAACTCAGACGTATGAGGTGGTGTACCTGCGCCTTCTTCTTGTTGTTGCAGTAGTGGCTGTGAATCAGTGATTTCACCACCACCACCACCACCAAATAACTCCTGCGAAGTGTCAAATGCAGCGGATGTGGTGCTTGTCGTAGCGCTGGTGGCTGCGGGAGATGAGGTGTTCTGTGTTAAATACTCAAGCACATCCTCACAATTTTGGGAAGTGATGGCACGTGCCTTCTTCTGAACACTGTACTTTGGTCCAGGTCCGCACAAAATCACAGCAACACCATTTTGCACAGACCTGACAGTGCCAAGTGGCCTTCCTCTTGGTCTGCCTCTACCTCTTCCTCTACCTGGTTTGTCCATTTTGTCCATCTCGGGGGGGGGGGGGGGGGAAAGCTAGGTTAATGCAGTGAGGTGAGTTCACTCAACAGAAAAGGTAGATGTCACAGACCGCTAGGCCGGTCTGCGGATGGGGTAAATCGATCAGCGTCAGAAATCCTCTTACACGGTCATTTGTTCATCACGAAGGGTAACCCGCGTTCGCAATTTGATGAACTGACTCGCGAAGGGAGCGTTCTGATACCAATCGAATCACTCCACACACATATACAATTCAAAGATCTGCCACCAAGCGAGTTACACAGCCCGCTACTGTAATTTTACTAGGACTTGGAGAACGCTATATTAACCCTTAGCAGTATGCAAGAATCTGGGTCAGATCGTTATGTCTGGGCCGGGTTCTCGCATACGGGTTATAAATGTATACTTCTATTAAACACAGGGTAGCGAGTTCAGGAGAATAGGTATGATTGTGTATGTTCAGCAACAGGTCATAACCGCGAAACGATTTTTAAACGTTTAATAACAAAAATGCATTACATACAGTTATATACACCAATTAACATATACACAGAGCTTAAAAATAAAAAGGAATAAAATCAGAAAATTCTTACTTCGTTAGCTGAGCAGTCCATTTGAAAAATGAAGAAAATAGTCCAGTTTAAAGTAGGCATTCAGGTTAAAGTCTTTGTACACAACATGCGCCCGGTTCTCCTTGAGCACATGTCTAGACCTTCCTGGTAGATGGGAATTGAAGAACTGGGAGGAGTTCCTTGCAAACGCTTTTTACTGACCAGAGTTTTGGGGCGGTCACTACCTGGAAAGTAGGTGTGTTTGAGGCAGGGTTACCTCCTGGCAGGCAAGGTACCACCCACAGACTTGGAGCAAGGAATGTACCAATTATTAATAATTTGTGTAATTCCGCCCCAGATGGGTGCAACGCAAATCCGAGACCATATTCATAAGCAGCACGCGACTCTGTATTAAATGAGTCTATACACGCCTAGTCTGTCGAATTTGCTCTACGCAGGCCGGATCAAGTGGATTCTCTGTTGATTCCTGATAGCCAGAAAATTATAAATCATGTGAGTGATAGAACTGATTTCTGGGTATCAGGAAATGTGTTTGTTGTCTTTCTGTGCCAAACCCATCTTGAATTATTAATAAAGTAAATGTTCCCATTGTGTGAAGCTATAAGCTTGGAGGGAAATTTGAAGTTCAACCAGTTTGAGCTGGTTTGGTGGAACATGAGCTATGTGACCAAATGCTGCTCCCCAGGTGGTCTGGCCACTTGTGAATTCTTTCCTGACCTCAACAGGATGTGGGGGAGGTTACTGTACTCAGTAAGAGAGAGGGAAATTGACATCTATTGTGCATTTACCCAAGACTGACAGGAACTGTGCACGACCATGCGAAAGTCGATGGCGATTTTGCGCACAACTTTCCGTAATGTCCGTCACATCTCTCCCCTCCCAGACGGACGCACAGAGTGAGTCTGCCAGACCCGCTCTACGCGCCGCTTAGCTACTGAACGGGTTCTCGACTTCTTATCTGACTGCCCTTCAGACAACTCACCAGAAGCATAAGGCCTCATGGTCCGGTGTGTCCCAGTGTCCGCTTTGCGGACGGTGCGATGCACACCAACAGGCTTACCGCTAAAGGCCTGGCTGGGTTTGCGTAGCGCTTCCTGTAAGGGAGAGAGTCGTTGGCTGACATCCGGGTCACTTCCTGACTCTCGGGTGTCAGCCTGCGAATCTGGAAGCAGCGTGGCATACCCCTGCTCTAACTGACTACACCTTGGCACAACATTTTGGTCAGCACAACCTAGGTGGGCATTAGAGCACATTTTAAAAAACGAATCAGCCTTTACCTGGGTGGCGAGGCTTGCCCCTTCTCCAGGAAGGATAGAGGGTGGACCTCTGGGCAGTTTTGCACTGGGTTGCTTCTGCAAGGGGAAAACATGCAAGGGTGAGACAGGGAAGGTGCGGCCTGTCTCCACCAGCTGTTTGTTAACAGCAGGCAATGGTGTAGCACTCTGGCTGTCATAGCAGGAGGGGAGGTCTAGGCCCCCTGCTGCCTGCTCTGACACCTGGCCTGCTTCCACTGCCAAGCACGGATATGACCCAGGCAACACAAGACTGTTACCTCTTAGGTTAGAGGCAATCACACTTAAACATAAATCATTTTTAGTAATAGGAGATTCAGCATGAAATCTATTAGCAACATCTGGTACAACATTAACATCACAGTTACGTTCATTTTTCACATCATGTACACAGGTATCTGGAACAACAGTGACAGGTTTAGAATCAGACAAACCGTGATTAGACAGCTGTCCTTTAGAAGCAGGTACCGCTTCCTGGCCTCCTTCCCTAGGAGGGCTAGGTACCATTACCCTTGCTGCCTCCCTCTGTCCCACCCCAAGCTTGTACAGTACCTGAGTGGGTCCAGACTGGCAATCCGGGGTGTTGATCACAGGTTCATAAAAGGATCGTAGGGTGCCAAGATCGGTGCCCAACAGCACAGGCACTGGGATGTCATCTGTCACCCCCACAACTTTTGACTGGCGGCCCCTTCCCCAATCGAGAACAACACGAGCTTTGGCGATGCGTGCGTGTGCGCCACCGACTCCCACAAGTGTGACACTCTCATTAGGCAGGAAATTCGCCCTGGCTACAAGATGAGAGCGAACCAAGGTAAGCTCTGCGCCTGTGTCACGGAAACCAACAGCGATCTGGTCGTTAACTTCCACGACTTGATGATTTCCGGAAAAACGAGGATTTGCTGCTCCCATGACGAGGTAGGCGTGTGCAGTAGAGGATGCGCTAGCCGATTCTGCGCTAGGCTCTGGAGACGGCGTCCTCACCTCGGGGCAGGCAGACTTGAGGTGTCCTCGCTGTCCACAGTGGTAACACTTCGGAACATATGTGGCATCAGGCGGATGAGTAGCAGGTGCAGCATCCGGCCTCTGTGGCTGTGGGACCCGATTCCCACGGTTAGCAGGGGGAGGAGAGCTGGGTTGCATAGGTCTCCCCCCTTTCCAGCTCTGGACTGGAGGTTTGCGGCTGTCCGGAACACGGGTGGCCACAAAAGTGTCTGCAAGATCTGCTGCAGTTTTGGCGGAGTCCGGCTTCCGCTCCAAGACAAACTGCCGGACGTCTGGAGTGCAGCAGTTCAGCAACTGCTCCTGCACGATGAGGTCCTCCAGACCTTGGTGAGAGTCTTTTTTGAGGCCCCGTGACCACTGCCTGAACACAGTCAGCAGGCGACTCTCCAGGTCGGTGTAAGAGTCGGCGTGGCCTTTCTGCAGGGAGCGAAACTTTTTGCGATAGACCTCTGGGGTCAGCTGGTATTTGGCGATAATTGCAGCTTTTATCGCCTCATAGTCATTGTCTTTCTCAGCGGGTAAGTCCACAAACGCCTCAAGCGCTTTGTCCCGCAAGTTGGGTGTCAGATATCTCGCCCACTGCTCCTGGGGCAGATGATGCTGACGACAAGTCTTTTCAAAGGAGTGTAAATAAGTGTCCGGGTCGGTTCCCTTCTCCATTTCTGGGAATTTAAACTTTGGAGTCCCAAACGGGCCTGCTGTGGGCCGGGGTTCCGGAGCACTTTGCGAGGGATTTTGGCCTTGCCCTCGCAGTTTGGCCATTTCCAGGTCGTGTCGGCGGGCGGATTCTCTCTCTGCCGCCTCCTTCTCAGCAAGCCACCGGCGTTCAGAGGCTTCCCGTTCCGCCTGGCGTTCTGAGCGGTCAGCGTCTCGTTCTGCTCTGTCAGCGTTTTCTCTGACAATCTGCATGTACAGCTCAGGATTTGTCTCCAACAGCCTTTGTAATCCAGGTTGCATTCCAGCATCAGGAACACAGAACAGGTTGGCATGGGCGGGCTCCTGCCGGCCACCATGCTCCTCAGCAGTTACAGCGACCGGTTCAGACGCGGTCCCGTTTTCATCTGGGTCTGGAAGTGGGTTGCTTTGCTCCAACCGCTCACTTTCCTCTGCCCCAGTTACAGCACCGTCTGAACTAGGAGTGTGCTCCCCCAGCATCTGCTCCGGCTGGGTATTCAGTCGCAACAAGTCCTCGATCAATTGCGATTTCTTTTTTCTATACGTCATAATGCCTTTTTCCTCACACAAGTTTACTAGGTCTGCCACTGACATTTTCTTGTATCTTGCTGCAGCCATTTTTGCCAAATAAAAGATAGGATAGGAAAAGAGATTGGGGGGGAACTCTGTGCTACACGTTTAGTCTATATAAATGGTAATGCACCGGTTATCGACCACAGATTTTTGATCTGTTCTGGCAGGTTAATCGAATAACGTTGCCGTTGATGTTCTGAACATACACAAATCCCAATAAGCTGCCAAACAAATGTCACAGACCGCTAGGCCGGTCTGCGGATGGGGTAAATCGATCAGCGTCAGAAATCCTCTTACACGGTCATTTGTTCATCACGAAGGGTAACCCGCGTTCGCAATTTGATGAACTGACTCGCGAAGGGAGCGTTCTGATACCAATCGAATCACTCCACACACATATACAATTCAAAGATCTGCCACCAAGCGAGTTACACAGCCCGCTACTGTAATTTTACTAGGACTTGGAGAACGCTATATTAACCCTTAGCAGTATGCAAGAATCTGGGTCAGATCGTTATGTCTGGGCCGGGTTCTCGCATACGGGTTATAAATGTATACTTCTATTAAACACAGGGTAGCGAGTTCAGGAGAATAGGTACGATTGTGTATGTTCAGCAACAGGTCATAACCGCTAAACGATTTTTAAACGTTTAATAACAAAAATGCATTACATACAGTTATATACACCAATTAACATATACACAGAGCTTAAAAATAAAAAGGAATAAAATCAGAAAATTCTTACTTCGTTAGCTGAGCAGTCCATTTGAAAAATGAAGAAAATAGTCCAGTTTAAAGTAGGCATTCAGGTTAAAGTCTTTGTACACAACATGCGCCCGGTTCTCCTTGAGCACATGTCTAGACCTTCCTGGTAGATGGGAATTGAAGAACTGGGAGGAGTTCCTTGCAAACGCTTTTTACTGACCAGAGTTTTGGGGCGGTCACTACCTGGAAAGTAGGTGTGTTTGAGGCAGGGTTACCTCCTGGCAGGCAAGGTACCACCCACAGACTTGGAGCAAGGAATGTACCAATTATTAATAATTTGTGTAATTCCGCCCCAGATGGGTGCAACGCAAATCCGAGACCATATTCATAAGCAGCACGCGACTCTGTATTAAATGAGTCTATACACGCCTAGTCTGTCGAATTTGCTCTACGCAGGCCGGATCAAGTGGATTCTCTGTTGATTCCTGATAGCCAGAAAATTATAAATCATGTGAGTGATAGAACTGATTTCTGGGTATCAGGAAATGTGTTTGTTGTCTTTCTGTGCCAAACCCATCTTGAATTATTAATAAAGTAAATGTTCCCATTGTGTGAAGCTATAAGCTTGGAGGGAAATTTGAAGTTCAACCAGTTTGAGCTGGTTTGGTGGAACATGAGCTATGTGACCAAATGCTGCTCCCCAGGTGGTCTGGCCACTTGTGAATTCTTTCCTGACCTCAACAGGATGTGGGGGAGGTTACTGTACTCAGTAAGAGAGAGGGAAATTGACATCTATTGTGCATTTACCCAAGACTGACAGGAACTGTGCACGACCATGCGAAAGTCGATGGCGATTTTGCGCACAACTTTCCGTAATGTCCGTCACAGTAGATATGCAGTGAAGTGAGTTCACTCAACCCAAAGGTAGCTATATATGCAGTGAGGTGAGTTCACTCAACCCAAAGGTAGTTATATATGCAGTGAGGTGAGTTCACTGAACACAACAGGTAGTTAGATGCAGTTAGCTGAGTTCACTCAACACAAAGGTAGTTATATATGCAGTGAGGTGAGTTCACTGAACACAAAAGGTAGTTAGATGCAGTCAGCTGAGTTCACTGAACACAAATGTAGTTATATGCAGTGAGGTGAGTTCACTCAACAGAAAAGGTATATATGCAGTGAGGTTAGTTCACTCAACCCAAAGGTAGTTATATATGCAGTGAGGTGAGTTCACTGAACACAACAGGTAGTTAGAGGCAGTGAGGTGAGTTCACTCAACCCAAAGGTAGTTATATATGCAGTGAGGTGAGTTCACTGAACACAAAAGGTAGCTATGTGCAGTGAGGTGAGTTCACTCAACCCAAAGGTAGTTATATATGCAGTGAGGTGAGTTCACTGAACACAACAGGTAGTTAGATGCAGTCAGCTGAGTTCACTCAACACAAACGTAGTTATATGCAGTGAGGTGAGTTCACTCAACAGAAAAGGTAGATATGCAGTGAGGTGAGTTCACTGAATGCAAAAGGTAGCTATATGCAGTGAGATGAGTTCACTGAACACAACAGGTAGTTAGATGCAGTCAGCTGAGTTCACTCAACACAAAGGTAGTTATATGCAGTGAGGTGAGTTCACTCTACAGAAAAGGTAGATATGCAGTGAGGTGAGTTCACTCAACTTAAAAGGTAGTTATATGCAGTGATGCAAGTTCACTCATGTAGGTTATCAGCCACACATTGCCAAATTGTCACAGGCATAGTGTACCAAGCAGCATTCAGCAAAAATTGTGTTTAATTTCACTAGTTCAGCCCCCTAGCAATCTCAATAATGGTGATATGGCCCTTGGGCTAAAATGTTTGGACACTGCTACCTTAAAGGACACCTGAAGTGAGAGGGATATTATGGAGGCTGCCATATTGATTTCCTTTTAAGCAATACCGGTTGCCTGGCTATTCTGCTGTTCCTCTGCCCTGAACAAGCATATGTAGATCAGGTGTTTCTGACATTTTTGTCAAATCTGACAAGTTTAGCTGCCTGCTTGTTTCAGACAATATTGCAGCCAAATAGATCAGCACGGCTGTCAGGCAACTGGTATTGTTTAAAGGGAAATAAATATGGCAGCCTCCAAAAACTTCTTGCTTCAGGTTCTCTTTAAAGGGAAGTTGAATAAATAGTTTACTGAAGAGAAAAGGTGGGGTGCTAATTGTATATATAAAAAAATAATAATAATAATTCTAACCTATCTTGTTCTGTATCTTAGGCCTCGTTCTCATTACAACCCGCAAATGTCCGTGCGATCGGAACGCCGCGCGTACAATCGCATGCAATCTGCATTTGTATGCGTTGCGGGGCTGATGCCATTCACTGTAGAGAATGGGTCAGCGGTGCATTTTGCTAAAAAATGCATGCAGCATGCATTCACAGACTGCACTGGTCTGCAACGCATGTAATGTGAACATCAGACAGTGCATTCTACGCTCTTCTGGTGATCGCGTGTGTCTGCCTTGCGCACGCGTAGCCGAAATACAGACAGCAACGCATGCAATGTGAATGAAGAGAGTATCTGTAAGTTACCGTACATGAGCCCTGATTTGTCAAACTGCAGTAAGATTGCAGAGCCCAGGTAGCACACAACAATTTCACTGGTACTAGCTGGGGGAGTACTGCCCATTAACCAAGTAGCGCGATGTATGTTACTGGGATAACACATGCATTGCTATGGTAATATATAACATCATAGTGCCAACAAATGAGGAGGAGATACTGTACACCATATGAAAGGCCCATCTCCATTCCTCAGTATAACATCATAGCACCAACAAATGAGGAGGAGATACTGTACACCATATGAAAGGCCCATCTCCATTCCTCAGTATAACATCATAGCACCAACAGATGAGGAGGAGATACTGTACACCATATGAAAGGCCCATCTCCATTCCTCAGTATAATGTCATAGTACCAACAAATGAAGAGGAGATACTGTACACCATATGAAAGGCCCATCTCCATTCCTCAGTATAACATCATAGTACCAACTAATGAGGAGGAGATACTGTACACCATATGAAAGGCTCATCTCCATTCCTCAGTATAATGTCATAGTACCAACAAATAAGGAGGAGATACTGTACACCATATGAAAGGCTCATCTCCATTCCTCATTATAACATCATAGTACCAACAAATGAGGAGGAGATACTGTACACCATATGAAAGGCCCATCTCCATTCCTCAGTATAACATCATAGTACCAACAAATGAGGAGGAGATACTGTACACCATATGAAAGGCTCATCTCCATTCCTCAGTATAACATCATAGTACCAACAAATGAGGAGAAGATACTGTACACCATATGAAAGGCCCATCTCCATTCCTCAGTATAACATCATAGTACCAACAAATGAGGAGGAGATACTGTACACCATATGAAAGGCCCATCTCCATTCCTCAGTATAACATCATAGTACCAACAAATGAGGAGGAGATACTGTACACCAGCGGTGTCCAACAGGCCACCTGCTGCGGCCCGCTCTTCTCCCCGAGATTCCTCAATGCAGAGCGCCAGCGGAGCAATTGTGTCCCACACTGAGCCCTATCTTAAGGAATGCAGGCATGATTCGTGCTATGGGCGCCATGCCTGCTCCCTCATATAGTGCCCGCCAATGCTCTCTCCTCTGTCCCCGCTGGGCTGGCGCTGCCTCAGTCACAGCTCAGACCTCACAGATCGCGGCGACTGAAGCAAGCAGAGTGTGCATGGTACCCGCATACACGGAGTACGTCACATGCGGAAGGGACATTATTAGTCACTTCCGCATGTGAAGATCAGCCGCGCAGGTACTATGCGCACTCTGCTTGCTTCAGTCGCTGGATCTGTGAGGTCTGAGCTGTGACTGAGGCAGCGCCAGTCCAGCGGGGACAGAGGAGAGAGCATTAACGGGCAGCGCTGATCTGAGGTGACATGCAGGTTGGAGGCACTGGACACCTCAACTGGGGGGGCACCTCTTGCTATCTAACTTTGGGGGACACCTGTCACTACCTCATCTGGGTAGACACCTGTCACTACCTGATCTGGGGGGACATCTGTCACTACCTCATCTGGGGGACACCTGTCACTACCTCATCTGGGGGGACATTTGTCACTACCTCAACTGGGGGGGGGGCACCTGTCACTACCTCATCCGGCCGCAGCATCACCGCCAGCCCGGCCACAGCATTAGGGCTGATCGGAACAGCTGAATTCCGATTTCGTCGAAATTTCGTGTACCGCATGCGAAAACCGAATTTCGTGTTCTGAATTTTCGTGTTCCGAGTGCATTTCTATTGAAGTCAATAGTGCCAACTTCTGCGGTTAATTGTAAAGCCCCTGTACATGCTATCATCACCAAATTTGGCATGTATAATAAGCAGATGAGTAGGATCATGGTAAAAAAAAAATTGTGAAAAGAGTTTTTTCTTATAGTTTTTGAGCAAATAGATTTCAAAGTTTCATCGGAAAAATGATTTTTAAACTGTGTAAAATGACACTGCTGCAGTACAGGTGCATTCTGAGTTCTGTATACATATTGTATACATTTCATGAAAACAGACAGCGTGGGGTCCCCCCTTCCAAGCCTCCTTAACTCCTTGTCTCCCATGCAGGCTGGGATAGCCAGAATGCGGAGTCCCGGCCACGTGGGGCTTCACACCCTGAGCTATACCAGCCCGCATGGTCCATGGTATGGGGGGGCTCTGGAGGAGAGGGGCGGTCAACCTCCCCCTCTCCCCCAGAGCCCTTGTCCAATCCATGGACAAGGGGCTCTTCCCCACCTCCGGAGCCCCAGGAGGAAGTGGGGGCCGCCAACGTCCTGGGGGGTTCATGGTGCCATCCGGGGTTCCCCTTTAACAAGTGGTTCCCAGAAGCCGCCCCCACCCCAGGAGAAATGAGTATAGGGGTACACGGTACCCCTTACCCATTTCAGCAGAGTTAAAAAAAAGTAATAAAAAAAGAAAAGAAAGAAAAAAGTCCTTTATTGTTCTAAATTAACCAGGGATACTTACCTTGCGAAAATCCCACGCCAGTATCCTTAGAAGTGGTCCCACGCCAGTATCCTCTTAGGACATCTCACCACCCTCCCACACCGACGAACTCCCGCCACTGAATGGTCACAGTCAGCCTCTGCATCTGTATAGCAGAGGCTATGAACACGAAAATGTTGCCTTTGAAACAAGAAATTTCAAAGGCAAACAGTGATGCGATCAAAATGGCCACTGGGAAATCCCGGAACGCTGGAGGCTACACTAGAGTGGCGAAACCAGCCATTTTTCACATAGATGGTGGGTCCAGGTGACCAGAGCAGGAGGTGCCCTGGTCCCCTGGACCCACCTATTTATGTGAAATAACGCTCAGTCTGACTCTCTTAGGTGGCCTCTGGGGAACGGGAATTCCCCAGCAGCCATTTTGTTTATGACACTGTTTGCCGAAAATTCTTGTTTTAGCAAACAATTTTCGTGTTTCTAGCTTATGCAATACAGATTGCAGAGGCTGTCTATAGCCATTCAGCCCTGGGAGTTGCGCGGGTGCGTGGGACCACCCCTGAGGATACTGGCGTGGGACCACTCCTGAGGATACTGGCGTGGGATTATTGTAAGGTAAGTTTTCCTGGTTAATCCAGAGCAATAAAGGACTTCTTTCGTTGTCGTGTTTTTATTTCTTTTTTTAACTCTCTGCTGAAATGGGTATGGGGTACTGTGTACCTCTATACTCATTTCTCCTGGGGAGGGGGCGGCTTCCGGAGTCTGCTTGTTAAAGGGGACCCCCGGATGGCACCATGAACCCCCCAGGACGTCGGCGGCCCCCATCTCCTCCTGGGGCACCGGAGGTGGGGAAGAGCCCCTTATCCATGGATTGGACAAGGGCTCTGGGGAGAGCGGGAGGTTGGCCGCCCCTCTCCTCCAGAGCCCCCCCATACCATGGACCATGCGGGCTGGTATAGCTCAGGGTGCAAAGCCCCACGTGGCCGGGACTCCGCATTCTGGCTATCCCAGCCTGCATGGGGGACAAGAGGTTAACCATCCTGGCGGTATGGACGAGCTCAGCTCGTCCATTACCGCCGGAGGCTGGCGCTCAGGCCCTGCTGGGCCGATTTGGATGAAATAAATAGCAGCACACGCAGCCGGCACTTTGCCAGCCGCGTGTGCTACCCGATCGCCGCCTCAGCGCGGCGATCCGCCGCGTGCAGCGGCGAAAGAGGGTCCCCCCAGCCGCCCGAGCCCAGCTTAGCCGGAACAAACAGTTCCGGCCAGCGCTAAGGGCTGGATCGGAGGCGGCTGACGTCAGGACGTCGGCTGACTTCCATGACGTCACTCCGCTCTTCGCCATGGCGACGAGGTAAGCAAAACAAGGAAGGCTGCTCATTGCGGCCTTCCTTGTTTATTGTGGTCGCCGGAGGCGATCAGAATGACGCTTCCGGAGCGCCCTCTAGTGGGCTTTCATGCAGCCAACTTTCAGTTGGCTGCATGAAACAGGTTTTTTTTAATTTAAAAAAAACTCTCCCGCAGCCACCCTGGCGATCTTAATAGAATGCCAGGGTGGTTAAGGAGGCTTGGGAGGGGGGACCCCACGCTGTCTGTTTTCATGAAATGTATACAATATGTATACAGAACTCGGAATGCAGTAACCTGTACTGCAGCAGTGTCATTTTACACAGTTTAAAAAACATTTTTCCTATGAAACTTTAAAATCGTTTAATTCAAAAACTATAAGGTCTTTTCACAATTTTTTTTTTACCATGTTCCATCTGCTTAAAGCCAATGGGTACCACATTAAAAATAAAAAAGTCAGATACTCACCTAAGGAAAGGGAAGGCTCGGTCCTAATGAGCCTTCCCTCTCCTCTCCCGGTGCCCTCGGTGCTGCGCTTGCTCCCCCGTTCGTGTCCGCCGCCGCAGGGACTTCGGAGGTCTTCGGGAGCACTCGGGCTTCCGAAGACGGCCGCTCCATACTACGCACGTGCGAGTGCGTCATAGAGGGCGCTCGCGCATGCGTAGTATGGAGCGGCCCGTCTTCGGGAGCCCGAGTGCTCCCGAAGGCTTCCGAAAGCTCCCTTCGGCATGCGAAAGTGGCAGTATTTGACCGAACTGGTCGAATACTGCCACGGGGGATCCTGCGCGGGACCGGGCACCGGGAGAGGAGAGGGAAGGTTCATTAGGACCGAGCCTTCCCTCTCCTTAGGTGAGTATCCGACTTTTTTATTTTTGAAATGGTAAACACTCACTTTAATATACATGCCAAATTTGGTGATGATAGCATGTAAGGGGGCTTCACAATTAACCACGGAATTTAGCACTATTGACTTCAATGTAAACGCGAATTCGGTACTCGGAATTGCCAAATTTTCGAGTTTCGAGTGCTTACTCGGAACTGCCAAATTCCGATGGCAAACTCGAAATTCGGAATCCAAAAGCTCAGCCCTACACAGCATCACTGCAAGGCCTTTCAGCCCACACATCATCCCCAATCTGGCCAGAAACAGTATTGCCAGGCAAGCCAGGCACAGCAGCCAGTAGAGGAGAATTTAGAAGCCAGGTGAGAGGTGTCTACCATATTCTGGGGGCATTCTGCCTATTTATGTGAAATGCTGTCTATTTATGTGCCTCATGACTGCTGAATTTGTCGTGTTGGGGACCTCATGATTTTTTTGGGGGGCCTCAAGATTGCTGAATGTGTCTTGTTGGGGGCCTCATGATTGCTAAATTTGTCTTGTTGAGGGCATCATGATTGCTGAATGTGTGTTGTTGGAGACCTCGTGATTTGTTGGGGGCCTCATGATTGCTGAATTTGTCTTGTTGGGGGCCTCATGATTTGTTGGGGGCCTCATGATTGCTAAATTTGTCTTGTTGGGGTCACATGAATGCTAACTGCGAGACTATGGGAAAAGCTGAATCATCATCATATGAGACAATAGCATTAAACCTACTTTTTTAGCTATATAAACGAAAAATAAAACTGGGAGGTTCTAAAAAAAGAATACATTTTTCAAAAGTAGGATGGATGAAATTGTTTATCTTCACAGTTTATTTTCAACTTGGATTTTCCATAATGTTCATGTATGAGTTAAAACGTTTGTATGTAGTTTAAATTGCTTTTGCCACTCTGCGATAAAGTGACTTCTGGGTTGCAGTTTGGGCACTCAGCCTCCAAAAGGTTCGCCACCACTGTCCTAATCTAATGTCCCACATTGCTAAGTTCATGTAAATTTGTCTCCACCCATGGCCACACCCACATTCTGGTCCATGGCCACACCCATTTTTCGGCGCGGCGCATAACGGAACCCTCATGTTTTTTGGCGTGCGCCGCACAGCTTCACCGAAATCTTGAATTGCATTTTGTGGGAATCTGCTGCCAATTGCATTGCATTCTGTGAAAAGTGCTGCCAATATAATTGTCCTCTACTTGCATTTTCTTCCCGGGGGGGGGGGGGGCTGGGTTTGCGGCTCTAGCAAGAGCCTTTGGCCCTCCACCATGGGGTCTGAAAAAAAATGGCCCTCCATGCCTGTGAAGTTGGACAGCGAAAGGCCTATCTCCATTCCTCAGTATAACATCATAGTACCAACAAATGAGGAGGAGATACTGTACACCATATGAAAGGTCCATCTCCATTCCTCAGTATAACATCATAGTGCCAACAAATGAGAGGGAGATACTGTACACCATATGAAAGGCCCATCTCCATTCCTCAGTATAACATCATAGTACCAACACATGAGGAGGAGATACTGTACACCATATGAAAGGCCCATCTCCATTCCTCAGTATAACATCATAGCACCAACACATGAAGAAGAGGAGATACTGTACACCATATGAAAGACCCATCTCCATTCCTCAGTATAACATCATAGTACCAACAAATGAGGAAGAGATACTGTACACCATGTGAAAGGCCCATCTCCATTCCTCAGTATAACATCATAGTACCAACAAATGAGGAGGAGATCCTGTACACCATATGAAAGGCCCATCTCCATTCCTCAGTATAACATCATAGTACCAACAAATGAGGATGAGATACTGTAAACCATATGAGAGGCCCATCTCCATTCCTCAGTATAACATCATAGTACCAACAAATGAGGAGGAGATCCTGTACACCATATGAAAGGCCCATCTCCATTCCTCAGTATAACATCATAGTACCAACAAATGAGGATGAGATACTGTACACCATCTGAGAGACCTATCTCCATTCCTCAGCATAGCAGTATTTTGAAGGTAACTCATCGGTGTGTTTGTGTTGTCCTATGCTCTTTGACACTGGGGACTACTATACTATACAGACTATAGGATATGAAACAGTAACACATAACAGTAACCATTTGTCTCCAGCAGAGGGACAGGTTGTTGGGAGCACCATGGAAGGCCATCTGCTGTCATATCCAAATGACATTTTGAAAGATAACGGCATTGCAGAGCCTGGTGTCCATCACAGAGATCACAGTGCACATGGTAGTGTTGTCCGGATCATGAACGATTTGGATCTTTGATCCGAATCTCTTTAGAGAGTGGAATGGTTTAAAACAAAACATACCTATGTGTTAGAATGGCCCAGTCAAAGTCCAGATCTAAATCCAATCGAGAATCTGTGGCAAGATCTGAAAACTGCTGTTCACAAACACTGTCCATCTAATCTGACTGAGTTGGAGCTGTTTTGCAAAGAAGAATGGGCAAGGTTTTCAGTCTCTAGATGTGCAAAGCTGGTAGAGACATACCCTAAAAGACTGGCAGCTGTAATTGCAGCAAAAGGTGGTTCTACAAAGTATTGACTCAGGGGGCCGAATAATTACGCACACCCCACTTTGCAGTTATTTATTTGTAAAAAATGTTTGGAATGATGTATGATTTTCGTTCCACTTCTCACGTGTACACTTTGTGTTGGTCTTTCATGTGGAATTCCAATAAAATTGATGCATGTTTGTGGCAGTAATGTGACAAAAGGTGGAAAACTTCAAGGGGGCCGAATACTTTTGTAACCCACTGTATGTAAAGCGTATGATTACAGCATGTGGGTATTGTTTGCAAACAAACATTTCTGCTCTCTGCTCGTCCCTCCTCCCTTCTCTGTCCACTCCCTGCCCGTCTCTGTCCACCGTCTCCCCTTCTCTGTGTGTCCACCCCCTCCCCTTCTCTGTCCACCGCAAGGAAAGTCCTGTCCTGCTAGTAATTTCACCCCCCCGAATGCTTCCCTAGTAAATTGATCCGAGATTTGGATCAAAGATCCGGATCTTTTCAATGATCCGATTCGAATCATCCGAATCATTGAAAAGATCCGAACTTCCCATCTCCAGCACATGGAGGAACATCTCCCCCTACTGGTGAAGAGTCTTATGTGAAGCCACCAGTTGTCACTTTTGATATCCATCTACCATGTCACAGGGCCGGTACAGCAACTAATTTTTCAGACCTGAAGAAGTCTCATCAGAAATCACATCATGCCACACATACAGAAAATAAACCATTACCATGTGCTGATTGCAGCAAAAGTTTTAAATCTGCAACAACTCTTGCTGCGCACCAGAAGATGTACAAGCAGCCATTATCATGTTCAGAGTGTTGGAAATGTTTTAGATTTAAATCATGACTTGTTCTACATGAGAGAGTTCACACTGGTGGTGAAAGGCCATTTCCCTGTTCTGAGTGTGAGAAATCATTCAGTAGAAAGTCGGACCTCATTACTCACCTTAGCGTTCACACTGGTGAAAGGCCATATTCTTGTTCTGAGTGTGGGAAATCTTTCAAAACAGCACCACAGCTTGTAGCGCACCAAATAATCCACACCAGTGAGAAGCCCATCCTTATTCTCAGTGTGGGAAATCCTTCAGGACTAACCGTACATTTTTCATACACCAAACCGTTCACAGCAGGGATAAGCCCTTCCCTTGCTATGAGTGCGGAAAATCATTTAAAACCAAAGAGTATCTTCACTCGCACCACAAAGTTCATATTGGTGAAAAGCCTTTTTCCTGCTCTGAGTGTGGGAAGTCATTCCATTACAAAGCAGATCTTATTTCACACCAGATATGTCACACTGGTGAAAAAACTTTTTTTCTGTTCCGAATGTGGGAAATAATTTAGAAACAAAAGATACATTATTATTCATCAGAGACTTCACAATGGTGAAAGGCCCTTTCGTTGTTCGGAGTGTGGTAAATGTTTCATACAAAAGCAACACCTTCTTAGGCACAAGAAAGTGCACTAGCAGAACCTTTCTCTTTGATGTCCACTGTGTGATCAGACACTTTTTGAAAAGTAAAATAATTTTAGCTTGGACTGTTGCTTCATGTTATTTGAGTTGGGATCTGGAGTTTGCCTAAGCTAGTGAGGTTGGATGTTTCGCTCGTACTATGCGTGAACTTATAATGTATTTACGGTTCTCACTATTGTCTGCATTGCACTCTATATACAGCACCACTGAAGATGCTGGGACTATATAAATAAAACAATAACAATGAACAACATTTTTACTAAAATTGGACTTCAGTAAGCAGAGGTGTGTACTTTTATTAGAAAATAGTTTGATTAAAGAGTAATGAAAGGGACATGATGAGATAAATATGTATATGTGCAGTCCTAATCCTTTTTTAGATCTAGGCAGTGTCTCTTTTTTTTGTAGTAAGGGTTAAGTATCCAAGCTCTAAATGACAGCATCTCTGCGTTGATAATTACCTAGAGGTTGTAAAACTCTCTGTGGCTGAGACAAATACACCAAGAAACAGATAACAGGTTCAGTGGTTTAGGATTTGTCTGTATAGGAGCTAAAAAGGTACCTAAGGCAGTCAAAAGCTATAGATTGTGGGACAGCTGGTAAGCAGTTTTTAAAAACACTGTGCCAAAGGGGGACAGAAGTAGAAGGGGAACTACTGGGGGAGAAGCCCCTATTGCCACAGGGGGCCCCAGCTGGAGGACATGGAGACCACAAGGATAGCAAGGCAGGCAGGTGAAGAGGGGCTACACATACAAAGGGAGGGACATGGCTGTATGTGAGTATATAAGTATGCTGAGGTGACATGGTCACTGCCGTGGGAAAAGGAAGGATGTCACCATGGCCACACTTATGATGATCCCTGGCAGTGAGGGACACCATGGGGAGTGAACATGGAGGATCCCCATTGAAATCTTGCTGAGGTGCCCCATGATATGTGTTTAGCTCCTGTGCTGAACTCTAAAGGCTCATACACACATCAGACTATAGTCTTTGGAAAATGAAAGATCACAGACCAATCTTACCACCCTTCATGTAGTATGAGAGCCATACCTACACAGTCTATTCTATGGAGCTGAACTCCCCATCAGAAAAAAATCTTTGCAAGATGCTGCACAGACACAAAAGATCAGTATCTGCAAAAGATCTGTTCCTGCCAAAGATCCGTTCCTGCAAATTGCATTCATAGTCTATGAGATCTGCAGATCATCATACACACCTTGTCTAACTGACATTCATCTGCAGATCAGATAATCATCTACAGATCTGAAAATCCATCCTGGTGGATCTGATCTGCAGATGAATGTCGGTTAAACAAAGTGTGTATGATGATCTGCAGATATCATAGACTATGAATGCATTTTGCAGGAATGGATCTTTTGCAGGAACAGATCTTTTGCAGATACTGATCTGTTGCATGTGTACAGCATCTGTGTGTGCAGCATCTTGCAAAGATTTTTATCTGATGGGGAGTTTAGCTTTATAGAATAGACTGTGTAGGTATGGCTCTCATACTACATGGAAGGGGGTAACATTGGTCTGTGATCTTTCATTTTCCAAAGACTATGGTCTGATGTGTGTATGGGCCTTTAGGTTGAATACACACATCCAGTTTTCCACTCCCATGTAATATAAGAGCCAACAGATTTTGAATGCTATGAACAGATTGTGTATTTAAGCTCTTATACTACATGGAAGTTGTAAAATTAGCCAATGATTGGCCAATAAAAATCGGATGTGTGTACAAACCCTAAACCTGAATCCAGTAGGAAATCTGGCCTGGAAGGAGAAAGCATCAGGATCATGTACAGCGTATGGTGGACTGCAAAACTGTGGACTTCAACCCGGTGACCTTCTCCACCAGCTTTGGTACTGAACTGCGGTGTACGGCATACTCCGGGTTTTCCGAATGAGGAAACATGGATTTGAACACCAACACTGCAGCATGGCACTTATATGTATATGCCTACATCTCAATTGGAGAACAAGGAGCGCTGCAGTTTGTATTTTTCCCACAAGATGGCAGTCACAGCTACGGCAAGTAGACTGAACAATACAATTGGTGGATGAGGTGTAGATAAACAGCTTGGAATTAATTTGGCTAAACAAATGTAGGAGCTGTAAAAATTATTTTATCCCATTAATCAACTTTTCTGTAAAAGAGCGTTGTACAGTGCTACCCAATGGTTGACGAGGGCCACAGGCAGGAAAAGGTGGAGCATTAAGACAGGAAGTAAAAAGTTAGCTGGAGGAAGTAAAGAGAAGACATTGCTGGCACTGGCAGCACAGGAGGTAATGAGATTATTTGACATTCACACCCACTGAGTTTGGGCTCAGGGTGATGCTGCTTAGCAGCTCTCAGATTTGAGCAAATAACTTGTTAAATATGCAGATTCATAGTAGGGGGCAGAATGTTCCTCTGGAACAAGAAAAACACCTAAAGTTGAATTTACAACTCCTTTCTAGTTGCATGCAATCGTTGGAATCAAGTAATAAATAGAATGTATAGGAATATGCATATATATAGGAATCAAGTGGCATTGCCCATCCTGGAGAACCTCTCTCTTTGCTTGTACTTGCAGTATTCAGTTTTTCAACAGTCCAAACACCACCCTAGAAGAAATGTGCCTGGGAAATAGGAAAGTTAGAGTGACAGGATAGTCTCCACCTCTGCCTCCATCCACCACATGATATTCTTTGGGATTATTCCTCAGAGTTGCCAAATCACCCCTATAAATACTGACAAGTCTAAGGTATACTGGTTTTGAGGCTACTTAGACATAATCAGTGCCTAAACTGTGTCCCCCATAGGGCGTCTCAGCTTCCCAGTGTCCCCATAGTGTGTCCCAGCTTCCCAGTGTCCCCCATAGTGCGTCTCAGCTTCCCAGTGTCCCCATAGTGTGTCCCAGCTTCCCAGTGTCTCCATAGTGTGTCCCAGCTTCCCAGTGTCCCCATGGTGTGTCCCAGCTTCCCAGTGTCCCCATGGTGTGTCCCAGCTTCCCAGTGTCCTATGTAGTGTGTCCCAGCTTCCCAGTGTCCCTATAGTGTTTCCCAGCTTCCCAATGTCCCCATAGTGTCTGCCAGCTTCCCAGTATTCCCCATAGTGTGCCCCAGCTTCCCAGTGTCTCCATGGTGTGTCCCAGCTTCCCAGGGTTGCCATAGTGTATCCTAACTTCCCAGGGTCTCCAAGGTGTGTCCCAGCTTCCCAGGGTCGCCATAGTGTGTCCCAGTTTCATAGTGTCCCCACAGTGTGTCCATAGTTTTTTCTCGGTTTCCAGCACTACTCATAAGATTATCAAGCGTTCCCAAGTAAGTAACCATAGCCTATGCTCATCTCTGTGGTATCTGCCCGCTCAGAGGACACTGTAGGGACTAGCTTTGCTGTGTCCCTTTGATCCTACATCAAGCAATGTGTGACAACTGAAAAAATACTCATCTGGATACTATCCAGACTCATAATGTCACAACACAGCGCCCCCTATCTGACAGGTGGCACCTATGGGTGGAAGCTGTGTGCACATTGTTTCTCACAGTACTTACTTTGTTATTACTCTACAGGGAGGAGTGTCTTGTACAGATCACATGACCTCATCAGTGAGGATGGAAGAAAATCAGAATCATGTGACTAAGAGGTTATGTCAGGATGCCCCTGTCTGTTTTTCAATGCAGGAGGTGCAGTATTTAAAAGAATACAAGGACACCATAATGGAGAATCAGACATGCCTCACATCACCAGGTAAGAGAAGAGTTCCATTTCTTTTAAAAGAGAGATCAGTACAGAGGGTCCAACTAGATCTTCCATTATCTGATAATCACATAGGGGCAATGTATTTAGTCAGTGTGTGTCTTTCCTACAGATGGATCCACTAATGGAAACCTACCAGAGAGATATACAGGTCCCCTTTATTCCCAGGATTGTCCACAGGAAGATTCAACCATCTCCCACCATTATCCGGTACATGGAACTAATACTGTGATTGTTCTGTCCTAATTATTCATGATGAGCATGTGTAAAATAGTAATTATAACATTGTGAATTTAGGTTGAAGGTCTGATGTCTATGAAAATTGAGGTTAAAAAGGAAGAAGAGGAGATGTATGTTAGTGGTTATCAGTACACAAATGAGTGTGAAATGATGAAGACAATAAAAAAGGAAGAAGATGATACATATGTGAGGCATGATCAACAGACTACGGAGGAGGGCAACATGATGGGGACAATCAAAAATGAAGAGACGTATGTGAAGAGTGATCTGCAATCTATGGAGGAGGGTAACTTGGTGAGGACATTTAAAGAGGAAAAAGAAGAGACATATATAAAGGGTTATCAACCATCCATGAAGGACAGTGAAATGACGGTCATTGTTAAACAAGAGGAATCTATTAGATATATCATCACAGGTAAGTAATACATACCAAATGCAAAAAAACAAATTCACATTTATTTTTAAACCTACAAGGTTAAAAGAGCCACAAGGTGAGAGATATACGGAGGCTGACATAATTATTTCCTTTTAAACAATACCAGTTGCCTGGCATCCTGCTGATCCTCTGCCTCTAATACATTTTACCTTAGACCCTGAACGAGCATGCAGATCAGATGTTTCTGACTGTATTAGCTGCATGCTTGTTTCAGGTGTGTGATTTAGACACTACTGCACTCAAATAGATCAGCAGGACTGCCAGGCAACTGGTATTGTTAAAGAGACTCTGAAGTGAATACAATTTGCCATTTGTACCTTGTAGTTCACTTCAGAAGTTTCAGCAGAGGTAAACCAAAACAAGGGGTATAGACCCCCCAAATCCCGGGCAAACATCCACGACCATCTTGGTCATGGATTGTGCTGCCCTGAGAGGCAGAGCTTTCTGCTGTAGCTCTGCCTCTCCCCATGTCAATCGCTGTGCGGATCTCCGCCTCTCCCCGCCCCTCTCAGTGAAGGAAGAGTGCGAGGGGCAGGGAGAGGCGGCGATTGACATCAGTAGAGGCTGAGCTACCGCAGAAAGCTCTGCCTCTTTCAGGAAGCGCTGCCAGGATTGCCCCCTGGAGATTTGGGGGGTCTAAAGCCCTCGTTTTGCGGCGGGGACACATCGGTTTACCTCTGTTGAGACTTTTGAAGCGAAATACAAGGTAAAATGGCAAATTTATTCGCTTCAGAGTCTCTTTAAAGAGAAATAAATATCAGCCTCCATATGTCTCACACTTCAGGCTCCTCTTAAAGGGAACCTTAACTGAGAGGGATATGGATGTTTTCTTTTAAACAATACCAGTTGCCTGGCTATCCTGATCTCTTTGGCTGTAGTAGTGGCTGAATGACACACCTGAAACAAGCATGCAGCTAATCCAGTCTGACTTCAATCAGAGCGCCTGATCTGCATGCTTGTTGAGGGGCTGTGGCTAAAAGTATTAGGGACACAGGATCAGCAGGAGAGTCGGGCAACTGGTATGATTTTAAAAGGAAAAATCCATATCCTTCTCAGTTTAGGTTCCCTTTAAGAGAAGCAGACTGATGGTGCAAACGCATTTTCAGTCTTTTTAGGACTTTATAAGTGAGAGAATTTTGGCACATCTCCATATCATTCCTTCAGATGAGTTTGGTAATGGTAGTAGATTAGAAAAAGTAAGATGCTGCCTGCATTTGTAAAGAGTAATTCTGTCTACTGTAAGCTACTGTAGTTAAAGGAAACCAGAGATGAACGCTTTGGCACAAAATAAACATATCCCCACAATAAACAATAAAAATATACTATGCCTGTTATTTTCTCCTCTCTGGTGTGCCGTTTTTTTGTGTTGTTTTTTTTTTTTTTCTTTTTTTACTAAAACTCCATGCAAAACATCAGAAAAGCATATTATTTAGTGGGCTGTGTGCAAAATGAAATAACCATTTCTAAAAACCTCTTATGACTAAAGGTGGCCACACATGATACAACAAAATGATCCAATTTTACGGCAATTCGATAAAAACGATTGGATCTCCTGAAGAAGTCGAAAGCTTTTTTTTCATTCAACTGAAAAATCCGGATTTACCATTTTCTTCGATTTTTATCGATCCGGAATGCCCGATATTTTTCTTCAATCACTCTAAAGATTGTATGGTGTGTGTTAGATTGTCAATTTATTAATATACAAACCCTACCAATTTTGTCAGAGTTTACAATCATTTTTATCATAATTGGGGAAAAATTAAACATGTGAGTGGTACATTGGTCATATTTTTGAAATGTTACAATCAGTCAGAAAAATTGATTGCAATTCTTAAATTGAACAGATATTTAAAAAAAATGTATGGTGTGTGGCCACCTTAACAAATATAGATAAAAAAAAACGTTTTTCAAATACCCTTACATTAGCAGCTCATCCCATCTCATCACAACTCTCTGTGATACTGCAAGTATACAGAAAGCGGAAAGTAGAGCCAGAAGGGGGCAGGATTGGGCTTAAAAAGACATCAGAGAAGACGGACTCAGCTATAATGATTCCTGAGCAAAGCCAGACTGAATGCTCAGTCGGGGGTTTTATCAGGGCTGATAACAAGCAGGCTAAGCAGTGAAGGAATAAAAAGAGAGAGCAGGGTAGGTTTTATCTCTAATGGTCCCATGATATATGGTAAAATACATGAAGATGCTTCGTCTCTGGTTCACTTTAAGAAATTTTGTTTTGTTTTCCTCAGTATAACATCATAGTACCAACAAATGAGGAGGAGATACTGTACACCATATGAGAGGCCCATCTCCAATCCTCAGTGTAACATCATAGTAACAACAAATGAGGAGGAGATACTGTACACCATATGAAAGGCACATCTCCATTCCTCAGTATAACATCATAGCACCTACAAATGAGGAGGAGATACTGTACACCATATGAAAGGCCCATCTCCATTCTTCAATATAACATCATAGTGCCAACAAATGAGGAGGAGATACTGTACACCATATGAAAGGCCCATCTCCAATCCTCAGTGTAACATCATAGTAACAACAAATGAGGAGGAGATACTGTACACCATATGAAAGGCCCATCTCCATTCTTCAATATAACATCATAGTGCCAACAAATGAGGAGGAGATACTGTACACCATATGAAAGGCCCATCTCCATTCCTCAGTATAACATCATAGCACCAACAAATGAGGAGGAGATACTGTACTCCACATGAAAGGCCCATCTCCATTCTTCAATATAACATCATAGTGCCAACAAATGAGGAGGAGATACTGTACATCATATGAAAGGCCCATCTCCATTACTCAGTATAACATCATAGTATCAACAAATGAGGAGGAGATACTGTACACCATATGAAAGGCCCATCTCCATTCCTCAGTATAACATCATAATTCCAACAAATGAGGAGGAGATACTGTACATTATATGAAAGGTTCATCTCTATTCCTCTATGTAACATCATAGCACAAACAAATTAAGAGGAAATACTGTACATCATTATTAAAGGAGAATCTTCATTCCTCAGTATAACATAGAACCAAAAAACGAGGAGGAGATATGGTACACCATATGAAAGGCTCAGCTCCATTACTGAGTATAATATCATGGTCTCTGGAGATGAAAAAGAGATAGGAGCATCTCCATTCCCTGGCATAAGAATGTAATCAATGTACAATGTTCTGCAACATGGCATAGCTGGTTTGGTTGTAACTGTTGTATGACAGTTCGGTGTCTGGTGACTGCTAGGCCATCATGCATGACTCCTGCCTGAAGAACTTGAAACGGATGCATATTTCAGTAACCCTTTTCTTCCAGCAGGGGAGGACAGTGTCGGGAGCACCTTGAAGGGACATCGTAGGTCACATTCAAATGATGCAGAAAAAGATGACATCATGCAGTGTTGCGTTGTTGCTGAAAACTACCATCATAGAGGTTACAGGGGAGATGCAGAATCTGCTCCTTGTAGTGCTGGGGAAGTTTATGAGAAGTCATATCCAGACCCCAAGATGGGCTTTAAATTGAACTCACAATGTCAGAGACATCAGAACATTCCCCCTGTAGAATCAGGATCTACTTCATGTGCTGAATGTGGGAAATCATTTAGCACTAAGTCGTACCTTGCTAAACATCTGACAGTCCACCTTGATGACAGTCTCTATCCTTGTCATAAGTGTGGTAAATCGTTTAAAACTGTGATGCAGTTTACCGTACACCAAAAAATTCACATCAGTGAAAGGCGCTTTCATTGTTCAGAGTGTGGGAAATCATTCAGAACAAATCAAGAACTTATTAGTCACCAAAGAGTTCACACTGGCGAGAGGCCCTATCTTTGTTCAGAGTGTGGGAAATTATGCAGATCAAAGTCAGAACAAGTCAGACACCAGAGGGTTCATACTGGAGAGAGACCCTATCCTTGTTCTGAGTGTGGGAAGTGTTTTAAAACAGCAGCAGATCTTCGTACACACCAAAAAATCCATACTGGTGAGAGGCCATATCAGTGTTCTGAATGCAGTAAATCGTTCAAATTAAGGTCACAACTTGTTATTCATCAAAGAGTTCACACAGGGGAGAGGCCCTATGCTTGTACTGAGTGTGGGAAAACATTCACAAAAAATCAAGAACTTGTCAGTCACCAGAGACTTCACACTGGTGAGAGGCCCTATTCATGTGCCGAGTGTGGGAAGTGGTTCATTAGAAAGTCGAATCTTCTTAAACACCGGAGAGTTCACACAGACGAGAGGCCCTTTCCTTGCTCTGAGTGTGAGAAAGCGTTCAAAACAAACTCGCATCTTCTTAATCACCAGAGAGTCCACACCGGGGAGAGGCCCTATCCTTGTTCTGAGTGTGAGAAATCTTTCAAAACAAACTCGCATCTTGTAAAACACCAGAAAACACACCAATAAAAAACCCATTTCTGGCTCCAGGTGGAAAATCATTTAATGTAAAAAATATTCTCTATTTACACCAAAATGGTCACAGCAGTCAAAATCCTCTGATGTGTGGTGGACATGGAAAATCCCTTATACTCGATTCTAATCTCACTGAACATCAGACAATTCACTTTGGACAAAAGCCCTTTTCCTGTATTGAGTGTGGGAAGTCCTTCAGATCAAAAAGTTGTCTTATTACTCACTAAAGTGAATCCAATGAGTAAGCACCGTCTTCCATAAATATAGCTCTTTTATTAAGGTTTCAGATCATCATAAAAGCAGGAGGGGATCTCTATCTAATTTAGTATATACTTCACCATCAGACAGTTGTTTCAAAATTTCTAAATGGTAATAATCACTATTTAATACAACTACTGCTCCCCCTTTGTCCGCCGGGCGAATTGTAATCTGATCATTTTTCTGCAATGCTTTGAGCGCCTCCCTCTCTCCCTGAGATAAATTAGAAGTAATCCGAGGAGAGTCCCTTGAACACCTATCCTCCAGCTGTGTTATATCCTCCTTTACTCTAGAAGTGAAGAGATCAATGGCAGGATGACTTGGAGGATTGAAACTACTCTTATTGCGCAAGCCCAGAGGTTTAATAGACAGTTCTGTGATTTCTTCTGTGGTATGTGATCCCGGCCATCTCGGTACACACCGAGCTGGCTGCCGGAGCTCTGTAGGTGGGCGGGGTGGAATTCCCTGCACGACCAGAGCGTCTGGTTGCCAGGATACGCATGGACGCGATTGCCGCTGAGTTGATGCGGAAGCGGCGTCGCGTCATACTACACGTGATGGATCACGTGGGTTTGTTTAGAGAGGAAGACGGAGGGTGTCGCCGCATCCATCCTATTGCGTGTCGGATGACAGCGTAAGTTTTCCGCATTGATGCGGAGGGGGTTGACTTTAGTTGTACACACTCTTTGAGGGGTGGGGATAGTGCTGAATTTAAATATTGGGCTGGTAGTTCTCCACCAGGTCCGTCTGTGGCCCCATGCTTCTGATTGGCTGTATCCTGATCACCTGATCTATGTGTTTGGTATAAAATGGAGTCTGTATTGGTTTGTATTGTGGATGACATGCTTTAACAGCTTGAAAAAGGGCAGTCTGCCCGAAACAGCGGAGCTGTCGCTGGTTGCTTGATCCTCCTGCTTTTATGATGATCTGAAACCTTAATAAAAGAGCTATATTTATGGAAGACGGTGCTTACTCATTGGATTCACTTTTTGGAAGGACACCCATAGTGCAAGGGTGACTGGAGTGGAGAGCACGTCACTTTTCCTCGGTCCACCACAGGTGCTTGCTATATATTGCTTGGGCTTATTACTCACTAAAGACATCACATTACTGAATATGGGAAATGGTTTAAAGCGGACCTGAATTCAGAATTTCCTCTTTGCTCTAAAAGCAACCTTTAAATAAAAAAAAACAAAACATTTCTTTGGTACAGCTGATACAAATCCTGCAATAAATCTGCAGTGTGTCTGCTTTCATGGAAGCAGACATAGGGTTAACATCCTGTGTTTACAAATTAGCTGCTCTGCTGAGGCAGCCAGCTGACACAGCTGAGAGAGCAAATTACAGTTGTGATTTGTCACAGATGAGGGGGAATTAGACAAGCTAAACGCTCTAAATACACACAGGGTGCATTTGCCTCTGTTTTCCTTCTTTCCTGATTCTTTTTTTACATACAAAACTACTGTAAGTTACATCAACATAGGGAAAAAAGTACATTTATACTTTTACATTTATATGTATGTAATACATTTTTATGTTCTTTTATGCAATATATAATATGCTGGTCCTGAAGAAGAGTTATTCAACACACTAATTTAGCAACAATTAAATCAATATGGTATGATTCAGAATTAAAAAAAATGTAAGGGATCAGGGGACTTATGCATCTTAAGGAGACCAGCCGCAATTTGGAACAGCTTATTCTGAGTACTGTTTTGCTTGCTGGGTCTGAAAATGGTTATTGATGAGGTGCAGGGAACCTGTGAGAAAGCACAACAAGCAGAAGACCAGGATGGAGGCAGAGAGTGGGCAGCAGAGGAGGACGGATGGAAGACGCAGCCCTGGAGGAGATAAGACTCCAGCACAGGAAGTGAGAAAACATGACAAGCAGAAGACAAGGATGGAGGCAGAGAGTGGGCAGCAGAGGAGGACGGATGGAGGACACAGCCCTGGAGGAGGTAAGACTCCAGCATAGGCAGCAAGAAAACATGACAAGCAGAAGACCAGGATGGAAGCAGAGAGTGGGCAGCAGAGGAGGACGGATGGAGGACACAGCCCTGGAGGAGGTAAGACTCCAGCACAGGCAGCAAGAAAACATGACAAGCAGAAGACCAGGATGGAGGCAGAGAGTGGGCAGCAGAGGAGGACGGATGGAGGACACAGCCCTGGAGGAGGTAAGACTCCAGCACAGGCAGCAAGAAAACATGACAAGCAGAAGACCAGGATGGAGGCAGAGAGTGGGCAGCAGAGGAGGACGGATGGAGGACACAGCCCTGGAGGAGGTAAGACTCCAGCACAGGCAGCACTGCTGAGCTACTCTGCATGTGGAGTAAGACTCAGAGGATGACTTGAAACAGAGTGGCAACGGAGTAAAAACGGATCGACCAGTGATCAGATCTGTTTTCACGGATCCGTTTGCCACTCCAACGCAAGTGTGAACCGGGCCTTATGGCAGCACAGGAGCCCCTCCCATGATGCTGTGCATATGAGTAATGGGCGGCATAATGACATCTTCACACTGCTCAGTACTGATATATACTCTCTCTCTCTCTCTCTCTCTCTCTCTCTCTCTCTCTCTCTCTCTCTCTCTCTCTCTCTCTCTCTATATATATATATATATACTAGCCGACCCGCGGCGTAGCATACGCCGCATAAGAGGGTAGAGGGCAGGGAGGGGGTATTGGGCACAGCGGCGGGGAGGGGGGTTGGACCCCCCCTCAACTAGGTCCCCCATGTGTGCTCTGCCACCAGCTTAAGCTCAGCAGGAACCCCCCCCTCTCACCTGGGTCCCCCATGTGCACTCCCCCTCCAGCTTAAGCTCAGCAGGAACCCCCCCCCCCTCTCCTGGGTCCCCATGTGCGCCCCCCCCTCCTGCTTACGCACAGTAGCAGCCACCACTATTAGTAAGAGGCAGCGGGCGGGGATGACTCACCTCTTCCGTATTCCATCATGCGTTCCACTGTCGTCACTTCCTGCAATGCCACACACTGTATTGGTGTAATTTGCCTTTTTAAAACAGAAGGAAATTTGCAATAATTCAGCTATAAGTTAACATTTGTGGTTACCCACAATGCACTGCTACTAAATATGCAAATTACCCCTTTTCCCCCTTGGTAAGCCAAGCAAGCATCCAAAGCTGCTGGTGTATAGCAAGCATATAGCTTTAAATTTTACACAGTCATAGCAAACCTACATGTAGACAGCCTGTTTCAGACTTTTGGTCCTCATCAGTACATAGCAGGGATCAATAAGGCTGTATGAGATAGGGCTTGGACCAGTACAACAGAGTAACCAAGTAGCTCAGGGTGACCCAAACCATTCGGAATGTATAGGGAGATAAAAGGGACCAAAAAGACCTCCTACTAAAAAAAGCAAAGCTTGGTGTAATTTGCCTTCCTAAAACAGAAGGAAATCTGCAATAATTCAGCTATAAGTTAACATTTGTGGTTACCCACAATGCACTGCTACTAAATATGCAAATAATTCTTTTCACCCTTAGTAAGCCAAGCAAGCATCCAGCACCACTGGTGTATAGCAAGCATATAGCTTTAAATTTTACACAGCCATATCAAACCCACATGTGACATCCTGTTTTAGACTTTTGGTCCTCATCAGTACATAGCAGGGATCAATAAGGCTGTATGAGATAGGGCTTGGACCAGTACAACAGAGTAACCAAGCAGCTCAGGGTGACCCAAACTACTAAGAATGTATTGGAGGATAAAAGAGACCAAAAAGCCCTCCTACTAAAAAAAGCAAAGCTTGGTGTAATTTGCCTTCTTAAAACAGAAGCAAATCTGCAATAATTCAGCTATAAGTGAACATTTGTGGTTACCCACAATGCACTGCTACTGAATATGAATATTATCTCTCTTTGCCCTTGGTTTGATATGGCACTACTTCTTCTTCTTGCTTGGACCAGCCCCTTCTTCTTGCTTGGACCGGCCCTGGGGGCAGGACGCTACTTCTTCTTCTTGTTTGAAGGTTGAGGCACTTACTCTATTTTATATATATATATATATATATTCATTGTGTATTTTGTTATCAATCTGATTGCTATTTTTATTTCTTTGTCCTTTAACCTTCCTGGCGGTAAGCCCGAGCTGAGCTTGGGCTATGCCGCCGGAAGGCACCGCTCAGGCCCCGCTGGGCCGATTTGCATAATTTTTTTTTTCCTGCACGCAGCTAGCACTTTGCTAGCTGTGTGCAGTGCCCGATCGCCGCCGCTACCCGCCGATCCGCCGCTATCCGTCGCGCCGCAGCCGCCCCCCCCCCCCCAGACCCCGTGCGCTGCCTGGCCAATCAGTGCCAGGCAGCTCTATGGGGTGGATCGGAATCCCCTATGACGTCCCCATGGCGACGGGGGAAGCCCTCCAGGAGATCCCGTTCTTTGAACGGGATCTCCTGATCGCTGATCGCCGGTGGCGATCGGAGGGGCTGGGGGGATGCCGCTGAGTTTTGTCTCGCTACATGAAAAAAAAAAAAATTAAAAAAAAAAGATTTGCTGCCCCCTGGCGATTTTTTAGCAAACCGCCAGGAGGGTTAATCTTACAATTTTCCATCTATGGCTGTCTGATGTCAGGAGGAAGAAGGGAGGGATTGGGGGTACATGAGAGTGAAGAGGTCCGATCTTCATCTAATTCTTATTTTTCTATTGTAGTTGGAAAATATATATGGGGGGGGAGGGGGGGCAGTTATCAGATTTCATATGGATCAGGAGTTTCTAGAGCAATGAATTTGGCGCCGGAAAATAACACAGAGCTCTGAATGTGAAGTGTTGAGTGTGGGAAGTGCTGAAGAGGAGTGTGAAGTGCTTCTGGAGCTGAGTGTGGTGAGGTGAGTGTGAAATGCTGAATGGGAGGTGCTATGACTTGGGTGTGAGTAGAGATGAGCGTAATGACTTAATTACGATTTCGCGAAATTTTGCGTAATTAGTGTAATTATGATTATGGCCGTAAGTACATAATCGTAATGAAGAAGGATTTCGCGAAATTCCGCGTAAGCGTAATTTTCACGTAATTTTCACATTACAGTGGGTATCGCGAAATTACGTTTGCCTTGCATGCAACCGTTTGTAAGCGTAGTTACATAACGTAATTTCGCGATAGTTCATATTACTGTAAGCGTTAATTTTCGCGTAGTTTTCGCGTTACGGAATGCTGAGTTGTTTTTCCTCCACGAATAATGCCCCTTGTTATGCCCAAATAACTCAATTTTAGTTTCATCAGTCCACAGCACCTTATTCCAAAATTAAGCTAGCTTGTCCAAATGTGCTTTAGCATACCTCAAGCGGCTCTGTTTTTGCTGTGGGCAGAGAAAAGGCTTCCTTCTTTTTATAGCTAACAAGTAATTACGAAATTCGCGAAATTACGAAGAAATGCGAAATTACGTTATGGTTTAATGCAAAATTACGTTATGGTTTAACGCGAAATTACGTTATGAACGAAACGCGAAATTACACGTTGAAAATTACGCTTACGGTATTTTCAGTTACGATTTTAATGGCAATTACGCTACCATAATTTCGCATCGTAATAGCAAATTTCGCATGCGTAATTATAGTAACGGGAAATTTCGAAAATTTCGGCTCAACACTAGGTGTGATGAGCTGAGTGCAAGAGATGAAGGTAAAGTGCTGAGTGCAAGGGCTGAAGGTAAAGTGCTGAGGGTAAAGGGTGGGGTGCTGAGAGTGAAGTGCTGAGGGCAGGGAGCCTATTGTAAAGTGCTGTGGATAAAATGCTGATTGCAGGAAGCTGAGTGTGAAGTTTTTAGTTTTGGAGCTCAGTGTGCGTAGCTTAGGGTAAAGTGCTGAGTTTGGGGAGCTGAGGGTAAAGTGCTGAATGCAGGGAGTTGAGAGTAAAGTGCTGAGTGGTGGGAGCTAAGGGTAAAGTGCTGTGGGTAAAGTGGGTGGGAGCTAAGAGTAAAGTGAGGAGCTGATGGTAAAGTTCTTAGTGCGGGGAGCTGAGGGTAAAGTGCTGAGGGTCAATGCCAGACAAAAAATCTTGTCCGTCCTGAAAACTGAAAAATACCAAATTTGTATAGTTTAAAAACTACACTTAGTGCATTTAGCTAAATAATTGCTGTGCTAGATCTGGGGAGATGTTTCTGTGTGCAGTAAGAGGATTACAGTCTCTCCTGGAAAACACTGTGAGCTGCAGTTTGTATTTCCTCCACAAGATGGCAGTCACCGCCCCGACAGACGAACACAGCAGAAGGCTTCTTCTAGTACCTACTTATCTATTATGGCAAATGGGAGGTGTAGAAACATGAAGGTGGAGCTGACACTAGGGGGTGGAGAATCCAGACAGGAAGTGATAAGCAATGAAAGGCGTTACTGGAACTGGCAGCAGGGGAGGTAATATAGCATTAATATTGTATTTTTCCCATGTGTCCCTATTAGCTGCTGCTACACACAGACTAGAAGCCTTGTAATAAGATGACGGGCTTATTCCTCTTTCCCAGTGTCCACACTTCTTAGGCTCTCCCTATCGCAATGTGCCCTACCCCCATTCCAGTATCACCCATCGTGTATTCCAGCTTCCCAGTGTTCCCCATAGCATGTCCCAGTCCCCCAGTCTCCCCCATACTGTGCACCAGCTTCCCAGTTTCCCTCATAGTGTGCCTCAGCTTCCCAATGTCCCTCATAGTGTGCCCCACAGCATGACCCAGCTTCCCAGTGTGTCCCCATAGCGTGTCCCAGCTTCCCAGTGTCCTCATAGTGTGTCCCAGCTTCCCAGTGTCCCCATAGTGGGTCCCAGCTTCCCAGTGTCTCCATAGTGTGCCCCAGCTTCCCAGTGTGCCCTATAGCATGTCCCAGTTCCCCCATAGTGTGCCCCAGTGTCCCCCATAGTGTATCCGAGATTCCCAGTGTCCCCATAGTGTGCCCCAGCTTCCCAGTGTCCCCATAGTGTGTCCCAGCTTCCCAGTGTCCTCATAGCGTGTCCCAGCTTCCCAGTGTCCGCATAGTGTGCCCCAGCTTCCCAGTGTCCCCATAGTGCAGGGGTAGGGAACCTTGGCTCTCCAGCTGTTATGGAACTACAAGTCCCACAATGCATTGCAGAAACCTGACAGCTACAGTCATGATTAATAAAGGCAAATGCATGCTGGGATTTGTAGTTTTATCACAGCTGGAAAGCCAAGGTTCCCTACCCCTGCCATAGTGTATCCCAGCTTCCCAGTGTCCCCATAGTGTATCCCAGCTTCCCAGTGTCCTCATAGCGTGTCCCAGCTTCCCAGTGTCCTCATAGCGTGTCCCAGCTTCCCAGTGTCCTCTTAGCGTGTCCCAGCTTCCCAGTGTTCCCCATAGTGTGTCCCAGCTTCCCAGTGTCCCCATAGTGTGTCCCAGCTTCCCAGTGTCTCCATAGTGTGCCCCAGCTTCCCAGTGTGCCCCATAGCATGTCTCAGTTCCCCCATAGTGTGCCCCAGTGTCCCCCATAGTGTGCCCCAGCTTCCCAGTGTCCCCATAGTGTGTCCCAGCTTCCCAGTGTCCTCATAATGTGTCCCAGCTTCCCAGTGTCCTCATAATGTGTCCCAGCTTCCCAGTGTCCTCATAATGTGTCCCAGCTTCCCAGTGTCCTCATAGTGTATCCCAGCTTTCCAGTGTCCCCATAGTGTATCCCAGCTTCCCAGTGTCTCCATAGTGTGTCCTAGTTTCCCAGCGTTCCCCATAGTGCGCCCCAGTGTCGCCATAGTGTGTCCCAGCTTCCCAGTGTTCCCCACAGTGTGTCCTAGCTTCCCAGTGTCCCCATAGTGTGTCCCAGCTTCCCAGTGTCCTCATAGTGTGTCCCAGCTTTCCAGTGTCTCCATGGTGTGTCCCAGCTTCCCAGTGTTCCCCATAGTGCGTCCCAGCTTCCCAGTGTTCCCCATAGTGTGTCCCAGCTTCCCAGTGTCCCCATAGTGTGTCCCAGCTTCCCAGTGTCCCCATAGTGTGTCCCAGCTTCCCAATGTCCCCATAGTGTGTCCCAGCTTCCCAGTGTCCTCATAGTGTATCCCAGCTTTCCAGTGTCCCCATAGTGTATCCCAGCTTCCCAGTGTCTCCATAGTGTGTCCCAGTTTCCCAGCGTTCCCCATAGTGCGTCCCAGTGTCTCCATAGTGTGTCCCAGCTTCCCAGTGTTCCCCACAGTGTGTCCCAGCTTCCCAGTGTCCCCATAGTGTGTCCCAGCTTCCCAGTGTCCTCATAGTGTGTCCCAGCTTTCCAGTGTCTCCATGGTGTTTCCCAGTGTTCCCCATAGTGTGTCCCAGCTTCCCAGTGTCCCCATAGTGTGTCCCAGCTTCCCAATGCCCCTATAGTGTGTCCCAGGTTCCCAGTGTCCCCATAGTGCTTCCCAGTGTTTCCCATAGTGCGTCCCAGCTTCCCAGTGTCCCCATAGTGTGTCCTAGCTTCCCAGTGTCCTCATAGCATGTCCCAGCTTCCCAGTGTCCTCATAGTGTGTCCCAGCTTCCCAGTGTCTCTATGGTGTGTCCCAGCTTCTCAGTGTTCCCCATAGTGTGCCCCAGCTTCCCAGTGTTCCCCATAGTGTGTCCCAGCTTCCCAGTGTCCCCATAGTGCTTCCCAGTGTTCCCCATAGTGCGTCCCAGCTTCCCAGTGTCCTCATAGTGTGTCCCAGCTTCCCAGTGTCCCCATAGTGTGTCCCAGCTTCCCAGTGTCCTCATAGCATGTCCCAGCTTCCCAGTGTCCTCATAATGTGTCCCAGCTTCCCAGTGTCTCTATGGTGTGTCCCAGCTTCCCAGTGTCCTCATAGCATGTCCCAGCTTCCCAGTGTCCTCATAGTGTGTCCCAGCTTTCCAGTGTCTCTATGGTGTGTCCCAGCTTCCCGGTGTTCCCCACAGTGTGCCCCAGCTTCCCAGTGTTCCCCATAGTGTGTCCCAGCTTCCCAGTGTCCCCATAGTGCTTCCCAGTGTTCCCCATAGTGTGCCCCAGCTTCCCAGTGTCCCCATAGTGTGTCCCAGCTTCCCAGTGTCTCCATAGTGTGCCCCAGCTTCCCAGTATCCTCATAATGTGTACCAGCTTCCCAGTGTCCCCATAGTGTGTCCCAGCTTCCCAGTGTCCCCATAGTGTGTCCCAGTGTCCCCATAGTGTGTCCCAGCTTCCCAGTGTCCCCATAGTGTGTCCCAGCTTCCCAGTGTCCCTATAGTGTGTCCCAGCTTCCCAGTGTTCCCCATACTGTGCCCCAGCTTCCCAGTGTCTCTATGGTGTGTCCCAGCTTCCCAGTGTACCCCATAGTGTGTCCCAGCTTCCCAGTGTCCCCATAGTGTGTCCCAGCTTCCCAGTGTCCCCATAGTGTGTCCCAGCTTCCCAGTGTCCCCATAGTGTGTCCCAGCTTCCCAGTGTCCCCATAGTGTGTCCCAGCTTCCCAGTGTTCCCCATAGTGTGCCCCAGCTTCCCAGTGTCCCCATAGTGTGACCCAGCTTCCCAGTGCTCCCCATAGTGTGTCCCAGTGTCCCCATAGTGTGTCCCAGCTTCCCAGTGTTCCCCATAGTGTGCCCCAGCTTCCCAGTGTCCTCATAGTGTGCCCCAGCTTCCTAGTGTCCCCATAGTGTGTTCCAGCTTCCCAGTGTCTCCATAGTGTGTCCCAGCTTCCCAGTGTCCCCATAGTTCCAGCTTCCCAGTGTCTCCATAGTGTGTCCCATCTTTGCAGTGTTCCCCATAGTACTTCCCAGCTTCCCAGTGTTCCCCATAGTGCGTCCCAGCTTCCCAGTGTCTCCATAGTGTGTCCCAGCTTCCCAGTGTTCCCCATAGTGTGTCCCAACTTCCCAGTGTTCCCCAGCTTCCCAGTGTTCCCCATAGTGTGTCCCAGTTTCCCAGTGTTCCCCATAGTGTGCCCCAGCTTCCCAGTGTCCTCATAGTGTGCCCCAGCTTCCCAGTGTTCCCCATAGCATATCCCAGTTTCTTAGTGTGCTTCAGCTTCCCTGTATTTCCATAGTGTGACCCAGGTTTCCAGTGTCTCTATAGTGTTTTCCAGCTTTTTTTATTGTCCTTCATAACGTGTCCCAGTTTCTTAGTTTATCGCACAGTGTGTCCCAGATTCCCAGTATCCCATTGCATATCCCAACTTTCTAGTGTCCTCCATAACGACCCTGTTTCTTACTGTATCCTATAATGTCTCCCACAGTGTGCCCCAGATTCCCTGTGTTCCCATAGCATATCACAAATTTCCAGTGTCCTCACAGAGTATTCCAGGTCCCCAAGCTCTATAGCATGTCTCAGTTTCCTAGTGTCTTTTATAGTGTATCCCAGCTTCACTTTATCTCCCAGTGTGTGTCCCGGCTTCCCAGTATCCCCACAGTGTATTTCAGTTTCCCAATGTGCTCCATACTTTTTCCCAGACTGCCATTAACTTTGACAGGATAATTTACTGCAATCCCTCCACTTAGCAAGCACCGAAGTACTCAGAGAGCAGCAGCAAGACTATCAAAAGTGTGTCACACTTCTGGGGCTATGTCCAGCTGCTTCTGCTGCTGTGAATGGCTCTAATGAACTGGAAAGGGAAACTGTGCACATACATGCATGTTTCCCTCCCTTATGTTGCCTGCAGAGTGCTTGTGTAACAATATTTCTGAGTGACAGTTATTTAAAGGACAACTGACGTGAGAGGAATATGGAGGCGGCCATATTTATTCATTTTAAGCAATGCCAGTTGCCTGACTATCCTGTTGATCCTCTGCTTTTAATATTTTTATCCATAAACCCTGAACAAGCATATACATATCAGGTGTTTCTTACATTATTGTCAGATCTGACAAGATTAGCCGCATGCTTGTTTCTGGTGTGAATCGGACAATCCTGCAGCCAAATAGACCAGCAGGGCTGCCAGGCAACTGGTATTGTTTAAAAAGCAATGAATATAGGAGCATCCATATTCTTTTCACTTCAGTTGTCCTTTAATCCTATAGCACCCATTTTATTTAGAGGCTTCGAGGTGCTCCAGGCCAATATATTTCAGCACATTTTTTTATTTCTTTTTACATTTACTTGCTACTTAATAGTACTGCTGTAATGTGAATGTATGGCCACTTGTCACTGGGGGGCAGTATGAGCCAATAATAGAGGACTTCTGCTTTCAGTTCCTGTATTTTCTGTTAGCAGGGAGAGATAAAAGCATTCCAAAGAATTTTCAGCACAATGAGCTCTGCTGACTGAGGACAAAAGCAGTTATCTTATCTCAAAGAGATAACTCTATTGAAGCTGCTAATGGTTTTAAGTGTGTTCACTGCTTATGGTGGTTGTCAGGCATATGTGAGGTTTAAAGGGTAAGAGGATGAGGTTTTCAGGCAGATGAAGAACAGGACAGGAGTAGAAATGTCAGAGAGATTGGGTAGAATGGGAAGTAAGAGAAGGGTGGGTGTCAGGCAGGTTGGGGGTTAGAAAAAAGGATGTTGCATATTTGCCAAGATTTGAGTCATACACTTGTGAGGTCAGTGGCTCAGCATCACAAGCAGAGAATCAGATTTATGGGCATTTTGTGGTGGATGGAAAAAAACCAATACACAGTCAGAGGTATGAATTAATATAGTACTTAGAGATATTAAATATAAATGAGTTGCTCAGCCATCCTATCCTGTGGAGCTATGTGTAAAACTGCAGCAATTTTGCATTGTAAACAAAAAAAGGTAAATGCCCCCTGAGGGTCAGTAAGATGTGCAAAGCACACACCCCCTCCCCGGTCACATGCTTAGCCTGTGACTTCAATAACAGTTCAGGTAATTTTTACTTTATTGTCATTCTGCAGAGAAGAGATGATGCAAGTTGTAGAGCTTTGCAGACCACATAAGTGAGGATGGAAGAAAACTATCATAGAGTCACATAACGCAGAAGAAGGGAGAGGGTGCCACCTTCTATTTCTCCATGGAGGAGTGGCAGTATTTAGGACAAAAGGATCTCTACAAGGACATCATGATAAAGAATCCACCGGCCCTCACATCACTGGGTAAGAGGAGACTTTCATTTCTTGTAATGGAGAGAGAAGTACAGAGGGACTACTGTACCTAGATTCCCCATCATCTCATAATCACATTTGGCTTGATTCACTAAACCTTCTGCACATAAGCAGTGCAAGTTAATATTAGCATGTGCATGCTGCGCTCAGTACCGTCAGTGCAGTGTGCACTCGTAACTTCCGTGCGATGCTTCTAACTGCCATGTGATGTGCTTACAGCGCGACTGCGGTACTCCACTAGCGTGGCCTCTACTACGGTAATTAATGAAGTGGCGGCCGCGGTAGTGAAGTACCGCGCTCAGGCTACAAGCACATCGCACGGCAGTTAGGAGCATCATGCATGTATTAAGAGTGCACACTGCGCTGACACGATCGAGTGTAGCGAGCACATGCTAATAATAACCCGTGCTTTTTGTGCACGGTAGGTTTAATGAAGCCTATAGAGACAATGTATTCAGTCAGTGTGTGTGTTTCTTACAGATGGATCCATGAACAGAAACCCACCAGAGAAACGCACATGTCTTTTTTATTCCCAGGATTGTCCACAGGAAGATCCCACCATCCCTGATCATGCTCAGGTAGGTGGAACTGAGGATGTTGAAAAGTATTCTGTATGAGAATAATATTGGTCTATGTTACGTTATTCAATACTAACGGTATGTAATCCTACATTTCTTTTCAATTTATGGGTTTAGATTAATGGAATGACCACTATGAAAATAGAGGTTAAAGAAGAAAAGACATTTGTGAGAGCTTGTCACCTGTCTACAGAGGAGGAAATAACAAGGACGGTCAAAGAGGAAGAAGAAGAGATGCAATTGAAGGCAGCTCAGCAACCAATGGAGGAGGGAGACATGATGAGAGCAATTAAGAATGAAGAAGAGGAGATGTATGTGAGGAGTGGTCAGCAGTCTATGGAGGAGGGTGACATGATGAGGGAAATTAAAAAGGAAGAAGAAGAAGAGACGTATGTGAGGGGTAATCAGCAGTCTATGGAGAAGGGTGATATGGTGACAACATTTAAAGAGGAAAAAGAAGAGAGGTGTGTGTTAGGTGAAAAACAGTATATAGAGAAGGGTAAAATGTTGAGGACTATTAAAGCAGAGGAAGAAGAGACATATGTGAGGAGTGATCAGCAGCCTGTGGAGAGGGATGAAGTGCTGAAGACAATTAAACAAGAAGAAGAGCCGTATGTGTGGAATGTTCATCAGATTATAGAGAAGGGTGACATGATGAGGACAATTAAAGAGGATGAAGAAGACACTAATATGCGGGGTGATCAGCAGTCTACAGAGGAGGGTGTTTTGTTGAAGGTAATTAAAGATGAGGAAGAAGACATGAATGTAAGCAGATGTTGGAAATCCTTACAGGACAATGACATGATAGCAAGTGTTAAAGTGGATGAACTTTATGAATATGTCATCACAGGTAAATATTAATTAAAAACACAGCAAGCTTGTCACTTGTAAAGAGCAGCTCTGTGACTTTTATATTGTATGACCTTGGTCAATATCCTATGACAGAGAAGTCTTTTATGTTTTCAATGTAAAATACCCCAGAGTTTGGAGAACATAAATTCTTCATTGCCATCCTTGAAAACATTAACGGCATCACCAAATACGCATAAAGCGGCTATAACATGACATGTTGTGTGTTAAGATAAACATAGAGATGTACAGTCTCAGTACAAGCCTGTGTTCTTCTTGTTTTGTTTTGTTTTGTACTGTAAGGGTTAAGAATACAGGGGTGTAAATAATCTTCTCTTCGGTGGGAGATGTCAAATACGGCATGCTCACTTTCAGTGATAGCTAATAAGAGGTCTTAAAAGTTCTGTGTGCAGGTAACAGAAAGAAAATCAGAATGTCAAGGTTTGTTTGTGCTCATATCCCTTCAGCACTCAACATTTTAAACCCAGTTCTTTAACCTTTAAAACCTAAATTAGACCTTTGGGATTCCAGAAAGGTCCTATTTAGGACTAGCACTGAAGATACATTTGTTTGTCTCGTCAGTTTATATTAATTTGACGTTTGCTCCAACAGATGTAGATAACATTGCATGCAAAACTGGATAAGATACACCATATGGAAGGCCCATCTCCATTCCTCAGTATAACACCCTAGCACCAACAAAGGAGGAGATACTGTACACCATATGAGAGATCCATCTCCATTCCTCAGTATAACACCCTAGCACCAACAAATGAGGAGGAGATACTGTACACCATATGGAAGGCCTATCTCCATTCCTCAGTATAACACCCTAGCACCAACAAATGAGGAGGAGATACTGTACACCATATGAGAGATCCATCTCCATTCCTCAGTATAACACCCTAGCACCAACAAATGAGGAGGTGATACTGTACACCATATGAAAGGCCCATCTCCATTCCTCAGTATAACATCATAGTAGCAACAAATGAGGAGGAGATACTGTACACCATATGAAAGGCCCATCTCCATTCCTCAGTATAACATCATAGTAGCAACAAATGAGGAGGAGATACTGTACACCATATGAAAGGCCCATCTCCATTCCTCAGTATAACATCATAGTGCCAACAAATAAGGAGGAGATACTGTACACCATATGAAAAGTCCATCTCCATTCCTCAGTATAACATCACAGCACCAACAAATGAGGAGGAGATACTGTACACCATATGAAAGGCCCATCTCCATTCCTCAGTATAACATCATAGCAACAACAAATGAGGAGGAGATACCAGGGCTGTGGAGTCGGAGTCGTGGAGTCGGGCAATTTTGGGTGCCTGGAGTCGGAGTCGGGAAAAAAATGCACCGACTCCTAATGAATTTGTAACTGTAATTAAAATAGAAAATATGATAAAATGTTCTATTTCTCAGATAATAGTCATTAAAAATAATGTATATATACAGTATATATACAGTAATAGCTGTGCTTAGTCCACAAAAATGAAATAAACCAATCAAAATTAGTTACTTGTGCTGCTTCAATAAAGCAGTCCCCGTATTTTTAAGGTCAGATATACACATCTGATTGTGACTGTATATATGATGTGTACACAAGAATCTCTTATATATACTAAATAACATCTATGCTGTAAGAATAAAGCCTGATGTGTAGCTGTGTCACTAATAGAGATGGTCAACGAGATGGAAATAATTCTGCATTGATGCTGATTTATGCAAATGTATGCACTCCCTTTGCTGATGAAATCAAATAATTTGATATGTTAAAATTTGGTTTGGTGACTACAAATTGAAGGGTAACTGAGACGGATGAAAAGTAAAGTTTTATACATACCTGGGGCTTCCTCCAGCCCCCTTCAGGCTAATCAGTCCCTCGCTGTCCTCCACCACCCGGATCTTCTGCTATGAGTCCTGGTAATTCAGCCAGTCAGCGCTGTCCGGCCGCATGCCGCTCCCACAGCCAGGAACATTCTGCACCTGCGCAATAGTGCTGCACAGGTGTAGTATGCTCCTGGCGGCGGAGTGTGTGCATGCGCACTACACGCCCGACTGGCTCAAGTACCTGAACTCATAGCAGAAGATCCAGGTGGTGGAGTAGGACAACGAGGGACTGATTATCCTGAAGGCGGCTGGAGGAAGCCCCAGGTATGTATAAAACTTTAATTTCATCTGTTTCAGGTTTACTTTGTTACACAGTAGTACTATACTCTACATATGCACTCCCCACAGAGCTGCAGGGAATCCACTTAGAATGCTGTGCACATTGAACACAGAGGTGTTGTCTGTTTACAATCTCCTCATTCCCCTGCAGAGTACCTGCACATCATTCTTACATGTACCCACACTTACATTGCCTAGGGCCTGATAGATGTTCTTTGTTCCGGTTTGTACCTTTTACAAGTACTCTTACCAAGGACTAGTTTTAGTCTAAAGGGAATAAATATAGTAGTCTACATATCCTTCTCACTTCAGTTGTCTTGTAAAATTCCTAAGCGTTGGCAGTTAAGAGACGAATTTCATATTACATACTTTTAATAAACAAAATTGTAATATGCAAATTAGAGGAGTCGGAGTCGGTGGAATCCTAAACTGAGGAGTCGGAGTCAGTGGATTTTTGGACCGACTCCACATCCCTGGGAGATACTGTACACCATATGAAAGGCCTATCTCCATTCCTCAGTATAACATCATAGTGTCAACAAATGAGGAGGAGATGCTGTACACCATATGAGAGGCCCATCTCCATTCCTCAGTATAACATCATCATACCAACAAATGAGGAGGAGATACTGTACACCATATGAAAGGTCCATCTCCATTCCTCAGTATAACATCATAGTACCAACAAATGAGGAGGAGATACTGTACACCATATGACAGGCCCATCTCCATTCCTCAGTGTAACATCATAGTACCAACAAAGATACTGAACACCATATGAAAGGCCCATCTCCATTCCTCAGTATAACATCATAGTACCAACTAAAAAAGAGTATATGCTGTACACCATATGAAAGACCCATCTCTATTCCTCAGTATAACATCATAGTACCAACAAATGAGGAGGAGATACTGTACACCATATGAAAGGCCTATCTCCATTCCTCAGTATAACATCATAGTACCAACAAATGAGGAGGAGATACTGTACACCATATGACAGGCCCATCTCCATTCCTCAGTGTAACATCATAGTACCAACAAATGAGGAGGAGATACTGAACACCATATGAAAGGCCCATCTCCATTCCTCAGTATAACATCATAGTACCAACTAAAAAAGAGTATATGCTGTACACCATATGAAAGACCCATCTCTATTCCTCAGTATAACATCATAGTACCAACAAATGAGGAGGAGATACTGTACACCATATGAGAGGCCCATCTCCATTCCTCAGTATAACATCATAGTGCCAACAAATGAGGAGTATATACTGTATACCACATGAAAGGAGGGTTTACATTTCTCTGTATAATGTATGTGTACATGACTTCTGACTGCACAATGTGAAACAGTAACATATACTATATAACAGTCACATTTTCTTTCCAATAGGAAGACGGAATGGTACAAACACCTTGCAGGGACATCTTATATCACATCCAGCGGTGACTGCAGAAGAGAATAGTGCCACACAATATTTTCCCATTACTGGAAATGCCCATTACCGAGGGCACATTGCAGACAGAGGAATGACTCCCTGTATTGGTCAGGGATCTTCAGATAAATCACTACATGTCCTTTCAGATAGCCATTCAAGATGTCACAGATCCGATACAGCATCAGATCCGTCTCATGTGAAGGATTGTTCTTGTGATGCATCATATCATGCTACGCAGAGGGAAAATCAGGGCTTCCCGTGTCCTCAGTGCAGCAGATGTTGTAAATCGGAAGCCTCTCTCGCTGTGCACTTGAGGAGGCACTCACAGGAGCCACCATTCTCATGTTCAGATTGTGGGAAACGTTTTACCTGTACTGCGCACCTTATTAGACACCAGAGAGTTCACACTGGTGAGAGGCCTTATCCTTGTCCTGAGTGTGGGAAGTCTTTTAAAACAGGACCACAGCTTAATGGACACATAAAAACTCACACCAATGAGAGGCCCTTTCCGTGTTCTGAATGTGGCAAAGCATTCAAAACTGCAATACAGCTCGGTGTACACAAAAAAATCCACGCTGGAGAGAGGCCCCATCCTTGTTCTGAGTGTGGGAAATCATTCAAAACAGCATCACAGCTTAATGGACACCTAAAAACGCACATCACTGAGAGGCATGTCACTTGTTCTGAATGTGGAAAAGTGTTTCAAACAGCAATACATCTCAGTGAACACCAAAAAATTCACATTGCTGAGTTGCCATATCCTTGTGCAGAGTGTGGGAAATCATTCAAAACACAACCTCAGCTTAGTGTTCATCTAAAAACTCACACCAATAAGCCATTTCCTTGTTCTGAATATGATGAAGCATTCAAAACAGTAATTCGGATTGGTGGACACCAAAAAATTCACATTGATGAGAAGCCTTCTGAGTTTGAGGAATCTTTAAGATCCAATGTAGCACCAAATCCATTTAATCTGGTGGAATCTTCTTTTGATACTTCATATCGTGCCTCACACAGGGATAATAAGGGATTCCCATGTCCTGAATGCAGCAGATGTTGTAAATCGGAAGCCTCTCTCGCTGAGCACAAGAAGAGGCACTCACAGGAGCCTCCATTCTCATGTTCAGAGTGTGGGAAGCGGTTTACCTGTACTGCGCACCTTATTAGACACCAGAGAGTTCACACCGGTGAAAGACCCTTTCCTTGTTCCGAGTGTGGGAAATCATTCAAAACAGGACCACAGCTCAATGTACACCAAAAAACCCACACCAGTGAGAGGCCTTTCCCTTGTTCTGATTGTGGGAAATCATTCAAATCAGCAAAACAACTTACCGTACATCAAAAAATTCACAGTGGCGAGAAGCCTTATAATTGTTCTGTATGTGGGAAATTGTTTAGCACAAAGTCACACCTTGTTAGACACCAGAGAGTTCATACCGATGAGGCCCCCATCCTTGTTGTTACAGTGTGAAATCATTCATACCATTAAGAATACATGTGGCATTTCATTTGTTAATAAATTAATCCTTAATTGATACAAAAATATGTACTTACCTGGTTAGTGAGAAGCTTCTGGATAGTCCATAGGCAGCCTATATCCTTGTACACCATACTGTTACCATGATACATCTCTCAAAACCCCAGCAGCTCAGAAATGTTTCTTCAGCGTGCAAGTGCAGCTATGAATGTGTAAGGTTTTCGCAGGCCCAGTAGAACGAAGGTGCTCGTTCATGGCTTTTTTTCCTCCATGCACAAGTGCCTTCATTCTTCTGAGCCTGTGCGGCCGTACTTGCACATGGGCAATACGGCCCCTCTCATCCATGGCTACGCCCGCACTCTGAAGACACCAAGGAGCCCAGAACTGGAACAACACAGTTTAGGAAGATAAAGAAACCCTCTGGACTATCCAGAGGCTTGCCACTAACGATGTAACTTAACCACTTGAGGACCCACCCTTTACCCCCCCTTAAGGGCCAGCGCTGTTTGTTGTGATCTGTGCTGGGTGGGCTCTGCAGCCCCCAGCACAGATCAGGGTGCACGCAGAGCGATCAGATCGCCCCCCTTTTTCCCCCCCTATGGGGATGATGTGCAGGGGGGGTCTGATCGCTCCTGCGTGCAGGCTAGTTGCGGGGGGGGGGCACCTCAAAGCCCCCCTCCGCGGCAACATTCACCCCCTCCCTCTCCTACCTCTCCCTCCCGGTGATCCGGGCTGCACAGGACACTATCCGTCCTGTGCAGCCAGTGACAGGACGTCCCCTGTCACATGGAGGCGATCCCCGGCCGCTGATTGGCCGGGGATCGCCGATCTGCCTTACGGCGCTGCTGCGTAGCAGCGCCGTACAATGTAAACAAAGCGGATTATTTCCGCTTGTGTTTACATTTAGCCTGCGAGCCGCCATCGGCAGCCCGCAGGCTATTCACGGAGCCCCCCGCCGTGATTTGACAGGAAGCAGCCGCTCGCGTGAGCGGCTGCTTCCTGATTAATCAGCTTGCAGCTGGCGACGCAGTACTGCGTCGCTGGTCCTGCAGCTGCCACTTTGCCGACGCACGGTATAAGCATGCGGTCGGCAAGTGGTTAAGTATCCATCTTTTTTTTCTTTTTCTGACTTCAGGATTAGTTTAAAGGGCAAATGAAGCAAGGGGGATATGGAAACTGTCATATTTATTTACTTTTAAGCAAGAACAGTTGCTTGGATATCCTGCTGATCCTCTGCCTCTAATTGCTTTTAGCCACAGACCCTGAACAAGCATGCAGCAGATCAGGTGTTTCTGACATTATTGTCAGATCTGAAAGATTACCTTCATGCTTATTTCTGGCATTATTCAGGTACTACTGCATCCTAATAGATCAGCAGGGCTGCCAGGCAACTGGTATTGTATAAAAGAAAATAAATATGGCAGCCTCCATATATTTCTCACTTCAGTTGTCCTTTAAGAATGCAGGTGGTATTGCTTTTTTATTGCAGTACATGTGAAATGGAATCCAGCTGTGATCTAATTAAAGGAAATCTAAAGTGAAGATAAACTTATTATATAATGATTCCTATGTGTAGTACTGCTAAGAAATAAAACATGATTAGCACAGATATGAGCCTCATATTGTTTCCAGTACAAGAAGAGTTAAGAAACTTCAGTTGTCATCTATGCAAAAGAGCTTCTTTGAGCTCTGCGACTTTATAAAGTCGTGGACAGCACTGTCGTTTGAAGTACTTATCTCAACTGTCTCTCATGACTCTTTTTTCTTTTCTACTAATGTTCTATTAATTATCCGTATCACACCACCAATTCATTATATCAAAATTCATTTTTTTTTCTTCATTGTCACTTCAACATTTGTTTAAAACTGCATTGTTATAAACTGCATTACTTTTATCTTGCAAAAATAAAATATGTTCATAATAATGTTTGATGAAAAGAGATAAGTTTATGTTAAAGCACATGGGTCAGCCATACTATCCCAGGAAAACAACAACACATATATAAGTAGATAAATACTTATTCTACTTACATAACATATGTATTGTACTGCCCACAGGGCCGAATTTGTACTCTTTACTGCCCTAGGCCACTGTCACCAACCGGCCCCCTTCAGTATAGGTAGCGAGATGACCCCCCCCCCCCCTTCCCTCTAGTATAGGAAGCCTGATGACCCCTCCCCCCTTCCCTCTAGTATAGGAAACCTGATGACCCCCCTCCTCAGTATAGGTATCCAGATGACTCCTCCCCCTTCCCTCTTGTATTGGTAACCAGATGACCCCTTCCCTCTAGTATAGGTAACCAGATGACCCCTCCCCCTTCCCTCTAGTATAGGTATCCAGATGACTCCTCCCCCTTCCCTCTAGTATAGGTAACCAGATGACCCCTCCCCCTTCCCTCTAGTATAGGAAGCCTGATGAGCCCCCCCTCCTCAGTATAGGTAGCCAGATGACTCCCTTAATCCCTCCTTTTTCCACCCCCCTTTTAGTATAGGTAGCCAGCTCACCTTCACACCGCAGCAGCCATTAGTGTCACTCATTTCTCCACTCGTCTCCAGTGCAGAAGCTTCCTCTTCATTTCCGTCTCCAATGCTGCCCAAGTCCATAGTCGCTGCTGCACAGGCGGCTAGCAGCAGAGTATCGCGGTCAGGCGCTCGCCTGATCTCCCTGCATTGCAGCATTTGCAAGCTTGCAAATGCAGCACCAGTTTAGCCTAATGCTTTGGTGCCTTTGCTCCTGTGGTGCCCTAGGCCATGGCCTAGGTTGGCCTTGGCCTAAATCTGGCCCTAACTGCCCACATTTTGATTGCAGTGTATGTAATATAGTAAATAAAGAGAAAACTGTTCCAAGCATTTTCTATCTTTGCTGCCTCTGACTGAAGCCAATCCTGAAGCTGTTTCCTCCCTTACTCCTCTGCCTGAAATGGTGTATGCAGAGCCATCTACTTTCGGTTATCTTCAGTTCTGCTTTAAGGTGCACAATAAAGCTTTGAAATACTGCTTTCTACTTCTCATATGTATAAAACTCTTTTTGAAGTATATGTACACTCCTCTTTCTGGGTATTTCCAGCTATTTCACTTAATTTAAGAGTGAGCTTTTCTTTGGAGCCACCACTGTGATACACCACCTACAAAGCTGAATGGGGGCGGTATTTCCTCACATGTTCCTCTGAGTGGTTGCCTCTTAGTAACCTAGCCTTGTGAGTGTTCATTTATCTCGTTTTACATGATACTTTGATCATCCTGCGATAATACACCAAGTGGGCTGCTGATCTCCCTGTGTTCTTTTCTTTCCACAAGTCTTCATTTATTTTACCATACACAGCTTTCACTGAGGAAAACACAAATGCAAATGAGAACATACACCAGGAAATGATAATCTCACTAAAAAAAGCTTTGTCAATTGATCCCAGAGTCCTGAGCAACATCAGAGATCTCAGTTTGGTTAGAGGCTCTGTCCTTGTGCTGAGCGTTTAAGGACACACGAGGTGAAAATAGATAGAGATGGCCCGCACCTCCGATTTTAGGTTCGCAAACCTACCGCGAAAGTTCGGTTTGTGCGAACTTTCGCGAACCGCAATAGACTTAAAGGATACCCGAAGTGACATGTGACATGATGAGATAGACATGTGTATGTACAGTGCCTAGCACACAAATAACTATGCTGTGTTCCTTTTTTTCTTTCTCTGTCTGAAAGAGTTAAATATCAGGTATGTAAGTGGCTGACTCAGTCCTGACTCAGACAGGAAGTGACTACAGTGTGACCCTCAATGATAAGAAATTCCAACTATAAAACACTTTCCTAGCAGAAAATGGCTTCTGAGAGCAAGAAAGAGATAAAAAGGGGAATTTCTTATCAGTGAGGGTCACACTGTAGTCACTTCCTGTCTGAGTCAAGACTGAGTCAGCCACTTACATACCTGATATTTAACTCTTTCAGACAGAGAAAGAAAAAAAGGAACATAGCATAGGTATTTGTGTGCTTGGCACTGTACATACACATGTCTATCTCATTATGTCACATTTCAGTTCGGGTATCCTTTAATGTGGAGGCGAACTTGGAAAACTAGAAACACCTATGCTGGCCAGAAAAGTGATGGAAAAGATGTTTCAAGGGGTCTAGCACCTGGAGGGGGGCATGGCGGAGTGGGATAAATGCCAAAAGTCCCGGGGAAAAATATGGATTTAAAAATTCTATATTTGATCTGTGCGCTCCTCAATAGATATTCTAAATATTGATAAATCTTAATAAATCTCTGTCTGGTCGGATCGCTATTTTTCAATTGTGTGTGTCACACTACGTACAAAATTTCTATTCTATGGAAACAGCGCTCAACAGCCCACATATTAATACACAAGATTCCACATTTAAAAAGTCCACAACACCCTCAATAGGTGTGATCCACAGGTATCCAGTTAATAGTCCAAGCAATAATTCTTCATATACAGTTCATAGCAGTAATGATATATTCTCACCGGAACAATAGGCCAACCACTAACGATTAGCAATCACGTTTTTGGACCTTGCCAGCACACGAACTCCTCCACTGTTATAGGACTCCTCAGATGTGTGTATACATGTCATATGAAAGAGAGACACAGCAATAGTGTGATACCGTTTACAGAGCATACACTATCCAGCACCACCAGTGCTCCCACTCCACTCACGGGTCACCCTAAAGTGCCTCCACCAGCTATGCACTCAAGCCTCTCACCAGATAATATGGCCGACCCTTCACAGACCAGCAGCTCTAGCTTGTTGTGATGACTTTCTCTTGTGTCAGCAAGACACAAGCTGACACAAGAGAAAGTCATCACAACAAGCTAGAGCTGCTGGTCTGTGAAGGGTCGGTCATATTATCTGGTGAGAGGCTTGAGTGCATAGCTGGTGGAGGCACTTTAGGGTGACCCGTGAGTGGAGTGGGAGCACTGGTGGTGCTGGATAGTGTATGCTCTGTAAACGGTATCACACTATTGCTGTGTCTCTCTTTCATATGACATGTATACACACATCTGAGGAGTCCTATATCAGTGGAGGAGTTCGTGTGCTGGCATGGTCCAAAAACGTGATTGCTAATCGTTAGTGGTTGGCCTATTGTTCCGGTGAGAATATATCATTACTGCTATGAACTGTATATGAAGAATTATTGCTTGGACTATTAACTGGATACCTGTGGATCACACCTATTGAGGGTGTTGTGGACTTTTTAAATGTGGAATCTTGTGTATTAATATGTGGGTTGTTGAGCGCTGTTTCCATAGAATAGAAAAAATATGGATTTGACGCAAAGCAGCGTTTTATGGGCAGAAATCACATTGAATGCTAAATTGCAGGCCTAAAGTGCTTTAAAACATCTTGCATGTGTATACATCAATCAGGGAGTGTAATTAGTGTACTGCTTCACACTGACACACCAAACTCACTGTGTAACGCACCGCAAACAGCTGATTGTGTAGTGACGGCCGTGCTGGTCTACTGCACTCTATGGCGAGATTGCTCTTCCTCACTCAGTGATATCAGGTTATGTCTGTCTGACTGCCTTATCAACTTTCAATGGTTCTTTCTCTACCATTGTTGAATCTTACATCTTTTTTTTTTTTTATTAAAATTTCTGCTTGCTGTTCAGTACCTTCAACGAGAATCATATTATGGAGGGCAAGTCTGCCATTGTGACCACGGGTAATGGCTGCCAGGGGAAATCCGGGTTCGATTCCGGTCCAGAGTTGGAGCCTGAGAAATGGCTACCACCACAAGGAAAGCAGCAGGCATGCTGTGGGTAAAGGAGCAGGAAAGGCTACCACCACTCATCCAAGGAAAGCAGCAGGCACGGCACGTGACACAAGTCCTGACTGTGAGAGCACAAGGAATAACAGTACAAGACTTTTTTGAGGCCCTGCTGTATAGGACGAGCTGCAGAGATCTACAGCTTAGGTGGGGGAATCTGTCCATAGGACAACTATTAGTCGTGGATGATCGGAAAGAGCAAATTCCGTTCCGCTGGAATTGCGGAATTCCGCCAGCGCTAAATTCTGTCGCCATTACATTTCTGCGGAATTTTGCGGATTTCCACGGAATTCCGCATTCCGGCGGAAAGATTAAAGTAATCGCAAATGAAACCTTGTTTATGCTAAATGGTAGCCCATGTGACCTAGTAGCTGTTCCCCCCGGTCATTTTTTTTGGGCCGCAGGAGGTGTTGCTTAAGCCATGGGACCTAGCGGTGGTCCCACGGCGGTCGTTTTGGCACCGCAGGAGGAGTCGCTTACACCATGGGACCTAGCGGTGGTCCCATGGCGGTCATTTTGGCGCCGCAGGAGGTGTCACTTAAGCCATGGGACCTAGCAGTGGTCCCAAGGCGGTGGTTTTGGCGCCGCAGGAGGTGTCGCTTACGCCATGGGACCTTGCGGTGGTTCCATGGCGGTCATTTTGGCGCCGCAAGAGGTGTCACGTAAGCTATGGGACCTGGCGGTGGTTCCATGGCGGTGGTTTTGGCGCCGCAGGAGGTGTTGCGTAAGCTATGGGACCTTGCGGTGGTCCCATGGTGGTCGTTTTGGCACCACAGGAGGTGTCACATAAGCTATGGGACATGGCGGTGGTTCCATGGCGGTGGTTTTGGCGCCGCAGGAGGTGTCGCGTAAGCTATGGGACCTGCCCGTAGTCCCATGGCGGTGGTTTTTGCACTGCAGGAGGTGTCGCGTAAGCTATGGGACCTAAACAAAATGGTTAGGATAGGTGAGATAGCTAGGGAGCTGGTTGCTAACATAGGATTGATTGGTTTTTGTTAACACTGTAATTGGTGCTGAAATAATTCCGATTTTCATGCAGAAATCCGTTTGGGTGGTTTTTGTAAGCCTCTGTTTGGTGCAGAAATTCCGATTTCCATGAAGAAATCCTGTTGTTTTCACTTTAAACTTCTTCTAGGGGCTTTCTTGTGATTGGCTTACAAAATTCCGCATTCCACCGGAATTACACATCGTTCTGCGGAATTTCCGCTATAGCGCTAAGGCAATTCCGTACCAATGCGACGGAACGGAATCACCAAATTCCGTCCGGAATCACGGAAAAATGAATTCCGCGGACCGCGGTGAGCATCCCTAGTCGTGCACTGCACAAAGTTGGCCTTTATGGAAGAGTGGCAAGAAGAAAGCCATTGTTAACAGAAAAGCATAAGAAGTCCCATTTGCAGTTTGCCACAAGCCATGTGGGGGACACAGCAAACATGTGGAAGAAAGTGCTCTGGTCAGATGAGACCAAAATGGAACTTCTTGGCCAAAATGCAAAACGCTATGTGTGGTGAAAAACTAAGATGGCGTGACACCGTCGTCCCTGGCTTGCAGCATAGGCCCTGGGGAGATGGGGCTGTGTAGCTGGAGAGGAGATCGCAGCACCAGTAGAGTTGAACTGCCATTCAGCCGAGGAGGAGGAGGACTATAGCAAAGAGGATGTAGCAGGAGGAGAAGGAGAGGAGGAGGCAGGAGGCCTGCCTGCAAGCCGTGGAGGTGTCACAAGTTGGTCCGCTGCACAGCCACGTACTCCCTGCTTGTCAACGGTCACCAGGCTGACCCAGTGGACTGTGTAAGTTATGTACCTGCTTTGACCGTGCTTGGCAGACCAGGCATCTATGGTCAGATGGTGCACTCAACACAACAGGTAGGTATATGCAGTGATGAGGTGGGTTCACTGAACACAACAGCAGGTAGGTATATGCAGTGATGAGGTGGGTTCACTGAACACAACAGGTAGGTATATGCAGTGATGAGGTGAGTTCACTGAACACAACAGGTAGGTATATGCAGTGATGAGGTGGGTTCACTGAACACAACAGGTAGGTATATGCAGTGATGAGGTGGGTACACTCAACACAACAGGTAGGTATATGCAGTACTGGGTATTACAATGTGCACCTGTCACACACACAGGTAGTCACTGAATGTGCTGGGCCTGGCAGTGGCACACACACAGTATGAATTATCAAGGCTGTCTATGCAACACAAGTGTCAGTGGGACACACAGAAAAAAAATAGATCACAAGAACAAGATTAGCTCTCAAAAGAGCTGTTGTGGGGTGCTATTTTAGCAATAAGAATCAGCCAGGAGCAAGCTAACAAGCCTACAAGAGCCTAACTAATCTTTCCCTATGAGAGTCTGCCAGCAGTTGTCCCTTCTCTCACAATTGCAGGCACACGAGTGAGTGTAATGGCCGGTGCTGTCTGCCTTATATAAGGGGGAGTGGCTCCAGGAGTGAGTGTAGCCTGATTGGCTACAATGTGCCTGCTGACTGTGATGTAGAGGTTCAAAGTTGACTCTAATGGTGCACTATAGGGGCGAAAGCGAACCACCCAAAGTTCGCCTGGAACTGTTCACCGGCGAACCGTTCGGGCCATCTCTAAAAATAAACTGATGTGATAAACAATTGTATCTATCCTCCTTCTCTCAAAAATGACCTTTTTTTTAGATACAATTTGATTTTATTTTTAAATCTACTTTTTAAAGTTTTTATTGTTTCATTGTCTCTGCTCAATGACTGCAATGAAGTATGCCAGAACTAAACTCTATGAACTACTGACCCATTTTTCATCTTTCCTGCTCTCAGAAGCCGTTTTCTGCCAGAAAAGTGTTTTATGGCTGTAATTCCTTATCAGTGAGTATAACGCTTTAGTCCAACCCGGTCCCGACCCAGACAGAAACAGAAACGTGCATACCTGATTTTTAACTCTTTCAGGCAGAGAAAGAAAAATAGTAACAGCATAGTTACACACTTGACACTGTACATACTGTCCATATACACATGTACATAGTGTTGGCACTGTACATATACACATGTCTATTTCATCATGCCAGATGTCACCTTGTGTGTCCTTTAACTATATATAATAAAGGTCAGTTGTTTGAAAAGTGGCCTGTTTGTTATTGTGGTGCAGTGTACTGTGTCTCTGGCTTATCACAGCTCTGCTCATACACCTCAGCTACGTTTTCCTCAGAGGTGTCCTTATTACTCACTTCACAGACTGACCTCAGGAAATAACCTCTATAACATGGGGATAGGTCATGGGTGTTATTGCCTTCTGGGACAGGAACAGGGTGAAGCAAGTCTGTAGACAGTGCTTGTGATACACCAACAACAGTGCTTCATTTGTTCTGTACAAGCTATTCACAGGCTATTGACTATATTTACAAAGAATAAAAACAGGAAACAAGTGACAGTCGAGAATCTTCTTTGCTGGGAGCAAATCAAAAGGCACAGGTATGACAGTGAGGCAATGTGAACCTGCTTGAGGCCTCATTCACACTTGAGCGTTTTGCCGGCGATTCCGGCAAAACGCTCAAACGTCACCGCTTTTCAAAGCACTAGTGTAATTAAACCCTATGGACCCGTTCTTATTTGGGCGATTTGCAGTAATCGCCGCAAATTGCCCAAAATCACACCATTTTCAGGCGATTTCCCGACGATAGCGTTTGAGTGCTATAGAAGCGGTAAACGGGATCGCAGAAAAATCGCTGCAGTGTTCAGTGATTTTTCCTCTGACAAATCACTCATGCAACTAGCGCCGGCGTTTTGCGCTATCATGTGTGAATGGGGCCTGAGGAGCATTTTTCAGCAGTTTCACATACTATTATGCTAATATATGCCACTCACCTCCCACATCCCCAAAAAACTAATTTATAGGATCCCTGAAGTAAGAGAGATATGGAGGCGGACAATTGTTTATTTATTTTAAGCAATGCCAGTTGAATGGGTATTCTGCTGATCCTCTGCCTCTAATACTTCTAGCCATGTACCCTGAACAAGCATGCATCAGGTGTTTCTGACATTATTGTCAGATCTGCATGCTTGTTTCTGGTGTGATTCGGACACCACTGCAGCTAAATAGATCAGCAACGCTGCCAAGCAACTGGTATTGTTTAAAAGGAAATAAATATGGCAGCCTCCATATACTTTTCGCGTCAGGTTCCCTTTAATTTCTACCTACATTCAACTTGCATCCGGTCTGTATCGTAAACGTCTTAGTTGTTGCTGCACTTTGTATTTTCGCCACAAGATGGTAGGAGAACATATAGCAGCAGATTGACGTACCGTGCCTAAATGGTAGCTAAAGGAAAGATGTGAGGAGGAGGAGCTAGCATACAGGAAGTCAGGGGTGGAGAAGTAAAATACAAAAAAGCTATTGCTATTTGCTAGGACGACTAGCAACAGAGATGGTAAGAGATGATTTTATATTTACAGCTGGTGAAACATTAATCTCCCCAATAGCAGCTACTGCTGCTGCTGCTACACATTTCGGGGAATGCTGTAATGGGAGAGAGAGTATTAAAACTTCCCCCTGACCCTATAGTGTGCCCCAGCTTCCTAGTGTTCTCACAGTGTGTCCCCGTTTCCTAGTATATTCTATAGTGTGCTATATTCTATAGTGTGCCCCCATTTCCTTGTATCTAATATATTGTCTGCTGGCTATACAAAGCTATATGTGTTACAATGATGATGGGTTGATTCCTGCTTTGCCGGCTGCCAGATAGGAGTTACCGCGTACTAACGCAGTAATCCCCGAAGAATGCTGTCGGCAGTGCGGCTGCCAGGCTTCCGCCAACATTCAGAGCGAAACCGGCCTGAATATGCCAGAGACTAATACTGCACTTTGGAAGCCCGATCGATTTACGTTCAGACTGGCATCAATCTGGTGTGCTCAAAAAGGCTCGGTTAGATGTGTGGCAGTAGCGGCTTCTTGACTCCCTTTGTGTAATGCGTACCCACAAAACGCACAAAATGAAAGTCAATAGGAACGCAATGGTATGCGTTTTTTATGCGTTTTTTCCCCAAAATATTTTTTTTTTTTTGCTGTATTTTGGTTTCCTGCTGTCTTCCAAGTGATTTGCATGAATGGAAATCTAAAAATGCATGGAAAACGTATACAAAACGCATATGCGTTTTGTATATGCAAACGCATTAAAACACATGGAAAACGCATTGCAAACGCACCACAAACGCACATACACCGAACACAACATTAACTTACAACATGACATAAAACGCAGCGTTTCACGTTATGTCCTATGTGAACCCAGCATTACATGTGCTGTCAGTGCAGATTAAGGATTAGTGCATTAGGGCTGTACAAACAGACTGCGTTGCGCTGTGTTCTTATAACATCATGCATTTTTTTTCAATTGCAAAGCCTTTTTAAAAATAATGAAAATTGTGATGAATTGTACACAGTAGTATGATGCGATTTTAGAAACTTGCAATCGCAGTGACTGCATTAGAAAATCGCATAGAAAAAAGGCAAGGAGATTGCATTTTTTCGAGGTCAAATCCCAGGAGACCTTGCAACTTCCTGTCGAAGGACTTTAAAGAGACTCAGAGACGAACAATACTAAAACTCTGATATTTACCCGGGGCTTTCTCCCGCCCCATAAACACGTCTAAGTCTCATGCCGTCCTTCCGCAGTCTGCCACTCAGCTGCGGTGAGCCCCGGTAACAGGATCAGTTCCATCAGCCGCTCTGCTGGACGCGTAATACAAAAGTACCTTCTCCATCATAATTTCAATTATATATAGATTATATACACCATGGGCTTGATTCACAAAAGAGTGCTAACTGTTAGCACGGCCGTTTTCGCACGAATTTTCGTGTTTGCGCGCGATCGCGAATTTTCACGCGCAATTAAACGTTTTCACGCGCAAACGCAAATTTTCGCCTGAAATCGCTATTGTTTTCGCGCGAAAACTCGAGTTTGCGTGCAAAAATGATAACGATTTTGCTGTGCGCGAAAACGTTTAATTGCGCGTGAAAATTCGCGATCGCGCGCACACGTGAAAATTTGCGCGAAAACGGCCGTGCTAACAGTTAGCACTCTTTTGTTAACGCAAAATGTGAAAACAAACATGATGTATTGATATAGATCCACAGAAGGGTAGCATCAGGAGGAGGCGGGGTTATGCAAATTAGTCACAGGTGCATTGCTCTGGCCAGTTTTGCCTGTTAAGGGCCATCGTTGCTAATTTTCATTAGATTCAGGCTGCATATTCAGGATCAAGACTTCTTTAATGAATCTGTGTAGCCTGGCGGCTGTAAAACTACGTGCGGGTTGTAAAACTAAATATCTCGCCATAAGGTGAAAACTGCAGAAATATGGGGGTATAAATAGCAATTGACTCGTCATAAAAAGTAGATATGTGGGTGTGATGGGAGAGGTGCGTCACTGGTAACAGGGATGTCTCCCATCCATTGGGGTCCCATTAAAAAAAAAAAAAAAAAAAAAAAGGGACTACATCCGCATAGTGTTTTTTTATACTGACGCAGTGCGGCTTTATGTGACGGAAGTGACATTTTTGCTGCATCCCTCCCGCGACTTCATATGTTTGTCACCACGCGGTTCCTGCGGAGGACCGGAAGCCGTGTAAGTCGCTTCTAGGGCTGATCGGAACAGCTGAATTCTGATTTTGACAATTTCGTGTGCCGCATGCGAAAACCGAATTTCGTGTTCCGAATTTTCGTGTTCCGAGTGCATTTCTATTGAAGTCAATAGTGCCAACTTCTGCAGTTAATTGTAAAGCCCCTGTACATGCTATCATCACCAAATTTGGCATGTATAATAAGCAGATGAGTAGGAACATGGTAAAACATTTTTTTGTGAAAAGACCTTATAGTTTTTGAGCAAATAGATTTCAAAGTTTCATAGGAAAAATGTTTTTTAAACTGTGTAAAATGACACTGCTGCAGTACAGGTTATTGCATTCTGAGTTCTGTATACATATTGTATACATTTCATGAAAACAGACAGCGTGGGGTCCCCCCTTCCAAGCCTCCTTAACACCTTGTCTCCCATGCAGGCTGAGATAGCCAGAATGCGGAGTCCCGGCCATGTGGGGCTTCGCACCCTGAGCTATACCAGCCCGCATGGTCCATGGTATGGGGGGGGGGGGGGGCTCTGGAGGAGAGGGGCGGCCAACCTCCCCCTCTCCCCCAGAGCCCTTGTCCAATCCATGGACAAGGGGCTCTTCCCCACCTCCTGTGCCCCAGGAGGAGGTGGGGACCGCCGATGTCCTGGGGGGTTCATGGTGCCATCCAAGGTTCCCCTTTAACAAGCGGACCCCGGAAGCAGCCCCCACCACAGGAGAAATGAGTAAAGGGGTACACGGTACCCCTTACCCATTTCAGCAGAGTTAAAAAAAAAAAAAAAAAACACGACAACGAAAAAAGTCATTTATTGTTCTAAATTAACCAGGGATACTTACCTTGCGAAAATCCCACACCAGTATCCTTAGAAGTGGTCCCACGCCAGTATCCTCCTAGGACATCTCACCACCCTCCCACACCGAACTCCCGCCACTGAATGGTCACAGTCAGCCTCTGCATCTGTATAGCAGAGGCTATGAACACGAAAATGTTGCCTTTGAAACAAGAAATTTCGGCAAACAGTGATGTGATCAAAATGGCCACTGGGAAATCCCGGAACGCTGGAGGCCACACTAGAGTGGCGAAACCAGCCATTTTTCACATAGATGGTGGGTCCAGGTGACCAGAGCAGGAGGTGCCCTGGTCCCCTGGACCCACCTATTTATGTGAAATAACGCTCAGTCTGACACTGAGGTTGCCTCCGGGGAACGGGGATTCCCCAGCAGCCATTTTGTTTATGACACTGTTTGCTGAAAATTCTTGTGTTAGTAAACAATTTTCGTGTTTCTAGCTTATGCAATACAGATTGCAGAGGCTGTCTATAGCCATTCAGCCCCGGGAGTTGGGCGGGTGCGTGGGACCACTCCTGAGGATACTGGCGTGGGACCACTCCTGAGGATACTGGCGTGGGATTATTGCAAGGTAAGTATCCCTGGTTAATCCAGAGCAATAAAGGACTTTTTTCGTTGTGGTGTTTTTATTTCTTTTTTTAACTCTCTGCTGAAATGGGTCAGGGGTACCGTGTATCCCTATACTCATTTCTCCTGGGGAGGGGGCGGCTTCCGGAGTCTGCTTGTTAAAGGGGACCCCCGGATGGCACCATGAACCCCCCAGGACGTCAGCAGCCCCCATCTCCTCCTGGGGCACCGGAGGTGGGGAAGAGCCCCTATCCATGGATTGGACAAGGGCTCTGGGGGAGAGGGGGAGGTTGGCCACCCCTCTCCTTCAGAGCCCCCCCCCCATACCATGGACCATGCAGGCTGGTATAGCTCAGGGTGCGAAGCCCCATGTGGCCGGGACTCTGCATCCTGACTATCCCAGCCTGCATGGGGGACAAGGGGTTAAGGAGGCTTGGGAGGGGGGACCCCATGCTGTCTCTCTTCATGAAATGTATACAATATGTATACAGAACTCGGAATGCAGTAACCTGTACTGCAGCAGTGTCATTTTATACAGTTTAAAAACCATTTTTCCTATGAAACTTTAAAATCGTTTAATTCAAAAACTATAGGTTTTTTCACAATTTTTTTTTAACCATGTTCCTACTCATCTGCTTAATATACATGCCAAATTTGGCGATGATAGCATGTAAGGGGGCTTCACAATCAACCACGGAATTTAGCACTATTGACTTCAATGTAAACGCGAATTCGGTACTCGGAATTGCCGAATTTTAGCGTTTCGAGTGCTTACTCAGAACTGCCAAATTCCGATGGCAAACTCGAAATTCGGAATCCGAGAGCTCAGCTCTAACAATGACCATCAGTCATACCATCATGTAGGAATTTCATATTTAGATCCCAGCTTACTGGAAGGGACAGATATTTGGCTGTTGGAGATCCTATTACTCTTAAAGGGAGACTGTCATCTACATTCCCATATAAACAATGCCAGCTATCTGGCTGTCCTGCTGAGCCTTTGGCTTTAGTTATTTGTAAGTCACACCTACAACAAGCATGCAGCCAGTGAAGTCAGACCAGAGTCACATCACCTGATTTACATGCCCATTCTGAATCAGTGCGTTAAAGTATTAGAGGCAGAGCATCCACACAGAATGATGATGGCAGCCTTTGTATACCTCTCACTTTAGGTTCCCTTTAAGGAATGACTTATGACGTGTGTGTTTTATGAAACATGCTCTGATCATTCATGTGTATATCCTGTCATACTGGCAATCATTTGTTTAGTATCTGTACTGCATCAAGCTGTTTCTGAGTCATTAAAATACTATCCAGCTGTGAGCGGAAGCTTTCTGCGCATTATTTATCACAGTTCAGGTAATTCTCACTTTATCATTACTCTACAGAGAGGAGTGTCGTGTACTGATCACATGACCACATCTGTATTGAGGGATGAAAATTAGAATCACATGACCAAGAGGGTATGTCAGAAAGGTCCTTTCTTCTATGTCTCCGTTGGGGAGGAGCAGAAACACAAAAGAATCTCTACCACTTATGATGAAGAATCAGCCGTCCTTCACATTACTGGGTAAGAGGCGACTTTATTTCCTTGTAATGGAGAGAGCAGTATGGAGGGTATAATTAGGAACTCCCCTCCATCATCTGAAAATCACATAAAAGCAATGCATTCAGTCACTGTGTGTGTTTCCTACAGATGAATCCAGTAACAGAAACCCACCAGAGAGATGTACAGGTCCTCTTTATTCCCAGGATTGTCCACAGAAAGATCCCACCATCCCTCACCATTATCAAGTATGTGGGCCTGGGGGTATAGAACTTAAACATCTCTCTGTCCTTTACAAGATTAGTGTTGCTGTATGCCACAGCATTTATGCAGACTGTATGCAAATTTCACTTTTGTATCTCCTGAGTTTAGGTTGTTGAACTGACTGCTATGAAAATTGAGCTAAAAGTGGAACAAGAAGAAACACAAGTGAAGGTTAATCTGCATTCTACACAGGTGGGGGACATGATGGGTACATTTAAAGAAGAAGAAGAAGAAGATAAGACGTGTATGAGGGGAAGTAAACAGCCTACGGAGGAGAGTAATGTGATGACGACAGTTAAAGAGAAAGAAGGAGAGACATATGAGAGGGGGGATCAGCAGTGTTTGCAGGAGGGTGATGCGATGGGGGAAGAGGAAGAAGATGAGATGTATGTGGCGGATGATCAGCAATCTATGAAGGAGAGTGAACTTATTAGGATAATTAAAGTAGAAGATGAAGAGATGTATATGAAGAGTGATCAGCAGTCCACGAAGGGCAATGAAATGACGGAGAACATTAAAGATGATGTCATTACTGAATATATCAACACAGGTAAATATTATGAAGTGCAGTGGAATCTTTTCTTTTACATGTGCAAGCTTAAAGTAATACTCTACCCTGCACTGAGAATCTGTAGGCACCAGACTACCCTCATAGTATATCCAGGAAAGGGATGATTTATTCGAAGCAGGGCTTTTTGATGCATGCCGCGTAGTGCTGAAGCTTGGTGCGGCTATAGCAGTAATGCTATAGTCCGTGCCCATGCACGTGTAATTCGGGCGATTACCAGACCCCAAATTACTTCTCCCTCTGAGATGCTACAACTCGGTGGGGGAATAGTATTTAACGCCACCCCGAATTTGTGCAGCAGCGGGGTAAGCCGTCATTTGGCTCACCTTGTGCCAAAAAGCCCTCTGCGTAAAACTTCTATGTATGCTGGTTCATTACATGCCCTTCTGCTCATCAGCAATGTGCATAGCCCATCCTAGCCAGAAGGGTTGGTATTTCCTGCAGAGTAGCAGTTCCTGCAGAGCAGCAGTTCCTGTACAGTAGTACTAGCATACAAAACACACTTGTCAATTAGACATGCCCTATGGGTACTGAATCAGGTATGATGCACCTGATGTATACTAGGAATAAATATTGATTAAAAGGCACCCCTGCGTATTGGTGCTTTATGCAGTGACACTACCTATATAGATGTAGTAGTACTGTATTGTGGGGGTCCTGGCTGATCCCCCTCCACTGAAACAATATGTCAGTGGGGTGTAGCTATCCCACACCAATACTACAGTGTGTACTGCTAAAGGGTGGTATGGACCAAAGTGTGGTCGCAGGTGTGATATTATGAATCACCTCAGCAATCACCTCAAGGTGTAGGTCCTGTACACACCCCTTAGCTCTGACAGGGGCTATCAGATATGGGGGGCATTTTGCTATTTTAATTTTGTGGTGATGTGTACTTTGTATAGCACTCATGTAATATATGTATAGCACCTTCTGAAGAAGCCGTTTTTAGGTGTAATGTGATCTCATTAGGGTTCTGTATGTACAGCACGATGCACATTTCATAGCACTTTTGTAATTTAGCCTCCCCTAAGGGGTGTGTACAGGACCTACACCTTGAGGTGATTGCTGAGGTGATTCATAATATCACACCTGCGACCACACTTTGGTCCATACCACCCTTTAGCAGTACACACTGTAGTATTGGTGTGGGATAGCTACACCCCACTGACATATTGTTTCAGTGGAGGGGGATCAGCCAGGACCCCCACAATACAGTACTACTACATCTATATAGGTAGTGTCACTGCATAAAGCACCAATACGCAGGGGTGCCTTTTAATCAATATTTATTCCTAGTATACATCAGGTGCATCATACCTGATTCAGTACCCATAGGGCATGTCTAATTGACAAGTGTGTTTTGTATGCTTTTCCCTGGTACCTATCTTCGGTTAGTGTATGTGTTCAGTAGTACTAGCACCTGGGGGCGTGGCATACTGATATCATGACCATACTTCCTGTGCAGCCGAAGGACTCAGATGAGATGGTCATAGAAAGAAGGACTGAGCGTTGTGCATTGCTGGCAGGATAAGCAATGTGTAATCTCTGGTCTGGATATACTGTACTATGGAAGAAAATGTGAGTCTGATGCTTACTGATTTTTAGTGACCGGCCAATCCACTAGATCAAAAGTGACAGAGCTTAAGCACATTTTTATATCACCCCTTAAAGTGATCCTGTAAACTGGCATATAGACACAATAGGGGGAAGAGGTACCCAGGATGAATAAAATAGCCTAGCAGAGAGGCACTCAATGTTAGGCTATTTTGGCTGTTGGCACTGATGCTTAGCCTGATGAAGTCAGTGGTGTATGCTTATAATGCGCATTGCTCTTGTGCAAACTGCAAACCCATTTCAGTTCATGCTATATCTGTGTAATCCTTGAGGTAAGCGACCTCCTAATCCTGATTTTAGGATTTGAATGTATTTTATTCTTCCTGGGCACCTCTTCCCCCTTCTGTGTCTATTACCCTCCTGCGGAGGGCGGCCTCCTGCCAGATGACAGGTTCCAGCCTATTTTTCACTTATATAGCAAGTACAGTAGTGGACTCTGTACCCGAGGGGAGACAGTTATTCTCCCACAAGCTATTTTGGTTGCTTGCTCATCACAACCACCTTGTTTTGTAAGTAACCTCTTTAATTACTCTCAGTCTCAAATTGACAGAAAATATTACACCATTTGGGCTCCCATTGTCTCTGTGTTATGGTATATGGAGGCTGCCATATTGATTTCCTTTTACACAATATCATTTGTTTGGCTGTCTTTCTGGACCTGTATCTCTAGTACTTAAGCCACTGACTCAGAATGAGTGTTCAGATCAGATGCTGTGACTAACATTTGACCACAACAACCAACAGCATTCTTGTTTCAGGTCTGTGACTCAGACACTACCGAAGCCAGAAAGATCAGCAGGACTGCCAGGAAAAGGGCAATGCTTGAAAGGAAATGCATATGACAGCCTTATAATATAATCCATCTCACTACAGCTGGACTGTAACATGAAAATGCATTATAAGTGATAGAAGATAAGTTTTGGGCTAACTGCATTTTTAAAGAGTAAAACTATCTGCTGTCTTACTAAGGATTGTACCATGTTAGCCATCAGTTACAGCAGAAAGTTTTGAATTAGGATTATACAATTTATTGGCTAACTTTAAAAGAAATTGATCTTTCTACCCAGTGTGGTGGGATGTGGGTGTCGCAAGCACCCTCTAGTGACAAGATACAGGAGACAAAAGCGGGAGCCCAATAGTGTAGTATGTCAAAAACAAATTGGGATAGTAGAAAGTAAGACACTACTCACAAAGGTGGGTTGCAGGGGGGCAACTGACCACAGGAAGCAGGTGGAGACAACAAACCCAACTCCACTCGAGGTGGTCACTGGGGACCTGCATGCGGTCACTCTCCTTGGTAAAAGAAAGGAGACAAGAGTCCACCGTGGTGGAAACCACGTGTGTTCTGTCTCCACCCCCAAACGGGTGAGGTAAGGGGGTATGTTAGCACAATAAGGGTATAATAGGCACCCTGGTGTAGTATAAAAGCATCTAAAAACAGTTTAAAAAACGAAAAATACATTTGAGCTAACTTACCTCAATGACGAAAAAATCTTTGTAATAACAAAGGTTTTTATTAGCAGCACAGGCAACACGTTTCACGGGTCAGAGCCCACTTCCTCAGGCCAATAACAGTGCCAAACTAACTGGAAGATTAGGCAAAGGGATAGGTGGATAGGTAATTTTCACACACTGGTGTGCCCTGTAAGGGAGGAGGAGATACTGTACACCATATGAAAAGCTCATTTAAAATACTTCAGTATAGCATAATAGTACCAACAAATTAGGGGGTGATTGTGTACACCATATGAAAGGCCCATCTCCATTCCTCAGTATAACATCATAGTGCCAACAAATGAGGAGGAGATACTGTACACCATATGAAAGGCCCATCTCCATTCCTCAGTATAACATCATAGCACCAACAAATGAGGAGGAGATACTGTACACCATATGAAAGGCCCATCTCCATTCCTCAGTATAACATCATAGTACCAACAAATGAGGAGGAGATAATGTACACCATATGAAAGGCCCATCTCCATTCCTCAATATAACATCATAGTACCAACAAATGAGGAGGGGATCCTGTACACCATATGAAAGGCCCATCTCCATTCCTCAGTATAACATCATAGTACCAACAAATGAGGAGGAGATACTGTACACCATATGAAAGGCCCATCTCCATTCCTCAGTATAACATCATAGCACCAACAAATGAGGAGGAGATACTGTACACCATATGAAAGGCCCATCTCCATTCCTCAGTATAACATCATAGTACCAACAAATGAGGAGGAGATAATGTACACCATATGAAAGGCCCATCTCCATTCCTCAATATAACATCATAGTACCAACAAATGAGGAGGGGATCCTGTACACCATATGAAAGGCCCATCTCCATTCCTCAGTATAACATCATAGTACCAACAAATGAGGAGGAGATACTGTACACCAGGGGTGCCCACACTTTTTTGACTCGCGAGCTACTTTTAAAATTGCCGAGCTCGAAAGATCTACCAACATTTAAAATAGCCAGGTATAGCTGCCCCCCATATAGATAGCTAGGCATAGGTCCCCCCATATAGATAGCTAGGCATAGGTCCCCCACATATAGATAGCTAGGCATAGGTGCACCCCACATATAGATAGTTAGGCATAGGTGCACCCCACACATAGATAGCTAGGCATACGTCCCCCCATATAGATAACTAGGCATAGGTCCCCAATATAGATAGCTAGACATAGGTCCCCCCATATAGATAGCTAGGCATAGATTTCCCACATATAGATAGCTAGGCATAGGTCCCCCATATATAGATAGCTAGGCATAGGTCCCCCATATATAGATAGCTAGGCATAGGTCCCCCACATATAGATAGCTAGGCATAGGTCTCCCCACATATAGCTAGCTAGGCATAGGTTTCCCACATATAGATAGCTAGGCATAGGTGCACCCCACATATAGATAGCTAAAGAAAGATCCATCTCCATTCCTCAGTATAACATCATAGCACCAACAAATGAGGAGGAGATACTGTGCACCATATGAAAGGCCCATCTCCATTCCTCAGTATAACATAATAGCACCAACAAATGAGGAGGAGATACTGTACACCACATGAAAGGCCCATTCCTCAGTATAACATCATAGTACCAACAAATGAGGAGGAGATAATGTACATGATGCGCAAGGTCCATCTCCATTCCTCAGTATAACATCATAGTACCAACAAATGAGGAGGAGATACTGTACACCATATGAAAGGCCCATCCCCATCCCTCAGTATAACATCACAGTACCAACAAATGAGGAGGAGATATTGTACACCATATGAAAGGCCCATCTCTATTCCTCAGTGTAACATCATAGTACCAACAAATGAGGAGGAGATACTGTACACCATATGAAAGGTACATCTCCATACCGCTGACTGTAGCACATGAAACAGTACCCCAAGTGTAACAATAATCTCTTCTCTCCATCAGGCGGACAATATGTCAGGAACATCCCAGGGGAACATCATATGTCACATTCTAATGATGCTGCAGAAGGTAATGATATCAGACGTCATTCTTCTATTGCTGGAAACCACAGACATTACAGGCCAAATGGTGGAACAGCTGCCACTGGTGGTGAGAAGAGTCATGAGAAATCGCAAGCTGTTATTTCACGTACTCATCCAACATGTCACAGAGCCGGTACAGCAACAGATCTGTTAATCCTTCAGAAATCATCTGGTGTCCCTTCATGTTTTGCCAAACATCGAATGTTTTCATGTCCTGAATGCAACAAATGTTGTAAAACTGAAGCTTCCCTTGCTGCGCACCAGAAAATGCACTCGCACAAGAGATCACCATTGTCTTGTTCAGAATGTGGGAAGTGTTTTAGATGGAAATCAGAGCTCGTTAAACATGAGAGAATTCATACAAATGAAAGACCCTATCTTTGTTCCGAGTGTGGGAAATCATTTATAACAAAGTCACACCTTGTTAAACACCAAACAGTCCACACCTGTGAAACGCCCTTTCCATGTGATGTGTGTGGGAAATCATTCAAAACAAGCACAAAGCTTGTAATTCACCAGAGAGGCCACACCGGTGAGAAGCCATTCTCATGTTCAAGATGCAATAAAAGTTTTTCACAAAAAGCACACCTCCATAGTCACTTCAAGCTGCACACTGGGGAAAAGCAATTTTCCTGCCCAGAGTGTGGGAAACTGTTCACTCATAAAGGAGACCTCGTTGTACACCAGAGAGTTCACACAGGTGAACGTCCTTATTCCTGTTCAGAGTGCGGGAAATGTTTCAGCCGGAAAGAACATTTTCTTCTGCACCAGAGAAGTCATACTGGGGAGCGGCCTTTTGTTTGTTCAGAATGCGGAAAATCCTTTAGCCAAAAGCAAACACTTCTTCAGCACCAGAGAAGTCATACGGGTGAGCGTCCTTTTTCCTGTTTAGAGTGTGGGAAATATTTCAGTGATAAAGGATACCTTGTTAGACATGAGAAAAATCACACAGGCGAGCGCCCCTTTTCCTGTTCAGAGTGTGGGAAATCCTTCAGCCTAAAGGGAAACCTTGTTAAACATGAGAGAAGTCACACAGGTGAGCGTCCTTTTTCCTGCTCAGTGTGTGGGAAATGTTTCACTCTTAAAGGAAACCTTGTTAAACACGAGAGGAGTCACACAGGCGAGCGGCCTTTTTCCTGTTCAGAGTGTGGGAAATGTTTCAGCCGTAAGGGAATACTTCTCGTACATCAGAGAGTTCACACAGGAGTGCGTCCTTATTGCTGTTCAGACTGTGGAAAATGTTTTACAAAAAAGCAGCCTTTACTTCTACATCAGAAAACACACAGTTGCTGATGACAAGCATATGGATGGATTTAATAGGTGGAAATATTGGGCTTGATTTATTAAGTTGCATTGCTCTAGCAGCGTGAGCTAAAAATCAGCACATGCACGCTATGTGCTGCATATTGTGATGCGTGCTCCTTTCTAGTTATGGGCGCTCCTTTCATCTTCCAGGAGATGTGAAGTAGCACGACCGTGATACTTCACTAGCACAGCCACTACTACGCGTATTAACATAGTAACGCCCTTGCCAATGAAGTATCGCGGCTGCAGTAGTGAAGTATCGCGGCTGCACTAGTGAAGTATCGTGATCACACTACTTCACAAGATGAAAGGAGCGTCCATAACTAGGAAGGAGCGTGCGTAACTAGGAAGGAGCACGTAATTTAGGAGCGCATGCTACGCAGCACTCCTGCATGTAGTGTGTGCGTGCTGATTTTTAACTTATGCTGCTAGAAAAGTGCAACTTAATGAATCAAACCCATTGTGGGAATCGTATTAGAAATCTGAGGAATTCTTAAAGAAAGTGTTCTCTCATGTTTAAAAATGAATTTTCACACTAACTGTTGTATTTTCTTTATTAAATATCTTGATTAAGTTTCCATTGTGTTTTCTTTTTTGCAATAAGATTTTTTATTTTTTCAAAGTATCCTATTATAATTTATTTCTAGTTGTCCAAAGAGTATGTCACTTCAAAGTGACACCTTGATCTGTTGTTGAAAAAGCTAAAGGTAAGCCATACTTCCCTACTGTCAGAATTCATCCCAGTTCATATTTGTTTCATAAGTATGCGGTCCAGCCGAGTTTGTATGCAACCCAATATTTCTACATAACTTTAATGTAGATTATAGTACATTACAAATAGGTATTTTCAGTATGTTTGAGGTGCAATGGCCTAGATTAAAAAACAATTAGCAGCTGCTATGCTTACTACACTCGCTCCTTGCAGCATAGCGTGCCATACTTAGCATAGAGCATTGCTTCCATAGCAACGCGCACGCCTCTAAAGGGAACCTTAACTGAGAGGGATATGGATGTTTCCTTTTAAACAATACCAGTTGCCTGGCAGTCCTGCTGAGCTCTTTGGCTGTAGTGATGGTTGAATCACACACCTGAAACAAGCATGCAGCTAATCCAGTCTGACTTCATTCAGAGCACCTGCTCTGCATGCTTGTTCAGGGGCTGTGGCTACAAGTATTAGAGACACAGGATCAGCAGGAGAGTCAGGCAACTGGTATTATTTTAAGAGGAAAAATCCATATCCTTCTGAGTTTAGGTTCCCTTTAAATACTGTCCCCTGCTGTGAATTATCGCGACGGTAATACTTCACTAGCAAGGCCGCTACTATGTTAATTGACATATTTACTATGTTACATATTACAGTGTTAATTAACATAGGAAAGGTACAAGGGTATAAGCCTGTCAATGGGAGGGGTGCATGGCAATGAGGGTGTGTGATCAGGTAGGATACACTAGGAGGAGGAGGACCCTCCCAAAGACTTGCAATCTAAGAGGAATCTTTAGACTTTAACCGTCTCCTCATTCATGATGGCAGTGACCAGTTTGGATGGCCAGTAGGGTAGTGCAATAATAAATATAACATTTCACCAGTGTCTCCTTCAGTCAGATGAACAACTTTATTGTCTGCAATACAAAGTTGAAATCCTCTGTTGGTCCAGAGAGTTATAGATGCTGTGTTGGTGTGATTGTGAAGGCGCCGGTTTGGTTGTGGGGTGGCCACCTAGCAGTATTTTAACCTTACTGTTAATGTGTTTGTGTGTTTTTGATTATTGATTAATAAACCTTTTTGATATTTTTCTAAAATACCTAGTCTACCAGTTGGCTCCACTCCCCTCATTTTCCTATCCTACATTTTTTGCATGCAATACAAAGTTACCCTTCCCCCTTAAAAGTGGATGAACTACAGTAATGGCCTGATCATACGTAGCTGGCTGCGTCACATACACAACTTCATTTACACCCCATTCACTCCAGTGTCCATTATACTCCCGGGAGTTTTTGAATTGTTGGCTGTCAATAGATTAACCATCAATCCTCTCTATTGTTGGACATATGGACCTCCTGCAGTAATGGGTTCCACCAGAGTTTGTCTGTTATATCGCAGTCAATTGGGTCATCACATGCTAAATTTATTGCAGATTGCAGCGGCGAACACGGTGAATCCAGCGCTGGAGACTTGGGCGCAGCCGACGCCACTATAGACTGTAATAGGAATTACGGCTATAGCAGCGCACAGTGAGTAACTTCGGCGCCATCAGAAGACGGAGCTGAAGTTACTTTTAAAACACAATAATTCGGCTTCCAGCAATTGCTGAAAGCCAAATTATTCCATTCCCCACCATCCATGGCGGCCTGGAGGGGGAATAGTATTTAACACGGCCGGGAACTTGTGCTGCAGCAGGATCACCCATATACCGGCTGTATCCTGCGCCCAAGTCTCCTGTGCCGATACCTCTCGTATGCTCCATGGCGGGCTGGAGGGGGAACACGGCCGGGACTTGTGCTGCAGCAGGATCACCCATATACCGGCTGTATCCTGCGCTCAAGTCTCCCTTGCCAATATCTCTCATACGCTGCAGCGGAGCATTGCGCCTATTTTTAACACACAACAGTACAGCAGGGTTGCCCTAGTGGGCTCTCACCACCACCTCCTGATCTTTCCGTATCCATGGCTGTAATATTGTTAGTCCTACTACAGGACCGCTGCACATTGCGCTGCTGCTCAACACTGCTGTTCCCGGCTCCTCCGGCTCATGCGGACAGACTTCCGGTATATGCGTTGGTAATGACGCCGATATAGTATCCACGTCATCACTAGTATCGCCCACCCACCAAGCTTACTCAGATGATTGAGTAGTAGTGTAGTGCATCAGTTTTCTAGCCAGCAGTTGTTTGGTCTGTTCCCAAAAGCAGACACCATCTTAATAACGTGATATGGATTTAAAAATGTTGAGATTTGCCAGTGAGGAAATACCTTGTATGTTTTATTTGTCTAATCAACGTGGAAAATGTATTCATAGAATAGAAACAGAGGAGCTGGTGTTGAAGTCAAAGTCAGAGGGAAGGCTGAGGGGTGAATTTGAAAGTAATTTACGTCAGGTGCTTAACTGAAACTAAGCGTTGGTAGACATGGGCTGTGGCAGAGGGTATAACACCTCTGGCTTTAGCTCTGCGCACCACTCTAAATCCTCCTGATACTTCTTCCTTCACAGATGAAGCAGAAGGTGGAAGTATCGGGAGGATGTATAGGGGCGTGGAGCGCTGAAGCCAGAAATGACCAATGTAAGTTAGTCCCCTCTGCCAAAGCCTGCTTCCACCAATGCTCAGATTCAGTTTTGACTTTTGTGACACTCAATTTCACTTTTGCCCTCTCGTTCTTAGCGGTACCTTGAGGAGTTGGAATCAGACGGTTTATATCTTTATTTCACAGCCCTGACTTGAAGGTGGGTTTTACCTCCAAAGTGAAAAAAAAAAAACAGCATGGTATGCTAATTATAAACCCCACCACCACCTGTGAATCAGTTTTCTTCTGTGTCTAAAATCTGCACCTCACCATCTTCAATAGAGTGTCCCTTCTCTGTGAAACAGAGGCAGAATGCAGAAGCCTGACCTGCAGAAATAAGGCTTATGCAAGCCAATATTCACTCACAATTGACAAACAATCTGATTGATTAAGATTGATGACACAGTCGTCTACTGGGTAATTCTCTCACCTTGCAATGCTAGGCTCTTCAGTTCAAGGCTGTGTGAGGGCACTATCTGCCTCTAGTATGCATGTTTTTCCTGTGTTTGTGTAGGTTTCATCCCGGCTCACAAATTTCTATTTCCATCATAAACTGATGGTGATAAGTATATTGGTACACACCAAAATTGACCTTAGACTATGACCACGGTAAGGATTATTATGACTTTATATAGCGTCACCATCTTCAGTGGCACTGTACAACAGCATACAACAAGATATAACAACACAAAATAAACAATACAACAGTTAACAATACAAGACAATGGTGGACAACCTGATGCAGTGAACAAATCAACTACAGATTTTTACACAGGAGTGGGAAGTATGTACACACGTTACACACAATTGTGAGACAAAAGGAGAAGAGAGCCCTTGCCAAAAGGCCTTACAGTCTAAAGGAATAAGGTTAGGAAAGTAGGTGAGGGGAAGCTGTGCATGAGATGGTAGAAATGGTGGTCAGTGGTCGAAGTCTCCTAGGTAGGAGAGTATGCTTGCCTGAAAGGGTAGTTTTTAGGTTGCCCCTAAAAAAGTTAAGTGTGGGTGAGTGGCAGATGTGTTGAGGGAGAGTGTTCCAGAGTAGGGGAGAGGATTGGGAGAAGTCTTGTAAGCCGAAGTGAGAAGAGGTGACCAGAGAGGAAGACAGAAAAATATTGTTAGTAGAGCGGAGATTGTGTGTAGAATGGTATTTGTAAATAAGTTTACTGTAGATAAGAAGTAGCTAGGTTGCAGAGAGTCTTGTAGGCGAGTACCAGGAATTTGAATTGCATCCTTTGTGTAACTGGCAACCAGTGAAGGGACTGGCAGAGTGGGATGGGGGTGGAGAGGTGGATGAGGTATGACTGGCAGCTAGTGAAGGGAAGAGACTGACAGAGGGGGATTAGGCTGGAGAAGCAGGAGGAGAGGCAGATGAGGTGTAACTGGCAGCCAGTGAAGGGACTGACAGAGGGGGATTGAGCTGGAGAAGCAGGAGGAGAGGTGGATGAGGTGTGATTGGCAGCCAAGAAGGTAGTGACGGTGGAATAGGGCTGTAGAAGCGGGAGGAGAGGTGGATGAGTCGTGCAGCAGAGTCCATGATGGACTGTAGTGGGGCTAAACAGCGCAGAGGCCGCAGAGCAGAGAGTTGCAATAGTCGAGTCGTGAAAAAGCAGGGCATGTACCAGAAGTTTGGTAGTGTCCTGTGTGAGAAAAGGGATTAGAAGGCGCCCCAAAAAATAACCATGGATGTAATAAATATAAAATGGCTTACCTCTAAGAAGAAGGGGCAACGTCAATATAGGAAAAAAATGATAATAATCAGACACAAAAATGATAACACGTTTCGTGGAGCACAGGCCGCTTCCTCAGATCAAATAAAGCCGTGTCTGGGTGGCCAAGGTGCAGACTTGGAGCGCCTAAAAAGCTTTTGTCAGAGGAGCGCTCGCTTTGCACAGCATAGTGAGCTCTTGTAGCTTATGCCGGCTATTAGCCATTAACGGCTGCTCCAAACATCCTGCCCTGGACCCCTTCAGGTCCAGTAACTTTAAAGGAAGTGATCCCAGCACAATAGACTGCTTCTCACGTGACATCACTTGACAGGCAGTCTATTGGGCCAATCAGACTGCCAGGATCACTTACTTAAAGTTAGTGGACTCGAAGGGGTCCAGGGCTGAATGTTCGGAGCGGCCGTTACTGGCTAATAGCCAGCGTAAGCTACAAGCACTTACTATGCTGGGCATTATATGTAGGTAGAAAAAAACAAAGTGTTGTAAAAGTAATACCTTTTAATGGCTAACTGATAAAGTTAAATAATGCAAGCTTTCTGGGATCTAGTCCCCTTCTTCAGGCATATTTCTAGATGTTAGCTGTAGTAAAACACTGATGCAGGGAAGCTGCATGAAGATGGCAGTTGTACTGGTTGCTGTTTAGCAGTTAGATGTCAGGTGATCAGCAGGCTGGAGCCAGTGAGCTTATGCAAGCAAACATGAAATCTAGCAGGTTTCTGAAGATAGTGAAGCCAAGTCAATCATGTTACATAAGGAGTCATGAATCCCATTCCACAATTTAAACCTTCTGTTAATGTCTTGAACATTTTCATAAATTTGTACTCAGAAATCTTTCTTGCTTGTTCATTTTTGAAGTTACCCGTAAGTATAAGTACTTTTAGATCTTCCATGCTGTGTCCTGGTTCACAGAAGTGTTGGCCCACTGGTGTGTCCATTTTACCCTCATTAATTTTAAAGCGGTGATGGTTCATTCTTGTGTGCAGTTTTTGTTGCTGGGCATTGTGAGCACTCCTCTGACAACAGGTAATAATGCACGCTATGCTAACAATAGCATGCATAGCATGCATTAAGGCACGCAGGGTTAAATAGTGTAAGCAACAGAAGGCTATTTGCGCTATTTGTCTTAGTGAATCAAGCCCATTGATTCTAGTAAAGCAGGGACTATCACTTTAAAGGGAGTAAACACACTTTGTTCAATACCCCCTAACTCAGGAATGGTGCATCGTACCAACACAGGGCATTGCAAATAGAAGCCAAGACTCAGCTTTCCAACAATATGTACATTTCCAAAGGTTGACTAAATATAATTTAAAGGGAACCTGAACTGAGTCAAATTATTTAAAATAACCACATGATGTACCTACAAATAAATATTACATACTTACCTCTCTGTCCATTCCTCTCAGAAGCTCACCATTTAATTCTAACAATGATCCTTTCCAGTTGTCACAAGATTTTGTCAGAATTTAAATATATCTATTGCTGTCAATTATATATCAGTTGCTGTGAGATATAACTTAAACGACAACTGATGTGCAAGGTAATGTCCATGTTTTACTATGGCTTAAGTAAGTGGGCAATATTACAGGTTACCGGAGTGCTGACCCAGAAGCTATTATTTATTTATTGTATTTATAAAGCGCCAACATATTACGCATAGAGTTGGGCCGAACGGTTCGCCTGCGAACGGTTCCATGCGAACTTCCGTGGTTCGCGTTCGCGTCCCGCAGGCGAACCTTTGCGGAAGTTCGGTTCGCCCCATAATGCACATGGAGGGTCAACTTTGACCCTCTACATCACAGTCAGCAGGCCCAGTGTAGCCAATTAGGCTACACTAGCCCCTGGAGCCCCACCCCCCCCTTATATAAGGCAGGCAGCGGCGGCCATTACGGCCACTCGTGTGCCTGCATTAGTCAGAGTAGGGCGAGCTGCTGCAGACTGTCTCTCAGGGAAAGATTAGTTAGGCTTAGCTTGTTCCTGTCTGGCTGCATACCTGTTCTGTGAACTCACCACTGCATACCTGTGCTGTGAACCTACCACTGCATACCTGTGCTGTGAACCCACCACTGCATACCTGTTCTGTTCAGTGGACCCGCCACTGTATACCTGTTCATTGAACCCACCACTGCATACCTGTGCTGTGAACCCACCACTGCATACCTGTGCTGTGAACCCACCACTGCATACCTGTTCTGTTCAGTGGACCCGCCACTGCATACCTGTTCTGTTCAGTGGACCCACCGCATCAGTGCGCATACCTGTGCAGTTAAGTGAACCCGCCACTGCATACCTGTTCTGTTCAGTGGACCCGCCACTGCATACCTGTTCTGTTTAGTGAACCCGCCACTGCATACCTGTTCTGTTCAGTGAACCCACCGCATCAGTGCGCATACCTGTGCAGTTAAGTGAACCCGCCACTGTATACCTGTTCTGTTCAGTGGACCCGCCACTGCATACCTGTTCTGTTTAGTGAACCGCCACTGTATACCTGTTCTGTTTAGTGAACCCGCCACTGCATACCTGTTCTGTTCAGTGGACCCACCGCATCAGTGCGCATACCTGTGCAGTTAAGTGAACCCGCCACTGCATACCTGTTCTGTTCAGTGGACCCGCCACTGCATACCTGTTCTGTTTAGTGAACCTGCCACTGCATACCTGTTCTGTTCAGTGAACCCACCGCATCAGTGCGCATACCGGTGCAGTTAAGTGAACCCGCCACTGCATACCTGTTCTGTTCAGTGGACCCGCCACTGCATACCTGTTCTGTTTAGTGAACCGCCACTGTATACCTGTTCTGTTTAGTGAACCCGCCACTGCATACCTGTTCTGTTCAGTGAACCCACCGCATCAGTGCGCATACCGGTGCAGTTAAGTGAACCCGCCACTGCATACCTGTTCTGTTTAGTGAACCGCCACTGTATACCTGTTCTGTTTAGTGAACCCGCCACTGCATACCTGTTCTGTTCAGTGGACCCACCGCATCAGTGCGCATACCTGTGCAGTTAAGTGAACCCGCCACTGCATACCTGTTCTGTTCAGTGAACCGCCACTGTATACCTGTTCTGTTTAGTGAACCGCCACTGTATACCTGTTCTGTTTAGTGAACCCGCCACTGCATACCTGTTCTGTTCAGTGGACCCGCCACTGCATACCTGTTCTGTGAACCCGCCACTGTATACCTGTTCTGTTCAGTGAACCCACCGCATTAGTGCGCATACCTGTGCAGTTAAGTGAACCCATCTACCTACGTGAGTGCACGCAGTGTGATATACCACTCCGTGCATACCCGATATGGACAAAACAGGTAGAGGAAGAGGTAGTGGCAGAGCCAGAGGAAGGCCACCCGGCAGGTCTGCGCGAGGTCGTGTAAATGTAATTTCGTGTGGACCTGGCCCACAGTACAGTGCTCGGAAGAAGGCACGTCCCATCACCTCCCAAGATTGTCAGGACGTGGTTGAGTATTTAGCGACACAGAACACCTCATCTTGCTCAGCCACCAGTGCTACTACTAGCACCACTTCCGCTGCATTTGACACTTCGCAAGAATTATTTAGTGGTGAAATCACTGATGCACAGCCATTGTTGTTACAGCCAGATGAATTTTCACCAGCTCATATGTCTGAGTTACGCGGCAACATTATGGATGTAACGTGTAAGGAGGATGAAGGACCTACTGATGTTGGTGCATGTTTGGATTTGTCTGAGGCAAGCGAAGCTGGGCAGGATGATTACGATGATGACGATGATAGGGATCCTCTGTATGTACCCAATAGAGGAGATGAAGAGGGGGACAGTTCAGAGGGGGAGTCAGAGAGTAGGAGGAGAAGAGAAGTTGCTGAAAGAAGCTGGGGCAGCTCTTCGTCAGAAACAGCTGGTGGCAGTGTCCGGCACCATGTATTGCCACCTATGTACAGCCAGCCAACTTGCCCTTCAGCATCAGCTGCTGAGGTCCCCATAGTGCCCACATCCCAGGGTGGCTCAGCGGTGTGGAAATTTTTTAATGTGTGTGCCTCAGATCGGACCAAAGCCATCTGTTCGCTCTGCCAACAAAAATTGAGCCGTGGAAAGGCCAACACTCACGTAGGGACAAGTGCCTTACGAAGGCACCTGGAGAAAAGGCACAAACAGCAATGGGATGGCCACCTGAGCAAAAGCAGCAGCAGCACACAAAAGCAAAGCCACCCTCCTTCTCCTCTTCCTCCTCCATCAGGTGCATTATCTGCTTCTGCCGCTTTCTCCCTTCCACCTTCACAGGCACCCTCCTCCACTCCGCCTCTGCCCTTGAGCGGTTCCTGCTCCTCTGCCCACAGCAGCAGTCAGGTGTCCGTGAAGGAAATGTTTGAGCGGAAGAAGCCAATTTCGGCCAGTCACCCCCTTGCCCGGCGTCTGACAGCTGGTGTGGCGGAACTGTTAGCTCGGCAGCTGTTACCATACCGGCTGGTGGACTCTGAGGCCTTCCGTAAATTTGTGGCCATCGGAACACCGCAGTGGAAGATGCCAGGCCGCACTTATTTTTCGAGAAAGGCCATACCCCAACTGCACCGTGAAAGTTGAGAGGCAAGTGGTGTCATCTCTTGCGAAGAGCGTTGGGTCAAGGGTACACCTAACCACGGATGCCTGGTCTGCCAAGCACGGGCAGGGCCGCTACATTACCTACACAGCCCATTGGGTGAACCTGGTGGTGAACGATGGCAAGCAGGGCGCAGCGGACCAAATTGTGACACCTCCACGGCTTGCAGGCAGGCCTCCTGCCACCTCCTCTCCTCCTGCTACATGCTCTTCGCTGTCCTCCTCCTCCTTGGCTGAGTGGCAGTTCTCCTCTCCAGCTACACAGCCCCAGCTCCGCAGGGCCTATGCTGCATGCCAGGTACGACGGTGTCACGCCATCTTAGACATGGCTTGTCTCAAAGCGGAGAGTCACACTGGAGCAGCTCTCCTGGCTGCTCTTAAGAAACAGGTGGATGAGTGGCTGACCCCGCACCACCTGGAGATAGGCAACGTGGTGTGCGACAACGGCAGCAATCTGCTTGCCGCTTTGCATATGGGGAAGCTGACACACATACCCTGCATGGCACATGTCATGAATCTAGTGGTTCAAAGATTTGTGGCAAAGTACCCTGGCTTAGCGAATGTCCTGAAGCAGGCCAGGAAGTTCTGTGGGCATTTGAGGCGGTCTTACACAGCCATGGCACGCTTTGCGGAAATTCAGCGCAAAAACAACATGCCGGTGAGACGCCTCATTTGCGATAGCCCGACTCGCTGGAACTCGACCCTGCTCATGTTCTCCCGCCTGCTAGAACAGAAGAAAGCCGTGACCCACTACCTCTACAACTACAGTAGAATGAAACAGTCTGGGAAGATGGGGATGTTCTGGCCCGACAACTGGACACTGATGGAGAATGCATGCAGGCTCATGCGGCCGTTTGAGGAGGTGACCAACCTGGTGAGCCGCAGTGAGGGCACCATCAGCGACTTAATTCCCTACGCTTACTTCTTGGAGCGTGCTGTGCGTAGAGTGGCGGATGAAGCTGTGAATGAGCGTGACCAGGAACCGTTACGGCAGGAACAGGCATGGGACCAATTTTCATCAGACCCAGCTGTTTCCTCAACACCTGCGGCAGCACAGAGGGGGGAGGAGGAGGAAGAAGAGAAGTCGTGTGCAGAAGACGAATCAGACTCAGAGGATGATGAGCAAGGTGTTTCTTTGGGGGAGGAGGAGGAGGAGGAGGGGACAGTGGCAGGAGAACAACCTCAGCAGGCATCGCAAGGGGCTTGTGCTGCTCAACCTTCCCGTGGTATTGTTCGCGGCTGGGGGGAGGAGGTTGACTTACCTGACGTCACTGAGGAAGAGCAAGAGGAGATGGAGGGTACTGGATCCGACTTTGTGCAGATGTCGTCTTTTATGCTGTCCTGCCTGTTGAGGGACCCCCGTATAAAAAACCTCAAGGGGAATGAGCTGTACTGGGTGGCCACACTACTAGACCCTCGGTACAGGCACAAAGTGGCGGACCTGTTACCAACTCACCGGAAGGTGGAAAGGATGCAGCACATGCAGAACCAGCTGTCAACTATGCTTTACAATGCCTTTAAGGGTGATGTGACAGCACAACGCCAGCAAGGTACCACTGCCACTAATCCTCCTCCCGTGTCCACGCAGTCAAAGACAGGACGCTCCAGCGATCTCATGGTGATGTCGGACATGCGGACGTTCTTTAGTCCAACGCCTCGCCGTAGCCCTTCCGGATCCACCCTCCACCAACGCCTGGAACGACAGGTAGCCGACTACCTGGCCTTAAGTGTGGATGTAGACACTGCTGTGAACAGCGATGAGGAACCCTTGAACTACTGGGTGCGCAGGCTTGACCTGTGGCCAGAGCTGTCCCAATTTGCCATCCAACTTCTCTCCTGCCCTGCCGCAAGCGTCCTCTCAGAAAGGACCTTCAGCGCAGCTGGAGGCATTGTCACAGAGAAGAGAAGTCGCCTAAGTCACAAAAGTGTTAAGTACCTCACCTTTATCAAAATGAATGAGGCATGGATCCCGGAGGGCTGCTGCCCGCCCCAAGACTAAGTCAGTCCCCGCACATACAGCATCTCTGCCTGCACGCCGTGTGACTGGCTGCCTGGCCTGCCCCAAGAAGACTAAGTCGCTCCCAGTCCCTCCACACAGCATGTCTGCCTGCAGGCCGCTTGACTACCTTCTCCGCCACCACCAACAGGGTCCGGGACTCCAGGCGGATTGCTGAATTTTTTAGGCCGCTGCTAGCAGCGGCCGCTGTAATAATTTTTCGGGTGCATGTACATGACTGCCTAATTTTTCTGGCTGCACTGCGGGCAGCTGCAACAACAAAAGAAAAGGCATGTACATGCGACCATTCCCCTTCGTGATCATTACCTTGCCGTGGTGAAGGGGCTTGCGTATCACAATGGAGCAATGACCGGCGCCTAGATGAGTGTCTCGGGGGGCACACCCACGATAATAAGGTCGTTGCCTCATTGTGGTCAGACCAAATTTGATCAGCTGGACAGTCACTGTTCTGTCATTCAGCTACATCAGCCAGGTGACCATATGGGCTGTAAAGCCACCAAAACCTGCACTCTCGCCATGGTGCGCACCAGTAAAGCACGGCCGTCACTACACAAACAGCTTTTTGCGGTGCGTTACACGATGAGTTTGGTGTGTCAGTGTGAAGCAGTACCTTAATTACACTACCTGATTGATGTATACACATGCAAGATGTTTGAAAGCACTTTAGGCCTGTCATTTAGCATTCAATGTGATTTCTGCCCTTAAAACGCTGCTTTGCGTCAAATCCAGATTTTTCCCGGGGACTTTTGGCATGTATCCCACTCCGCCATCCCCCCCTCCAGGTGTTAGACCCCTTGAAACATCTTTTCCATCACTTTTGTGGCCAGCATAATTATTTTTTTTTTCAAAGTTCGCATCCCCATTGAAGTCTATTGCGGTTCGCGAACTTTAACGCGAACCGAACCTTTCGCGAAAGTTCGCGAACCCGGTTCGCGAACCGAAAATCGGAGGTTCGGCCCAACTCTAATTACGCAGCGCTGGACATTAGTTAAGGTTACAGACAATATATAGCGGTTACATACAGCAATACGACAATACAGGAATACAAGAAAAACTAGATTATGCAGCACAATATGAGTACAAGGTAATGCTCAGTCAGTCACTGAATGGGAGCATGGGGATTAGGCAAGTTGAGTTCACTCAAATGCATAGCATGGGTGCACAGTAATGGAGGTGCATGATCAGGTAGGGCACAAAAGGAGGAGGACCCTGCCCAAAGGCTTACAATCTAAAGGAAGGTAGGGACACGAAAGGTAGGGGACTAGAGTTCAGCTGTGGGTTTAGAGCACTAGTAAATGGAAAATTGTATACTCCTCACGGTAATTTTCCTTCCCATGTGCCTCCATGGCAGCATACATAGGGGTGGGGCTTAACCATATGTTTGCTGCCATGGAGGCATATGGAAAGGTCAGGGGTGTGGAGGTAGATCTGGATGTCATCTGCATACAGATGATCGTTAAAACCCATGGAGGAGATAAACTTGCCAATGGAGGATGTGTGTAAGGAGAACAGTAGGGGGCAAAGGACCGAGCCTTGGGGGACTCCCAAAAAAAGGGTGGTTAGGGTGGATGAGGACTCATTGCAGGAGGTTGTGAAGGAACGGTTGGAGAGGTAGAATGACAGCCAGGCCATTGCGAGGTTGTGAATGCCCATGGACTGGAGGGAATGGAGGAGTAGGGGATGGTCTACTGTGTCAAAACCTGCTGAAAGGTCAAGGAGGAGGAGAATTGAGTATTTACCTTCAGCTTTAGTTAAGGCAAGGTCATTGACCACTTTGATGAGAGCTGTTTTGGTTGAATGGACAGGCCGAAATCCAGATTGCAGTGGGTTGGCATTGATGTACTGGGTCAGGCGTTTTGAACCAGACACTCAAGGAGTTTTGAGGCAAAGTGGATGAGGGAGATAGGGCGGTAGTTGGATGGTAGCAGGGCCGGGCCGAAGCATAGGCTGGAGAGGCTCCAGCCTCAGGGCGCAGTGTAGGAGGGGGCGCACAATTCATTCAGCTGTCATTCCTAATTGTGTTTGAAGCAGAAAGAAATAAGAAAAGTAGATACATGGAAGTGACTACAAGCCAGAAAACTAGAGATTAAGGTGTTGGGGGCCCTGGGGTGCCTCTTAGTCTAATAGCAATCAGTGTGTGACGGCTGGGGTGGAGGGATGGATGGGCACACTTTGGTGTCTCAGCCTTGGGTGCTGGAGGACCTTGTCCCGGCTCTGGATGGTAGTGAGGGGTCGAGGGAGGGTTTCTTGAGCAGGGGTAGTACAGTGGCCTGCTTTAAGTCTGAGGGGAAGGTGCCTGTGGATAGGGAGAGGTTAAACACGGTAGTGAAGACTGGGGCCAAATCCATGAAGTGAGGATGGAGTAAATCAGAAGGGATGGGGTCAAGGGGGGAGGTAGTGGTATGGGAAGACTGCAGCAGGTGGTTGACTTCCTCAATGGTAGTAGGAGTGAAGGAGGTGAGGGGAGGATAGGGTGGAGGAGGAGCTGGATGGGAGGTGAAGATTGAAGATTGGATATTTCCTTACAAATGGAGACAATTTTGTTGGTGAAGTAGGTGACTAAATCTGTGGCAGAGCGGGAGGAAACAACAGGGAGTTTAAAGTAGCAAAAAGATGCCGGGGGTTGGATCCTTGTGCTCTAACGACCTTATTGAAGTATTCCTGCTTCGCATCGACAAGGGCAGTGTGGTACTGCAGCAGGTTAGCCTTGTACTGTAGGAAATCCTGGTTGAATCGAGTTTTCCTCCATTTCAGTTCAGTGGCACGTGTTACCCTCTGAGGGTTGGGAGTATTAGTAGTGCGCCAGGGCGCAGGGGTTTAGGGGGGCGGTTGCGGCGGAATATTGGGGGAGCAGCTTCCTCTCAGGCTGATAAGAGGGTTTGATGATACTGAGCTGCAGCAAGATTAGGACAGGTTAGGGTTGGGAGAATGGAGTAGAGGGCATGGAGGGGTCAGCAAGGACACTAGGGTTGAGCTTACGTAGGTGACGCTGCCATCGACCAGGTGGGTGGGCGGGTAGTTTGGAGGTGCCTTCCGTGAGGAGGTTGAAGGTGAGAAGGTATATATATATATATATATATATATATCTGTAAAGTGCTGTAAAATATGTCAGCTGTACTGTATATACCTATACAGTAAGTAAATATAAAACCGATAAATATAAAGTGATGTCTCTATGGAAAAACAGTGTTGCAGTTTGTATTTTCTCCACAAGATGGCAGCTACAGTTACGGCAGGCATCTACATGGTAAAAGCATGTTGTGTGCCTTCATATCCAATAGTAGATAGAGGGCAGACTGGAGGGGGCGGGGTTTACATGCAGGAAATGAACAGCGAGGAGGCTGTACGGGTAACAGAGCAGGTACAGTAATAAGAAATTATTTTATATTTACATGCAAACAATAGGTGTATGTATAAGGTAACTATTACAGATGAGAAAACTGTTTGTCCAGTGAGCAAATTCCACCTCTACGGGAAGGAGAGTTTGAAGGACCTGAGCTGCAACTTTTCAGGGAGATAAACTGGTTTAGGAGCAGCCAATTGAACTGACAGCTGCTTAGTTACTCAGACCAATGGAACTGAATGTGTGTGTGCTAAAAAATTGACTACTATGTAAATTCCAGCTTCCAAATGTCCTCCATAGTGTATCTTCTCTACCCTGTGTCCTCTGTAGTGTGTGCATAGTGTGTCCCAGCATCCCTATATTCCCCATAGTGTGCCCCAGCATCCCTATATTTCCCATAGTGTGCCCCAGCTTCCCAGTATCCCCATAGTGTGCCCCAGCTTCCCAGTATCATACATAGTGTGTCCCAGCTTCCCATTCCCAGTATCATATATAGTGTGTCCCAGTATCCCCATAGTGTGCCCCAGCTTCCCAGTATCATACATAGTGTGTCCCAGCTTTCCATTCCCAGTATCATATAAAGTGTGTCCCAGTATCCCTCATAGTGTGCCCCAGCTTCCCAGTATCATCCGTAGTGTGTCCCAGCTTCCCAGTAACATCCGTAGTGTGTCCCAGTATCCCTCATAGTGTGTCCCAGCATCCCTATATTCCCCATAGTGTGTCCCAGCTTCCCAGTAACATCCGTAGTGTGTCCCAGTGTCCCCATAGTGTGTCCCAGCTTCCCAGTAACATCCGTAGTGTGTCCCAGTATCCCCATAGTGTGCCCCAGCTTCCCAGTATCATCCGTAGTGTGTCCCAGTATCCCCATAGTGTGTCCCAGCTTCTCAGTAACATCCGTAGTGTGTCCCAGTATCCCCATAGTGTGCCCCAGCTTCCCAGTATCATCCGTAGTGTGTCCCAGTATCCCCATAGTGTGCCCCAGCTTCTCAGTAACATCCGTAGTGTGTCCCAGTATCCCCATAGTGTGCCCCAGCTTCTCAGTAACATCCGTAGTTTGTCCCAGTATCCCCATAGTGTGCCCCAGCTTCCCAGTATCATCCGTAGTGTGTCCCAGCTTACCAGTAACATCTGTAGTGTGTCCCAGTATCCCCATAGTGTGCCCCAGCTTCCCAGTATCATCCGTAGTGTGTCCCAGTATCCCCATAGTGTGCCCCAGCTTCTCAGTAACATCCGTAGTTTGTCCCAGTATCCCCATAGTGTGCCCCAGCTTCCCAGTATCATCCGTAGTGTGTCCCGGTATCCCCATAGTGTGCCCCAGCTTCTCAGTAACATCTGTAGTGTGTCCCAGTATCCCCATAGTGTTTCCTAATTTGCCATTGTCCTCTGTAGGGTAAACCCTTTTATCGCAATGTCCCCATAATGTATCCCAGCTTACCATTGTCCTCAGATTGTTTTCCAACCTCCCAGTGTCCTCTGTAGTGTATCCCAGTGTCCTCTGTAGTGTGTCCCAGTATCCCCCATAGTGTATTCCGGTTTCTAAGTGCCCTCCATAGCGTGTCCCATCTTCCCAGTGTCTTTCATAGTGTGTCCCAGCCAGAGGTGGCTCCAGAATTTTTTTTAATGAGGGTTCTGGATCCAGTGCTGGAGTAGCTGCCGACCTGCAACGCATGCTGCAACAAAAATGGACGTGTCCATGGACTGAAAAATGGACATGGTAATGGTCATGGGCAGGGCCAAATGAACTTAGCAGCTGTGTAATTCACAGACAGTGGACATCAACAGCACTATATATAGCCCGAGGTGTCTCCAGTATAGGTAGTCAGGTGTAAGTGCACCCAGTATAGATAGCCAGATACCCCCAGTATAGGTAGCCTGGTATATGTGCCCCCAGTATAGGTGGCCTGGTATAGGCGCCCTCTATATAGGTAGCCAGGTATAGCTTCCCCCAGTATAGGCAGGCAATGACCCGCCTCGCCTGCCCACACCGATATTAGCACCTTGATGGCACCAGCACCTTCACCCACCACAGTGTTTTTCATAGTATGTCCCAGTGTCCTACATAATGTGCCCCAGTATTCCCCATCGTGTGTCCTATGTTGTGTGCCCCAATTTTCCAGTGTCCTATATAGTGTGTCCCAGCTTCCCAGTGTCCTATGTAGTGTGTCCCAGCTTCCCAGTGTCCTATGTAGTGTGTCCCAGCTTCCCAGTGTCCTATGTAGTGTGTCCCAGCTTCCCAGTGTCCTATGTAGTGTGCCCCAGCTTTCCAGTGTCCTATGTAGTGTGTCCCAGCTTCCCAGTGTCCTATGTAGTGTGTCCCAGCTTCCCAGTGTCCTATGTAGTGTGTCCCAGCTTCCCAGTGTCCTATGTAGTGTGTCCCAGCTTCCCCGTGTCTTATATAGTGTGTCCCAGCTTCCCAGTGTCCTATGTAGTGTGCCCCAGCTTTCCAGTGTCCTATGTAGTGTGTCCCAGCTTCCCAGTGTCCTATGTAGTGTGTCCCAGCTTCCCAGTGTCCTATGTAGTGTGTCCCAGCTTCCCAGTGTCCTATGTAGTGTGTCCCAGCTTCCCAGTGTCCTATGTAGTGTGCCCCAGCTTCCCAGTGTCCTATGTAGTGTGTCCCAGCTTCCCAGTGTCCTATGTAGTGTGTCCCAGCTTCCCAGTGTCCTATGTAGTGTGTCCCAGCTTCCCAGTGTCCTATGTAGTGTGCCCCAGCTTCCCAGTGTCCTATGTAGTGTGTCCCAGCTTCCCAGTGTCCTATGTAGTGTGTCCCAGCTTCCCAGTGTCCTGTGTAGTGTGTCCCAGCTTCCCAGTGTCCTATGTAGTGTGTCCCAGCTTCCCAGTGTCCTATGTAGTGTGCCCCAATTTTCCAGGGTGATTAAGCTCCCAGTGATTCCTAAATAAATATGTGATTAATGCTGCACTCCCCCATCCCTGCTGCCTTTACGAAATCAGAAATGCCAGCAACATTTTTTGTGATTTGTGATGTTTCACTTTCCATTCCCGGTGTTGCCGTGGTGACCTGCTCTGGGTTTGCCTTTATCTGGTGACAAGGTTTCCCTCCAGTGCGCTCCACCTGTGTTTTTCTCAGTATTGGCTGTCATTCACGCTAATATGAGAATGCTGTCCTGCACTGCTTGTTACACACTGTATATTGGGCAATAACTGATCACGGCTGTCTTTCATCTGTAATGACACCCAGGAAAATAGCATCCATGCTCATTGCTATAGTGTGAGGAGTATGTGGGAGCATGGAATATGGAAAACCTTAAAGGGAACCTGAAGTGAGAGGGACATGGAGGCTGACATATTTAATTCCTTTTTAAAGTGTACGTTAAGGGAAAAATGGAGCCCTTACTGGATACTTGCCTTGGGACAGGGGAAGCCACCCACGCAGTAGCATGGACCCCCTCTGGCTTGGCTTATTCCGCCAGTGCCCAAGTTACTGAACAGGCACAGAGCACCACGCTTCAGGGGTCTTGTCACTATGTAGCTCTGGCTGAGGAGAATGGGGGAGTCTCTTTAGAATCCAGAGGCTTCCCCTCCCGAGGGAAGTGTTAAAAATATTGCATTGCAAACCTCACAGGTTTGCTTCAAGCAATGCATATTGCATGGGTGTCCTGCTAATCCTCTGTCTCTAATACTTTAACCCTTTGGGGACTGGTTGCCGAATCCCCCTTAAGGACCAGGCTATTTTACATGCGGGGGGTGGCAGGCAGCTGGATTTCCAGTCTAGCTGGCTGGCCATGGTGTCCTTCTTGTAGCCAGGTGTCCTCCCTGTAGCCAGCAGCCTTTACTCACCTCCCAGGCTCCGCCGATGAGCAGCTGTGGACCCCTCCACTCTGGCCAGCATCCCCGCTCATACTGCCACTAAATTCAGTGTCGCGGCTTGATGACGTCATCAAGCCAGGTCAGAGTGAGCGGGGATGCCAGCCAGAGTGGAGGGAAGCGCCGATCGCCGGGGAATGTCAGGAAGGTGAGTGGATCCTCTTCTTCCCCTCCTACCGCCACCGCTGCCTATTGTGATCACTACAATCTGCCGGCAATCGTAGTGATCAAGTGATCAGGAGCCAATCGTGATGGCTCCTGATCACTGAGGGGAGATGTCAGCTGTCATATGACACACTTGAATCAGGTGTGCACAATCGGAGCAGAAATGGCAGGCGTAATACCTACGCCGCATCAGGCTTAGACAGCCACAAGTGTGGTGTAGGATTTACCTACAGCAGTCCAGAAAAGGTTAAGCCATAGACCTTAAACAAGCAATTCTGATCAGGTGCTCTGAATAAAGTCTGACTAGATCAGCCACATGCTTGATTCAAGTGTGTGATTCGGATACTACTGATGCCAGAAGATCAACAGGACTGCCAGGCAACTGTTTAAAAGAAAATACATATGTCTGCCTCCGTATACCTGTCACTATAAGGAATGAGATGCATGTGGGGTGATTGGATTTTTATTTATGTATAGCAATTACAGTTCTGGAGCTGATGGAGATAGTGGAAAGATAACATATTCAGGTATACAGATGCAGCTAGAAGAAATGGGAGAATATAATTGAAGGTGCGACAGAGACACCCCGCTAGTAAGATAGAGATATATTACAATACAAATGAGCTGCTTAATCTTCCTAGTCTGTGAACCTAAATGAAGAAGGGAAGAGGTCTAAGAGCAGAGCCTTGTGCTACACCAACAGGGAGAAGATGGAGTGAGGCGTTACACTGCAAATGACAGACACTAATAGGCCATCTCATTCATGCAGTTGTAAAAACCTTTGAAAGATTTTGGCACTAAATAAATTTAAAATGATAATCATGTTAATGGAAAAACTTGTCTTGTGTTTCAGTATAAATAAACTTCTCTATGAAGATGAGAGTGCAGGGAATACATTCTTGAATATGTGTCATTACTTATCACAGTTCAGATATTTGTCACTTTATTATCAATCTACAGAAGGAACCTTCCTGTACCGATCACATGACCACATAAGTGATGATGGAAGAGAACCAGAGTCGCATGTCTGAGAGGATATGTCAGGATGCCCCTGTCTGTTTCTCCATGGAGGAGGGGCAGTATTCAGAAGGACAACAGGACCTCTGCAAAGACACCATGATGAAGATTCAGCCACCCCTCAAATTCCCGGGTAAGAGGAGATGTTAATTTCTTGGAAAGGAAAGAGCAATTCAAAGGGTTCATCTAGACCCCCATTACGTGATGAACTTATAGCAACAATGTATTCAGTCAGTGTGCGTGTTTCCTACAGACGGATCCAGTAACAGAAACCCACCAGAGACATGTACAGGTCCTCTTTCTTCCAAGGATTGTCCTCCTGAAGATCACATCATGCTCAACCATTATCAGGTATTTGGAACCTACCAGTATAAAATCAATATTTTTCTGCACTATTTACTTTGCTCATGAGGATTTTGTGTAAAACAATTTTTTAATCTTGTGAGTTTAGTTTGAAGGAACGACTACAGTTAAAGTTGAGTTTAAAAAAGAAGAGATGAATGTGAGTGTTGACCAGCATTCTCTGGACAAGGATAAATTCATGGAAGTAGGTAAAGAGGAAGAAGAGACATATGGGATGAGTGCTCAGCAGCTCACGGAAAACAGTATCATAGTGGCGACAATTAAAGATGAGGAGGAAAAGCCATGTGTGCGGGGTGATCAGCAGTCTACAGAGGAGAGTAAAATGGTGAGGACAATTAAAGAAGAAGAAGAAGAAGCGTATGAGAGGAGCGATCAGCTGCCTATGGAGGAGGGTGACATAATGGGGACCATTAAAAAGGAAGAAAAAGAAATGTATGAAAGAGATGATCAGCTGTCTACAGAGGAGGATGAAATTATGAGAATAATTAAAGTGGAAGATGACGAGGAATATGGGTACAGTGGCTGGCAGTCCATCAAGTATTGTGAAAGTGTGAAAACTATTAAAGAGGAAGAATTTTCAGTAGATATCTGCACAGGTAAATGTTATTCATCAAATTTTGCAGTATCTATTCCTATGTATAATATCATGTTTCCAACAAATGAGGGGGAGATACTGTACACCATATGAAAGGCCCATCTCCATTCCTCAGTATAACATCATAGTGCCAACAAATGAGGAGGAGATACTGTACACCATATGAAAGGCCCACCTCCATTCCTCAGTATAACATCAAAGTACCAACAAATGAGGAGGGGGATACTGTACACCATATGAAAGGTACATCTCCATTCCTCACTATAACATCATAGCACCAACAAATGAGGAAGAGATACTGTACACCATATGAAAGGCCCATCTCCATTCCTCAGTATAACATCACAGTACCAACAAATGAGGAGGAGATACTGTACACTATATGAAAGGCCCGTCTCCATTCCTCAGTATAACATCATAGTACCATCAAATGAGGAGGAGATACTGTACACCATATGAAAGGTCCATCTCCATTCCTCAGTATAACATCATAGCACCAACAAATGAGGAGGAGATACTGTACACCATATGAAAGGCCTATCTCCATTCCTCAGTATAACATCATAGTACCAACAAATGAGGAGGAGATACTGTACACCATATGAAAGGCCCATCTCCATTCCTCAGTATAACATTATAGTGCCAACAAATGAGGGGATGCTGTACACCATATGAAAGGCCCATCTCCATTCCTCAGTATAACATTATAGTGCCAACAAATGAGGAGGGGATACTGTACACCATATGAAAGGCCCATCTCCATTCCTCAGTATAACATCATAGCACCAACAAATGAGGAGGAGATACTGTACACCATATGAAAGGCCCATCTCCATTCCTCAGTATAACATTATAGTGCCAACAAATGAGGGGATACTGTACACCATATGAAAGGCCCATCTCCATTCCTCAGTATAACATTATAGTGCCAACAAATGAGGAGGGGATACTGTACACCATATGAAAGGTCCATCTCCATTCCTCAGTATAACATCATAACACCAACAAATGAGGAGGAGATACTGTATACCATATGAAAGGTCCATCTCCATTCCTCAGTATAACATCATGGCACCAACAAATGAGGAGGAGATACTGTATACCATATGAAAGGCCCATCTCCATTCCTCAGTAGAACATCACAGTACCAACAAATGAGGAAGGGATACTGTACACCATATGAAAAGCCCATCTCCATTCCTCAGTATAACATTACAGTACCAACAAATGAGGAGGCGATACTGTACACCATATGAAAGGCCCATCTCCATTCCTCAGTATAACATCATAGCACCAACAAATGAGGAGGCGATACCGTACACCATATGAAAGGCCCATCTCCATTCCTCAGTATAACATCATAGTGCCAACAAATGAGGAGGAGATAATGTACACCATACGCAAGGTCCATCTCCATTCCTCAGTATAACATCATAGTGCCAACAAATGAGGAGGGGATACTGTACACCATATGAGAGGCCCATCTCCATTCCTCAGTATAACATCATAGCACCAACAAATGAGGAGGAGATACTGTACATCATATGAAAGGCCTATCTCCATTCCTCAGTATAACATCATAGTGCCAACAAATGAGGAGGAGATAATGTACACCATACGCAAGGTCCATCTCCATTCCTCAGTATAACATCATAGTGCCAACAAATGAGGAGGGGATACTGTACACCATATGAGAGGCCCATCTCCATTCCTCAGTATAACATCATAGCACCAACAAATGAGGAGGAGATACTGTACATCATATGAAAGGCCTATCTCCATTCCTCAGTATAACACCATAGTACCAACAAATTAGGAGGAGATACTGTACACCATATGAAAGGCCCATCTCCATTCTTTAGTATAACATCATAGTGCCAACAAATAAGGAGGAGATACTGTACACCATATGAAAGATCCATCTCCATTCCTCAGTATAACATTGTAGTATCAACAAATGAAGAGATATTGTACACCATATAAAAGGCCCATCTCCATTATTTAGTAGAGCAACGTCATCTATGTATCCTTTTAGTGAATTTTGATATGACAGAGTTCAGTGACTTCTAGTCAAATGAACAAGATTCTTGACTGCAGGATATGAAATAGTAAAGTGAGTGTAACAGACATTTTCCTCCAGCAGGGAGATGCAGTTTCTAGAGTACCTCAGAGGGAAATCTTGGGTCACATTGTGAACCTGCAGAAGACAGCAACGTTGCACAGTTTTCTTCAGGAGCAGACATGGTTACTGGGAACACAAATGAAAGGACAGTTAACAGAACAGCTCCCTCGATTGCTGGAGACTCTTATGACAAACCCTTTTCATGCTCAGACTGTGGGATGTGCTTTAAATCAGAACTACAACTCCACAAACATCGAAACATTCAACCTGTACGAGGTGGAAACCCAACATGTCCTGAGTGTGGGAAATCATTCAGATCAAAGTCACACCTTGTTGATCACCTTAGAGTTCACACCGGTGAGAGACCCTATACTTGTGCTGAGTGTGGGAAATCATTTAAAGCAGCAGGACAGCTTGCTGTACACCAAAGAATCCACACCGGTGAGAGGCCTTTTCATTGTTCCGAGTGTTAGAAATCATTTAGGTTAAAGTTTGAACTAGTCAGTCACCATAGAGTTCACCTTGGTGAGAGGCCTTATAATTGCACTGTATGTAGAAAATCATTCAAAACAAACTCCGATCTTCTTAAACATCAGCGAGTTCATGTCAGCGAGAGGCCCTTTGCTTGTTCTGAGTGTGAGAAGCCATTCAAATCCAAGTCGGATCTTCTCAAACGCCAGAGAGTTCACACCAGTGAGAGGCCTTATTCTTGTTCTGAGTGTGAAAAGTCATATAAATCAAAGTCAGATCTACTTAATCACCAGAGAGTGCACACTGGAGAGAGGCCCTTTGTTTGCTCTGAGTGTGGGAAATCATTCAAAAAAAATTCAGAACTCGTTCACCAGAGAGTTCACACCACAGAGAGGCCCTATGCTTGTTCTGAGTGTGGGAAGTCATTCAAAAGAAAGTCCGATCTTCCTAAACACAAGAAAGTTCACAGCAGTGAGAGGCCCTATGCTTGTCCTGAGTGTACGAAATTCTTTAAATCAGTGGCGGACCTTGGTGCCCATCAAAAAGTTCACATTGCTGAAAAGCCCTTTAACTGTCCTGAGTGTGGGAAATCCTATAGATCTAACACAGAACTTGTCAGTCACCAGAGAGTTCACACTAGTGAGTGGCCCTATGTCTGTTCTTTGTGTGATAAGTCATTTAAGTCAAACTGAACATCTTAGACATCAAAGAGTTCACACTGGTGAGAGACACTATCCTTGTCCTGAGTGTGGGAAAATATTTAAAAAGGCCTCACATTTCCTTAAACATCAGAGATTTCACACCAGTGAAAAGCCATTTTCCTGTTCCAAATGTGAGAAGTCATTCAAAACAAATTCTGAACTTGTTAATCACCAGAGAGTTCACACCACCGAGAGACCATATCCTTGTTCTGAGTGTAGGAAGTCGTTCAAAGTAAAGGCAGATCTCATCAAACACCAGAGTGTTCACTCTAGTGAACGGCCCTATGGTTGTTCTGAGTGTGGGAAATCATTCAAAACATCAGCAGATTTGAGCACCCACCAGACAATTCATATTGGTGAGAGGCCCCATCATTGCTCTGAGTGTGGTAAGTCATTCAGATTAAAGACAATGCTTGCTATTCATCAGAGAGTCCACACTGGTGTGCGGCCCTATCACTGTTCTGAGTGTGGGAAGTCATTCAGATCACATCCAGGACTGGTTAGACACCAGAGAGGTCACACAGGTGAGTGGCCCTATCTTTGCCTTGCTTGTGGGAAGTCATTCAGGTCAAAGTCAGAACATAATAGGCACGAAAGAATTCACACGGTTGAGAGACCCTATCCTTGTACCGAGTGTGGGAAATCATTCAAAACAAGATCGGATGTTCTAAAACACCAGCGAGTTCACACTGGGGAGAGGCCCTTTCCTTGTTCTGAGTGTGGGAAATCATTCAAAACAAAGTCAGATCTTCTTATGCACCAGAAAGTCCACATCAGTGAAAGTCTCTATGCTTGTTCTGATTGTGGGAAATCTTTCAAAGTCAAGTCATATCTCATAAAACACCAGAAAGTTCACACCACATAAAACCCTATTTTTATTAAATTGTTAAACCCCAGATGTTCTCTTTTTATTCTGTTTTTCACAAAGGAAAAAAGTTATATTTCATATTCTGAGCATAAGACATCCTTCAAAAGAAACTGGAAACTCACGTAGGTGAAAACCCTTTTTCCTGTTCTGAGTGTGGGAAATAATTTATGAACCAACCATATTCCCTTTTTGGACTGGTTGACATCCCCCAATGCTTCGGACAGTGTGAAAAGGGGGTTGTTATTACCCAGGATGAGGGGACTTACCTGAGGTTTGAATATTGTGGAAATTGGTTAGGAACCTCAGAGAGATTTTTAGACTCTTGACAGGAAGTAACATATGAAGACACAAGACTTCAGTACAAATTCTAACTCCAAACTATGCTCAGAATTAAAATAAACCCAAGGTGTAAACAAAAGTTGTTTTCAGACTACATCCAGCATCCCTACATCGTGAGTCCTCAATGCGTGGATGAAAGCTTGATTTTCACTAATCAACATTTGCCTTGAAAGCACACCTGAACTGATAGGGATATGAAGGCCGTCATATGTATTTCCTTTTAAACAATTCAGCTTGCTTGTCTGTCCTGCTGAGCCTCTGTACCTAATAATCTTTACCATAAACTCTGAACATCCATGCCTATCGCTGGCTCCCTGGTTCAAATCCCAGCCAGGTCAACCTCTGCAAGGAGTTTGTATGTTACTTCTCCCCGTGTCTGTGTGGGTTTCTTCCGGGCACTCCTTCCACATCCCAAAAACATACAGATAAGTTAATTGGCTTCCCCCTAAATTATGATACATGAACTACACAATATATAAATAGATATATGACTATGATAGGGATTAGATTGTGGGCCCCGCCGAGGGACAGTTAGTGACCAGACCATATACTCTGTACAGCTCTGCATAATATGTTGGCACTATATAAATACATAAATAAATATCATGTGTTTCTGACTGAAGTCTGACATGCTTTTTCAGGTGTGTTGTGTGATTCGGACATTACTGTAGCCAAAGAGATCAGCAGCAGCCAGGCAACTGGTATTGTTAAAAAGGAAATAAATATAACAGCCACCATGCCCCTCTCAGTTCAGGTGTACTTTAAAGTGAACCAGAAGTGAAAATAAGCGTATGAGATAATTAATTGTGTCTAGTACAGATAGTAAATACAACATTAGTAATATAGAAAAGAGTCTCCTACTTTTGTATTTTCAGTTTTTTTTTATTTTTAAGATTGCATCAGACTGTCACAGCCACTTATTAGAATCTACACTCTACCTTTTAAGATGAAAAAGAAACAGAAATAATGGCCTTTAAACATTCCTGCGGTATTGTCTTCTCCCTGGCAGATATCAGGCTTTCAGCTTCTATTTACTTTTCAGGAAACCGGACTGAATTCAACAAGCTACTCGGCAAACTCTTTTGCATAGATACCTTGAAGAGAACCTGAGGTGGGATGTAATGATGTTACTAGGGCACAGAGGCTGGTTGTGCACACTATCACCAGCCTCTGTTGCCCTGTGGTGTGCCCCCAGGACCTCCCTACGCTCTGCTATCCCCAGCGCCATGCTAGCGAGGCTGTTTACATGTGACTGTCTGTCAGCGCCGCTCCCCCGCCTCCTCTGTATCGGCGCTACCCGCCCGCGTCCCTTTCCTCCAATCAGCGGGAGGGAAGGGACGCGGGCGGGTAGCGCCGATACAGAGGAGGCGGGGGAGTGGCGCTGGCAGACAGTCACAGGTAAACAGCCCAGCTTCCCAGTGTCCAATACTGTGTACCAGCTTCCCAGTGTCCCCATAGTGTGTCCCAGCTTCCCAGTGTCCCCATAGTGTGTCCCAGCTTCCCAGTGTCTCCATAGTGTGCCCCAGCTTCCCAGTGTCCTCATACTGTGTACCAGCTTCCCAGTGTCCCCATAGTGTGTCCCAGCTTCCCAGTGTCCCCATAGTGTGCCCCAGCTTCCCAGTGTCTCTATGGTGTGTCCCAGCTTCCCAGTGTACCCCATAGTGTGTCCCAGCTTCCCAGTGTCCCCATAGTGTGTCCCACCTTCCCAGTGTCTCTATGGTGTGTCCCAGCTTCCCAGTGTACCCCATAGTGTGTCCCAGCTTCCCAGTGTCCCCATAGTGTGTCCCAGCTTCCCAGTGTCCCCATAGTGTGTCCCAGCTTCCCAGTGTACCCCATAGTGTGCCCCAGCTTCCCAGTGTCCCCATAGTGTGTCCCAGCTTCCCAGTGTTCCCCATAGTGTGTCCCAGTGTCCCCATAGTGTGTCCCAGCTTCCCAGTGTTCCCCATAGTGTGCCCCAGCTTCCCAGTGTCCTCATAGTGTGCCCCAGCTTCCTAGTGTCCCCATAGTGTGTTCCAGCTTCCCAGTGTCTCCATAGTGTGTCCCAGCTTTCCAGTGTCCCCCATAGTGTGTCCCAGTGTCCCCATAGTGTGTCCCAGCTTCCAAGTGTTCCCCATAGTGTGCCCCAGCTTCCCAGTGTCCTCATAGTGTGTCCCAGCTTCCCAGTGTCCCCATAGTGTGTTCCAGCTTCCCAGTGTCTCCATAGTGTGTCCCAGCTTCCCAGTGTCACCATAGTTTGTTCCAGCTTCCCAGTGTCTCCATAGTGTGTCCCAGCTTTGCAGTGTTCCCCATAGTATGTCCCAGCTTCCCAGTGTTCCCCATGGTGCGTCCCAGTGTCCCCATAGTGTGTCCCAGCTTCCCAGTGTTCCCCATAGTGTGCCCCAGCTTCCCAGTGTTCCCCATAGTGTGCCCCAGCTTCCCAGTGTTCCCCATAGTGTGCCCCAGCTTCCCAGTGTCCTCATAGTGTGTCCCAGCTTCCCAGTGTCCTCATAGTGTGCCCCAGCTTCCCAGTGTCCCCATAGTGTGTTCCAGCTTCCCAGTGTCCTCATAATGTGTACAAGCTTCCCAGTGTCCCCATAGTGTGTCCCAGCTTCCCAGTGTCCCCATAGTATGTCCCAGCTTCCCAGTGTCCCCATAGTGTGTCCCAGCTTCCCAGTGTCCCCATAGTATGTCCCAGCTTCCCAGTGTCCCCATAGTGTGTCCCAGCTTCCCAGTGTTCCCCATAGTGTGCCCCAGCTTCCCAGTGTCCTCATGGTGTGCCCCAGCTTCCTAGTGTCCCCATAGTGTGTTCCAGCTTCCCAGTGTCTCCATAGTGTGTCAAATATCATGTGTTTCTGACTGAAGTCTGACATGCTTTTTCAGGTGTGTTGTGTGATTCGGACATTACTGTAGCCAAAGAGATCAGCAGCAGCCTGGCAACTGGTATTGTTAAAAAGGAAATAAATATAACAGCCACCATGCCCCTCTCAGTTCAGGTGTACTTTAAAGTGAACCAGAAGTGAAAATAAGCGTATGAGATAATTAATTGTGTCTAGTACAGATAGTAAATACAACATTAGTAATATAGAAAAGAGTCTCCTACTTTTGTATTTTCAGTTTTTTTATATTTTTATTTTTAAGATTGCATCAGACTGTCACAGCCACTTATTAGAATCTACACTCTACCTTTTAAGATGAAAAAGAAACAGAAATAATGTCCTTTAAACATTCCTGCGGTATTGTCTTCTCCATGGCAGATATCAGGCTTTCAGCTTCTATTTACTTTTCAGGAAACCGGACTGAATTCAACAAGCTACTCGGCAAGCTCTTTTGCATAGATACCTTGAAGAGAACCTGAGGTGGGATGTAATGATGTTAGTAGGGCACAGAGGCTGGTTGTGCACACTATCACCAGCCTCTGTTGCCCTGTGGTGTGCCCCCAGGACCTCCCTACGCTCTGCTATCCCCAGCGCCATGCTAGCGAGGCTGTTTACATGTGACTGTCTGTCAGCGCCGCTCCCCCGCCTCCTCTGTATCGGCGCTACCCGCCCGCGTCCCTTTCCTCCAATCAGTGGGAGGGAAGGGACGCGGGCGGGTAGCGCCGATACAGAGGAGGCGGGGGAGTGGCGCTGGCAGACAGTCACAGGTAAACAGCCCAGCTTCCCAGTGTCCAATACTGTGTACCAGCTTCCCAGTGTCCCCATAGTGTGTCCCAGCTTCCCAGTGTCCCCATAGTGTGTCCCAGCTTCCCAGTGTCCCCATAGTGTGTCCCAGCTTCCCAGTGTCTCCATAGTGTGCCCCAGCTTCCCAGTGTCCTCATACTGTGTCCCAGCTTCCCAGTGTCCCCATAGTGTGTCCCAGCTTCCCAGTGTCCCCATAGTGTGTCCCAGCTTCCTAGTGTCCCCATAGTGTGTCCCAGCTTCCCAGTGTCCCCATAGTGTGCCCCAGCTTCCCAGTGTCTCTATGGTGTGTCCCAGCTTCCCAGTGTACCCCATAGTGTGTCCCAGCTTCCCAGTGTCCCCATAGTGTGTCCCAGCTTCCCAGTGTCTCTATGGTGTGTCCCAGCTTCCCAGTGTACCCCATAGTGTGTCCCAGCTTCCCAGTGTCCCCATAGTGTGTCCCAGCTTCCCAGTGTCCCCATAGTGTGTCCCAGCTTCCCAGTGTACCCCATAGTGTGCCCCAGCTTCCCAGTGTCCCCATAGTGTGTCCCAGCTTCCCAGTGTTCCCCATAGTGTGTCCCAGCTTCCCAGTGTCCTCATAGTGTGCCCCAGCTTCCTAGTGTCCCCATAGTGTGTTCCAGCTTCCCAGTGTCTCCATAGTGTGTCCCAGCTTTCCAGTGTCCCCCATAGTGTGTCCCAGTGTCCCCATAGTGTGTCCCAGCTTCCCAGTGTTCCCCATAGTGTGCCCCAGCTTCCCAGTGTCCTCATAGTGTGTCCCAGCTTCCCAGTGTCCCCATAGTGTGTTCCAGCTTCCCAGTGTCTCCATAGTGTGTCCCAGCTTCCCAGTGTCACCATAGTTTGTTCCAGCTTCCCAGTGTCTCCATAGTGTGTCCCAGCTTTGCAGTGTTCCCCATAGTATGTCCCAGCTTCCCAGTGTTCCCCATGGTGCGTCCCAGTGTCCCCATAGTGTGTCCCAGCTTCCCAGTGTTCCCCATAGTGTGCCCCAGCTTCCCAGTGTTCCCCATAGTGTGCCCCAGCTTCCCAGTGTCCTCATAGTGTGCCCCAGCTTCCTAGTGTCCCCATAGTGTGTTCCAGCTTCCCAGTGTCCTCATAATGTGTACAAGCTTCCCAGTGTCCCCATAGTGTGTCCCAGCTTCCCAGTGTCCCCATAGTATGTCCCAGCTTCCCAGTGTCCCCATAGTGTGTCCCAGCTTCCCAGTGTCCCCATAGTGTGTCCCAGCTTCCCAGTGTCCCCATAGTATGTCCCAGCTTCCCAGTGTTCCCCATAGTGTGTCCCAGCTTCCCAGTGTTCCCCATAGTGTGCCCCAGCTTCCCAGTGTCCTCATGGTGTGCCCCAGCTTCCTAGTGTCCCCATAGTGTGTTCCAGCTTCCCAGTGTCTCCATAGTGTGTCAAATATCATGTGTTTCTGACTGAAGTCTGACATGCTTTTTCAGGTGTGTTGTGTGATTCGGACATTACTGTAGCCAAAGAGATCAGCAGCAGCCTGGCAACTGGTATTGTTAAAAAGGAAATAAATATAACAGCCACCATGCCCCTCTCAGTTCAGGTGTACTTTAAAGTGAACCAGAAGTGAAAATAAGCGTATGAGATAATTAATTGTGTCTAGTACAGATAGTAAATACAACATTAGTAATATAGAAAAGAGTCTCCTACTTTTGTATTTTCAGTTTTTTTATATTTTTATTTTTAAGATTGCATCAGACTGTCACAGCCACTTATTAGAATCTACACTCTACCTTTTAAGATGAAAAAGAAACAGAAATAATGTCCTTTAAACATTCCTGCGGTATTGTCTTCTCCATGGCAGATATCAGGCTTTCAGCTTCTATTTACTTTTCAGGAAACCGGACTGAATTCAACAAGCTACTCGGCAAGCTCTTTTGCATAGATACCTTGAAGAGAACCTGAGGATGTAATGATGTTAGTAGGGCACAGAGGCTGGTTGTGCACACTATCACCAGCCTCTGTTGCCCTGTGGTGTGCCCCCAGGACCTCCCTACGCTCTGCTCTCCCCAGCGCCATGCTAGCGAGGCTGTTTACATGTGACTGTCTGTCAGCGCCGCTCCCCCGCCTCCTCTGTATCGGCGCTACCCGCCCGCGTCCCTTTCCTCCAATCAGCGGGAGGGAAGGGACGCAGGCGGGTAGCGCCGATACAGAGGAGGCGGGGGAGCGGCGCTGGCAGACAGTCACAGGTGAACAGCCCAGCTTCCCAGTGTCCTCATACTGTGTACCAGCTTCCCAGTGTCCCCATAGTGTGTCCCAGCTTCCCAGTGTCCCCATAGTGTGTCCCAGCTTCCCAGTGTCTCCATAGTGTGCCCCAGCTTCCCAGTGTCCTCATACTGTGTACCAGCTTCCCAGTGTCCCCATAGTGTGTCCCAGCTTCCCAGTGTCCCCATAGTGTGTCCCAGCTTCCCAGTGTCCCCATGGTGTGCCCCAGCTTCCCAGTGTCTCTATGGTGTGTCCCAGCTTCCCAGTGTACCCCATAGTGTGTCCCAGCTTCCCAGTGTCCCCATAGTTTATCCCAGCTTCCCAGTGTCTCTATGGTGTGTCCCAGCTTCCCAGTGTACCCCATAGTGTGTCCCAGCTTCCCAGTGTCCCCATAGTGTGTCCCAGCTTCCCAGTGTCCCCATAGTGTGTCCCAGCTTCCCAGTGTCCCCATAGTGTGCCCCAGCTTCCCAGTGTCTCTATGGTGTGTCCCAGCTTCCCAGTGTACCCCATAGTGTGTCCCAGCTTCCCAGTGTCCCCATAGTGTGTCCCACCTTCCCAGTGTCTCTATGGTGTGTCCCAGCTTCCCAGTGTACCCCATAGTGTGTCCCAGCTTCCCAGTGTCCCCATAGTGTGTCCCAGCTTCCCAGTGTCCCCATAGTGTGTCCCAGCTTCCCAGTGTACCCCATAGTGTGCCCCAGCTTCCCAGTGTCCCCATAGTGTGTTCCAGCTTCCCAATGTCTCCATAGTGTGTCCCAGCTTCCCAGTGTCCCCATAGTTTGTTCCAGCTTCCCAGTGTCTCCATAGTGTGTCCCAGCTTTGCAGTGTTCCCCATAGTATGTCCCAGCTTCCCAGTGTTCCCCATGGTGCGTCCCAGTGTTCCCCATAGTGTGTCCCAGCTTCCCAGTGTTCCCCATAGTGTGCCCCAGCTTCCCAGTGTCCCCATAGTGTGTCCCAGCTTCCCAGTGTTCCCCATAGTGTGCCCCAGCTTCCCAGTGTCCTCATAGTGTGCCCCAGCTTCCTAGTGTCCCCATAGTGTGTTCCAGCTTCCCAGTGTCCCCATAGTATGTCCCAGCTTCCCAGTGTCCCCATAGTGTGTCCCAGCTTCCCAGTGTACCCCATAGTGTGCCCCAGCTTCCCAGTGTCCTCATGGTGGGCCCCAGCTTCCTAGTGTCCCCATAGTGTGTTCCAGCTTCCCAGTGTCTCCATAGTGTGTCCCTGCTTCCCAGTGTCCCCATAGTTTGTTCCAGCTTCCCAGTGTCTCCATAGTGTGTCCCAGCTTTGCAGTGTTTCCCACAGTACGTCCCAGCTTCCCAGTGTTCCCCATAGTGCGTCCCAGTGTCCCCATAGTGTGTCCCAGCTTCCCAGTGTTCCCCATAGTGTGTCCCAGCTTCCCAGTGTTCCCCATAGTGTGTCCCAGCTTCCCAGTGTTCCCCATAGTGCGTCCTAGCTTCCCAGTGTTCCCCATAGTGTGTCCCAGCTTCCCAGTGTTTCCCATAGTGTGCCCCAGCTTCCCAGTGTCCTCATAGTGTGCCCCAGCTTCCCAGTGTTCCCCATAGCATATCCCAGTTTCTTAGTGTGCTTCAGCTTCCCTGTATTTCCATAGTGTGACCCAGGTTTCCAGTGTCTCTAAAGTGTTTTCCAGCTTTTTTATTGTCCTTCATAACGTGTGCCAGTTTCTTAGTGTATCACACAGTGTGTCCCAGATTCCCAGTATCCCATTGCATATCCCAACTTTCTAGTGTCCTCCATAACGACCCTGTTTCTTACTGTATCCTATAATGTCTCCCACAGTGTGCCCCAGATTCCCTGTGTTCCCATAGCATATCACAAATTTCCAGTGTCCTCACAGAGTATTCCAGGTCCCCAAGCTCTATAGCATGTCTCAGTTTCCTAGTGTCCATTATAGTGTATCCCAGCTTCACTTTATCTCCCAGTGTGTGTCCCGGCTTCCCAGTATCCCCACAGTGTATTTCAGTTTCCCAATGTGCTCCATACTTTTTCCCAGACTGCCATTAACTTTGACAGGATAATTTACTGCAATCCCTCCACTTAGCAAGCACCGAAGTACTCGGAGAGCAGCAGCAAGACTATCAAAAGTGTGTCACACTTCTGGGGCTATGTCCAGCTGCTTCTGCTGCTGTGAATGGCTCTAATGAACTGGAAAGGGAAACTGTGCACATACATGCATGTTTCCCTCCCTCATGTTGCTTGCAGAGTGCTTGTGTAACAATATTTTGAGTGACAGTTATTTAAAGGACAACTGAAGTGAGAGGGATATGGAGGCGGCCATATTTATTCATTTTAAGCAATACCAGTTGCCTGACTATCCTGTTGAGCCTCTGCTTTTAATATTTTTATCCATAAACCCTGAACAAGCATATACATATCAGGTGTTTCTTACATTATTGTCAGATCTGACAAGATTAGCCGCATGCTTGTTTCTGGTGTGAATCGGACAATCCTGCAGCCAAATAGACCAGCAGGGCTGCCAGGCAACTGGTATTGTTTAAAAAGCAATGAATATAGCAGCATCAATATTCTTTTCACTTCAGTTGTCCTTTAATCCTATAGCAGCCATTTTATTTAGAGGCTTCGAGGTGCTCCAGGCCAATATATTTCAGCACATTTTTTTATTTCTTGTTACATTTACTTGCTACTAAATAGTTCTGCTGTAATGTGGATGTATGGCCACTTGTCACTAGGGGGGCAGTGTGAGCCAATAATAGAGGACTTCTGCTTTCAGTTCCTGTATTTTCTGTTAGCAGGGAGAGATAAAAGCATTCCAAAGAATTTCCAGCACAATGAGCTCTGCTGACTGAGGACAAAAGCAGTTCTCTTATCTCAAAGCGATAACTCTATTGAAGCTGCTAATGGTTTTAAGTGTGTTCACTGCTTATGGTGGTTGTCAGGCATATGTGAGGTTTGGGGGGTAAGAGGATGAGGTTTTCAGGCAGATGAAGAACAGGACAGGAGTAGAAATGTCAGAGAGATTGGGTAGAATGGGAAGTAAGAGAAGGGTGGTTGTCAGGCAGGTTGGGGGTTAGAAAAAAGGATGTTGCATATTTGCCAAGATTTGAGTCATACACTTGTGAGGTCAGTGGCTCAGCATCACAAGCAGAGAATCAGATTTATGGGCATTTTGTGGTGGATGGAGAAAAACCAATACACAGTCAGAGGTATGAATTAATATAGTCCTTAGAGATATTAACCACCCTGGCGTTCTATTAAGATCGCCAGGGCGGCTGCGGGAGGGTTTTTTTAAATAAAAAAAAAACTATTTCATGCAGCCAACTTAAAGTTGGCTGCATGAAAGCCCACTAGAGGGCGCTCCAGAGGCGTTCTTCTGATCGCCTCCGGCGGCCAAAAGTAACACGGAAGGCCGCAATGAGCGGCCTTCCGTGTTTTGCTTACTTCGTCGCTATGGCGACGAGCGGAGTGACGTCATGGACGTCAGCCGACGTCCTGACGTCAGCCGCCTCCGATCCAGCCCTTAGCGCTGGCCCGAACTATTTGTTCCGGCTGCGCAGGGCTCAGGCGGCTGGGGGGACCCTCTTTCGCCGCTGCTCGTGGCGGATCGCCGCAGAGCGGCGGCGATCAGGCAGCACACGCGGCTGGCAAAGTGCCGGCTGCGTGTGCTGCTCTTTATTTCATCAAAATCGGCCCAGCAGGGCCTGAGCGGCACCCTCTGGCGGTAATGGACGAGCTGAGCTCATCCATACCGCTAAGGTGGTTAAATATAAATGAGTTGCTCAGCCATCCTATCCTGTGGAGCTATGTGTAAAACTGCAGCAATTTTACATTGTAAATAAAAAAAGGTAAATGCCCCCCGAGGGTCAGTAAGATGTGCAAAGCACACACCCCCTCCCCGGTCACATGCTTAGCCTGTGACTTCAATAACAGTTCAGGTAATTTTTACTTTATTGTCATTCTGCAGAGAAGAGATGATGCAAGTTGTAGAGCTGTGCAGACCACATAAGTGAGGATGGAAGAAAACTATCATAGAGTCACATAACGCAGAAGAAGGGAGAGGGTGCCACCTTCTATTTCTCCATGGAGGAGTGGCAGTATTTAGGACAAAAGGATCTCTACAAGGACATCATGATAAAGAATCCACCGGCCCTCACATCACTGGGTAAGAGGAGACTTTCATTTCTTGTAATGGTGAGAGAAGTACAGAGGGTCCACCTAGTTCCCCCATCATCTCATAATCACATTTGGCTTGATTCACTAAACCTTCTGCACATAAGCAGTGCAAGTTAATATTAGCATGTGCGTGCTGCGCTCGGTACTGTCAGTGCAGTGTGCACTCTTAATTTCCGTGCGGTGCTCCTAACTGCCGTGTGATGTGCTTACAGCACGACTGCGGTACTCCACTAGCGTGGTTGCTACTACCAGGGTTGTGGAGGCAGTACAAAAATCTTCCAACTCCAACTCCTCAGTTTATGAAACCACGACTCTGACTCCGGGTACCCAAAATGGCCCAGACTCCGACTCCTCGACTCCGACTCCTTTGTCTAATACTTAACAGGGCTGTGGATTTTGTACAAAAATCTTCCAACTCCGACTCCTCAGTTTATGAAACCACAACTCCGACTCCGGGTACCCAAAATGGCCCAGACTCCGACTCCTCGACTCCGACTCCTTTGTCTAATACTTAACAGGGCTGTGGATTTTGTACAAAAATCATCCGACTCCGACACCTCAGTTTATGAAATCAACGACTCCGACTCCGGGTGCCCAAAATTGCCCCGACTCCTCCACTGAAGTGGCAGCCGCGCTAGTGGAGTACCGCGGTCACGCTACAAGCACATCGCACGGCAGTTAGGAGCATCATGCATGTATTAAGAGTGCACACTGCACTGACACGATCGTGTGTAGCGAGCACATGCTAATATTAACCCGTGCTTTTTGTGCACAGTAGGTTTAATGAAGCCTATAGAAACAATGTATTCAGTCAGTGTGTGTGTTTCTTACAGATGGATCCAGTAACAGAAACCCACCAGAGAAATGCACAGGTCTTTTTTATTCCCAGGATTGTCCACAGGAAGATCCCACCATCCCTGATCATGCTCAGGTAGGTGGAACTGAGGATGTTGAAAAGTATTCTGTATGAGAATAATATTGGTCTATGTTACGTTATTCAATACTAACTGTATGTAATCCTACATTTCTTTTCAATTTATGGGTTTAGATTAATGGAATGACCACTATGAAAATAGAGGTTAAAGAAGAAGAGACATTTGTGAGGGCTTGTCACCTGTCTACAGAGGAGGAAATAACAAGGACAATCAAAGAGGAAGAAGAAGAGATGCAATTGAAGGCAGATCAGCAACCAATGGAGAAGGGAGACATGATGAGAGCAATTAAGAATGAAGAAGAGATATATGTGAGGAGTGGTCAGCAGTCTATGGAGGAGGGTGACATGATGAGGGAAATTAAAAAGGAAGAAGAAGAAGAGACGTATTTGAGGGGTAGTCAGCAGTCTATGGAGAATAGTGACATGATGACAACATTTAAAGAGGAAAAAGAAGAGAGGTGTGTGTTAGGTGAAAAACAGTATACAGAGAAGGGTAAAATGTTGAGGACTATTAAAGCAGAGGAAGAAGAGACATATGTGAGGAGTGATCAGCAGCCTGTGGAGAGGGATGAAGTGCTGAAGACAATTAAACAAGAAGAAGAGCCGTATGTGTGGAATGTTCATCAGATTATAGAGGAGGATGACATGATGAGGACAATTAAAGAGGATGAAGAAGAGACTAATATGCGGGGTGATCAGCAGTCTACAGAGGAGGGTGTTTTGTTGAAGGTAATTAAAGATGAGGAAGAAGAAGACATGAATGTAAGCAGATGTTGGAAATCCTTACAGGACAATGACATGATAACAAGTGTTAAAGTGGATGAACTTTATGAATATGTCATCACAGGTAAATATTCATTGAAAACACAGCAAGCTTGTCACTTGTAAAGAGCAGCTCTGTGACTTTTATATTGTATGACCTTGGTCAATATCCTATGACAGAGAAGTCTTTTATGTTTTCAATGTAAAATACCCCAGAGTTTGGAGAACATAAATTCTTCATTGCCATCCTTGAAAACATTAACGGCATCACCAAATACGCATAAAGCGGCTATAACATGACATGTTGTGTGTTAAGATAAACATAGAGATGTACAGTCTCAGTACAAGCCTGTGTTCTTCTTGTTTTGTTTTGTTTTGTTTTGTACTGTAAGGGTTAAGAAGACAGGGGTGTAAATAATCTTCTCTTCGGTGGGAGATGTCATACGGCATGCTCACTTTCAGTGATAACTAATAAGAGGTCTTAAAACTTCTGTGTGCAGGTAACAGATAGATAGAAAGAAAATCAGAATGTCAAGGTTTGTTTGTGCTCATATCCCTTCAGCACTCAACATTTTAAACCCAGTTCTTTAACTTTTAAAACCTAAATTAGACCTTTGGGATTCCAGAAAGGTTCTATTTAGGACTAGCACTGAAGATACATTTGTTTGTCTCGTCAGTTTACATTAATTTGATGTTTGCTCCAACAGATGTAGATAACATTGCATGCAAAACTGGATAAGATACACCATATGGAAGGCCTATCTCCATTCCTCAGTATAACACCATAGCACCAACAAATGAGGAGGAGGTACTGTACAGAGTATGAAAGGTCCATCTTAATTCCTCAGTATAACACCATAGTACCAACAAATGAGGAGGAGATACTGTACACCATATGAGAGATCCATCTCCATTCCTTAGTATAACATCATAGTACTAACAAATGAGGAGGAGATACTGTACACCATATGAAAGGCCTATCTCCATTCCTCAGTATAACATCATAGTGCCAACAAATGAGGAGGAGGTACTGTACACCATATGAAAGGCTCATCTCCATTCCTCAGTATAACATCGTAGTACCAACAAATGAGGAGGAGATGCTGTACACCATATGAGAGGCCCATCTTCATACCTCAGTATAACATCATCATACCAACAAATGAGGAGGAGATAATGTACACCAAATCAAAGGCCCATCTCCATTCCTCATTATAACATCATAGCACCAACAAATGAGGAGGAGATACTGTACACCATATGAGAGGTCCATCTCCATTCCTCAGTATAACATCATAGTACCAACAAATGAGAAGGAGATACTGTACACCATATGAAAGGTCCATCTCCATTCCTCACTATAACATCATAGCACCAACAAATGAGGAGGAGATAATGTACACCATATGAAAGGCTCATCTCCATTCCTCAGTATAACATCATAGTGCCAACAAATGAGGAGGAGATATTGTACACCATATGAGAGGTCCATCTCCATTCCTCAGTATAACATCATAGTACCAACAAATGAGAAGGAGATACTGTACACCATATGAAAGGTCCATCTCCATTCCTCACTATAACATCATAGCACCAACCAATGGGGAGGAGATACTGTACACCATATGAAAGGCCCATCTCCATTCCTCAGTATAACATCATAGTACCAACAAATGAGGAGGAGATAATGTACACCATATGAAAGGCTCATCTCCATTCCTCAGTATAACATCATAGTACCAACAAATGAGGAGGAGATACTGTACACCATATGAGAGGCCCATCTCCATTCCTCAGTATAACATCATAGTACCAACAAATGAGGAGGAGATACTGTACACCATATGAAAGGCCCATCTCCATTCCTCAGTATAACATCATAGTACCAACAAATGAGGGGGAGATACTGTACACCATATGAAAGGTCCATCTCCATTCCTCAGTATAACATCATAGTGCCAACAAATGAGGAGTATATACTGTATACCACATGAAAGGAGGGTTTACATTTCTCTGTATATTGTATGTGTACAGTACATGACTTCTGACTGCACAATGTGAAACAGTAACATATACTATATAACAGTCACATTTTCTTTCCAACAGGAAGACGGAATGGTACAAACACCTTGCAGGGACATCTTATATCACACCCAGCGGTGACTGCAGAAGAGAATAGTGCCACACAATGTTTTCCCATTACTGGAAATGCCCATTACCGAGGGCACATTGCAGACAGAGGAATGACTCCCTGTATTGGTCAGGGATCTTCAGATAAATCACTACATGTCCTTTCAGATATCCAATTAAGATGTCACAGATCCGATACAGCATCAGATCCGTCTCATGTGAAGGATTGTTCTTGTGATGCATCATATCATGCTACGCAGAGGGAAAATCAGGGCTTCCCGTGTCCTCAGTGCAGCAGATGTTGTAAATCGGAAGCCTCTCTCGCTGTGCACTTGAGGAGGCACTCACAGGAGCCACCATTCTCATGTTCAGATTGTGGGAAACGTTTTACCTGTACTGCGCACCTTATTAGACACCAGAGAGTTCACACCGGTGAAAGACCCTTTCCTTGTTCCGAGTGTGGGAAATCATTCAAAACAGGACCACAGCTCAATGTACACCAAAAAACCCACACCAGTGAGAGGCCTTTCCCTTGTTCTGATTGTGGGAAATCATTCAAATCAGCAAAACAACTTACCGTACATCAAAAAATTCACAGTGGCGAGAAGCCTTATAATTGTTCTGTATGTGGGAAATTGTTTAGCACAAAGTCACACCTTGTTAGACACCAGAGAGTTCATACCGATGAGGCCCCCATCCTTGTTGTTACAGTGTGAAATCATTCATACCATTAAGAATACATGTGGTATTTCATTTGTTAATAAATTAATCCTTAATTGATACAAAAATATGTACTTACCTGGTTAGTGAGAAGCTTCTGGATAGTCCATAGGCAGCCTATATCCTTGTACACCATACTGTTACCATGATACATCTCTCAAAACCCCAGCAGCTCAGAAATGTTTCTTCAGCGTGCAAGTGCAGCTATGAATGTGTAAGGTTTTCGCAGGCCCAGTAGAACGAAGGTGCTCGTTCATGGCTTTTTTTTCCTCCATGCACAAGTGCCTTCATTCTTCTGAGTCTGTGCGGCCGTACTTGCACATGGGCAATACGGCCCCTCTCATCCATGGCTACGCCCACACTCTGAAGACACCGAGGAGCCCAGAACTGGAACAACACAGTTTAGGAAGATAAAGAAACCCTCTGGACTATCCAGAGGCTTGCCACTAACGATGTAACTTAAGTATCCATCTTTTTTTTCTTTTTCTGACTTCAGGATTAGTTTAAAGGGCAAATGAAGCAAGGGGGATATGGAAACTGTCATATTTATTTCCTTTTAAGCAAGAACAGTTGCTTGGATATCCTGCTGATCCTCTGCCTCTAATTGCTTTTAGCCACAGACCCTGAACAAGCATGCAGCAGATCAGGTGTTTCTGTTATTATTGTCAGATCTGAAAGATTACCTTCATGCTTATTTCTGGCATTATTCAGGTACTACTGCATCCTAATAGATCAGCAGGGCTGCCAGGCAACTGGTATTGTATAAAAGAAAATAAATATGGCAGCCTCCATATATTTCTCACTTCAGTTGTCCTTTAAGAATGCAGGTGGTATTGCTTTTTTATTGCAGTACATGTGAAATGGAATCCAGCTGTGATATAATTAAAGGAAATCTAAAGTGAAGATAAACTTATGATATAATGATTCCTATGTGTAGTACTGCTAAGAAATAAAACATGATTAGCACAGATATGAGCCTCATATTGTTTCCAGTACAAGAAGAGTTAAGAAACGTCAGTTGTCATCTATGCAAAAGAGCTTCTTTGAGCTCTGCGACTTTATAAAGTCGTGGACAGCACTGTCGTTTGAAGTACTTATCTCAACTGTCTCTCATGACACTATTTTCTTTGCTACTAATGTTCTATTAATTATCCGTATCACACCACCAATTCATTATATCAAAATTCATTTTTTTTCTTCATTGTCACTTCAACATTTGTTTAAAACTGCATTGTTATAAATTGAATTACTTTTATCTTGCAAAAATAAAATATGTTCATAATAATGTTTGATGAAAAGAGATAAGTTTATCTTAAAGCACATGGGTCAGCCCTACTATCCCAGGAAAACAACAACACATATATAAGTAGATAAATACTTATTCTACTTACATAACATATGTATTGTACTGCCCACAGGGCCGAATTTGTACTCTTTACTGCCCTAGGCCACTGTCACCAACCGGCCCCCTTCAGTATAGGTAGCGAGATGACCCCCCCCTCCTTCCCTCCAGTATAGGAAGCCTGATGACCCCTCCCCCCTTCCCTCTAGTATAGGAAACCTGATGACCCCCCTCCTCAGTATAGGTAGCCAGATGACTCCCTTAATCCCTCCTTTTTCCACCCCCCTTTTAGTATAGGTAGCCAGCTCACCTTCACACCGCAGCAGCCATTAGAGTCACTCATTTCTCCACTCATCTCCAGTGCAGAAGCTTCCTCTTCATTTCCGCTGGCTACAATGCAAACATGTACAGAAAGCAAAGTCGCTGCTGCACAGGCGGCTAGCAGCAGAGTATCGCGGTCAGGCGCTCGCCTGATCTCCCTGCATTGCAGCATTAGCAAGCTTGCAAATGCAGCACCAGTTTAGCCTAATGCTTTGGTGCCTTTGCTCCTGTGGTGCCCTAGGCCATGGCCTAGGTTGGCCTTGGCCTAAATCTGGCCCTGACTGCCCACATTTTGATTGCAGTGTATGTAATATAGTAAATAAAGAGAAAACTGTTCCAAGCATTTTCTATCTTTGCTGCCTCTGACTGAAGCCAATCCTGAAGCTGTTTCCTCCCTTACTCCTCTGCCTGAAATGGTGTATGCAGAGCCATCTACTTTCGGTTATCTTCAGTTCTGCTTTAAGGTGCACAATAAAGCTTTGAAATACTGCTTTCTACTTCTCATATGTATAAAACTCTTTTTGAAGTATATGTACACTCCTCTTTCTGGGTGTTTCCAGCTATTTCACTTAATTTAAGAGTGAGCTTTTCTTTGGAGCCACCACTGTGATACACCACCTACAAAGCTGAGTGGGGGCGGTATTTCCTCACATGTTCCTCTGAGTGGTTGCCTCTTAGTAACCTAGCCTTTTGAGTGTTCATTTATCTCGTTTTACATGATACTTTGATTATCCTGCGATAATACACCAAGTGAGCTGCTGATCTCCCTGTGTTCTTTTCTTTCCACAAGTCTTCATTTATTTTACCATACACAGCTTCCACTGAGGAAAACACAAATGCAAATGAGAACATACACCAGGAAATGATAATCTCACTAAAAAAAGCTTTGTCAATTGATCCCAGAGTCCTGAGCAACATCAGAGATCTCAGTTTGGTTAGAGGCTTTGTCCTTGTGCTGAGCGTTTAAGGACACACGAGGTGAAAATAGATAGAGATGGCCCGCACCTCCGATTTTAGGTTCGCAAACCTACCGCGAAAGTTCGGTTTGTGCGAACTTTCGCGAACCGCAATAGACTTAAAGGATACCCGAAGTGACATGTGACATGATGAGATAGACATGTGTATGTACAGTGCCTAGCACACAAATAACTATGCTGTGTTCCTTTTTTTCTTTCTCTGTCTGAAAGAGTTAAATATCAGGTATGTAAGTGGCTGACTCAGTCCTGACTCAGACAGGAAGTGACTACAGTGTGACCCTCAATGATAAGAAATTCCAACTATAAAACACTTTCCTAGCAGAAAATGGCTTCTGAGAGCAAGAAAGAGATAAAAAGGGGAATTTCTTATCAGTGAGGGTCACACTGTAGTCACTTCCTGTCTGAGTCAAGACTGAGTCAGCCACTTACATACCTGATATTTAACTCTTTCAGACAGAGAAAGAAAAAAAGGAACATAGCATAGTTATTTGTGTGCTTGGCACTGTACATACACATGTCTATCTCATTATGTCACATTTCAGTTCGGGTATCCTTTAATGTGGAGGCGAACTTGGAAAACTAGAAACACCTATGCTGGCCAGAAAAGTGATGGAAAAGATGTTTCAAGGGGTCGAACACCTGGAGGGGGGCATGGCGGAGTGGGATAAATGCCAAAAGTCCCGGGGAAAAATATGGATTTAAAAATTCTATATTTGATCTGTGCGCTCCTCAATAGATATTCTAAATATTGATAAATCTTAATAAATCTCTGTCTGGTCGGATCGCTATTTTTCAATTGTGTGTGTCACACTACGTACAGAATTTCTATTCTATGGAAACAGCGCTCAACAACCCACATATTAATACACAAGATTCCACATTTAAAAAGTCCACAACACCCTCAATAGGTGTGATCCACAGGTATCCAGTTAATAGTCCAAGCAATAATTCTTCATATACAGTTCATAGCAGTAATGATATATTCTCACCGGAACAATAGGCCAACCACTAACGATTAGCAATCACGTTTTTGGACCATGCCAGCACACGAACTCCTCCACTGATATAGGACTCCTCAGATGAAAGAGAGACACAGCAATAGTGTGATACCGTTTACAGAGCATACACTATCCAGCACCACCAGTGCTCCCACTCCACTCACGGGTCACCCTAAAGTGCCTCCACCAGCTATGCACTCAAGCCTCTCACCAGATAATATGGCCGACCCTTCACAGACCAGCAGCTCTAGCTTGTTGTGATGACTTTCTCTTGTGTCAGCTTGTGTCTTGCTGACACAAGAGAAAGTCATCACAACAAGCTAGAGCTGCTGGTCTGTGAAGGGTCGGCCATATTATCTGGTGAGAGGCTTGAGTGCATAGCTGGTGGAGGCACTTTAGGGTGACCCGTGAGTGGAGTGGGAGCACTGGTGGTGCTGGATAGTGTATGCTCTGTAAACGGTATCACACTATTGCTGTGTCTCTCTTTCATCAGAATCAGAATCAGAATGTATTTATTTCGCCAAGTACAACGTGAGTTGTACCCGGAATTGCTTTTGGCACAACAAGGTCGGTGATGGTACAGTAGATATACAGAAGCTACAGTAAAAGCATACAGCAGATATACAGAAGATACAGTAAAAGCATTACAGTGCATTACAGATACATATGTGGGCTGTTTCCATAGAATAGAAAAAATATGGATTTGACGCAAAGCAGCGTTTTATGGGCAGAAATCACATTGAATGCTAAATTGCAGGCCTAAAGTGCTTTAACCATCTTAGCGGTATGGACGAGCTCAGCTCGTCCATCTCCGCCGATGGCTGCCGCTCAGGCCCTGCTGGGCCGATTTTTACGAAATAAAAAGCAGCACACGCAGCCGGCACTTTGCCAGCCGCGTGTGCTGCCTGATCGCCGCCGCTCTGCGGCGATCCGCCGCGAGCAGCGGCGAAAGAGGGGCCCCCAGCCGCCTGAGCCCTGCGCAGCCGGAACAAATAGTTCCGGCCAGCACTAAGGGCTGGATCGGAGGCGGCTGACGTCAGGACGTCCATGACGTCACTCCGCTCGTCGCCATGGCGACGAAGTAAGCAAAACACGGAAGGCCGCTCATTGCGGCCTTCCGTGTTACTTTTGGCCGCCGGAGGCGATCAGAAGAACGCCTCCGGAGCGTCATCTAGTGGGCTTTCATTCAGTTGGCTGCATGAAATAGTTTTTTTTTAATTTAAAAAAAACCCTCCCGCAGCCGCCCTGGCGATCTTAATAGAACGCCAGGGTGGTTAAAACATCTTGCATGTGTATACATCAATCAGGGAGTGTAATTAGTGTACTGCTTCACACTGACACACCAAACTCACTGTGTAACGCACCGCAAACAGCTGATTGTGTAGTGACGGCCGTGCTGGTCTACTGCACTCTATGGCGAGATTGCTCTTCCTCACTCAGTGATATCAGGTTATGTCTGTCTGACTGCCTTATCAACTTTTAATGGTTCTTTCTCTACCATTGTTAAATCTTACATCTTTTTTTTTTTTAATTAAAATTTCTGCTTGCTGTTCAGTACCTTCAACGAGAATCATATTATGGAGGGCAAGTCTGCCATTGTGACCACAGGTAATGGCTGCCAGGGGAAATCCGGGTTCGATTCCGGTCCAGAGTTGGAGCCTGAGAAATGGCTACCACCACAAGGAAAGCAGCAGGCATGCTGTGGGTAAAGGAGATGGAACGGCTACCACCACTCATCCAAGGAAAGCAGCAGGCACGGCACGTGACACAAGTCCTGACTGTGAGAGCACAAGGAATAACAGTACAAGACTTTTTTGAGGCCCTGCTGTATAGAACGAGCTGCAGAGATCTACAGCTTAGGTGGGGGAATCTGTCCATAGGACAACTATTAGTCGTGGATGATCGGAAAGAGCAAATTCCGTTCCGCCGGAATTGCGGAATTCCGCCAGCGCTAAATTCTGTCGCCATTACATTTCTGCAGAATTTTGCGGATTTCCACGGAATTCCGCATTCCGGCGGAAAGATTAAAGTAATCGCAAATGAAACCTTGTTTATGCTAAATGGTAGCCCATGTGACCTAGTAGCTGTTCCCCCCGGTCATTTTTTTTTGGGCCGCAGGAGGTGTTGCTTAAGCCATGGGACCTAGCGGTGGTCCCACGGCGGTCGTTTTGGCACCTCAGGAGGAGTCGCTTACACCATGGGACCTAGCGGTGGTCCCATGGTGGTCATTTTGGCGCCGCAGGAGGTGTCACTTAAGCCATGGGACCTAGCAGTGGTCCCAAGGCGGTGGTTTTGGCGCCGCAGGAGGTGTTGCTTACGCCATGGGACCTTGCGGTGGTTCCATGGCGGTCATTTTGGCGCCGCAAGAGGTGTCACGTAAGCTATGGGACCTGGTGGTGGTTCCATGGCGGTGGTTTTGGCGCCGCAGGAGGTGTTGCGTAAGCTATGCGACCTTGCGGTGGTCCCATGGTGGTCGTTTTGGCACCACAGGAGGTGTCACATAAGCTATGGGACCTGGCGGTGGTTCCATGGCGGTGGTTTTGGCGCCGCAGGAGGTGTCGCGTAAGCTATGGGACCTGCCGGTAGTCCCATGGCGGTGGTTTTTGCACTGCAGGAGGTGTCGCGTAAGCTATGGGACCTAAACAAAATGGTTAGGATAGGTGAGATAGCTAGGGAGCTGGTTGCTAACATAGGATTGATTGGTTTTTGTTAACACTGTAATTGGTGCTGAAATAATTCCGATTTTCATGCAGAAATCCGTTTGGGTGGTTTTTGTAAGCCTCTGTTTGGTGCAGAAATTCCGATTTCCATGAAGAAATCCTGTTGTTTTCACTTTAAACTTCTTCTAGGGGCGTCCTTGTGATTGGCTTACAAAATTCCGCATTCCACCGGAATTACACATCGTTCTGCGGAATTTCCGCTATAGCGCTAAGGCAATTCCGTACCAATGCGACGGAACGGAATCACCAAATTCCGTCCGGAATCACGGAAAAATGAATTCCGCGGACCGCGGTGAGCATCCCTAGTCGTGCACTGCACAAAGTTGGCCTTTATGCAAGAGTGGCAAGAAGAAAGCCATTGTTAACAGAAAAGCATAAGAAGTCCCATTTGCAGTTTGCCACAAGCCATGTGGGGGACACAGCAAACATGTGGAAGAAAGTGCTCTGGTCAGATGAGACCAAAATGGAACTTCTTGGCCAAAATGCAAAACGCTATGTGTGGTGAAAAACTAAGATGGCGTGACACCGTCGTCCCTGGCTTGCAGCATAGGCCCTGGGGAGATGGGGCTGTGTAGCTGGAGAGGAGATCGCAGCACCAGTAGAGTTGAACTGCCATTCAGCCGAGGAGGAGGAGGACTATAGCAAAGAGGATGTAGCAGGAGGAGAAGGAGAGGAGGAGGCAGGAGGCCTGCCTGCAAGCCGTGGAGGTGTCACAAGTTGGTCCGCTGCACAGCCACGTACTCCCTGCTTGTCAGCGGTCGCCAGGCTGACCCAGTGGACTGTGTAAGTTATGTACCTGCTTTGACCGTGCTTGGCAGACCAGGCATCCATGGTCAGATGGTGCACTCAACACAACAGGTAGGTATATGCAGTGATGAGGTGGGTTCACTGAACACAACAGCAGGTAGGTATATGCAGTGATGAGGTGGGTTCACTGAACACAACAGGTAGGTATATGCAGTGATGAGGTGGGTTCACTGAACACAACAGGTAGGTATATGCAGTGATGAGGTGGGTACACTCAACACAACAGGTAGGTATATGCAGTACTGGGTATTACAATGTGCACCTGTCACACACACAGGTAGTCACTGAATGTGCTGGGCCTGGCAGTGGCACACACACAGTATGAATTATCAAGGCTGTCTATGCAACACAAGTGTCAGTGGGACACACAGAAAAAAAAATAGATCACAAGAACAAGATTAGCTCTCAAAAGAGCTGTTGTGGGGTGCTATTTTAGCAATAAGAATCAGCCAGGAGCAAGCTAACAAGCCTACAAGAGCCTAACTAATCTTTCCCTATGAGAGTCTGCCAGCAGTGTGAGTGTAATGGCCGGTGCTGTCTGCCTTATATAAGGGGGAGTGGCTCCAGGAGTGAGTGTAGCCTGATTGGCTACAATGTGCCTGCTGACTGTGATGTAGAGGTTCAAAGTTGACTCTAATGGTGCACTATGGGGGCGAAAGCGAACCACCCAAAGTTCGCCTGGAACTGTTCACCGGCGAACCGTTCGGGCCATCTCTAAAAATAAACTGATGTGATAAACAATTGTATCTATCCTCCTTCTCTCAAAAATGACCTTTTTTTTAGATACAATTTGATTTTATTTTTAAATCTACTTTTTAAAGTTTTTATTGTTTCATTGTCTCTGCTCAATGACTGCAATGAAGTATGCCAGAACTAAACTCTATGAACTACTGACCCATTTTTTATCTTTCCTGCTCTCAGAAGCCGTTTTCTGCCAGAAAAGTGTTTTATGGCTGTAATTCCTTATCAGTGAGTATAACGCTTTAGTCCAACCCGGTCCCGACCCAGACAGAAACAGAAACGTGCATACCTGATTTTTAACTCTTTCAGGCAGAGTAAGAAAAATAGTAACAGCATAGTTACACACTTGACACTGTACATACTGTCCATATACACATGTACATAGTGTTGGCACTGTACATATACACATGTCTATTTCATCATGCCAGATGTCACCTTGTGTGTCCTTTAACTATATATAATAAAGGTCAGTTGTTTGAAAAGTGGCCTGTTTGTTATTGTGGTGCAGTGTACTGTGTCTCTGGCTTATCACAGCTCTGCTCATACACCTCAGCTGCGTTTTTCTCAGAGGTGTCCTTATTACTCACTTCACAGACTGACCTCAGGAAATAACCTCTATAACATGGGGATAGGTCATGGGTGTTATTGCCTTCTGGGACAGGAACAGGGTGAAGCAAGTCTGTAGACAGTGCTTGTGATACACCAACAACAGTGCTTCATTTGTTCTGTACAAGCTATTCACAGGCTATTGACTATATTTACAAAGAATAAAAACAGGAAACAAGTGACAGTCGAGAATCTTCTTTGCTGGGAGCAAATCAAAAGGCACAGGTATGACAGTGAGGCAATGTGAACCTGCTTGAGGCCTCATTCACACTTGAGCGTTTTGCCGGCGATTCCGGCAAAACGCTCAAACGTCACCGCTTTTCAAAGTGCTAGTGTAATTAAACCCTATGGACCCGTTCTTATTTGGGCGATTTGCAGTAATCGCCGCAAATTGCCCAAAATCACACCATTTTCAGGCGATTTCCCGACGATAGCGTTTGAGTGCTATAGAAGCGGTAAACGGGATCGCAGAAAAATCGCTGCAGTGTTCAGTGATTTTTCCTCTGACAAATCACTCATGCAACTAGCGCCGGCGTTTTGCGCTATCATGTGTGAATGGGGCCTGAGGAGCATTTTTCAGCAGTTTCACATACTATTATGCTAATATATGCCACTCACCTCCCACATCCCCAAAAAACTAATTTATAGGATCCCTGAAGTAAGAGAGATATGGAGGCGGACAATTGTTTATTTATTTTAAGCAATGCCAGTTGAATGGGTATTCTGCTGATCCTCTGCCTCTAATACTTCTAGCCATGTACCCTGAACAAGCATGCATCAGGTGTTTCTGACATTATTGTCAGATCTGCATGCTTGTTTCTGGTGTGATTCGGACACCACTGCAGCTAAATAGATCAGCAGCGCTGCCAAGCAACTGGTATTGTTTAAAAGGAAATAAATATGGCAGCCTCCATATACTTTTCGCGTCAGGTTCCCTTTAATTTCTACCTACATTCAACTTGCATCCGGTCTGTATCGTAAACGTCTTAGTTGTTGCTGCAGTTTGTATTTTCGCCACAAGATGGTAGGAGAACATATAGCGGAAGATTAGCTAAAGGAAAGATGTGAGGAGGAGGAGCTAGCATACAGGAAGTCAGGGGTGGAGAAGTAAAATACAAAAAAGCTATTGCTAGGACGACTAGCAACAGAGATGGTAAGAGATGATTTTATATTTACAGCTGGTGAAACATCAATCTCCCCAATAGCAGCTACTGCTGCTGCTGCTGCTACACATTTCGGGGAATGCTGTAATATGGGAGAGAAAGTATTAAAACTTCCCCCTGACCCTATAGTGTGCCCCAGCTTCCTAGTGTTCTCACAGTGTGTCCCCGTTTCCTAGTATATTCTATAGTGTGCTATATTCTATAGTGTGCCTCCATTTCCTTGTATCTAATATATTGTCTGCTGGCTATACAAAGCTATATGTGTTACAATGATGATGGGTTGATTCCTGCTTTGCCGGCTGCCAGATAGGAGTTACTGCGTACTAACGCAGTAATCCCGAAGAATGCTGTCGGCAGTGCGGCCGCCAGGCTTCCGCCAACATTCAGAGCGAAACCGGCCTGAATATGCCAGAGACTAATACTGCACTTTGGAAGCCCGATCGATTTACGTTCAGACTGGCATCAATCTGGCGTGCTCAAAAAGGCTCGGTTAGATGTGTGGCAGTAGCGGCTTCTTGACTCCCTTTGTGTAATGCGTACCCACAAAACGCACAAAATGAAAGTCAATAGGAACGCAATGGTATGCGTTTTTTATGCGTTTTTTCCCCAAAATATATATATATTTTTTTTGCTGTATTTTGGTTTCCTGCTGTCTTCCAAGTGATTTGCATGAATGGAAATCTAAAAATGCATGGAAAACGCATACAAAACGCATATGCGTTTTGTATATGCAAACGCATTAAAACACATGGAAAACGCATTGCAAACGCACCACAAACGCACATACACCGCACACAACATTAACTTACAACATGACATAATACGCAGCGTTTCACGCTATGTCCTATGTGAACCCAGCCTTACATGTGTTGTCAGTGCAGGTTAAGGATTAGTGCATTAGGGCTGTACAAACAGACTGCGTTGCGCTGTGTTCTTATAACATCATGCATTTTTTTTCAATTGCAAAGCCTTTTTAAAAATAATGAAAATTGTGATGAATTGTACACAGTAGTATGATGCGATTTTAGAAACTTGCAATCGCAGTGACTGCATTAGAAAATCGCATAGAAAAAAGGCAAGGAGATTGCATTTTTTCGAGGTCAAATCCCAGGAGACCTTGCAACTTCCTGTCGAAGGACTTTAAAGAGACTCAGAGACGAACAATACTAAAACTCTGATATTTACCCGGGGCTTTCTCCCGCCCCATAAACACGTCTAAGTCCCACGCCGTCCTTCCGCAGTCTGCCGCTCGGCTGCGGTGAGCCCCGGTAACAGGATCAGTTCCATCAGCCGCTCTGCTGGACGCGTAATACAAAAGTACCTTCTCCATCATAATTTCAATTATATATAGATTATATACACCATGGGCTTGATTCACAAAAGAGTGCTAACTGTTAGCACGGCCGTTTTCGCACGAATTTTCGTGTTTGCGCGCGATCGCGAATTTTCACGCGCAATTAAACGTTTTCACGCGCAAATGCAAATTTTCGCCTGAAATCGCTATTGTTTTCGCGTGAAAACTCGAGTTTGCGTGCAAAAATGATAACGATTTTGCTGTGCGCGAAAACGTTTAATTGCGCGTGAAAATTCGCGATCGCGCGCACACGTGAAAATTTGCGCGAAAACGGCCGTGCTAACAGTTAGCACTCTTTTGTGAACGCAAAATGTGAAAACAAACATGATGTATTGATATAGATCCACAGAAGGGTAGCATCAGGAGGAGGCGGGGTTATGCAAATTAGTCACAGGTGCATTGCTCTGGCCAGTTTTGCCTGTTAAGGGCCATCGTTGCTAATTTTCATTAGATTCAGGCTGCATATTCAGGATCAAGACTTCTTTAATGAATCTGTGTAGCCTGGCGGCTGTAAAACTACGTGCGGGTTGTAAAACTAAATATCTCGCCATAAGGTGAAAACTGCAGAAATATGGGGGTATAAATAGCAATTGACTCGTCATAAAAAGTAGATATGTGGGTGTGATGGGAGAGGTGCGTCACTGGTAACAGGGATGTCTCCCATCCATTGGGGTCCCATTAAAAAAAAAAAAAAAAAAAAAAGGGACTACATCTGCATAGTGTTTTTTTATACTGACGCAGTGCGGCTTTATGTGACGGAAGTGACGTTTTTGCTGCATCCCTCCCGCGACTTCATATGTTTGTCACCACGCGGTTCCTGCGGAGGACCGGAAGCCGTGTAAGTCGCTTCTAGGGCTGATCGGAACAGCTGAATTCCGATTTTGACGAAATTTCGTGTGCCGCATGCGAAAACCGAATTTCGTGTTCCGAATTTTCGTGTTCCGAGTGCATTTCTATTGAAGTCAATAGTGCCAACTTCTGCAGTTAATTGTAAAGCCCCTGTACATGCTATTATCACCAAATTTGGCATGTATAATAAGCAGATGAGTAGGAACATGGTAAAACATTTTTTTGTGAAAAGACCTTATAGTTTTTGAGCAAATAGATTTCAAAGTTTCATAGGAAAAATGTTTTTTAAACTGTGTAAAATGACACTGCTGCAGTACAGGTTACTGCATTCTGAGTTCTGTATACATATTGTATACATTTCATGAAAACAGACAGCGTGGGGTCCCCCCTTCCAAGCCTCCTTAACACCTTGTCTCCCATGCAGGCTGAGATAGCCAGAATGCGGAGTCCCGGCCATGTGGGGCTTCGCACCCTGAGCTATACCAGCCCGCATGGTCCATGGTATGGGGGGGGGGCTCTGGAGGAGAGGGGCGGCCAACCTCACCCTCTCCCCCAGAGCCCTTGTCCAATCCATGGACAAGGGGCTCTTCCCCACCTCCTGTGCCCCAGGAGGAGGTGGGGACCACCGATGTCCTGGGGGGTTCATGGTGCCATCCGGGGTTCCCCTTTAACAAGCGGACCCCGGAAGCAGCCCCCACCACAGGAGAAATGAGTAAAGGGGTACACGGTACCCCTTACCCATTTCAGCAGAGTTAAAAAAAAGAAATAAAAACACGACAACGAAAAAAGTCATTTATTGTTCTAAATTAACCAGGGATACCTACCTTGCGAAAATCCCACACCAGTATCCTTAGAAGTGGTCCCACGCCAGTATCCTCTTAGGACATCTCACCACCCTCCCACACCGAACTCCCGCCACTGAATGGTCACAGTCAGCCTCTGCATCTGTATAGCAGAGGCTATGAACACGAAAATGTTGCCTTTGAAACAAGAAATTTCAGCAAACAGTGATGCGATCAAAATTGCCACTGGGAAATCCCGGAACGCTGGAGGCCACACTAGAGTGGCGAAACCAGCCATTTTTCACATAGATGGTGGGTCCAGGTGACCAGAGCAGGAGGTGCCCTGGTCCCCTGGACCCACCTATTTATGTGAAATAACGCTCAGTCTGACACTGAGGTTGCCTCCGGGGAACGGGGATTCCCCAGCAGCCATTTTGTTTATGACACTGTTTGCTGAAAATTCTTGTGTTAGTAAACAATTTTCGTGTTTCTAGCTTATGCAATACAGATTGCAGAGGCTGTCTATAGCCATTCAGCCCCGGGATTTGGGCGGGTGCGTGGGACCACTCCTGAGGATACTGGCGTGGGACCACTCCTGAGGATACTGGCGTGGGATTATTGCAAGGTAAGTATCCCTGGTTAATCCAGAGCAATAAAGGACTTTTTTCGTTGTGGTGTTTTTATTTCTTTTTTTAACTCTCTGCTGAAATGGGTCAGGGGTACCGTGTACCCCTATACTCATTTCTCCTGGGGAGGGGGCGGCTTCCGGAGTCTGCTTGTTAAAGGGGACCCCCGGATGGCACCATGAACCCCCCAGGACGTCGGCAGCCCCCATCTCCTCCTGGGGCACCGGAGGTGGGGAAGAGCCCCTATCCATGGATTGGACAAGGGCTCTGGGGGAGAGGGGGAGGTTGGCCACCCCTCTCCTTCAGAGCCCCCCCCATACCATGGACCATGCGGGCTGGTATAGCTCAGGGTGCGAAGCCCCATGTGGCCGGGACTCTGCATCCTGACTATCCCAGCCTGCATGGGGGACAAGGGGTTAAGGAGGCTTGGGAAGGGGGACCCCATGCTGTCTGTCTTCATGAAATGTATACAATATGTATACAGAACTCGGAATGCAGTAACCTGTACTGCAGCAGTGTCATTTTATACAGTTTAAAAACCATTTTTCCTATGAAACTTTAAAATCGTTTAATTCAAAAACTATAGGTATTTTCACAATTTTTTTTAACCATGTTCCTACTCATCTGCTTAATATACATGCCAAATTTGGTGATGATAGCATGTAAGGGGGCTTCACAATCAACCACGGAATTTAGCACTATTGACTTCAATGTAAACGCGAATTCGGTACTCGGAATTGCCGAATTTTAGCGTTTCGAGTGCTTACTCGGAACTGCCAAATTCCGATGGCAAACTCGAAATTCGGAATCCGAGAGCTCAGCTCTAACAATGACCATCAGTCATACCATCATGTAGGACTTTCATATTTAGATCCCAGCTTACTGGAAGGGACAGATATTTGGCTGTTGGAGATCCTATTACTCTTAAAGGGAGACTGTCATCTACATTTTCATATAAACAATTCCAGCTATCTGGCTGTCATGCTGAGCCTTTGGCTTTAGTTATTTGTAAGTCACACCTACAACAAGCATGCAGCCAGTGAAGTCAGACCAGAGTCACATCACCTGATTTACATGCCCATTCTGAATCAGTGCGTTAAAGTATTAGAGGCAGAGCATCCACACAGAATGATGATGGCAGCCTTTGTATACCTCTCACTTTAGGTTCCCTTTAAGGAATGACTTATGACGTGTGTTTTATGAAACATGCTCTGATCATTCATGTGTATATCCTGTCATACTGGCAATCATTTGTTTAGTATCTGTACTGCATCAAGCTGTTTCTGAGTCATTAAAATACTATCCAGCTGTGAGCAGAAGCTTTCTGCGCATTATTTATCACAGTTCAGGTAATTCTCACTTTATCATTACTCTACAGAGAGGAATGTCGTGTACTGATCACATGACCACATCTGTATTGAGGGATGAAAATTAGAATCACATGACCAAGAGGGTATGTCAGAAAGGTCCTTTCTTCTATGTCTCCGTTGGGGAGGAGCAGAAACACAAAAGAATCTCTACCACTTATGATGAAGAATCAGCCGTCCTTCACATTACTGGGTAAGAGGCGACTTTATTTCCTTGTAATGGAGAGAGCAGTATGGAGGGTATAATTAGGAACTCCCCTCCATCATCTGAAAATCACATAAAAGCAATGCATTCAGTCACTGTGTGTGTTTCCTACAGATGAATCCAGTAACATAAACCCACCAGAGAGATGTACAGGTCCTCTTTATTCCCAGGATTGTCCACAGAAAGATCCCACCATCCCTCACCATTATCAAGTATGTGGGCCTGGGGGTATAGAACTTAAACATCTCTCTGTCCTTTACAAGATTAGCGTTGCTGTATGCCACAGCATTTATGCAGATTTCACTTTTGTATCTCCTGAGTTTAGGTTGTTGAACTGACTGCTATGAAAATTGAGCTAAAAGTGGAACAAGAAGAAACACAAGTGAAGGTTAATCTGCATTCTACACAGGTGGGGGACATGATGGGTACATTTAAAGAAGAAGATAAGACGTGTATGAGGGGAAGTAAACAGCCTACAGAGGAGAGCAATGTGATGACGACAGTTAAAGAGAAAGAAGGAGAGACATATGAGAGGGGGGATCAGCAGTGTTTGCAGGAGGGTGATGCGATGGGGGAAGAGGAAGAAGATGAGATGTATGTGGCGGATGATCAGCAATCTATGAAGGAGAGTGAACTTATTAGGATAATTAAAGTAGAAGATGAAGAGATGTATATGAAGAGTGATCAGCAGTCCACGAAGGGCAATGAAATGACGGAGAACATTAAAGATGATGTCATTACTGAATATATCAACACAGGTAAATATTATGAAGTGCAGTGGAATCTTTTCTTTTACATGTGCAAGCTTAAAGTAATACTCTACCCTGCACTGAGAATCTGTAGGCGCCAGACTACCCTCATAGTATATCCAGGAAAGGGATGATTTATTCGAAGCAGGGCTTTTTGATGCATGCCGCGTGGTGCTGAAGCTTGGTGCGGCTATAGCAGTAATGCTATAGTCCGTGCCCATGCACGTGTAATTCGGGCGATTACCAGACCCCAAATTACTTCTCCCTCTGAGATGCTACAACTCGGTGGGAGAATAGTATTTTAACGCCACCCCAAATTTGTGCAGCAGCGGGGTAAGCCGTCATTTGGCTCACCTTGTGCCAAAAAGCCCTCTGCGCCAAACTGCTATGTATGCTGGTTCATTACATGCCCTTCTGCTCATCAGCAATGTGCAAAGCCCATCCTAGCCAGAAGGGTTGGTATTTCCTGCAGAGTAGCAGTTCCTGCAGAGCAGCAGTTCCTGTACAGTAGTACTAGCACCTGGGGGCGTGGCATACTGATATCATGACCATACTTCCTGTGCAGCCGAAGGACTCAGATGAGATGGTCATAGAAAGAAGGACTGGGCGTTGTGCTTTTCCTGGCAGGATAAGCAATGTGTAATCTCTGGTCTGGATATACTGTACTATGGAAGAAAATGTGAGTCTGATGCTTACTGATTTTTAGTGACCGGCCAAGCCACTAGATCAAAAGTGACAGAGCTTAAGCACATTTTTATATCACCCCTTAAAGTGATCCTGTAAACTGGCATATAGACACAATAGGGGGAAGAGGTACCCAGGATGAATAAAATAGCCTAGCAGAGAGGCACTCAATGTTAGGCTATTTTGGCTGTTGGCACTGATGCTTAGCCTGATGAAGTCAGTGGTGTATGCTCATAATGCGCATTGCTCTTGTGCAAACTGCAAACCCATTTCAGTTCATACTATATCTCTGTAATTCTTGAGGTAAGCAACCTCCTAATCCTGATTTTAGGATTTGAATGTATTTTATTCTTCCTGGGCACCTCTTCCCCCTTCTGTGTCTATTACCCTCCTGCGGAGGGCGGCCTCCTGCCAGATGACAGGTTCCAGCCTATTTTTCACTTATATAGCAAGTACAGTAGTGGACTCTGTACCCGAGGGGAGACAGTTATTCTCCCACAAGCTATTTTGGTTGCTTGCTCATCACAACCACCTTGTTTTGTGAGTAACCGCTTTAATTACTCTCAGGCTCAAATTGACAGAAAATATTACACCATTTGGGTTCCCATTGTCTCTGTGTTATGGTATATGGAGGCTGCCATATTGATTTCCTTTTACACAATATCAATTGTTTGGCTGTCTTTCTGGACCTGTATCTCTAATACTTAAGCCACTGACTCAGAATGAGTGTTCAGATCAGATGCTGTGACTAACATTTGACCACAACAACCAACAGCATTCTTGTTTCAGGTCTGTGACTCAGACACTACCGAAGCCAGAAAGATCAGCAGGACTGCCAGGAAAAGGGCAATGCTTGAAAGGAAATGCATATGACCGCCTTATAATATAATCCATCTCACTACAGCTGGACTGTAACATGAAAATGGATTATAAGTGACAGAAGATAAGTTTTGGGCTAACTGCATTTTTAAAGAGTAAAACTATCTGCTGTCTTACTAAGGATTGTACCATGTTAGCCATCAGTTACAGCAGAAAGTTTTGAATTAGGATTATACAATTTATTGGCTAACTTTAAAAGAGATTGATCTTTCTACCCAGTGTGGTGGGATGTGGGTGTCGCAAGCACCCTCTAGTGACAAGATACAGGAGACAAAAGCGGGAGCCCAATAGTGTAGTATGTCAAAAACAAATTGGGATAGTAGAAAGTAAGACACTACTCACAAAGGTGGGTTGCAGGGGGGCAACTGACCACAGGAAGCAGGTGGAGACAACAAACCCAACTCCACTCGAGGTGGTCACTGGGGACCTGCATGCGGTCACTCTCCTTGGTAAAAGAAAGGGGACAAGAGTCCACCGTGGTGGAAACCACGTGTGTTCTGTCTCCACCCCCAAACGGGTGAGGTAAGGGGGTATGTTAGCACAATAAGGGTATAATAGGCACCCTGGTGTAGTATAAAAGCATCTAAAAACAGTTTAAAAAACGAAAAATACATTTGAGCTAACTTACCTCAATGACGAAAAAATCTTTGTAATAACAAAGGTTTTTATTAGCAGCACAGGCAACACGTTTCACGGGTCAGAGCCCACTTCCTCAGGCCAATAACAGTGCCAAACTAACTGGAAGATTAGGCAAAGGGATAGGTGGATAGGTAATTTTCACACACTGGTGTGCCCTGTAAGGGAGGAGGAGATACTGTACACCATATGAAAAGCTCATTTAAAATACTTCAGTATAGCATAATAGTACCAACAAATGAGGGGGTGATTGTGTACACCATATGAAAGGCCCATCTCCATTCCTCAGTATAACATCATAGTACCAACAAAAGAGATACTGTACACCACATGAAAGGCCCATCTCCATTCCTCAGTATAACATCATAGTGCCAACAAATGGGGAGGAGATACTGTACACCACATGAAAGGCCCATCTCCATTCCTCAGTATAACATCATAGTGCCAACAAATGAGGAGGAGATACTGTACACCATATGAAAGGCCCATCTCCATTCCTCAGTATAACATCATAGCACCAACAAATGAGGAGGAGATACTGTACACCATATGAAAGGCCCATCTCCATTCCTCAGTATAACATCATAGTACCAACAAATGAGGAGGAGATAATGTACACCATATGAAAGGCCCATCTCCATTCCTCAATATAACATCATAGTACCAACAAATGAGGAGGGGATCCTGTACACCATATGAAAGGCCCATCTCCATTCCTCAGTATAACATCATAGTACCAACAAATGAGGAGGAGATACTGTACACCATATGATAGGTCCATCTCCATTCCTCAGTATAACATCATAGTACCAACAAATGAGGAGGAGATACTGTACACCAGGGGTGCCCACACTTTTTTGACTCGCGAGCTACTTTTAAAATTGCCGAGCTCGAAAGATCTACCATCATTTAAAATAGCCAGGTATAGCTGCCCCCCATATAGATAGCTAGGCATAGGTCCCCCCATATAGATAGCTAGGCATCGGTCCCCCACATATAGATAGCTAGGCATAGGTGCACCCCACATATAGATAGTTAGGCATAGGTGCACCCCACACATAGATAGCTAGGCATACGTCCCCCCATATAGATAACTAGGCATAGGTCCCCAATATAGATAGCTAGACATAGGTCCCCCACATATAGATAGCTAGGCATAGGTCCCCCCATATAGATAGCTAGGCATAGGTCCCCCACATATAGATAGCTAGGCATAGGTTTCCCACATATAGATAGCTAGGCATAGGTGCACCCCACATATAGATAGCTAAAGAAAGACCCATCTCCATTCCTCAGTATAACATCATAGCACCAACAAATGAGGAGGAGATACTGTGCACCATATGAAAGGCCCATCTCCATTCCTCAGTATAACATAATAGCACCAACAAATGAGGAGGAGATACTGTACACCACATGAAAGGCCCATTCCTCAGTATAACATCATAGTACCAACAAATGAGGAGGAGATAATGTACATGATGCGCAAGGTCCATCTCCATTCCTCAGTATAACATCATAGTACCAACAAATGAGGAGATACTGTACACCATATGAAAGGCCCATCCCCATCCCTCAGTATAACATCACAGTACCAACAAATGAGGAGGAGATATTGTACACCATATGAAAGGCCCATCTCTATTCCTCAGTGTAACATCATAGTACCTACAAATGAGGAGGAGATACTGTACACCATATGAAAGGTACATCTCCATACCGCTGACTGTAGCACATGAAACAGTACCCCAAGTGTAACAATAATATCTTCTCTCCATCAGGCGGACAATATGTCAGGAACATCCCAGGGGAACATCATATGTCACATTCTAATGATGCTGCAGAAGGTAATGATATCAGACGTCATTCTTCTATTGCTGGAAACCACAGACATTACAGGCCAAATGGTGGAACAGCTGCCACTGGTGGTGAGAAGAGTCATGAGAAATCGCAAGCTGTTATTTCACGTACTCATCCAACATGTCACAGAGCCGGTACAGCAACAGATCTGTTAATCCTTCAGAAATCATCTGGTGTCCCTTCATGTTTTGCCAAACATCGAATGTTTTCATGTCCTGAATGCAACAAATGTTGTAAAACTGAAGCTTCCCTTGCTGCGCACCAGAAAATGCACTCGCACAAGAGATCACCATTGTCTTGTTCAGAATGTGGGAAGTGTTTTAGATGGAAATCAGAGCTCGTTAAACATGAGAGAATTCATACAAATGAAAGACCCTATCTTTGTTCCGAGTGTGGGAAATCATTTATAACAAAGTCACACCTTGTTAAACACCAAACAGTCCACACCTGTGAAACGCCCTTTCCATGTGATGTGTGTGGGAAATCATTCAAAACAAGCACAAAGCTTGTAATTCACCAGAGAGGCCACACCGGTGAGAAGCCATTCTCATGTTCAAGATGCAATAAAAGTTTTTCACAAAAAGCACACCTCCATAGTCACTTCAAGCTGCACACTGGGGAAAAGCAATTTTCCTGCCCAGAGTGTGGGAAACTGTTCACTCATAAAGGAGACCTCGTTGTACACCAGAGAGTTCACACAGGTGAACGTCCTTATTCCTGTTCAGAGTGCGGGAAATGTTTCAGCCGGAAAGAACATCTTCTTCTGCACCAGAGAAGTCATACTGGGGAGCGGCCTTTTGTTTGTTCAGAATGCGGAAAATCCTTTAGCCAAAAGCAAACACTTCTTCAGCACCAGAGAAGTCATACGGGTGAGCGTCCTTTTTCCTGTTTAGAGTGTGGGAAATATTTCAGTGATAAAGGATACCTTGTTAGACATGAGAAAAATCACACAGGCGAGCGCCCCTTTTCCTGTTCAGAGTGTGGGAAATCCTTCAGCCTAAAGGGAAACCTTGTTAAACATGAGCGAAGTCACACAGGTGAGCGTCCTTTTTCCTGCTCAGTGTGTGGGAAATGTTTCACTCTTAAAGGAAACCTTGTTAAACACGAGAGGAGTCACACAGGCGAGCGGCCTTTTTCCTGTTCAGAGTGTGGGAAATGTTTCAGCCGTAAGGGAATACTTCTCGTACATCAGAGAGTTCACACAGGAGTGCGTCCTTATTGCTGTTCAGACTGTGGAAAATGTTTTACAAAAAAGCAGCCTTTACTTCTACATCAGAAAACACACAGTTGCTGATGACAAGCATATGGATGGATTTAATAGGTGGAAATATTGGGCTTGATTTATTAAGTTGCATTGCTCTAGCAGCGTGAGCTAAAAATCAGCACATGCACGCTATGTGCTGCATATTGTGATGCGTGCTCCTTTCTAGTTATGGGCGCTCCTTTCATCTTCCAGGAGATGTGAAGTAGCACGACCGTGATACTTCACTAGCACAGCCACTACTACGCGTATTAACATAGTAACGCCCTTGCCAATGAAGTATCGCGGCTGCACTAGTGAAGTATCGCGGCTGCACTAGTGAAGTATCGTGATCACACTACTTCACAAGATGAAAGGAGCGCCCATAACTAGGAAGGAGCGTGCGTAACTAGGAAGGAGCACGTAATTTAGGAGTGCATGCTACGCAGCACTGCTGCATGTAGTGTGTGCGTGCTGATTTTTAACTTATGCTGCTAGAAAAGTGCAACTTAATGAATCAAACCCATTGTGGGAATCGTATTAGAAATCTGAGGAATTCTTAACCACTTGAGGACCTAGGGCTTTCTACCCCTTAAGGACCGGCCACTTTTTTTCCATTCAGACCACTGCAGCTTTCACGGTTTATTGCTCGCTCATACAACCTACCACCTAAATGAATTTTGGCTCCTTTTCTTGTCACTAATAAAGCTTTCTTTTGATGCTATTTGATTGCTCCTGCGATTTTTACTTTTTATTATATTCATCAAAAAAGACATGAATTTTGGCAAAAAAATGATTTTTTTAACTTTCTGTGCTGACAGTTTTCAAATAAAGTAAAATTTCTGTATACATGCAGCGCGAAAAATGTGGACAAACATGTTTTTGATAAAAAAAAACCCATTCAGTGTATATTTATTGGTTTGGGTAAAAGTTATAGCGTTTACAAACTATGGTGCCAAAAGTGAATTTTCCCATTTTCAAGCATCTCTGACTTTTCTGACCCCCTGTCATGTTTCATGAGGGGCTAGAATTCCAGGATAGTATAAATACCCCCCAAATGACCCCATTTTGGAAAGAAGACATCCCAAAGTATTCACTGAGAGGCATAGTGAGTTCATAGAAGATATTATTTTTTGTCACAAGTAAGCGGAAAATGACACTTTGTGAGAAAAAAAAAAAAAAAAAGTTTCCATTTCTTCTAACTTGCGACAAAAAAAAATGAAATCTGCCACGGACTCACCATGCCCCTCTCTGAATACCTTGAAGGGTCTACTTTCCAAAATGGGATCATTTGTGGGGTGTGTTTACTGTCCTGACATTTTGGGGGGTGCTAAATTGTAAGCACCCCTGTAAAGCCTAAAGGTGCTCATTGGACTTTGGACCCCTTAGCGCAGTTAGGCTGCAAAAAAGTGCCACACATGTGGTATTGCCGTACTCAGGAGAAGTAGTATAATGTGTTTTGGGGTGTATTTTTACACATACCCATGCTGGGTGGGAGAAATATCTCTGTAAATGACAATTTGTTAATTTTTTTTACACACAATTGTCCATTTACAGAGATATTTCTCCCACTCAGCATGGGTATGTGTGAAAATACACCACAAAACACATTATACTACTTCTCCTGAGTACGGCGATACCACATGTGTGGCACTTTTTTGCACCCTAACTGCGCTAAAGGGCCCAAAGTCCAATGAGTACCTTTAGGATTTCACAGGTCATTTTGAGAAATTTCGTTTCAAGACTACTCCTCACGGTTTAGGGCCCCTAAAATGCCAGGGCAGTATAGGAACCCCACAAATGACCCCATTTTAGAAAGAAGACACCCCAAGGTATTCCGTTAGTAGTATGGCGAGTTCATAGAAGATTTTATTTTTTGTCACAAGTTAGCGGAAAATGACACTTTGTGAAAAAACACAATTAAAATCAATTTCCGCTAACTTTTGACAAAAAATAAAATCTTCTATGAACTCACCATACTCCTAACGGAATACCTTGGGGTGTCTTCTTTCTAAAATGGGGTCATTTGTGGGGTTTCTATACTGCCCTGGCATTTTAGGGGCCCTAAACCGTGAGGAGTAGTCTTGAAACGAAATTTCTCAAAATGACCTGTGAAATCCTAAAGGTACTCATTGGACTTTGGGCCCTTTAGCGCAGTTAGGGTGCAAAAAAGTGCCACACATGTGGTATCGCCATACTCGGGAGAAGTAGTACAATGTGTTTTGGGGTGTATTTTTACACATACCCATGCTGGGTGGGAGAAATACCTCTGTAAATAGACAATTGTGTGTAAAAAAATCAAAAGATTGTCATTTACAGAGGTATTTCTCCCACCCAGCATGGGTATGTGTAAAAATACACCCCAAAACACATTGTACTACTTCTCCCGAGTACGGCGATACCACATGTGTGGCACTTTTTTGCACCCTAACTGCACTAAGGGGCCCAAAGTCCAATGAGTACCTTTAGGATTTCACAGGTCATTTTTGTTTCAAGACTACTCCTCACGGTTTAGGGCCCCTAAAATGCCAGGGCAGTATAGGAACCCCACTAATGACCCCATTTTAGAAAGAAGACACCCCAAGGTATTCCGTTAGGAGTATGGTGAGTTCATAGAAGATTTTATTTTTTTGTCACAAGTTAGCGGAAATTGATTTTAATAGTTTTTTTTCACAAAGTGTCATTTTCCGCTAACTTGTGACAAAAAATAAAATCTTCTATGAACTCACCATACTCCGTACGGAATACCTTTGGGTGTCTTCTTTCTAGAATGGGGTCATTTGTGGGGTTCCTATACTGCCCTGGCATTTTAGGGGCCCTAAACCGTGAGGAGTAGTCTTGAAACCAAATGTCGCAAAATGACCTGTGAAATCCTAAAGGTACTCATTGGACTTTGGGCCCCTTAGCGTACTTAGGGTGTAAAAAAGTGCCACACATGTGGTACCGCTGTACTCAGGAGAAGTAGTATAATGCGTTTTGGGGTGTATTTTTACACATACCCATGCTAAGTGGGAGAAATATCTCTGTAAATGACAATTGTTTGATTTTTTTTACACACAATTGTCCATTTACATAGAAATTTCTCCCACCCAGCATGGGTATGTGTAAAAATACACCCCAAAACACATTATACTACTTTTCCTGAGTACGGCGGTACCACATGTGTGACACTTTTTTGCAGCCTAGGTGCGCTAAGGGGCCCAACGTCCTATTCACAGGTCATTTTGAAGCATTTGTTTTCTAGACTACTCCTCGCGGTTTAGGGCCCCTAAAATGCCAGGGCAGTATAGGAACCCCACAAGTGACCCCATTTTAGAAAGAAGACACCCCAAGGTATTCCGTTAGGTGTATGGCGAGTTCATAGAAGATTTTATTTTTTGTCACAAGTTAGTGAAAAATGACACTTTGTGAAAAAAAAACCAATAAAAATTAATTTCCGCTAACTTTTGACAAAAAATTAAATCTTCTATGAACTCGTCATACACCTAACATAATACCTTGGGGTGTCTTTTTTTCTAAAATGGGGTCACTTGTGGGGTTCCTATACCGCCCTGGCATTTTACAGGCCCAAAACCGTGAGTAGTCTGGAAACCAAATGTCTCAAAATGACTGTTCAGGGGTATAAGCATCTGCAAATTTTGATGACAGGTGGTCTATGAGGGGGCGAATTTTGTGGAACCGGTCATAAGCAGGGTGGCCTTTTAGATGACAGGTTGTATTGGGCCTGATCTGATGGATAGGAGTGCTAGGGGGTGACAGGAGGTGATTGATGGGTGTCTCAGGGGGTGGTTAGAGGGGAAAATAGATGCAATCCATGCACTGGGGAGGTGATCGGAAGGGGGTCTGAGGGTTTGGCCGAGTGATCAGGAGCCCACACGGGGCAAATTGGGGCCTGATCTGATGGGTAGGTGTGCTAGGGGGTGACAGGAGGTGATTGATGGGTGTCTCAAGGTGTGATTAGAGGGGGGAATGGATGCAAGCAATGCACTGGCGAGGTGATCAGGGCTGGGGTCTGAGGGCATTCTGAGGGTGTGGGCGGGTGATTGAGTGCCCTAGGGGCAGATAGGGGTCTAATCTGATAGGTAGCAGTGACAGGGGGTGATTGATGGGTAATTAGTGGGTGTTTAGGGTAGAGAATAGATGGAAACACTGCGCTTGGGTGGTGATCTGATGTCGGATCTGCGGGCGATCTATTGGTGTGGGTGGATGATCAGTTTGCCCGCAAGGGGCAGGTTAGGGGCTGATTGATGGGTGGCAGTGACAGCGGGTGATTGATGGGTGGCAGTGACAGGGGGTGATTGATGGGTGGCAGTGACAGGGGGTGATTGATGGGTGATTGATAGGTGATTGACAGGTAATCAGTGGGTTATTACAGGGGAGAACAGATGTAAATATTGCACTGGCGAATTGATAAGGGGGGGTCTGAGGGCAATCTGAGCGTGTAGGCGGTCGATTGGGTGCCCGCAAGGGGCAGATTAGGGTCTGATCTGATAGGTAACAGTGACAGGTGGTGATAGGGAGTGATTGATGGGTGATTGATGGGTAATTAGTGGGTGTTTAGAGGAGAGAATAGATGGAAACACTGCGCTTGGGTGGTGATCTGATGTCGGATCTGCGGGCGATCTATTGGTGTGGGTGGGTGATCAGATTGCCCGCAAGGGGCAGGTTAGGGGCTGATTGTTGGGTGGCAGTGACAGGGGGTGATTGATGGGTGATAGGTGATTGACAGGTGATCAGTGGGTTATTACAGGGAAGGACAGATGTAATTAATGCACTGGCGAATTGATAAGGGGGGGGGGGGGGTCTGAGGGCAATCTGAGCGTGTGGGCGGGTGATTGGGTGCCCGCAAGGGGCAGATTAGGGTCTGATCTGATAGGTAACAGTGACAGGTGGTGATAGGGGGTGATTGATGGGTAATTAGTGGGTGTTTAGAGAAGATAAAAGATGTAAACGATACATTTGGGAGGTAATCTGACGGCGGGTTTGCGGGCGATCTAATGGTGTGGGTGGGTGATCAGATTGCCCGCAAGGGGCAGGTTAGGGGCTGATTGATGGGTGGCAGTGACAGGGGGTGACAGGGGGTGATTGATGGGTGATAGGTGATTGGCAGGTGATTGACAGGTGATCAGTGGGTTATTACAGGGAAGGACAGATGTAATTAATGCACTGGCGAATTGATAAGGGGGGGGGGGGGGCGGGTCTGAGGGCAATCTGAGCGTGTGGGCGGGTGATTGGGTGCCCGCAAGGGGCAGATTAGGGTCTGATCTGATAGGTAACAGTGACAGGTGGTGATAGGGGGTGATTGATGGGTAATTAGTGGGTGTTTAGAGAAGATAAAAGATGTAAACGATACATTTGGGAGGTAATCTGACGGCGGGTTTGCGGGCGATCTAATGGTGTGGGTGGGTGATCAGATTGCCCGCAAGGGGCAGGTTAGGGGCTGATTGATGGGTGGCAGTGACAGGGGGTGATTGATGGGTGATAGGTGATTGGCAGGTGATTGACAGGTGATCAGTGGGTTATTACAGGGAAGAACAGATGTAATTAATGCACTGGTGAATTGATAAGGGGGGGTCAGAGGGCAATCTGAGCGTGTGGGCGGGTGATTGGGTGCCCGCAAGGGGCAGATTAGGGTCTGATCTGATAGGTAAAAGTGACAAGTGGTGATAGGGGGTGATTGATGGGTGATTGATGGGTAATTAGTGGGTGTTTAGAGGAGAGAATAGATGTAAACAATGGATTTGGGAGGTGATCTGATGTCGGATCTGTGGGCGATCTATTGGTGTGGGGGGGTGATCAGATTGCCCGCAAGGGGCAGGTTAGGGGCTGATTGATGGGTGGCAGTGACAGGGGGTGATTGACGGGTGATTGATGGGTGATTGACGGGTGATTGACAGGTGATTGACAGGTGATCAGGGGGATAGATGCATACAGTAAACAGGGGGGGGGTGGTCTGGGGGGGGGGGTCTGGGGAGAATCTGAGGGGTGGGGGGTGATCAGGAGGGGGCAGGGAGCAGGGGGGGGGATAAAAAAAAAATAGCGTTGACAGATAGTGACAGGGAGTGATTGATGGGTGATTAGGGGGGTGATTGGGTGCAAACAGGGGTCTGGGGGGTGGGCAGGGGGGGGGTCTGATGGGTGCTGTGGGCGATCTGGGGCAGGGGGGGGAGAAATCAGTGTGCTTGGGTGCAGACTAGGGTGGCTGCAGCCTGCCCTGGTGGTCCCTCGGACACTGGGACCACCAGGGCAGGAGGCAGCCTGTATAATACACTTTGTAAACATTACAAAGTGTATTATACACTTTGTATGCGGCGATCGCGGGGTTAACATCCCGCCGGCGCTTCCGTATAGCCGGCGGGATGTTGCGGCGAGCGAGCGGTGACAGGCGCCGGCGGAGGATCGCGTCACGGATGACGCGATCGCTCCGCCCATGCCCTTAAATGGACCGCCGCCTCTGTGGGTGAGGCCGTCCTGCAGGGCTCCACTTCCCCGCCGCCCCTGTGTAGTGGGCGGTCGGGAAGTGGTTAAAGAAAGTGTTCTCTCATGTTTAAAAATGAATTTTCACACTAACTGTTGTATTTTCTTTATTAAATATCTTGATTAAGTTTCCATTGTGTTTTCTTTTTTGCAATAAGATTTTTTATTTTTTCAAAGTATCCTATTATAATTTATTTCTAGTTGTCCAAAGAGTATGTCACTTCAAAGTGACACCTTGATCTGTTGTTAAAAAGCTAAAGGTAAGCCATAAGGTTCGTATACACGTCCGATAAAGATCGTTCGTTACGAACGATTCGTGACGTTTACACGATATTCAAATTAGACCGAAAAGATCGTTCGTAATGAACGATTGTGTACACACGTGAACGATAGAAGTATAAAGTACTGAACGACGAACGATTAAAAAATGCGTGCGCAAACGGAAGTGACGTTATGACAGGCAATAAGAACATGCGTTATCGGACGATCTTTGTACACACTGCAACGATTGAACGATTATCTTTCGAAAAAATCCGCCGGGTTGGATCGGTCGGATTTAACGATAATGGTCGTTATCGTCCAAAAAAACGATCGTTGGAAAATTTGGAGCGCACGATTATCGCTCCGATTGTCGTTATCGTTCGTTTTCGAACGATCGTTATCGTACGTGTGTACTCAGCTTTACTTCCCTACTGTCAGAATTCAGCCCAGTTCATATTTGTTTCATAAGTATGCGGTCCAGCTGAGTTTGTATGCAACCCAATATTTCTACATAACTTTAATGTAGATTATAGTACATTACAAATAGGTATTTTCAGTATGTTTGAGGTGCAATGGCCAATTAGCAGCTGCTATGCTTACTACACTCGCTCCTTGCAGCATAGCGTGCCATACTTAGCATAGAGTGTTGCTTCCATAGCAACGCACACGCCTCTAAAGGGAACCTTAACTGAGAGGGATATGGATGTTTCCTTTTAAACAATACCAGTTGCCTGGCAGTCCTGCTGAGCTCTTTGGCTGTAGTGATGGTTGAATCACACACCTGAAACAAGCATGCAGCTAATCCAGTCTGACTTCATTCAGAGCACCTGCTCTGCATGCTTGTTCAGGGGCTGTGGCTACAAGTATTAGAGACACAGGATCAGCAGGAGAGTCAGGCAACTGGTATTATTTTAAGAGGAAAAATCCATATCCTTCTGAGTTTAGGTTCCCTTTAAATACTGTCCCCTGCTGTGAATTATCGCGACGGTAATACTTCACTAGCAAGGCCGCTACTATGTTAATTGACATATTTACTAAGTTACATATTACAGTGTTAATTAACATAGGAAAGGTACAAGGGTATAAGCCTGTCAATGGGAGGGGTGCATGGCAATGAGGGTGTGTGATCAGGTAGGATACACTAGGAGGAGGAGGACCCTCCCAAAGACTTGCAATCTAAGAGGAATCTTTAGACTTTAAAAGTCTCCTCATTCATGATGGCAGTGACCAGTTTGGATGGCCAGTAGGGTAGTGCAATAATAAATATAACATTTCACCAGTGTCTCCTTCAGTCAGATGAACAACTTTATTGTCTGCAATACAAAGTTGAAATCCTCTGTTGGTCCAGAGAGTTATAGATGCTGTGTTGGTGTGATTGTGAAGGCGCCGGTTTGGTTGTGGGGTGGCCACCTAGCAGTATTTTAACCTTACTGTTAATGTGTTTGTGTGTTTTTGATTATTGATTAATAAACCTTTTTGATATTTTTATAAAATACCTAGTCTACCGGTTGGCTCCACTCCCCTCATTTTCCTATCCTACATTTTTTGCATGCAATACAAAGTTACCCTTCCCCCTTAAAAGTGGATGAACTACAGTAATGGCCTGATCATACGTAGCTGGCTGCATCACATACACAACTTCATTTACACCCCATTCACTCCAGTGTGTCCATTATATTCCCGGGAGTTTTTGAATTGTTGGCTGTCAATAGATTAACCATCAATCCTCTCTATTGTTGGACATATGGACCTCCTGCAGTAATGGGTTCCACCAGAGTTTGTCTGTTATATCGCAGTCAATTGGGTCATCACATGCTAAATTTATTGCAGATTGCAGCGGCGAACACGGTGAATCCAGCGCTGGAGACTTGGGCGCAGCCGGCGCCACTATAGACTGTAATAGGAATTACGGCTATAGCAGCGCACAGTGAGTAACTTCGGCGCCATCAGAAGACGGAGCTGAAGTTACTTTTAAAACACAATAATTCGGCTTCCAGCAATTGCTGAAAGCCAAATTATTCCATTCCCCACCATCCATGGCGGCCTGGAAGGGGAATCTTCTATATATATAATTCAGTAAGTGCCTCAACCGTCCAGCAAGAAGAAGAAGTACTTTGCATGAGAAAATTTATGCGTGCTCAAAGACCAAGTTTGAGGCCTCCTTTCCACGGACTGTTGAGCTGTGTGCTCAGCAAGCAGTTACCAGGCACAGGTAAGAAGTTATCAGGCAGCAACAAGCAGTTATCAGGCAGCAACAAGCAGTTACTAGGCAGCAGTGAGCAGTTACTAGGCAGCAGTGAGCAGTTGAGAGAGTTTGAGAGGCATTTCACTGCCTATCAACAGTCTGTGGAAAGGAGGCTTAACCCTAGCAAGTCTGGGTTTGCAAATCTGGCCTAATTGGCTATTCATAATTGAATAAGGGCCTCAACCTTCCAGCAAGAAGAAGAAGTACTTTGCATGAGAAAATTTATGCGTGCTCAAAGACCAAGTTTGATGCCTCCTTTCCACGGACTGTTGAGCTGTGTGCTCAGCAAGCAGTTACCAGGCACAGGTAAGAAGTTATCAGGCAGCAACAAGCAGTTATCAGGCAGCAACAAGCACTTATCAGGCAGCAACAAGCAGTTACTAGGCAGCAGTGAGCAGTTGAGAGAGTTTGAGAGGCATTTCACTGCCTATCAACAGTCTGTGGAAAGGAGGCTTAATCCTAGCAAGTCTGGCTTTGCAAATCTGGCCTAATTGACTATTCATGAGGCAATGCTCATGCAAATATGCATTTGCTTTCGCATGTCAAACTATGCAGGGTCAAAAAACCAATACTGCAAAGCGGTCGTGGAGCAGTGCTTTACAGCACTGCTAGATTTAGGCGCAGCGAGTGCCGCTATAGACTGTAATGGGAATCAGTCTATAGCTGCGCTCAGTGAGTAATGTCAGCGCCGTCAGAAGACGGAGCCGAAGTTGCTTAAAAAACACAATAATTCGACCTCCAGCAATCGCTGGAAGCCGAATTATATCATTCCCCCACTATCCATGGCGGCCTGGAGGGGGAATCTATATATATAATAGAGTAAGTGCCTCAACCTTCAAGCAAGAAGAAGAAGTAGTGCCCTGCCCCCAGGGCCGGTCCAAGCAAGAAGAAGGGGCTGGTCCAAGCAAGAAAAAGAAGTAGTGTCATATCAAACCAAGGGCAAAGAGGGATAATTTGCATATTCAGTAGCAGTGCATTGTGGGTAACCACAAATGTTCACTTATAGCTGAATTATTGCAGATTTGCTTCTATTTTAAGAAGGAAAATTACACCAAGCTTTGCTTTTTTTAGTAGGAGGGCTTTTTGGTCCCTTTTATCCCCCTATACATTCTTAGTAATTTGGGTCACCCTGAGCTGCTTGGTTACTCTGTTGTACTGGTCCAAGCCCAATCTCATACAGCCATATCAATCTCTGCTGTGAACTGATGAGGACTAAAAGTCTGAAATAGGCTGTCACATTTGGTTTTGATATGACTGTGTAAAATTTAAAGCTATAGGGCCTGATTCACAAAATGGTGCAAACTATTAAGCATGGGTGTGCTAAATAGTTAGCACGTGAAGTACCATTTGTGGACTTTTGTGCGTGGAAAGTGCTGTGAATCGCGCAAAAGACCGCAATTGCGGACTTTTGCGTGTGTAAAGTACCGCGATTTGTGGCAAATTGCGCACGCAAAAGACCGCAATCACGGAAATCGCAGCACTTTGTGCGCGCAAAAGTCCGCGAACGGCACTTCACGTGCTAACTGTTTAGCACAACCGTGCTAAACAGTTTGCACCGCTTTGTGAATCCGGCCCATAGGCTTGCTTGACTTACCAAGAGTGAAAAGGAATAGTTTGCATATTTAGTAGCGGTGCATTGTGGGTAACCACAAATGTTCACTTATAGCTGAATTATTGCAGATTTTCTTCTGTTTTAAGAAGCCAAATTACACCAAGCTTTGATTTTTTTTTAGTAGAAGGTCTTTTTGGTTCCTTTTATCTCCCTATACATTCCGAGTGGTTTGGATCACCCTGAGCTGCTTGGTTACTCTGTTGTACTGGTCCAAGCCCCATCTCATACTGCCATATCAATCTCTGCTATGTACTGATGAGGACCAAAAGTCTGAAACAGGCTGTCACATGTGGGTTTGATATAGCTGTGTAAAATTTAAAGCTATAAGCTTGCTATACACCAGTGGTTCTGGATGCTTGCTTGGATTACTAAGGTTGAAAAGGGATAAATTGCATATTTAAAAATGTTCACTTATAGCTGAATTATTGCAGATTTCCTTCTGTTTTAAAAAGGCAAATTACACCAATACAGTGTGTGGCATTGCAGGAAGTGACGACAGTGGATCGCACGCTGGAACACGGAAGAGGTGAGGTATCCCCGCCCGCTGCCTCTTACTTATAGTGGCGGCTGCTACTGTGCTTAAGCAGGAGGGGAGCGCACATGGGGGACACAGGTGAGGCAGGGGGGTTTCCTGCTGAGCTTAAGCTGCAGGGAGAATGCACATGGGGGACCCAGGTGAGGGGGGGGGGTTCCTGCTGAGCTTAAGCTGGAGGGGGAGTGCACATGGGGGACCCAGGTGAGGGAGGGGGGTCCTGCTGAGCTTAAGCAGGAGGGGGAGCGCACATGGGGGACCCAGGTGAGGGAGGGGGGGTTCCTGCTGAGCTTAAGCTGGAGGGGGAGTGCACATGGGGGACCCAGGTGAGGGAGGGGGGGTTCCTGCTGAGCTTAAGCTGGAGGGGGAGCACACATGGGGGACCCAGTTGAGGGGGGGGTCCGACCCCCCTCCCCGCCACTGTGCCCCCCTTCCTGCCCTCTACCCCCTTATGCGGCGTATGATACGCTGTGGGTCGGCTAGTAGTATTTAACACGGCCGGGAACTTGTGCTGCAGCAGGATCACCCATATACCGGCTGTATCCTGCGCCCAAGTCTCCTGTGCCGATACCTCTCGTATGCTCCATGGCGGGCTGGAGGGGGAACACGGCCGGGACTTGTGCTGCAGCAGGATCACCCATATACCGGCTGTATCCTGCGCCCAAGTCTCCTGTGCCGATACCTCTCGTATGCTCCATGGCGGGCTGGAGGGGGAACACGGCCGGGACTTGTGCTGCAGCAGGATCACCCATATACCGGCTGTATCCTGCGCCCAAGTCTCCTGTGCCGATACCTCTCGTATGCTCCATGGCGGGCTGGAGGGGGAACACGGCCGGGACTTGTGCTGCAGCAGGATCAGCCATATACCGGCTGTATCCTGCGCTCAAGTCTCCCTTGCCGATATCTCTCATACGCTGCAGCGGAGCATTGTGCCTATTTTTAACACACAACAGTACAGCAGGGTTGCCCTAGTGGGCTCTCACCACCACCTCCTGATCTTTCCGTATCCATGGCTGTAATATTGTTAGTCCTACTACAGGACCGCTGCACATTGCGCTGCTGCTCAACACTGCTGTTCCCGGCTCCTCCGGCTCATGCGGACAGACTTCCGGTATATGCGTTGGTAATGACGCCGATATAGTATCCACGTCATCACTAGTATCGCCCACCCACCAGGCTTACTCAGATGATTGAGTAGTAGTGTAGTGCATCAGTTTTCTAGCCAGCAGTTGTTTGGTCTGTTCCCAAAAGCAGACACCATCTTAATAACGTGATATGGATTTAAAAATGTTGAGATTTGCCAGTGAGGAAATACCTTGTATGTTTTATTTGTCTAATCAACATGGAAAATGTATTCATAGAATAGAAACAGAGGAGCTGGTGTTGAAGTCAAAGTCAGAGGGAAGGCTGAGGGGTGAATTTGAAAGTAATTTACGTCAGGTGCTTAACTGAAACTAAGCGTTGGTAGACATGGGCTGTGGCAGAGGGTATAACACCTCTGGCTTTAGCTCTGCGCACCACTCTAAATCCTCCTGATACTTCTTCCTTCACAGATGAAGCGGAAGGTGGAAGTATCAGGAGGATGTATAGGGGCGTGGAGCGCTGAAGCCAGAAATGACCAATGTGAGTTAGTCCCCTCTGCCAAAGCCTGCTTCCACCAATGCTCAGATTCAGTTTTGACTTTTGTGACACTCAATTTCACTTTTGCCCTCTCGTTCTTAGCGGTACCTTGAGGAGTTGGAAGCAGACGGTTTATATCTTTATTTCACAGCCCTGACTTGAAGGTGGGTTTTACCTCCAAAGTGAAAAAAAAAACAGCATGGTATGCTAATTATAAACCCCACCACCACCTGTGAATCAGTTTTCTTCTGTGTCTAAAATCTGCACCTCACCATCTTCAATAGAGTGTCCCTTCTCTGTGAAACAGAGGCAGAATGCAGAAGCCTGACCTGCAGAAATAAGGCTTATGCAAGCCAATATTCACTCACAATTGACAAACAATCTGATTGATTAAGATTGATGACACAGTCGTCTACTGGGTAATTCTCTCACCTTGCAATGCTAGGCTCTTCAGTTCAAGGCTGTGTGAGGGCACTATCTGCCTCCAGTATGCATGTTTTTCCTGTGTTTGTGTAGGTTTCATCCCGGCTCACAAATTTCTATTTCCATCATAAACTGATGGTGATAAGTATATTGGTACACACCAAAATTGACCTTAGACTATGACCACGGTAAGGATTATTATGACTTTATATAGCGTCACCATCTTCAGTGGCACTGTACAACAGCATACAACAAGATATAACAACACAAAATAAACAATACAACAGTTAACAATACAAGACAATGGTGGACAACCTGATGCAGTGAACAAATCAACTACAGATTTTTACACAGGAGTGGGAAGTATGTACACACGTTACACAGCATTGTGAGACAAAAGGAGAAGAGAGCCCTTGCCAAAAGGCCTTACAGTCTAAAGGAATAAGGTTAGGAAAGTAGGTGAGGGGAAGCTGTGCATGAGATGGTAGAAATGGTGGTCAGTGGTCGAAGTCTCCTAGGTAGGAGAGTATGCTTGCCTGAAAGGGTAGTTTTCAGGTTGCCCCTAAAAAAGTTAAGTGTGGGTGAGTGGCAGATGTGTTGAGGGAGAGTGTTCCAGAGTAGGGGAGAGGATTGGGAGAAGTCTTGTAAGCCGAAGTGAGAAGAGGTGACCAGAGAGGAAGACAGAAAAATATTGTTAGTAGAGCGGAGATTGTGTGTAGAATGGTATCTGTAAATAAGTTTACTGTAGATAAGAAGTAGCTAGGTTGCAGAGAGCTTTGTAGGCGAGTACCAGGAATTTGAATTGCATCCTTTGTGTAACTGGCAACCAGTGAAGGGACTGGCAGAGTGGGATGGGGGTGGAGAGGTGGATGAGGTATGACTGGCAGCTAGTGAAGGGAAGAGACTGACAGAGGGGGATTAGGCTGGAGAAGCAGGAGGAGAGGCAGATGAGGTGTAACTGGCAGCCAGTGAAGGGACTGACAGAGGGGGATTGAGCTGGAGAAGCAGGAGGAGAGGTGGATGAGGTGTGATTGGCAGCCAAGAAGGTAGTGACGGTGGAATAGGGCTGTAGAAGCGGGAGGAGAGGTGGATGAGTCGTGCAGCAGAGTTCATGATGGACTGTAGTGGGGCTAAACAGCGCAGAGGCTGCAGAGCAGAGAGTTGCAATAGTCGAGTCGTGAAAAAGCAGGGCATGTACCAGAAGTTTGGTAGTGTTCTGTGTGAGAAAAGGGATTAGAAGGCGCCCCAAAAAATAACCATGGATGTAATAAATATAAAATGGCTTACCGCTAAGAAGAAGGGGCAACGTCAATATAGGAAAAAAATGATAATAATCAGACACAAAAAGGATAACACGTTTCGTGGAGCACAGGCCGCTTCCTCAGATCAAATAAAGCCGTGTCTGGGTGGCCAAGGTGCAGACTTGGAGCGCCTAAAAAGCTTTTGTCAGAGGAGCGCTCGCTTTGCACAGCATAGTGAGCTCTTGTAGCTTATGCCGGCTATTGGCCATTAACGGCTGCTCCAAACATCCTGCCCTGGACCCCTTCAGGTCCAGTAACTTTAAAGGAAGTGATCCCAGCACAATAGACTGCTTCTCACGTGACATCACTTGACAGGCAGTCTATTGGGCCAATCAGACTGCCAGGATCACCTACTTTAAAGTTAGTGGACTCGAAGGGGTCCAGGGCGGGATGTTCGGAGCGGCCGTTACTGGCTAATAGCCAGCGTAAGCTACAAGCACTTACTATGCTGGGCATTATATGTAGGTAGAAAAAAAGAAAGTGTTGTAAAAGTAATACCTTTTAATGACTAACTGATAAAGTTAAATAATGCAAGCTTTCTGGGATCTAGTCCCCTTCTTCAGGCATATTTCTAGATGTTAGCTGTAGTAAAACACTGATGCAGGGAAGCTGCATGAAGATGGCAGTTGTACTGGTTGCTGTTTAGCAGTTAGATGTCAGGTGATCAGCAGGCTGGAGCCAGTGAGCTTATGCAAGCAAACATAAAATCTAGCAGGTTTCTGAAGATAGTGAAGCCAAGTCAATCATGTTACATAAGGAGTCATGAATCCCATTCCACAATTTAAACCTTCTGTTAATGTCTTGAACATTTTCATAAATTTGTACTCAGAAATCTTTCTTGCTTGTTCATTTTTGAAGTTACCCGTAAGTATAAGTACTTTTAGATCTTCCATGCTGTGTCCTGGTTCACAGAAGTGTTGGCCCACTGGTGTGTCCATTTTACCCTCATTAATTTTAAAGCGGTGATGGTTCATTCTTGTGCGCAGTTTTTGTTGCTGGGCATTGTGAGCACTCCTCTGACAACAGGTAATAATGCACGCTATGCTAACAATAGCATGCATAGCATGCATTAAGGCACGCAGGGTTAAATAGTGCAAGCAACAGAAGGCTATTTGCGCTATTTGTCTTAGTGAATCAAGCCCATTGATTCTAGTAAAGCAGGGACTATCACTTTAAAGGGAGTAAACACACTTTGTTCAATACCCCCTAACTCAGGAATGGTGCATCGTACCAACACAGGGCATTGCAAATAGAAGCCAAGACTCAGCTTTCCAACAATATGTACATTTCCAAAGGTTGACTAAATATATTTTAAAGGGAACCTGAACTGAGTCAAATTATTTAAAATAACCACATGATGTACCTACAAATAAATATTACATACTTACCTCTCTGTCAATTCCTCTCAGAAGCTCACCATTTAATTCTAACAATGATCCTTTCCAGTTGTCACAAGATTTTGTCAGAATTGAAATAGATCTGTTGCTGTCAGTTATATACCAGTTGCTGTGAGATATAACTTAAACGACAACTGATGTGCAAGGTAATGTCCATGTTTTACTATGGCTTAAGTAAGTGGGCAATATTACAGGTTACCGGAGTGCTGACCCTGAAGCTATTATTTATTTATTGTATTTATAAAGCGCCAACATATTACGCAGCGCTGGACATTAGTTAAGGTTACAGACAATATATAGGATTTACATACAGCAATACGACAATACAGGAATACAAGAAAAACCAGATCATGCAGCACAATATGAGTACAAGGTAATGCTCAGTCAGTCACTGGATGGGAGCATGGGGATTAGGCAAGTTGAGTTCACTCAAATGCATAGCATGGGTGCACAGTAATGGAGGTGCATGATCAGGTAGGGCACAAAAGGAGGAGGACCCTGCCCAAAGGCTTACAATCTAGAGGAAAGTAGGGACATGAAAGGTAGGGGACTAGAGTTCAGCTGCGGGTTTAGAGCACTAGTAAATGGAAAATTGTATACTCCTCTAACAGTAATTTTCCTTTCCATATGCCTCCATGGCAGCATACATAGGGGTGGGGCTTAACCATATGTATGCTGCCATGGAGGCATATGGAAAGGTCAGGGGTGTGGAGGTAGATCTGGATGTCATCTGCATACAGATGATAGTTAAAACCCATGGAGGAGATAAACTTGCCAATGGAGGATGTGTGTAAGGAGAACAGTAGGGGGCAAAGGACCGAGCCTTGGGGGACTCCCAAAAAAAGGGTGGTTGGGGTGGATGAGGACTCATTGCAGGAGGTTGTGAAGGAACGGTTGGAAAGGTAGAATGACAGCCAGGCCATTGCGAGGTTGTGAATGCCCATGGACTGGAGGGAATGGAGGAGTAGGGGATGGTCTACTGTGTCAAAAGCTGCTGAAAGGTCAAGGAGGAGGAGAATTGAGTATTTACCTTCAGCTTTAGTTAAAGCAAGGTCATTGACCACTTTGATGAGAGCTGTTTTGGTTGAATGGACAGGCTGAAATCCAGATTGCAGTGGGTTGGCATTGATGTACTGGGTCAGGCGTTTTGAACCAGACACTCAAGGAGTTTTGAGGAAAAGTGGATGAGGGAGATAGGGCGGTAGTTGGATGGTAGCAGGGCCGGGCCGAAGCATAGGCTGGAGAGGCTCCAGCCTCAGGGCGCAGTGTAGGAGGGGGCGCACAATTCATTCAGCTGTCATTCCTAATTGTGTTTGAAGCAGAAAGAAATAAGAAAAGTAGATACATGGAAGTGACTACAAGCCAGAAAACTAGAGATTAAGGTGTTGGGGGCCCTGGGGTGCCTCTTAGTCTAATAGCAATCAGTGTGTGACGGCTGGGGTGGAGGGATGGATGGGCACACTTTGGTGTCTCAGCCTTGGGTGCTGGAGGACCTTGTCTCGGCTCTGGATGGTAGTGAGGGGTCGAGGGAGGGTTTCTTGAGCAGGGGTAGTACAGTGGCCTGCTTGAAGTCTGAGGGGAAGGTGCCTGTGGATAGGGAGAGGTTAAACACGGTAGTGAGGACTGGGGCCAAATCCATGAAGTGAGGATGGAGTAAATCAGAAGGGATGGGGTCAAGGGGGGAGGTAGTGGTATGGGAAGACTGCAGTAGGTGGTTGACTTCCTCAATGGTAGTAGGAGTGAAGGAGGTGAGGGGAGGATAGGGTGGAGGAGGAGCTGGATGGGAGGTGAAGATTGAAGATTGGATATTTCCTTACAAATGGAGACAATTTTGTTGGTGAAGTAGGTCACTAAATCTGTGGCAGAGAGGTAGTGTTGGGCGAACAGTGTTCGCCACTGTTCGGGTTCTGCAGAACATCACCCTGTTCGGGTGATGTTCGGGTTCGGCCGAACACCTGATGGTGTTCGGCCAAACTGTTCGGCCATATGGCCGAACTAAGAGCGCATGGCCGAACGTTACCCGAACGTTCGGCTAGCGCTGTGATTGGCCGAACGGGTCACGTGTAGTGTTGGGCGAACATCTAGATGTTCGGGTTCGGGCCGAACATGGCCGAACTCCGAACATAATGGAAGTCAATGGGGACCCGAACTTTTGTGCTTTGTAAAGCCTCCTTATATGCTACATACCCCAAATTTACAGGGTATGTGCACCTTGGGAGTGGGTACAAGAGGAAAAAAGAAATTAGCAAAAAGAGCTTATAGTTTTTGAGAAAATCGATTTTAAAGTTTCAAAGGGAAAACTGTCTTTTAAATGCGGGAAATGTCTGTTTTCTTTGCACAGGTAACATGCTTTTTGTCGGTATGCAGTCATAAATGTAATACATATAAGAGGTTCCAGGAAAAGGGACCGGTAATGCTAACCCAGCAGCAGCACACGTGATGGAACAGGAGGAGGGTGGCGCAGGAGGAGAAGGCCACGCTTTGAGACACAACAACCCAGGCCTTGCATGAGGACAAGAAGCATGCGGATAGCAATTTGCATTTTGTCGCCATGCAGTCATAAATGTAATACAGATGAGAGGTTCAATAAACAGGGACCGGAAACGCTAACCCATCACAGATGTTCATTGTTCATGTTACTTGGTTAGGGTCCGGGAGTGTTGCGTAGTCGTTTCCAATCCAGGATTGATTCATTTTAATTTGAGTCAGACGGTCTGCATTTTCTGTGGAGAGGCGGATACGCCGCCGATCTGTGACGATGCCTCCGGCAGCACTGAAACAGCGTTCCGACATAACGCTGGCTGCCAGCAAAGCCAGCACCTCTATTGCGTACATTGCCAGTTTGTGCCAGGTGTCTAGCTTCGATACCCAATAGTTGAAGGGTGCAGATGGATTGTTCAACACAGCTACGCCATCTGACATGTAGTCCTTGACCATCTTCTCCAGGCGATCGGTGTTGGAGGTGGATCTGCACGCTTGCTGTTCTGTGTGCTGCTGCATGGGTGTCAGAAAATTTTCCCACTCCAAGGACACTGCCGATACCATTCCCTTTTGGGCACTAGCTGCGGCTTGTGTTGTTTGCTGCCCTCCTGGTCGTCCTGGGTTTGCGGAAGTCAGTCTGTCGGCGTACAACTGGCTAGAGGAGGGGGAGGATGTCAATCTCCTCTCTAAAGTCTCCACAAGGGCCTGCTGGTATTCTTCCATTTTGACCTGTCTGGCTCTTTCTTCAAGCAGTTTTGGAACATTGTGTTTGTACCGTGGATCCAGAAGGGTATAAACCCAGTAATTGGTGTTGTCCAGAATGCGCACAATGCGTGGGTCGCGTTCAATGCAGTCCTAGGCCGAAGAGGTCATAGCCTAGGGTCACAAAAACCTGTTTATTTGGGCTATTTCAATGGTAGTGATGGTGGCGTACATAAATCGCAGCCATGGCCGTTAGCAACGTCTGAATCTCACGAAATGTCTCATGCAGGTAGAAGACATATTGTTAGACTTGGATTTCAAAGATGGGGTCCCTACATCTCTGCAAACCAGAGTTACAGGGCTCCAAATTTGGTAAAATCCCCCATAGGCTTTCATTGGGCCTCCTATTTACAGTTCCAAAATCTCACATCTTTTCAAAGGGCAATTACTCAGCAGTAACAAATTTTCTAGCATTGTAGGGACCCTTAGGGGGAACATGACTGGTGAGTTTCGGGCCCCTAGGCCAAAGAGGTCATAGCCTAGGGTCACAAAAACCTGTTTATTTGGGCTATTTCAATGGTAGTGATGGTGACGTACATAAATCGCAGCAATGGCCGTTAGCAAAGTCTGAATCTCACGAAATGGCTCATGCAGGTAGAAGACATATTGTTAGACTTGGATTCCAAAGATGGGGTCCCTACATCTCTGCAAACCAGAGTTACAGGGGTCCAAAATTGGTAAAATCCCCCATAGGATTTCATTGCCTCCCTATTTCACTTTCCAAAATCTCACATCTTTTCAAAGGGCAATGGCTCAGCAGTACCAAATTTTCTAGCATTGTAGGGACCCTTAGGGGGAACATGACTGGTGAGTTTCGGGCCCCTAGGCCGAAGAGGTCATAGCCTAGGGTCACAAAAACCTGTTTATTTGGGCTATTTCAATGGTAGTGATGGTGGCGTACATAAATCTCAGCAATGGCCGTTAGCAAAGTCTGAATCTCACGAAATGTCTCATGCAGGTAGAAGACATATTGTTAGACTTGGATTCCAAAGATGGGGTCCCTACATCTCTGCAAACCAGAGTTACAGGGGTCCAAAATTGGTAAAATCCCCCATAGGATTTCATTGCCTCCCTATTTCACTTTCCAAAATCTCACATCTTTTCAAAGGGCAATAGCTCAGCAGTACCAAATTTTCTAGCATTGTAGGGACCCTTAGGGGGATCATGACTGGTGAGTTTTGCCACTGCTGAGCCATTGCCCTTTGAAATGGTGTGAGATTTTGGAACGGTAAATAGGAGGCCCAATGAAATCCTATGGGGGATTTTACCAATTTTGGACCCCTGTAACTCTGGTTTGCAGAGATGTAGGGACCCCATCTTTGGAATCCAAGTCTAACAATATGTCTTCTACCTGCATGAGACATTTCGTGAGATTCAGACGTTGCTAACGGCCATGGCTGAGATTTATGTACGCCACCATCACTACCATTAAAATAGCCCAAATAAACAGGTTTTTGTGACCCTAGGCTATGACCTCTTCGGCCTAGGGGCCCGAAACTCACCAGTCATGTTCCCCCTAAGGGTCCCTACAATGCTAGAAAATTTGGTACTGCTGAGCCATTGCCTTTTGAAAAGATGTGAGATTTTGGAAAGTGAAATAGGGAGGCAATGAAATCCTATGGGGGATTTTACCAATTTTGGACCCCTGTAACTCTGGTTTGCAGAGATGTAGGGACCCCATCTTTGGAATCCAAGTCTAACAATATGTCTTCTACCTGCATGAGACATTTCGTGAGATTCAGACGTTGCTAACGGCCATGGCTGCGATTTATGTACGCCACCATCACTACCATTGAAATAGCCCAAATAAACAGGTTTTTGTGACCCTAGGCTATGACCTCTTCGGCCTAGGGGCCCGAAACTCACCAGTCATGTTCCCCCTAAGGGTTCCTACAATGCTAGAAAATTTGGTACTGCTGAGCCATTGCCCTTTGAAAAGATGTGAGATTTTGGAAAGTGAAATAGGGAGGCAATGAAATCCTATGGGGGATTTTACCAATTTTGGACCCCTGTAACTCTGGTTTGCAGAGATGTAGGGACCCCATCTTTGGAATCCAAGTCTAACAATATGTCTTCTACCTGCATGAGACATTTCGTGAGATTCAGACGTTGCTAACGGCCATGGCTGCGATTTATGTACGCCACCATCACTACCATTGAAATAGCCCAAATAAACAGGTTTTTGTGACCCTAGGCTATGACCTCTTCGGCCTAGGGGCCCGAAACTCACCAGTCATGTTCCCCCTAAGGGTCCCTACAATGCTAGAAAATTTGGTACTGCTGAGCTATTGCCCTTTGAAAAGATGTGAGATTTTGGAATGTGAAATAGGGAGGCAATGAAATCCTATGGGGGATTTTACCAATTTTGGACCCCTGTAACTCTGGTTTGCAGAGATGTAGGGACCCCATCTTTGGAATCCAAGTCTAACAATATGTCTTCTACCTGCATGAGACATTTCGTGAGATTCAGACGTTGCTAACGGCCATGGCTGCGATTTATGTACGCCACCATCACTACCATTGAAATAGCCCAAATAAACAGGTTTTTGTGACCCTAGGCTATGACCTCTTCGGCCTAGGGGCCCGAAACTCACCAGTCATGCTCCCCCTAAGGGTCCCTACAATGCTAGAAAATTTGGTACTGCTGAGCCATTGCCCTTTGAAAAGATGTGAGATTTTGGAAAGTGAAATAGGGAGGCAATGAAATCCTATGGGGGATTTTACCAATTTTGGACCCCTGTAACTCTGGTTTGCAGAGATGTAGGGACCCCATCTTTGGAATCCAAGTCTAACAATATGTCTTCTACCTGCATGAGACATTTTGTGAAATTCAGACGTTGCTAACGGCCATAGCTGCGATTTATGTACGTCACCATCACTACCATTGAAATAGCCCAAATAAACAGGTTTTTGTGACCCTAGGCTATGACCTCTTTGGCCTAGGGGCCCGAAACTCACCAGTCATGTTCCCCCTAAGGGTCCCTACAATGCTAGAAAATTTGGTACTGCTGAGTAATTGCCCTTTGAAAAGATGTGAGATTTTAGAACTGTAAATAGGAGGCCCAATGAAAGCCTATGGGGGATTTTACCAAATTTGGAGCCCTGTAACTCTGGTTTGCAGAGATGTAGGGAACCCATCTTTGGAGCCCAAGTCTAACAATATGTCTTCTACCTGCATGACACATTTCGTGAGATTCAGACGTTGCTAACGGCCATTGCTGCGATTTATGTACGTCAGACTCGCCACCATTGAAATTGCCCAAATAGGTTTTGTGACCCTAGGCTATGACCTCTTCGGCCTAGGACTGCATTGAACGCGACTCACGCATTGTGCGCATTCTGGACAACACCAATTACTGGGTTTATACCCTTCTGGATCCACGGTACAAACACAATGTTCCAAAACTGCTTGAAGAAAGAGCCAGACAGGTCAAAATGGAAGAATACCAGCAGGCCCTTGTGGAGACTTTAGAGAGGAGATTGACATCCTCCCCCTCCTCTAGCCAGTTGTACGCCGACAGACTGACTTCCGCAAACCCAGGACGACCAGGAGGGCAGCAAACAACACAAGCCGCAGCTAGTGCCCAAAAGGGAATGGTATCGGCAGTGTCCTTTGAGTGGGAAAATTTTCTGACACCCATGTAGCAGCACACAGAACAGCAAGCGTGCAGATCCACCTCCAACACCGATCGCCTGGAGAAGATGGTCAAGGACTACATGTCAGATGGCGTAGCTGTGTTGAACAATCCATCTGCACCCTTCAACTATTGGGTATCGAAGCTAGACACCTGGCACAAACTGGCAATGTACGCAATAGAGGTGCTGGCTTGCCCGGCAGCCAGCGTTATGTCGGAACGCTGTTTCAGTGCTGCCGGAGGCATCGTCACAGATCGGCGGCGTATCCGCCTCTCCACAGAAAATGCAGACCGTCTGACTCAAATTAAAATGAATCAATCCTGGATTGGAAACGACTACGCAACACTCCCGGACCCCAACCAAGTAACATGAACAATGAACATCTGTGATGGGTTAGCGTTTCCGGTCCCTGTTTATTGAACCTCTCATCTGTATTACATTTATGACTGCATGGCGACAAAATGCAAATTGCTATCCGCACGCTTCTTGTCCTCATGCAAGGCCTGGGTTGTTGTGTCTCAAAGCGTGGCCTTCTCCTCCTGCGCCACCCTCCTCCTGTTCCATCACGTGTGCTGCTGCTGGGTTAGCGTTACCGGTCCCTTTTCCTGGAACCTCTTATATGTATTACATTTATGACTGCATGCCGACAAAAAGCATGTTACCTGTGCAAAGAAAACAGACATTTCCCGCATTTAAAAGACAGTTTTCCCTTTGAAACTTTAAAATCGATTTTCTCAAAAACTATAAGCTCTTTTTGCTAATTTTTTTTCCCTCTTGTACCCACTCCCAAGGTGCACATACCCTGTAAATTTGGGGTATGTAGCATGTAAGGAGGCTTTACAAAGCACAAAAGTTCGGGTCCCCATTGACTTCCATTATGTTCGGAGTTCGGGTCGAACACCCGAACATCGCGGCCATGTTCGGCCTGTTCGGCCCGAACCCGAACATCTAGATGTTCGCCCAACACTACAGAGAGGGAGGAAACAACAGGGAGTTTAAAGTAGCAAAAAGATGCCGGGGGTTGGATCCTTGTGCTCCAACGACCTTATTGAAGTATTCCTGCTTCGCATCGACAAGGGCAGTGTGGTACTGCAGCAGGTTAGCCTTGTACTGTAGGAAATCCTGGTTGAATCGAGTTTTCCTCCATTTCAGTTCAGTGGCACGTGTTACCCTCTGGGGGTTGGGAGTATTAGTAGTGCGCCAGGGCGCAGGGGGTTAGGGGGGCGGTTGCGGCGGAACATTGGGGGAGCAGCTTCCTCTCAGGCTGATAAGAGGGTTTGATGATACTGAGCTGCAGCAAGATTAGGACAGGTTAGGGTTGGGAGAATGGAGGGGTCAGCAAGGACACTAGGGTTGAGCTTACGTAGTTGACGCTGCCATCGACCAGGTGGGTGGGCGGGTAGTTTGGAGGTGCCTTCCGTGAGGAGGTTGAAGGTGAGAAGGTGATGGGGTCATCAACATTTTTAAAATGTAGGATGGAGAAAAACAGGATTCTGGAGAGGAGAAAGAGATTGAGGAGTAGACTACAAGGGAGGTAAATATTAGGTTTGTATGTTTATTTTGACTTTTAATTTTCAGTTCAGGTTTTCTTTAAAGGAGAACTGTAGTGAGAGGGATATGGAGGCTGCCATATTTATTTCCTTTTAAGCAATACCAGTTGCCTGGCAGCCCTGCTGGTCTATTTGGCTGAAGAAGTGTCTAAATCACACCAGGAACAAGCATGCAGTTAATCTTGTCATATCTGTCTAATTTGTCAGAAACACCTGATCTCCTGCATGCTTGTTCAGGGCCTATGGCTGAAAGTATTAGAGGTAGAGGATTGGCTGAATAGCCAGGCAACTGGTATTGCTTAAAAGGAAATAAATATGGCAGCCTCCATATACCTCTCACTACAGTTCTCCTTTAAGGGCAGGCAGTCAAATATGGTAGATGGTATAATATGTAAGTACCGAAATGACATTGTGGGCGGCGCCTCTGGGGGTCAGTAACAAAACTATATATATCTGTAAAGTGCTGTAAAATATGTCAGATGTACTGCATATACCTATACAGTAAATATAAAACCGATAAATATAAAGTGATGTCTCTATGGAAAAACAGTGTTGCAGTTTGTATTTTCTCCACAAGATGGCAGCTACAGTTACGGCAGGCATCTACATGGTAAAAGCGTGTTGTGTGCCTTCATATCCAATAGTAGATAGAGGGCAGACTGGAGGGGGCGGGGTTTACATGCAGGAAATGAGAAACAGCGAAGAGGCTGTACGGGTAACAGAGCAGGTACAGTAATAAGAAATTATTTTATATTTACATGCAAACAATAGGTGTATGTATAAGGTAACTATTACAGATGAGAAAACTGTTTGTCCAGTGAGCAAATTCCACCTCTACGGGAAGGAGAGTTTGAAGGACCTGAGCTGCAACTTTTCAGGGAGATAAACTGGTTTAGGAGCAGCCAATTGAACTTACAGCTGCTTAGTTACTCAGACCAATGGAACTGAATGTGTGTGTGCTCAAAAATTGACTACTATGTAAATTCAATTTTCCAAATGTCCTCCATAGTGTATCCCCTCTTGCCTGTGTCCTCTGTAGTGTGTGCATAGTGTGTCCCAGCATCCCTATATTCCCTACAGTGTGCCCCAGCATCCCTATATTTCCCATAGTGTGCCCCAGCTTCCCAGTATCCCCATAGTGTGCCCCAGCTTCCCAGTATCATACATAGTGTGTCCCAGCTTCCCATTCCCAGTATCATATATAGTGTGTCCCAGCTTCCCATTCCCAGTATCATACATAGTGTGTCCCAGCATCCCTATATTCCCCATAGTGTGCCCCAGCTTCCCAGTATCATCCGTAGTGTGTCCCAGTGTCCCCATAGTGTGTCCCAGCTTCCCAGTATCATACATAGTGTGTCCCAGTATCCCCCATAGTGTGCCCCAGCTTCCCAGTATCATACATAGTGTGTCCCAGTATCCCCATAGTGTGCCCCAGCTTCCCAGTATCATACATAGTGTGTCCCAGTATCCCCATAGTGTGCCCCAGCTTCCCAGTATCATACATAGTGTGTCCCAGTATCCCCATAGTGTGCCCCAGCTTCCCAGTATCATCCGTAGTGTGTCCCAGTATCCCCATAGTGTGCCCCAGCTTCCCAGTATCATCCGTAGTGTGTCCCAGTATCCCCATAGTGTTCCCCAGTATCATCCGTAGTGTGCCCTCCATAGTGTGCCCCCGGTTCCCAGTATCGTCTTTCATAGTGTGTCCCAGCCAGGGGTGGCTCCAGGATTTTTTTAATGAGGGTTCTGGATCCAGTGCTGGGGTAGCTGCCGACCTGCAACGTGTGCTGCAACAAAAATGGACGTGTCCATGGACTGAAAAATGGACATGGTAATGGTCATGGGCAGGGCCAAATGAACTTAGCAGCTGTGTAATTCACAGACAGTGGACATCAGCAGCACTATATATAGCCCGAGGTGTCTCCAGTATAGGTAGTCAGGTGTAAGTGCACCCAGTATAGATAGCCAGATGCCCCCAGTATAGGTGGCCTGGTATAAGTGCCCTCTATATAGGTAGCCAGGTATAGCTGCCCCCAGTATAGGCAGGCAATGACCCGCCTCGCCTGCCCACACTTATATTAGCACCTTGATGGCACCAGCACCTTCACCCGCCACAGTGTTTTTCATAGTATGTCCCAGTGTCCTACATAATGTGCCCCAGTATTCCCCATCGTGTGTCCTGTGTAGCGTGTCCCAGCTTCCCAGTCTCCTATGTAGTGTGTCCAAGCTTCCCAGTGTCCTATGTAGTGTGCCCCAGCTTCCCAGTGTCCTATGTAGTGTGCCCCAATTTTCCAGTGTCCTATATAGTGTGCCCCAGCTTCCCAGTGTCCTATATAGTGTGTCCCAGCTTCCCAGTGTCCTATGTAGTTTGCCCCAGCTTCCCAGTGTCCTATGTAGTGTGTCCCAGCTTCCCAGTGTCCTATGTAGTGTGTCCCAGCTTCCCAGTGTCCTATGTAGTGTGTCCCAGCTTCCCAGTGTCCTATGCAGTGTGTCCCAGCTTCCCAGTGTCCTATATAGTGTGTCCCAGCTTCCCAGTGTCCTATGTAGTGTGTCCCAGCTTCCCAGTGTCCTATGTAGTGTGTCCCAGCTTCCCAGTGTCCTATATAGTGTGTCCCAGCTTCCCAGTGTCCTATGTAGTGTGTCCCAGCTTCCCAGTGTCTTATATAGTGTGTCCCAGCTTCCCAGTGTCCTATGTAGTGTGCCCCAGCTTCCCAGTGTCCTATGTAGTGTGTGCCAGCTTCCCAGTGTCCTATGTAGTGTGCCCCAGCTTCCCAGTGCCCTATGTAGTGTGTCCCAGCTTCCCAGTGTCCTATATAGTGTGTCCCAGCTTCCCAGTATCCTATGTAGTGTGTCCCAGCTTCCCAGTGTCCTATGTAGTGTGTCCCAGCTTCCCAGTGTCCTATGTAGTGTGTCCCAGCTTCCCAGTGTCCTATGTAGTGTGTCCCAGCTTCCCAGTGTCCTGTGTAGTGTGTCCCAGCTTCCCAGTGTCCTGTGTAGTGTGTCCCAGCTTCCCAGTGTCCTATGTAGTGTGTCCCAGCTTCCCAGTGTCCTATGTAGTGTGTCCCAGCTTCCCAGTGTCCTATGTAGTGTGTCCCAGCTTCCCAGTGTCCTATGTAGTGTGTCCCAGCTTCCCAGTGTCTTATGTAGTGTGTCCCAGCTTCCCAGTGTCCTATGTAGTGTGTCCCAGCTACCCAGTGTCCTATGTAGTGTGTCCCAGCTTCCCAGTGTCCTATGTAGTGTGTCCCAGCTTCCCAGTGTCCTATGTAGTGTGTCCCAGCTTCCCAGTGTCCTATGTAGTGTGTCCCAGCTTCCCAGTGTCCTATGTAGTGTGTCCCAGCTTCCCAGTGTCTTATGTAGTGTGTCCCAGCTTCCCAGTGTCCTATGTAGTGTGTCCCAGCTACCCAGTGTCCTATGTAGTGTGTCCCAGCTTCCCAGTGTCCTATGTAGTGTGTCCCAGCTTCCCAGTGTCCTATGTAGTGTGTCCCAGCTTCCCAGTGTCCTATGTAGTGTGTCCAAGCTTCCCTGTGTCCTATGTAGTGTGTCCTAATTTTCCAGTGTGATTAAGCTCCCAGTGATTCCTAAATAAATATGTGATTAATGCTGCACTCCCCCATCCATGCTGCCTTTACGAAATCAACAGCCAGCAACATTTTTTGTGATTTGTGATGTTTCACTTTCCATTCCCGGTGTTGCCGTGGTGACCTGCTCTGGGTTTGCCTTTATCTGGTGACAAGGTTTCCCTCCAGTGCGCTCCACCTGTGTTTTTCTCAGTATTGGCTGTCATTCACCCTAATATGAGAATGCTGTCCTGCACTGCTTGTTACACACTGTATATTGGGCAATAACTGATCACGGCTGTCTTTCATCTGTAATGACACCCAGGAAAATAGCATCCATGCTCATTGCTATAGTGTGAGGAGTATGTGGGAGCATGGAATATGGAAACTCCTTAAAGGGAACCTGAAGTGAAAGGGACATGGAGGCTGACATATTTAATTCCTTTTAAAGTGTACGTTAAGGGAAAAATGGAGCCCTTACTGGATACTTGCCTTGGGACAGGGGAAGCCACCCACGCAGTAGCATGGACCCCCTCTGGCTTGGCTTATTCCGCCAGTGCCCAAGTTACTGAACAGGCACAGAGCACCACGCTTCAGGGGTCTTGTCACTATGTAGCTCTGGCTGAGGAGAATGGGGGAGTCTCTTTAGAATCCAGAGGCTTCCCCTCCCGAGGGAAGTATCAAAGATATTGCATTGCAAACCTCACAGGTTTGCTTCAAGCAATACATATTGCATGGGTGTCCTGCTAATCCTCTGTCTCTAATACTTTAACCCTTTGGGGACTGGTTGCCGAATCCCCCTTAAGGACCAGGCCATTTTACATGCGGGGGGTGGCAGGCAGCTGGATTTCCAGTCTAGCTGGCTGGCCATGGTGTCCTTCTTGTGGCCAGGTGTCCTCCCTGTAGCCAGCAGCCTTTACTCACCTCCCAGGCTCCGCCGATGAGCAGCTGTGGACCCCTCCACTCTGGCCAGCATCCCCGCTCATACTGCCACTAAATTCAGTGTCGCGGCTTGATGACGTCATCAAGCCAGGTCAGAGTGAGCGGGGATGCCAGCCAGAGTGGAGAGAAGCGCCGATCGCCGGGGAACGTCAGGAAGGTGAGTGGATCCTCTTCTTCCCCTCCTACCGCCACCGCTGCCTATTGTGATCACTACAATCTGCCGGCAGTGATCAAGTGATCAGGAGCCAATTGTGATGGCTCCTGATCACTGAGGGGAGATGTCAGCTGTCATATGACACACTTGAATCAGGTGTGCACAATCGGAGCAGAAATGGCAGGCGTAATTCCTACGCCGCATCAGGCTTAGACAACCACAAGTGTGGTGTAGGATTTACCTACAGCAGTCCAGAAAAGGTTAAGCCATAGACCTTAAACAAGCAATTCTGATCAGGTGCTCTGAATAAAGTCTGACTAGATCAGCCACATGCTTGATTCAAGTGTGTGATTTAGATACTACTGATGCCAGAAGATCAACAGGACTGCCAGGCAACTGTTTAAAAGACAATATATATGTCAGCATCTATATACCTCTCACTATAACGAATGAGATGCATTTGGGGTGATTGGATCTTTCTTTATGTATAGCAATTACAGATCTGGAGCTGATGGAGATAGTGGAAAGATAACATATTCAGGTATACAGATGCAGCTAGAAGAAATGGGAGAATATAATTGAAGGTGCGACAGAGACACCCCGCTAGTAAGATAGAGATATATTTCAATACAAATTAGCTGCTTAATCTTCCTAGTCTGTGAACCTAAATGAAGAAGGGAAGAGGTCTAAGAGCAGAGCCTTGTGCTACACCAACAGGGAGAAGATGGAGTAAGGTGTTACACTGCAAATGACAGACACTAATAGGCCATCTCATTCATGCAGTTGTAAAAACCTTTGAAATATTTTGTCACTAAATAAATCTAAAATGATAATCATGTTAATGGACAAACTTGTCTTGTGCTTCAGTATAAATAAACTTCTCTATGAAGATGAGAGTGCAGGGAATACATTCTTGAATATGTGTCATTATTTATCACAGTTCAGATATTTGTCACTTTATTATCAATCTACAGAAGGAACCTTCCTGTACCGATCACATGACCACATAAGTGATGATGGAAGAGAACCAGAGTCGCATGTCTGAGAGGATATGTCAGGATGCCCCTGTCTGTTTCTCCATGGAGGAGGGGCAGTATTCAGAAGGACAACAGGACCTCTGCAAAGACACCATGATGAAGATTCAGCCACTCCTCACATTCCCGGGTAAGAGGAGATGTTAATTTCTTGTAAAGGAAAGAGCAATTCAAAGGGTTCATCTAGACCCCCATTACGTGATGAACTTATAGCAACAATGTATTCAGTCAGTGTGTGTGTTTCCTACAGACGGATCCAGTAACAGAAACCCACCAGAGACATGTACAGGTCCTCTTTATTCCCAGGATTGTCCTCCTGAAGATCACATCATGCTCAACCATTATCAGGTATTTGGAACCTACCAGTATAAAATCAATATTTTTCTGCACTATTTACTTTGCTCATGAGGATTTTGTGTAAAACTATTTTTTAATCTTGTGAGTTTAGTTTGAAGGAACGACTACAGTTAAAGTTGAGTTTAAAAAAGAAGAGATGAATGTGAGTGTTGACCAGCATTCTCTGGACAAGGATGAATTCATGGAAGTAGGTAAAGAGGAAGAAGAGACATATGGGATGAGTGCTCAGCAGCTCACGGAAAACAGTATCATAGTGGCGACAATTAAAGATGAGGAGGAAAAGCCATGTGTGCGGGGTGATCAGCAGTCTACAGAGGAGAGTAAAATGGTGAGGACAATTAAAGAAGAAGAAGAAGAAGCGTATGAGAGGAGCGATCAGCTGCCTATGGAGGAGGGTGACATAATGGGGACCATTAAAAAGGAAGAAAAAGAAATGTATGAAAGAGATGATCAGCTGTCTACAGAGGAGGATGAAATTATGAGGATAATTAAAGTGGAAGATGACGAGGAATATGGGAACAGTGGCTGGAAGTCCATCAAGTATTGTGAAAGTGTGAAAACTATTAAAGAGGAAGAATTTTCAGTAGATATCTGCACAGGTAAATGTTATTCATCAAATTTTGCAGTATCTATTCCTATGTATAATATCATGTTTCCAACAAATGAGGAGGGGATACTGTACACCATATGAAAGGCCCATCTCCATTCCTCAGTATAACATCATAGTACCAACAAATGAGGAGGGGATACTGTACACCATATGAAAGGTCCATCTCCATTCCTCAGTATAACATCATAGCACCAACAAATGAGGAGGAGATACTGTACACCATATGAAAGGCCCATCTCCGTTCCTCAGTATAACATCATAGTACCAACAAATGAGGAGGAGATACTGTACACCATATGAAAGGCCCATCTCCGTTCCTCAGTATAACATCATAGTACCAACAAATGAGGAGGAGATACTGTACACCATATGAGAGGCCCATCTCCATTCCTCAGTATAACATAGTATCAACAAATGAGGATGCGATACTGTACACCATATGAAAGGCCCATCTCCATTCCTCAGTATAACATTATAGTACCAACAAATGAGGAGGAGATACTGTACATCATATGAAAGGCCCATCTCCATTCCTCAGTATAACATTATAGTGCCAACAAATGAGGAGGGGATACTGTACACCATATGAAAGGTCAATCTCCATTCCTCAGTATAACATCATAGCACCAACAAATGAGGAGGAGATACTGTACACCATATGAAAGGCCCATCTCCATTCCTCAGTATAACATCCATAGCACCAACAAATGAGGAGGGGATGCTGTACACCATATGAAAGGTCCATCTCCATTCCTCAGTTATAACATCATAGTACCAACAAATGAGGAGGAGATACTGTACACCATATGAAAGGCCCATCTCCATTCCTCAGTAGAACACCATAGTACCAACAAATGAGGAGGGGATACTGTACACCATATGAAAAGCCCATCTCCATTTCTCAGTATAACATCATAGCACCAACAAATGAGGAGGAGATACTGTACACCATATGAAAGGCCCATCTCCATTCCTCAGTATAACATCATAGTACCAACAAATGAGGAGATACTGTACACCATATGAAAGGCCCATCTCCATTCCTCAGTATAACATCATAGTACCAACAAATGAGGAGATACTGTACACCATATGAAAGGCCCATCTCCATTCCTCAGTATAACATCACAGTACCAACAAATGAGGAGGTGATACTGTACACCATATGAAAGGTCCATCTCCATTCCTCAGTATAACATCACAGTACCAACAAATGAGGAGGAGATACTGTACACCACATGAAAGGCCCATCTCCATTCCTCAGTATAACATCATGTTTCCAACAAATGAGGGGGGGGGATACTGTACACCATATGAAAGGTCCATCTCCATTCCTCAGTACAACATCATAGCCCCAACAAATGAGGAGGGGATACTGTACACCATATGAAAGGCCCATCTCCATTCCTCAGTATAACATCATAGCCCCAACAAATGAGGAGGGGATACTGTACACCATATGAAAGGCCCATCTCCATTCCTCAGTATAACATCATAGTACCAACAAATGAGGAGGAGATACTGTACACCATATGACAGACCCATCTCCATTCCTCAGTATAACACCATAGTACCAACAAATGAGGAGGGGATACTGTACACCATATGAAAGGCCCATCTCCATTCCTCAGTATAACATCATGTTTCCAACAAATGAGGAGGAGATACTGTACACCATATGAAAGATCCATCTCCATTCCTCAGTATAACATTGTAGTATCAACAAATGAAGAGATACTGTACACCATATAAAAGGCCCATCTCCATTATTTAGTAGAGCAACGTCATCTATGTATCCTTTTAGTGAATTTTGATATGACAGAGTTCAGTGACTTCTAGTCAAATGAACAAGATTCTTGACTGCAGGATATGAAATAGTAAAGTGAGTGTAACAGACATTTTCCTCCAGCAGGGAGATGCAGTTTCCAGAGTACCTCAGAGGGAAATCTTGGGTCACATTCAGAACCTGCAGAAGACAGCAACGTTGCACAGTTTACTTCAGGAGCAGACATGGTTACTGGGAACACAAATGAAAGGACAGTTAACAGAACAGCTCCCTCGATTGCTGGAGAGTCTTATGACAAACCCTTTTCATGCTCAGACTGTGGGATGTGCTTTAAATCAGAACTACAACTCCACAAACATCGAAACATTCAACCTGTACGAGGTGGAAACCCAACATGTCCTGAGTGTGGGAAATCATTCAGATCAAAGTCACACCTTGTTGATCACCTTAGAGTTCACACCGGTGAGAGACCCTATCCTTGTGCTGAGTGTGGGAAATCATTTAAAGCAGCAGGACAGCTTGCTGTACACCAAAGAATCCACACCGGTGAGAGGCCTTTTCATTGTTTCGAGTGTGGGAAATCATTTAGGTTAAAGTTTGAACTAGTCAGTCACCATAGAGTTCACCTTGGTGAGAGGCCTTATACTTGCACTGTATGTAGAAAATCATTCAAAACAAACTCCGATCTTCTTAAACATCAGCGAGTTCATGTCAGCGAGAGGCCCTTTGCTTGTTCTGAGTGTGAGAAGCCATTCAAATCCAAGTCGGATCTTCTCAAACACCAGAGAGTTCACACCAGTGAGAGGCCTTATTCTTGTTCTGAGTGTGAAAAGTCATATAAATCAAAGTCAGATCTACTTAATCACCAGAGAGTGCACACTGGAGAGAGGCCCTTTGTTTGCTCTGAGTGTGGGAAATCATTCAAAAAAAATTCAGAACTCGTTGTTCACCAGAGAGTTCACACCACAGAGAGGCCCTATGCTTGTTCTGAGTGTGGGAAGTCATTCAAAAGAAAGTCCGATCTTCCTAAACACAAGAAAGTTCACAGCAGTGAGAGGCCCTATGCTTGTCCTGAGTGTACAAAATCCTTTAAATCAGTGGCGGACCTTGGTGCCCATCAAAAAGTTCACATTGCTGAAAAGCCCTTTAACTGTCCTGAGTGTGGGAAATCCTATAGATCTAACACAGAACTTGTCAGTCACCAGAGAGTTCACACTAGTGAGTGGCCCTATGTCTGTTCTTTGTGTGATAAGTCATTTAAGTCAAACTCTGAACATCTTAGACATCAAAGAGTTCACACTGGTGAGAGACACTATCCTTGTCCTGAGTGTGGGAAAATATTTAAAAAGGCCTCACATCTCCTTAAACACCAGAGATTTCACACCAGTGAAAAGCCGTTTTCCTGTTCCAAGTGTGAGAAGTCATTCAAAACAAATTCTGAACTTGTTAATCACCAGAGAGTTCACACCACCGAGAGACCATATCCTTGTTCTGAGTGTGGGAAGTCATTCAAAGCAAAGGCAGATCTCATCAAACACCAGAGTGTTCACTCTAGTGAACGGCCCTATGGTTGTTCTGAGTGTGGGAAATCATTCAAAACATCAGCAGATCTGAGCACCCACCAAACAATTCATATTGGTGAGAGGCCCCATCATTGCTCTGAGTGTGGTAAGTCATTCAGATTAAAGACAATGCTTGCTATTCATCAGAGAGTCCACACTGGTGTGCGGCCCTATCACTGTTCTGAGTGTGGAAAGTCATTCAGATCACATCCAGGACTGGTTAGACACCAGAGAGGTCACACAGGTGAGTGGCCCTATCTTTGCCTTGCTTGTGGGAAGTCATTCAGGTCAAAGTCAGAACATGATAGGCACCAAAGAATTCACACGGGTGAGAGACCCTATCCTTGTACCGAGTGTGGGAAATCATTCAAAACAAGATCAGATGTTCTAAAACACCAGCGAGTTCACACCGGAGAGAGGCCCTTTCCTTGTTCTGAGTGTGGGAAATCATTCAAAACAAAGTCAGATCTTCTTATGCACCAGAAAGTCCACACCAGTGAAAGTCCCTATGCTTGTTCTGATTGTGGGAAATCTTTCAAAGTCAAGTCATATCTCATAAAACACCAGAAAGTTCACAACACATAAAACCCTCTTTTCATTAAATTGTTAAACCCCAGATGTTCTCTTTTTTATTCTGTTTTTCACAAAGGAAAAAGGGTCTTTTTCATATTCTGAGCATGAGACATCCTTCAAAAGAAACTGGAAACTCACATAGGTGAAAACCCTTTTTCCTGTTCTGAGTGTGGGAAATCATTTATGAACCAACCATATTCCCTTTTTGGACTGGTTGACATCCCCCAATCCTTCGGACAGTGTGAAAAGGGGGTTGTTAATCCGCAGGATGAGGGGGAACTTACCTGAGGTTTGAATATTGTGGAAATTGGTTAGGAACCTCTAAGAGATTTTTGGACTCTTGATAGGAAGTAACATATGAAGACACAAGACTTCAGTACAAATTGTAACTCCAAACTATGCTCAGAATTAAAACAAACCCAGGGTACAAACACAAGCTGTTTTCAGACTACATCCAGCATCCCTACATCGTGAGTCCTCAATGCGTGGATGAAAGCTTGATTTTCACTAATCAACATTTGCCTTGAAAGCACACCTGAACTGATAGGGATATGAAGGCTGTCATATGTATTTCCTTTTAAACAATTCAGCTTGCTTGTCTGTCCTGCTGAGCCTCTGTTCCTAATAATCTTTACCATAAACTCTGAACATCCATGCCTATCGCTGGCTCCCTGGTTCAAATCCCAGCCAGGTCAACCTCTGTAAGGAGTTTGTATGTTACTTCTGTGTTATCATGTTACCAGTGTCTGTGTGGGTTTCTTCCGGGCACTCCTTCCACATCCCAAAAACATACAGATAAGTTAATTGGCTTCCCCCTAAATTATGATACATGAACTACACAATATTTACATAGATATATGACTATGATAGGGATTAGATTGTGGGCCCCGCCGAGGGACAGTTAGTGACAAGACCATATACTCAGTACAACTCTGCATAATATTTTGGCACTATATAAATACATAAATAAATATCACGAGTTTCTGACTGAAGTCTGACATGCTTTTTCAGGTGTGTTGTGTGATTCGGACATTACTGTAGCCAAAGAGATCAGCAGCAGCCAGGCAACTGGTATTGTTAAAAAGGAAATGAATATGACAGCCACCATGCCCCTCTCAGTTAAGGTGTACTTTAACCTCCTTGCCGGTCTAATTCCCCCGGCAAGGAGGCAGCGCAGCACTTTTTTTTTTTATTAATTTTTTTTTTAAATCATGTAGCGAGCCCAGGGCTCGCTACATGATAGCCGCTAAGCGGCGGCATCCCCCCACCCACTCTGATCGCCTTCGGCGATCAGAGTAAGCAGGGAATCCCGTTCAGAACGGGATTTCCTGCTGGGCTTCCCCGGTCGCCATGGCGACGGGGCGGGGACGTCATAGGGAATCCCGGGCTAGCCCTCAGCGCTGCCTGGCCCTGATTGGCCAGGCTGCGCAAGGGGTCTGGAGGGGCGGCGCGACGTTGCGGATAGCGGCGGATCGGCGGTGAGCGGCGGAGATCGGATCTTACAAGCAGCTAGCAAAGTGCTAGCTGCTTGTAACAAAAAAAAAATTATGCAAATCGGCCCAGCGGGGCCTGATAAATCCTCCTGCGCAGGTTACCCCGAACTGAGTTCGGGATAACCGGCAAGGAGGTTAAAGTGAACCAGAAGTGAAAATAAGCGTATGAGATCATTAATTGTGTCTAGTACAGATAGTAAATACAACATTAGTAATATAGAAAAGAGTCTCCTACTTTTGTATTTTCAGTTTTGTATAGTTTTATTTTTAAGATTGCATCAGACTGTCACAGCTACTTATTAGAATCTACACTCTACCTTTTAAGATGAAAAAGGAACATAAATAATGGCCTTTAAACATCCCTGCGGTATTGTCTTCTCCATGGCAGATATCAGGCTTTCAGCTTCTATTTACTTTTCAGGAAACTGGACTGAATTCAACAAGCCACTCGGCAAGCTTTTTTACATAGATACCATAAGTTTGTTTTTGTACTGGAAAACAGAAAGGGAATTCCGATAATTTATTAGTAGGGCCAGTACTGTATGTGTATCTCATCATGTCATGTTACTTCACATACATTTTAGGCTTACTATGTGTCCATCAAGAGACAGAAAATGAGAGGCAAACATAAAAGCCTGATAGATGCTACCGCCCCCCTCTACACATAAAAGCATTTTTAGTATCAATCTTTGTCCTTGTCGGAGAGGTAAACCCTCTTCCTCAGAGCTGGAAGTTAGAGAAGTTTCACCAGAAGGGACACTGACAGCAATATTAACTTAATACTTTTTGCACCATTTTTATTCAATTAAGTTGGGAAGTTTGGATTTAGCTGTACCAGAGGTGTGTGGGAGGGGTGCGTAGTACTAGAAAGGGGTGTGTCTGAGACCTGACTTGAGAAACAACTTTGTAATACACAGCAGTCTCCTGCCAATGTCTCAGTTCTAGCACATAACTCAGCTTTACACACCTGCAGCCATCCAGGGGGACGAGCATATTTAGACAGCATAATACCACACCCTTGCTCTCCCTTTACATAATTTCCATTATTTGGGTTGAATTAGTTTGCCATGATTTATACTAATTTTAACTTAAAAGGCCTCCAGTATGCAGATGGTTCATTAAGTTTGTTTCTTGTTCCATCTTAGGTGTTAGACAGGGAAGGGTATCTGCTGACTGACTGCTCACAAATTAATATCATTTTTTTTTACTGTTATTTTACTATGTCATTAAGCTCTTTAGGTTTATTATTACATTTCCTGTTATTCAGGCAAGTAAAATACTGCATGTTGCAATATTTTTTATTTTTTTTTTAGTGAATGATCTGTGTGATAACTAATAAAGAGCTTTTCCTAAAATATGAATTTGTCTAGCCAAATCTTTCACATCAGGGACTAATAGGGATACGGTAAGAGAGATCTGGTCCTGCAGCCAAACACTCCGTTTCCACGGAAACGGGAAGTTTTGTTTGTGTGTGTGTGGTCCCACCTACGCAGTTTATACAAATTCTATTAATTGTGTTACCCTTGAGCCAGCCACACACAGCACAATCAACACTCCCCTTCTAATCTAAGCTCATTGGGACAGCTACCCAACCTAAAGTTTTTTCCACACCCAAATTGCTAAAGACCACCTCAGGTGGGAATCTACTGTGTTTACAGCGAGCATGATTTATTGGTGAGAGATCTTGTATGCCAGATCATCTTGTGCCGAGCGCAACCCAGAGCTATTGTTCTCTCCCTCACTCCACCCCTTCATCATATGCTACACTTTATTCCTCCACCCCCCCACTCCATAGTGACAGAAAGCATCGCTAGCCTGGAAGCTAGCAGCATGTCTGTACAGCTTCAACCACGAGTCTCTGACACCAGTAAGTGGAAGGAGAGATAGAGGTATTAGGTGTACGATTGCACACAGCATCAGGGAGAGTACAGGGAAGATCTGAGTCCAGTGGTGTCATTGGAGGGATTTGTGGGCGTGGATAACACTGGGTGACACCATTCCAGATTGCCAAGCATAGTAGCTCAAGAAAGCTTGTGGTGGTTTATATTTATGTATCATGTTACAGGCTTCAGTCCCTCTTCCCTCATCTGCCAAATCATGACTCCACATCTAGCTGAACTTGAAATGTGAGCTAGATGGGACGAGTGAAATTTCAGCCCGGGGAGGTACTTCAGGCCTGGGCCAAGCATGGGGTCCCCTTTGGGAAACACACAGAATTGGAAGGTACTACTTTACCCTGCTTTATACCCCACCGTAAAATTGTAACTCATTCTGAGTGCTAATCCTGCAGACTTTACAGCTGTGGCACTTATCAACTAATAGCTGGAAAGAAAATAAAGATTTAAAAAAAATCCCATACAGGGGAATTACAACATTTGCCTGGGCCCACAACAAACAAGATTATCCCAGGCCCTCCTGCAGATTGGACTCACTCCGGAATAGGCCAGAGACAACACCAGGACACCATTCCCCCCAATGCCCCCTCTCCATCAGTCAGCAGAGTATTTGTGCTGTGCTAAGTGCATATATTTTCCTGATCCTTCTGTGTTGTATGTCCTCTTCCTTCCAGCAGCCCCTCCCCCTGTGCTGCATACACGGCTCCCAATCATGTGACATCGGGAGCTGTGCAAACAGCACTCAGCAAGTGACTGCCAGTAGGAAGAGGAAATGTGCTGGAGTAGGATCAGGTAAATATAGTCAAATAGCACTTTGCTAATACTCTGCAAGGCTGGTGGGAAGAGGGGCGGGCACCAATAGCCCACGGGCCCCCCGCCATCACAGGGGTCACAAGGGCTACTGTTATGTTCCTTAACCAATAGCTTTATAACTCTGGTTAGGAAATAGTTTTACACTAGCAGATTACATTTCATTTTCAGAATTCTCTGTTGACCTGGATTCTCCTGATATTTAATCATCTTTAAAGTAACCCATAATCTGGACAGTGGCATGGCGGAGGGGGATCAAGGGTGAAATATTCTGCAAAAAAATCTGTATTTTATGTAGAGGATTTTTTTTCATGTGTAAATGCCAAAAATCATGTATAATTTCAGGCTACGTTCACAGTGGAACATTGCGTTGTAAAGCAACATTACAACACAATGCAACAAAAAAGTGGTAATGCAGATTAACACTGCATTACTGTTGCATACAGTAGGTACAGAAATGCATACAGTCAATGAAAACTATGCTTTTCTGTACCTGGTAATGTGTGCGTTTAAAGGTAACGCACTGCAGCAGTGCATTAACATAACACTACACCTTACATTAGCTTCTGTGATAAAACGTGCATGTTTTCACACACACAAGGGGCTTGATTCAGACTTAGGCCACATACACACATCAGACCATAGTCTTTTGAAAATGAAAGATCACAGACCAATCTTACCACCCTTCCTGTAGTATAAGAGCCATACTCTACACAGTCTTTTCTATGGAGCTGAACTCCCCATCAGAAAAAAATCTTTGCAAGATGCTGAACACACAGATCCTGTACAGACACAAAAGATCAGTATCTGCCAAAGATCTGTTCCTGCCAGAAATCCATTCCTGCAAATTGCAATGATAGTCTATGAGATCTGCAGATCATCATACACACATGATTTAACTGACATTCATCTGCAGATCCGCAGATCTGAAAATCCATCCTGGTGGATCTGATCTGCAGATGAATGTCAGTTAAATCATGTGTGTATGATGATCTGCAGATCTCATAGACTATCATTGCAATTTGCAGGAATGGATTTCTGGCAGGAACAGATCTTTGGCAGATACTGATCTTTTGTGTCTGTACAGGATCTGTGTGTTCAGCATCTTGCAAAGATTTTTTTCTGATGGGGAGTTCAGCTCCATAGAAAAGACTGTGTAGAGTATGGCTCTTATACTACAGGAAGGGTGGTAAGATTGGTCTGTGATCTTTCATTTTCAAAAGACTATGGTCTGATGTGTGTATGTGGCCTAAGACAAATAGCACGCCTTATCAAAGTTAACATTCCTTATCAGAGTAGCATAGTGAACGCTACAAACTTATGCCTGCTAATTGGCAGTGAAGATAGTCCGCACTTCCAGCTAATGATATCAATGGGATGTGCCTGGATCTGGAGTTGACAGCCAGCAATTCCAATATTATGTAAATAAAGATGAGTCCGGCACCATCCTCTTAATGCTCTTTTATCTTTATTGTCAGATCACCGACATCTCCAACAACGTTTCGGAGGGCAGACCTCCTTTGTCAAGTAACAGCCAGTATCTGATAAATAGTATCACAAACATTTCTTATATACCTCCTTGTTCAAAAACTGACCAATCAGTGCAATATGTCGCTCTGTGGCGACCAATCCCCTTACGTCCGCCTAGCGGACCTGATGGGGAACTTCTATTTTACATATTCGCTCTGTGCCTACCAATAGAGGAGCAGGGGGAGCGGCTATGACGCATAGAGCGAGGACGGACTCAATCTGCCGCCACGTGCAGGCGCCGACCAATGAGGGAACAGTCAAGAGTGACATCATGTCAGGCTCCGCCCGTCTAGCGAGCGGACCAGACAGGAGACTGATTCCCCAAGGACGGAACTCTCCGCCCTATGGTCGCGCCGCATCACAGTGTGGCAAGGCGGATGCGTCATCATCCGCCCGCCCACTGTAACTAAGCGACAGAGAGGACGCCTCCGCCCAGCGTCAATGCGCTCCTATGTAAACAATCCTAAAACACACAACATGATGACCATATCTGGGTGCCAAAGCATATATACATCAATCATACTCATCTACTCCTTTCTTAAATTCCTTTCTTAAAGGGCACCATACGCAGCAACAGGATACCTACAAAAACAAAAGCAAAAATATAAATATATAAATTTAGATAAACGGAAGCATGTCATAATCCCTATTCATACCTCTGGGTTCTAAAGTATCAAGTCTACGTATCCAAACTGCTTCTCTATATAGTAATTTTTTGATTCTATCTCCACCCCGTCTCAAAGGCTGGACCTGTTCTAGTATTTGGAAACGCAACTGATTTACTGAATGTCTTGCCTCTGCAAAATGGTTAGGTATTGATAATTCTACTGTATTGTTTCTAATAGTACTTTTATGGGCTGACAATCTAACTTTCATAGATTGTGAAGTCTGTCCTATATATAATAACCCACATGGGCATTTGAGTGCATATACTATGAAACGTGAATTGCAATCAAAGTGACCTCTAATATAGTATCTTGTCCCCAAATGTGGATGACAGATGTAGCTCCCCTTTATGACACTGTGACAGTGTACACAATTGAGGCATGGGTAAGTCCCATTAGGTCGGGTCGACCAAGTCACCCCCCCGTTTCTGGGTACCCATGTCTGCCCGGACTAGTTTGTCCCTTAATTGGCAATGACGAGAGCTCCACTCATCCTACCCTGAGCCCCTGCAGGTTCGTATCGCTCGATGTGCTACTCTGATAAGCGTGTTAACTTTATTAAGGCGTGTTAACTTTGATAAGGTGTGCTATTTGTCTTAATGAATCAAGCCCATGGTGTGCAGAAAACGCATGCAGAAAACTGACATACAGTGGCTTGCAAAAGTATTCAGCCCCCTTGAAGTTTTCCACATTTTGTCACATTACTGCCACAAACATGAAACAATTTTATTGGAATTCCACATGAAAGATCAATACAAAGTGGTGTACACCTGAGAAGTGGAACAAAAATAATATGATTCCAAACATTTTTTACAAATCAGTAACTGCAAAGTGGGGTGTGCGTAATTATTCAGCCTCCTTTGGTCTGAGTGCAGTCAGTTGCCCATAGACATTGCCTGATGAGTGCTAATGACTTAATAGAGTGCACCTGTGTGTAATCTAATGTCAGTACAAATACAGCTGCTCTGTGACGGCCTCAGAGGTTTTCTAAGAGAATATTGGGAGCAACAACACCATGAAGTTCAAAGAACACACCAGACAGGGATAAATTTATTGAGAAATTTAAAGCAGGCTTAGGCTACAAAAAGGTTTCCAAAGCCTTGAACATCCTACGGAGCACTGTTCAAGCGATCATTCAGAAATGAAAGGAGTATGGCACAACTGTAAACCTACCAAGACAAGGCCGTCCACCTAAACTCACAGGCCAAACAAGAAAATCACTGACCAGAAATGCAGTCAAGAGGCCCATGGTGACTCTGGATGAGCTGCAGAGATCTACAGCTCAGGTGGGGGAATCTGTCCATAGGACAACTATTAGTCGTGCACTGCACAAAGTTGGCCTTTATGGAAGAGTGGCAAGAAGAAAGCAATTGTGAACAGAAAAGCATAGGAAATTCTGTTTGCAGTTTGCGACAAGCCATGTGGGGGACACAGCAAACATCTGGAAGAAGGTGCTCTGGTCAGATGAGACCAAAATGGAACGTTTTGGCTAAAATGCAAAACGCTATGTGTGGCGGTAAACTAACACTGCACATCACTCAGAACACACCATCCCCACTGTCAAATATGGTGGTGGCAGAATCATGCTCTGGGGGTGCTTCTCTTCAGCAGGGACAGGGAAGCTGGTCAGAGTTTATGGGAAGATGGATGGAGCCAAATACAGGGCAATCTTGGAACAAAACCTCTTGGAGTGAGTCTGCAAAAGACTTGAGACTGGGGAGGAGGTTCACCTTCCAGCAGGACAACGACCCTAAACATAAAGCCAGGGCAACAATGGAATGGTTTAAGGGCCTGTTTCCACTACACGCAGATTGGATGCAGAATGGATGCAGAAAAACTGACTCCAATGAATGACTATGGGAAAATCTGCATCAGAAAAATCACGTTTAGTGGAAACAGGCCCATAGACATTCATTGGAGTCAGTTTTTCTGCATCCATTCTGCATCCAATCTGCGTGTAGTGGAAACTGGCCCTTAAACAAAACATATCCATGTGTTAGAATGGCCCAGTCAAAGTCCAGATCTAAATCCAATTGAGAATCTGTGGCAAGATCTGAAAACTGCTGTTCACAAACACTGCCCATCTATCTGACTGAGCTGGAGCTGTTTTGCAAAGAAGAATGGGCAAGGATTTCAGTCTCTAGATGTGCAAAGCTGGTAGAGACATACCCTAAAAGACTGTCTGGCAGCTGTAATTGTAGCAAAAGGTGGTTCTACAAAGTATTGACCCAGGGGGCTGAATAATTATGCACACCCCACTTTGCAGTTATTGATTTGTAAAAAATGTTTGGAATCCTGTATGATTTTCGATCCACTTCTCATGTGTACACCACTTTGTGTTGGTCTTTCACGTGGAATTCCAATAAAATTGATTCATGTGTGTGGCAGTAATGTGACAAAATGTGGAAAACTTCAAGGGGGCCGAATACTTTTGCAAGCCACTGTATGAGTGTGCTCCCAGCCTCAGCTTATTACACTCATTCTGTCCACCGCTGATGAAGCAGAACTGGCTCTGCAGACTTCTCCAGCGTCACTATAGTACAGAGCAGTTGGGGAGGGGTAGAGAGGCTGGTGGCTGGGCACTGTACTCAAGAGCTTGCTGCTCACTGAATAGAGACTGTCAACAAATCTTTGTGGCTGCATCCCTTGCAGAGTCTATTGTTATGCCCATGTGTTCCAGAGTAAAATATACCATAAAATACATTTTCCCTATGTTGCTTTCACTTACAGTAAGTAGTGCAGGGAGCTCTGACAGGTTTTAGACGAGCTCATGTCCCTAGCCTAGGAGTAGTGTTGGGCGAACACCTGGATGTTCGGGTTCGGGTCCGTTCGCCGAACATGGGCCAGATGTTCGGCATGTTCGGGCCGAACCCCGAACTCCCCCGAACATGACGCTTTTGGGGGCCCTATGGGGTCGCAGGCATAAGGGGGGAGCATGCCCCGATCGCGCGGGGGGGGGGGGGGGGGTGTCGGAAATTCTCCCCACTCCCTCCGCTAGCGCTCCCCCCTCCGCCCGCTTACCCATAAAAAAGTTTGCGTAAAGTTAAATAGTACCGGTGGTGGCTGCTGCAGTGGCTGGCTGGCAGTGGTGTGAGTGAGGAGGAGGAGTCCGAGTAGGACGCGTTGAGGCCGGGCAGCGGGCGGTTCAGCGGTAGTACCCTTGTGGTACTTCCGCCCTTTCTCTGACCTCACGTCCTCTACCCTCGTATGCGTCATCACGTAGTGGACGTGAGGTCAGAGAAAGGGCGGAAGTACCACAAGGGTACTACCGCTGAACCGCCCGCTGCCCGGCCTCAACGCGTCCTACTCGGACTCCTCCTCCTCACTCACACCACTGCCAGCCAGCCACTGCAGCAGCCACCACCGGTACTATTTAACTTTACGCAAACTTTTTTATGGGGAAGCGGGCAGAGGGGGGAGCGCTAGCGGAGGGGGTGGGGAGAATTTACGACCCCCCCCCCCCCCTTGCGATCGGGGCATGCTCCCCCTTATGCCTGCGACCCCATAGGGGGGCCGTATTCGGCCGAACAGGGGCCCTGTTCGGCCGGGCATTGAGCACTTCGGGCGAACCCGAACTAAAAGGCCGAACACCATCAGGTGTTCGGCCGAACTCGAACATCACCCGAACAGGGTGATGTTCTGCAGAACCCGAACACTACCTAGGAGGAGCAGTGAACTGTCTTTTATGCCCCTCATTACTCCAAAGCTGCGCTATGCCATGTCTCTGCACTTCCTGCATGCTGCCCCCTTTCCACGTCCCCTCACTTTTATTCACTTGTTGGGAGTCTGTGTGCAATAAGGGGAATACACGGTAGCTGACATTTCTAATGAAGAGCAAGGTGCTCTGCAGTTTGTATTTCTCCCACAGGATGGCAGTCACAGCTATGTTAGTGGATTATAGGGTTGTACGTCCTAGAGATGAACAAAGAGACGCTAATTTTCCGAAAAGTGAAGCTAATAATAATTTGGACGGGCTTATTTACCTGCAATAAATGCTATTTACAACTCAGAACATTAGGGTCTCATCTATCTGCTCTAGAAGGAGGGTACAGACAGGAAAGGGTGGAGCATTTAGACAGGAAGTAAGAGATGAATAGAGATTAATTCTTACAGAATCATTTCATTTGCTAGGATTGACAGACGAGCAGAGAAGGTAAGAGGGCGCTATGTTACATGCTAATAAGGGTGATACCATACCTGGGAACTCTGCAAGGGATTAATTGTAAAGGTAAGTATTATGATGGGAACACAGTGAATGGGGGTACTGGTACATGGAGGTGCTGTCATGAATGACACTATAATTGAGAGTTGTATAAAAGAGGACAGTATAACAGCTGTGCGGGTCTTGGAGTACTCTAAAAGTAGGAAGCTGGAATGGTGGGGACTATATGAGGAAACATGATAATGTCCTGTAATAGGAAACACTATAATTTGAACTATGGGGATTTAAATGCTAGGAATGACGGTGGGGTTCAATACATGACAGCTGATCTATATAGCCTCTGTTAATTCATCAGTGCTGGCCTGGATGGCGTGAGGTTGACTTCCCACCCATAACCCTGCAGTAGGACAAGGCACCCCATTATCTCTCACGAACCCGGGGTGATAGTGATATGGAGGCTGCCATATTTATTTCCTTTTAACCACTTGAGGACCTCAGTGTTAAATCCCCCTAAAGAGCAGGCCATTTCTTGCTGCACTGGGCTGTGCAGGCTTTTCAGCCCAGCCCAGCTAAGAAGCATGGCAATCGGACTCCCCTCTTATTTTTTGTCCCTAAGGGGACATGCTGCCGGAGGTGTCCGATCACTGCCACCACTTTTTTTTTTCTGCCTCATAGAGGCTCTCTCGCCCTCCGTCCCCCTTCCTCCCTTCCCTCAGCCTACAGAAATGAACAGGATGGCGATCCATCCTGTTCCCCTGCCTCTCATACGCATCAGCCTATGAGAGGTCGGCGATCCCTGGCCAATCAGAGGCCGGGGATCGCCGATCTCGTACAGCGCTGCTGGAGACCGGATGTAAACAAAGGTGATTTCTTTCCCCTTTCGTTTGCAAACAGCCTGTTAGCTGCGATCGGCGGCTAGCAGGCTGATCACGGAGCGGGTCTCTGTGAACCGGCATGGAACGATCGCACATGCGCGCGGCCGTTCCCTGGGAAATCACAGCTCCAGGACTTGACGCCAATTGGCGTTAGGCGGTCCTGGGGCTGCCGCCGCGGTCACGCCCGTTGGCGTGACACGGTCGTTATGTAGTTAAGCAATGCCAGTTGCCTGACTGTCCTGCTGATCCTCTGCCTCTAATACTTTTAGTCATAAACCCTGAACAAGAATGCAGCAGATCAGATGATTCTGACATTTTCAGATCTGAAAAATTAGCCTATTCAGTAAGAAGTCCTTGGGCAAGACAGCTCTGCAGGTTGGCCTCTTGAGCGCGCCCTTAGTGGCTGCAGCTCTTGATCGCTTTGAGTCCAACAGGAGAAAAGCACTTTACAAATCTTAGTATTAACTGCATGCTTGTTTTTGGTGCAATTCAGACCTACTGCAGTCACATAGATAAGCAGGGCTGCCAGGCAATTGGTATTGTTTAAAAGGAAATAGATGTGGCAGCCTCCATATCCCTCTTGTTACAGTTGTCCTTTAAAAGGAAATAAATATGGCAGTCTCCATATTACTCTCACCTCGGGTTCACTGTAAGTCACAGGAGACATCAGCCCTCACTTACGGGCCACATCTCTAAATGTGTCCACTAACGATACAATTTTGATTGTACAATCTCACCAAATCTATGTAGTAGAGGAGTGAATAAGCTTTACATGGATAGTTTAGGTAGTCCCTCATAGATGTGAGAAGATCATACAATCAAGATTGTATAATTAGATGTCACACATTACACTGTGTCAAGGGCATAGCAATAACCAGAGCAGCTGCTATGGGGCCCTGGAGCAGGGGGGGGGGGGGGGGGGGGGGGCAGGTGGTACTTAATGTATTCACCATTAACTTTGATGTGTTTCTCCGCCCTCTGATTTTGTGTCAGTGCCCATGAACTATGTACAGTGTTGATTGCATGAGAATGTAAATTGCCATATTAACTCATATCAATAGGGTAGGGGCAGGTGGCATTGCTTAAGAATGCCTAAATCTGAGGGCCCCATGAAAGTTTTACTATGGGGACCCATCATCTCCAGCTACGCCACTGCACTATGTGTCTCTGCTCCACCAAAAACATAAACTAGTTTGCATTCTCCAAAAATCGCTTGGATGTGCCAGGATCACTGTTAGTGTGCACAGCAGGTGGTGACAGGCTGAATCCATAAGATGAGACCAACTCCATCAGTTCTAAATGATAGCTCCTAAAGGACACGTGAACTGGGAGGGATATTGAGGCTGGCATATTTCCTAACAATACCAGTTGCCTGGCTGTCCAGCTCATCCTCTGCCTCTAATACTTTTAGCCATAGACCCTGAACAAGCATGCAGATCAGATGTTTGACTGTACTCTAACAGGATTTGCCACATGCTTGTTTCAGGTGTGTGATTCAAACATTACTGTGCATGAATGATAAGCGGTTGTTTAACTTTTTGCGGACCGACGCAGTACAAATCTACGTCTGGCGGGTGGCGCTGCGGTTCTGACCGGACGTAAACTCTACGTCCCATTTATCGCGCGTTACCGCCGCTCTCGTCGCTTTAACCCCGCCGCAGTTTACTCACCCTGCCGCCTCTATGACGGCAGAGCACTGTGAGCCGGGCAGGAGCCGTTTTCATTGGCTCCTGGCCCTGTCACTACTGTAAGCCAATCCCATTGGCTTACATTGAGTGACAGGGTCAGGAGCCAATGAAAGCGGCTCCTGACCGGCGCACAGCGTTCTGCCATCATAGAGATGGCAGAGAGAGCAGCCTGCGGCGGGGACAGAGCGGCGTGACCGGCGGGAGCAGCGGATTTGTGCGGCGATTCATGGGGATGCAGCGTTTTAGTGTACCAGCGTTTTAGTGTACCATTTTCCTAACATGTATTAGCACACAACTTGCTAATAAAGAGCTGTATATTAGGAATCATGATTTGCATTTGATTACTTTGGAATTAGTATTGCTGTCCTCTTTGCTAATATTCACCCATAGTAAGGAGTCTATTCTGCACTCCATGCAATCTGTGGCCAGAGGGTAAGATGAAAACAGGGCAGATGGTGCCACCCAAGTGGCGGCGATCCAGAGGAAAGTCCTGCCAGCCCCTCCAGTCTCCGAGTGGAAGCCCACTTATTTCCATTGTAGTGCAGGGCAGCAGCATTTGCCTTCCTCTGTGGGGGTAAAAAAAAAAAAGACTTCTCTATGAAGACTGGAGCTCTGGCCAGACTTTCTTTTCAGCATCCATCCTGTGTCAGACTGTATGTGAGACAAATACAGTATACCCTTATCTGAATACTGTCCAGCTTCATGATATCACTGTACAGCGCCCCCTATCTGACATGTGGCAGCAATGGATGGAAGCTGTGTACACCTTTATCACTGTTCAAATAATTCTCACTTTATTATCAATCTACAGAGAGGAGTGTCCTGTACAGATCACATGACCACCTCAGTGAGGATGGATAAGGACCAGATTCACATGGCTGGTAGGATATGTCAGGATGTGTCTGTCTATTTCTCCAGATTGACTGACAGGAAAATGGAAGGAAAAGCTGGCAAATGTGCAGAAGAAGAGATGCGTGTGAGGGGAGATCAGCCGTCTTTGGAGGAGGGTGGCATGATGTGGACATATCTTAGGAATAATCTGCAGTCTACAGAGGAAGGTGGAATAAAGACAATTAAAAAGGAAGAACAAGAAACATATGTGAGGGGCGAGCAGCAGTGTATGGAGGAGGGTGACATGATGAGGACAATCAAAAAGGAGGAAGAGGAGACATATGTGAGGGGTGATCAGCAGTCAACAGAGGAACATGACATGGAGATGATTAAAAAAGAAGAGACATATATGAGGAGTGATCAACAGTCCACGAAGGACAGTGAAATGATGAAGAGCATTAAAGAGGAGGAATGTTCTGTAGATACCAGCACAGGTAATTAATCACCAAATGCAGAAATATATTCACATGTTCCTTTAAAACTACAGGCTTACTGTATAAGCAGATTTAAATTGGCTTAGGATGATTCTGCTGTGGAACTGGTACTCTGGGGATTTCACACAGTTTTAATAAATATTACATGTATTTATTTATTTATTTTTAACTTAAATTTTACTTTCTGACCACTAGATGGCGGTATACACTATTATGGAAGTTACCATGAAGTGTTCAATCTTTTTTTTTTATATATACTACTCTCTACTTTCACTTTTCTAAATCAACATGCCTTGTTATTCAAGGCATGTTTATTAATTCATATAGCACTATGATTGGCTCCAGGAACACATGTTCCCCTTCACCCATCTTTGTCATGTAAATCTCGCAGTGATTGAGAGGTGGAAGCACGTGCCTGAGCACGCACCCCCCCCCCCCCCTTCTCAGCAACACTGGACATCTGTACTCATCCAGATAGACTAGCGTGGCTCCTATCTGGACAACTATAGTCGTCCAGGTAGGATAAAGTAGTTAAAATATTTATATAAATAGGCACTGTGCTAATGTAACACCTAAAGATAAGCAAGTAACCCCAGGGAGCAAAAGGAGGGAAAAAGACAAAGGGGTAAGGGGGAGAGGGAAAAAAAAAGTGGTGAATGAGAGAGAATCTAAGTAATGGTAGCTATATCCCACCTGGCATTGAAGCCAGCCGGTGACCGAGTCTCAAGCCGAAAAATCCATCGATCCTCCCTTACCAGAAGAGTTTTACGAATGTCCCCACCATTTACGTGGGGCAAAACTCTCCAAGCCCTGAAACCCGAAAGGTTGCCAGGTTACATTTAGGAACCCTGGAAAAATGTTTGCCGACATTGCATAGGTTGCTTGACAGCCACAAATGGCCCCTGTAATGCTTGGCTAATATCTGCCTGAAGGATCTAGTGGTGCACTCTATATATTGTAGAGAGCAAGCTAAACAAGTCACCATATACACAAATCACCATATACACAATATTCCTGGAGTGACAACTTATAGACTGTCTAATTGGGTAAGGGCGTCCATTGGCTGTAGAGGAAACATGCCGGGACTTAAGCTGCATACACACATGCAATTTTGATTGGCCAGTCACTGACCAATTTTAACACTTCCATATAGTATGAGGACCAACAGACAGTTAATGTCTCATACTTCATACCAGTTGTTAAATTTTGCAAATCAAAATGGATGTGTGTATCAGGCTTTAGGGTGGATATGATAATAATGGTAAAGAGCCAACCACACACAGCCAAAAATACTAATTTGTTTTGGACAAAAAGAGGCGAGGAGAAAGAAGACTGCCCAAATTGGGGGCGCATCTGCATGACAAACGTACCCTGCACTGTATAATGGGTCATAACTCCTCATCAATCTCTAATATTTGGAGTTACTTTCTAGTAATACATATGACTATGGGAGGAGATCCCAATCCTATCATAAGGTTCGGTGACTGAGAATGGTCAATGTTGATACATGATTGTACAAGTTTTATATGTAGATTTATGCAACTTGAAAATGGACCAACATGTATATATGACATTTTTCTTACAGCAGGAGGACACAATTTCAGGAACACCTCAGAAGGACATCTTATGTCACATCTAGATGATGCTGCAGAAGATACGAGCATCACACAATGTCCTTCCATTACTGGATACACCCATCACAGAGGTTACGGTGCAGATGAAATAACAGCTCCCTCTAGTGGTAAGGAGTTTTATGACAAATCACAAGCTGTGATTGCCTCAGATATCCTTCTGCTGTGTCACAGAGTCGATACAGCAACAGATGCGTCTATCCGGGAGGAATTATCTGGTGATAAATCACACCTTGCCACACACGCAGACAGTCAGAGAGTTCCATGCTTCATATACAGCAAGTGTTATAAGTCTGAAGCATGTCTTGCTGAACACCAGAGGGCGCACTCACAGAAGCAGCCATTGTCATGTTCGGAATGCGGGAAATGTTATATCCACAAAGGAAGACTTCTTTTACACCAACTAAGTCACGTAGATAAGCATTCTCTATCCTGTTCAGAGTGTGGGAAATGTTTCAATCAGGAAAGAACACTCCTTAGACATAAGAATAGTCACGCCGGTGACCTTCCTTTCTCCTGTTCCGAATGTGGGAAATGTTTTACTGGGAAACAAGGCCTCCACATACATGAGAGAAGTCACACGGGTGAGCTCCCTTTTTCCTGTTCAGAGTGTGGTCATTTTTTCAGTGAGAGAAAGAAACTGCTCATACACAAGAGGAGTCACATAAATGATCATCCCTTTTCCTGTTCAGAATGTGGGAAATGTTTCAGTCAGAAAGGGCTCCTACGTAAACACCAGAGAGTTCACACAGGTGAGCGCCCTTTCTGCTGTTCAGAGTGTGGGAAATGTTTCAGCGTCCAGGGAAGCCTGCAGAGACACCAGAGAATTCACACAGGCGTGTTTCCATTTTCCTGTGAAGAGTGTGATAAAGCTTTCAGTCAAAAAGGGTCCCTTCTAAGACATCAGAGAAGTCACACAGGCGAACGTCCCTTTTCTTGCTCAGAGTGTGGGAAATCATTCAGTCAGAAAGAACACCTTCTAAAACATGAGAGGACTCACACTGGTGAACGGCCTTTATCCTGTACAGAGTGTGAGAAATGTTTCAGCCGTAAAGAGCATCTTCTTAACCACCAGAAAAGTCACACAGGCGAGCGTCCTTTTATCTGTTCTGAGTGTGGGAAGGGTTTCATCATCAAAGAAAACCTTATTTTACACCAGCGGCGTCACACTGGGGAGCGTCCCTTCTCTTGCTCAGATTGCGGGAAATGTTTTACTCAGAAAGGGTCTCTTCGTACACACCGAAAAGTTCACACAGGCAAGCGTAATTTACCCAGAGGATCTACTTCAAACTCCTAACTTTACCCTACGAAGCTTTCCACAGTCCCCCCCCCCCCTCCCCCCAAACACCTCCCATACATCTCCTCACTGGTACAGATACCACAGAACCAAAATCTCCATCTGCACAACCTTCTGTTGTACTTCATCAGAAACTAATCCTCACACTTGTGTACAGTACAGTGATGTGAAAAACTATTTGCCCCATTCCTGATTTCTTATTCTTTTGCATGTTTGTCACACTTAAATGTTTCTGCGCATCAAAAACCGTTAACTATTGGTCAAAGATAACATAATTGAACACAAAATGCAGTTTTAAATGATGGTTTTTATTATTTAGTGAGAAAAAAACTCAAAACATACATGGCCCTGTGTGAAAAAGAAATTGAACCTAATAACTGGTTGGGCCACCCTTAGCAGCAATAACTGCAATCAAGCGTTTGCAATAACTTGCAACGAGTCTTTTACAGCGCTTTGCAGAATTGTTGTAATTCAGATTTATTTGAGGGTTTTCTAGCATTTTAAGGTAATGCCACAACATCTCAATAGGATTCAGGTCAGGACTTTGACTAGGCCACTCCAAAGTCTTCATTTTGTTTTTCTCCAGCCATTCACAGGTGGATTTGCTGGTGTGTTTTGGGTCATTGTCCTGTGGCAGCACCCAAGATCGCTTCAGCTTGAGTTGACGAACAGATGGCCGGACATTCTCCTTCAGGATTTTTTGGTAGACAGTAGAATTCATGGTTCCATCTATCACAGCAAGCCTTCCAGGTCCTGAAGCAGCAAAACAACCGCAGACCATCACACTACCACCACCATATTTTACTGTTGGTATGATGTTCTTTTGCTGAAATGCTGTGTTACTTCTACGCCAGATGTAACGGGACACACACCTTCCAAAAAGTTCAAATTTTGTCTTGTCAGTCCACAAGGTATTTTCCCAAAAGTCTTGGCAATCATTGAAATGTTTTTTAGCAAAATTGAAACAAGCCTTAATGTTCTTTTAGCTTAAAAGTGGTTTGTGCCTTGGATATCATGCCATTTTTGCCCAGTCTCTTTCTTATGGTGGAGTCGTGAACACTGACCTTAATTGATGCAAGTGAGACCTGCAGTTCTTTAGATGTTGTCCTGGGGTCTTTTGTGGCCTCTCGGATGAGTTTTCTCTGCGCTCTTGGGGTAATTTTGGTCGCCCGGCCACTCCTGGGAAGGTTCATCACTGTTCCATGTTTTTGCCATTTGTGGATAATGGCTCTCACTGTGGTTCGCTGGAGTCCCAAAGCTTTAGAAATGGCTTTATAACCTTTACCAGACTGATAGATCTCAATTACTTTTGTTACTTTTGTTCTCATTTGTTCCTGAATTTCTTTGGATCTTGGCATGATGTCTAGCTTTTGAGGTGCTTTTGGTCTACTTCTCTGTGTCAGATAGCTCCTGTTTAAGTGATTTCTTGATTGAAACAGGTGTGGCAGTAATCAGGCCTGGGGGTGACTACAGAAATTGAACTCAGGTGTGATAAACCACAGTTAAGTTATTTTTTTAACAAGGGGGGCAATCACTTTTTCACACAGGGCCAGTTTTTTTTCTCACTAAATAATAAAAACCATCATTTAAAACTGCATTTTGTGTTCAATTATGTTATCTTTGTGTTCAATTATGTTAACGGTTTTTGATGAGCAGAAACATTTAAGTGTGACAAACATGCAAAAGAATAAGAAATCAGGAAGGGGGCAAATAGTTTTTTACATCACTGTATATAAGACTTTTCACAAATGTATCCTCTCCTCTGGAATTACATTCAAAAACACACATCACTCTCCAGCTCTTGAGAACCTGAGATGGGACGATATAAAAAATATACATGCCTGGGGCTTCCTCCAGCCTCCTCCAGGCTTATCGCTCCCATGCCGTCCTCCTCCGCCTTCTCGTTCATCTGCAATTCGCCTGGGAAGTCCTCCGGTTCGGGGCCAACTACACACGTGTGGCCCGGCTGCGTGAGCGCTCCCGCTGTGCTCCCATCGCTGGGAGCGTTCTGCACCTGTGCAGTACTACTGCGCAGGTGCAGAACGCTCCCTGCTTTGGGAGTGAGGTGAGGGAGCACGCTTGACTAAACTGCGCCGACTGGCCCTCTGACTGGAGGATTTTTCGGGGCCAGTTGCAGGTGAATGAGGAGGCGACTGAGGACAATGAGGGAGCAATCACGCCAGAGGGGGCTGGAGGAAGCCTCGGGTATGTATATATATATATATGTATATATATATATATATATATATATACATACATATATATATATATATATATATATATATATATATATATATATATTGTTTATATCATCCCATCTCAGGTACACTTTAAGAGCCCTCTTATAACTCACATTCTCAGACAAGCATACAACCTAATCTAGACTACTCCTTCCATCCTCTGTTCAAGCTCTGAATATGATTCAGGAAGCCACTGCCTCACCTCCCTATTCCTTTAGATTGTAAGCTCAGAAAGGCAGGATTCTTTTTTGTTTTGGGTAGTTTTGTTAATACACTGTATCAATCACTGAGATTATTTTATATAGCATCAACAGAATCAGTGGTTCTGTAGCATTCACCAATAAGTTACACAGATAAACACCAGAAAGTGTTAATCTGTGATTAGAGTATGGACCAAATCACAGTTGTACGGCACATCTCATGCTAAGTACACTTAAAAGGGTCGCCAAATACCGCAATGATGAGATGTCATAGGTGAGGAGATGCCTGCCACCTCTGTGTTATGTGCCCCTGTTTGCTCCTTACTTTGTACAATGCAACGGATGATGATGGCACGTAGTTGTAGTGGTGAATAGTTATCAACGCAGTTCTTTTGTGTTAAAGTGAACCCAAGGTGAAAATAAACTGATAAGATAAACAATTGTATTTATCCTCCTACTCCTAAAAATGACTTTCAGACATCCCGTGGTTTTAGTTTACTGTACTTTAGTACTGTACATAAAGAGACACTGAAGCGAAAAAAATTATATTATAATGATTTGTATGTGTAGTACAGCTAAGAAATAAAACACTAGGAGAAGAGACATAAGTTTAATATTGTTTCCAGTACAGGAAGAGGTAAGAAACTCCAGTTGTTATCTATGCAAAGAAGCCCTTGAGCTCCACAACTTTCAAAGTCGCAGAGAGCTCTGTTTTCTGAGGGTTGTTATCTTAACTGTCAGACACTGTATTGTTTTTTCTTCTGCACAGGACAGGTCAAAAGTTCACAGCCTGCTCTGTAAAAATCATTTAGAATGCTGAGTAGTGTGTAAACTGCAAATATTAGAGAATGATGCATTGTTATAAAAAACACTAACTAACTGAAAATAAAAATATGAGAATATTTTCTTTGCTTCTAATCTAGTAATTATCCGTACTACACAACCAATTCATTATATCAATATTTTTTTTTTCGCTTCAGTGTCTCTTTAAACATGTACAAAGTAGATTGAATGTTTTATTGTCTTTGCTCAGTGGCCCACAGTGTCCCACAGTGAAAATACATGAACGATTAACCTTTTTTTTTTTTTTTATCTCTCCCTGCCCTCAGAAGTTGTATATATGCCAGGAAAACTTTTACAGCTGTAATTTGCTTATCAGGAAGGTGTACTATATTTCTGCCAAGGTACCAACAAGACATGCACTTGCATGCCTGAAAATTAACTCTTTCAGGCAGAAAAAAATACAGCCTGGTTTTTAATTGTTTAAATGTTTTGTGCTGTACATGCACATGTTTATGTCATCATGTCATATGTCTCCTTGGGTACACTTTTAGCTTCGCACACGCTACGCTAGTTACGCTATTAGTGCGACCAAGGGTACTGGAGTAGCACGACCATTGCTATGGTAACTCATATTGCTAAAAAGCTTTACCGTTAGAAATGCTCAGTAACGTAGCAAAGGCCGCGCCACTCGAGTACCACAGGTCGCGCTAACAGCATAACTTGTGTTTTTTGCTGCTGGAAGGAAGGGTAATATTGCCATACATTGTGTGTGCACAGCAGTATTACCACAACTATGTCCGTGAGGCCCCTAGTGTCTCCACCCAACCACCTTCTAAATAGTAAGCTTGCAATGGCAGGGACTGCCTCCTAGTGTTTCTTATTCCACTGTAAGTTATTGGTAAGAACGTTTCGTTAATGGTGATGCCTCAAAACCACACAGCAACTATATGTATTTGTATGTGTATTGCTGGATGTCCTGATTGTACTTCTCATGTGTCTATGCAATATTTGTTTTGTACTATCAGTACTATCACCAGCACTACGGAAGATGTTGGCGCCATATAAATAAAAAAGAATAAATAATAATACAATGCAATTGCAACACTTCTATTGCAATGCTGCATACATTTTACCTGGCAGTGCTGGTGCTGCGCATATGCTGTAAACCTAGCCTTATACTGGTGGGGAGGACGGTTTGGACGCACTATAGAGTCTGAGGGGGACATTTATTAAGAGTGTCTGAGACAAAATATTGGTCGGTTTTTAGAAATCCGTGCAGACCTGTCTTAGACATTTTAAGAGATAACTAGATAGTGCCGTTTCCTTCTAAAACTGTTGTAAAATAGGAGGAGTTAGGAAGGTCTCTCAGACAGTGCAGTGTGTGAGGGGAATTGCTGTTGCTGAGGTAACTAATACATCTGTATTGCATCAATGCCCAGCACTGGAAGGGTTAAGCACAAAACAGCTTCACAGGACACCTGGCAGCAGGGAGGAGGAGCACTTCACAAATTATGCCTAGCCTGCACTGCTGCACAATCTGTAGAACTGTTATTAAGAACTTCTTAATCTGCATCTGTTTAGGGATGGATTTGCACTTTTCCTAACTGTAGTGCAGTTCTAGAAATTCACAATAAACTGTCACTATTAAGTAGGATTTAAGAATCTTCTTACTATCATGCAGAAGAGTTCCTCTGCTGGTTAGAACTGTTTAAGAAGAAAAAAACTGTCTGTAGTGCTTTGATAAATCTGGCACTCAGCCCCTGGTGCTGGAGGACATTGTCCCCAGCCCTGACTGAGCCAAATCTTGAACAGGAAATGAGCCAACATCAAAGCACCGTGCAGCATAAAATAATTACTGAGCCCCATCGTCTAAGCTTCCTGTAGCTCTTAGCGGCTTTTCGGTGTCCTCCATCTACAGCTCCTGGCGTGTCACCTGACCCTCGTCGGGTCACGTGACATTCTGGGAGCCGCACATAGACCCCTGAAAGCCGCTATGAGCTGCAGGAAGGTCAGAAGATGGAACTGGAGGCTTGGTAAGTATTTTATGCCCTGCAAACTTCCTAAAACACAGTCCCAGTTATCCCTCAGGCATGCCTGTTAGTTGAGACATCCGGTTGCCTGAGTTCTGGATAACAGGGACTTTGCTGTAGTGCTCTATAAATTAAAGATAATAATTCATATACCGGAGGCTAAATTGATCTGTCTGTAGAAAACCGTGTGGGTGATAATATTTAGAATGGGTTGTACTAAACCTGTGTTTTTCTGCTTTTACAAGAAACTGGTGTCCTTTCTTCTTTTAGTAGTGTATCTGTTGAGTGCCTGCTTACAGTTGCAATTGTTTGTTTGTTTGTTTTTTGTTTATCTTTCTTCAGTTGTTATTGTTTTTTAGACCATTTTTTGTTTTGTTTCCTGAATTGTAGCTGTTGCTGAAGACCCTATATTGACTGAACAATGTGTGAGAAAAATAAAGGAATTTACATAAAAAAAGATCGGAATATTTTTCTCAGAGTGATGAACTGAGTCCAAACCAACCCGGTATAAAATGTGTGGAGAGTGTTGGGAGCTGAGTGTTGTGTGGAGAATGTTGTGTGGAGAGTGTTGGTTGCTGAGTGTTGTGTGGAGAGTATTGTGTGGAGACTGCTGGGTGCTGAGTGTTGTGTGGAGAGTGTTGGTTGCCGAGTGTTGTGTGGAGAGTGTTGGTTGCCGAGTGTTGTGTGGAGAGTGTTGGTTGCCGAGTGTTGTGTGGAGAGTGTTGGTTGCCGAGTGTTGTGTGGAGAGTGTTGGTTGCCGAGTGTTGTGTGGAGAGTGTTGGTTGCCGAGTGTTGTGTGGAGAGTGTTGGTTGCCGAGTGTTGTGCGGAGAGCGTTGGAAGCCGAGTGTTGTGCGGAGAGCGTTGGAAGCCGAGTGTTGTGCGGAGAGCGTTGGAAGCCGAGTGTTGTGCGGAGAGCATTGGAAGCCGAGTGTTGTGCGGAGAGCGTTGGAAGCCGAGTGTTGTGCGGAGAGCGTTGGAAGCCGAGTGTTGTGCGGAGAGCGTTGGAAGCCGAGTGTTGTGCGGAGAGCGTTGGAAGCTGAGTGTTGTGCGGAGAGTGTTGGAAGCTGAGTGTTGTGTGTGTAGAGTGTTGTGTTTTGGGTACTGGGCGTTGTGTTAAGAGTGTTGGGTGCTGAATGTTGGGTGGAGGGTGTTGTGTGGTGTGGGGAGTTTTTGTTGTTGTGTGGAGAGTGTTGGGTGCTGAGTGTTATACAGAGAGTGTTGTGTGCTGAGTGTTGTGTTGTGTGGAGAGTGCTGAATGTTGGGTGGAGAGTGTTGGTTGATTAGTGTTGGGTGTTGTGTGGAGCATGGTGGGTGCTGAGTAAGGCATGGAGAGAGTTGTGTGTAGAGTTTTTGTGTATAGAGTTTTGTGTGGAGAATTTTGGGTGCTGAGTGTTATGTGTTGAGTGTTGGGTGCTGGGTTTTGTGTGGAGAGGGTTGGGTGTTGTGTGGAGGGTGTTGGGTTTTTGTGGAGAGTGTTGGGTGCTGAGTGTTGTGTGGAGAGTGCTGGGTGGAGAGGGTTGGGTGCTGGGTGTTGTGTGGAGAGGGTTGTGTGCTGTGTGAAGGGTGCTGGGTGTTGAGTGAAGAGGGTTGGGTGCTGGGCGTTGTGTGGAGAGTGCTGGGTGTTGTGTGCAGAGAGTTGAGTGTTGTGTGTGAAGCGTTTAGTGCAGAGTGGTTTGTGTGTAGAGTGATGAGTGGAAAATGTTGTATTCTGTGGAGAGTGCTAAGTGTTGTGTGGAGAGTGTTGGGTGCTGAGTGTTGTGTGTGGAGAGTCTAGTGCAGATAATTTTGTGTGGAGAGTGTTGGGTGCTGGGCGTTGTATGGTGAGTGTTGGTTGCTGAGTGTTGTGTGTGGAGAGTGTAGTGCAGAGAGTTTTGTTTGGAGAGTGTTGGGTGCTGGATGTTGTGTGGAGAGTGTTGTATGAAGAGTGTTGGGTGCTGAGTGTTGTGTTGTGTGGAGAGTGCTGGGTGGAGACTGTTGGGTGATTAGTGTTATGTGTTGCTGGGTGTTGTGTGGAGAGTTTTGGGCGCTGGGTATTGTGGGGAGAGTGTTGGGTGCTGGGTGTTGTGTGGAGAGTTTTGGGTGGTGTGTTGGGTGTGTGTGTGTGTGGAGAGTGTAGCGCAGAGAGTTTTGTGTGGAGAGTGTTGGGTAAAGAATGTTGGGAGCATCCAAAGGCTTCCCTTGTCTAAAGTAAGTATTAATCTTTTTTTTTTTTTTTTGGGTTTGGGTTCAGGCTTGCTTTAAGACACGCCCTTGTCACACCTGTAAATCATGTCCTAGTTGCACACCTTGTCATGATTACCATAAAGAATTCATAAGCAAATTATAACCCCAACCACATTGAACTTTTTTGTCCTCATTAATAGTCCTTTATTTGAAAATTAGAAATATATTAACTTACAGAATATCAAAAGTTTGCTTTCCTAAAACAGAAAGAATTTGCGATAATTCAGGTTAGAGTGAGCTCGAGATGTCTCCCAGGCACCACTGCTGAATATATGCAAATTAACCATTGTACCCTTAGAAGCTAAACACACCTCCAGAACTGCTGGAATGCAATGATGTGTCAGCTTGTTAATGTGTACAGAGCCATAATAATCCAACATGCATACAGACTGTTTCGGATTGTTTGATCCTCATCAGTGCATGACATGGATTAATTTGGCTCTATGGAGTAGGGCTTGTAAATCCGAGAGGCACAGACTAACCAGCAAGCTCATGGTGACCCAGAACTCATTGGGGTGTGTAAGGGACTACAATGGTCCTAAAAGCCCCCTTACTAAGATGTTAAGAAAAACAAAAGTTTGCTTTCCTAAAACAGAAAAAATTTGCGATAATTCAGGTTAGAGTGAGCTCGAGATGTCTCCCAGGCACCACTGCTGAATATATGCAAATTAACCATTGTACCCTTAGAAGCTAAACACACCTCCTGTACACATTAACAAGCTGACACATCATTGCATTCCAGCGGTTCTGGAGGTGTGTTTAGCTTCTAAGGGTACAATGGTTAATTTGCATATATTCAGCAGTGGTGCCTGGGAGACATCTCGAGCTCACTCTAACCTGAATTATCGCAAATTCTTTCTGTTTTAGGAAAGCAAACTTTGGTTTTTCATAACATCTTAGTAAGGGGGCTTTTAGGACCATTGTAGTCCCTTACATACCCCAATGAGTTCTGGGTCACCATGAGCCTGCTGGTTAGTCTGTGCCTTATTGCAGTGTTCCCCAACCCTGTCCTCAAGGCCCACCAACAGTGCATGTTTTGTGGAAATCCACAGAGGTCGTTAATCAGCTCTGCTGAGACACAGATTTCCTCACCTGTGCATATATGTGGTTTACTGCAAAACATGTACTGTTGGTGGGCCTTGAGGACTAGAGATGGGAAGTTCGGATCTTTTCAATGATCCGGATGATTCGAATCGGATCATTGAAGAGATCCGGATCTTTGATCCGAATCTCGGATCATTTTACTACCGGAAGTATTCGGGGTGAAATGAACAGCAGGACAGGTCTGTGGACAGGAGAAGGGGAGGGGGGTGGACACACAGAGAAGGGGAGAAGATGGACAGAGGGCAGGGAGTGGACAGAGATGGGAGGAGGGACGAGCAGAGAGCAGAAATGTTTGCACGTAATACCCACATGCTGCAATCATATGCTTTACATATATTTCACCTATATGTTCATCTGTACACTTTGAAAGAAAAGGTCGCACAGTGAAAGAAAGCATTCCCAGAAGATAAGTGCAGCTGTTTAGTCCGAGTGCAGGAGGATTATATTGCCTTTCAATCACAGTGTCTGCAAAGTTACTGAGCTGTGCTGAGCCAAAAGCTTCCAATGTGTTCACTGTGCAGCACTACGGAACAGACAGCCTGTAATGGGCAGCACATTGCAGCCAGTATGTGTGCTCTACACATAACTGGCAGTGGCACCCATGTCCCCTCTCTTTCATCTACCTGTCTCGCTGCAAGGCTGCCTCCCTTCCAACAGAGCGATCCATCTCAGCTCTGCTTCCAGGACCCCGCTGCCCGCTGAGAGGGGGCGTGTCGCTCCTGGCCCCGCCCCTTTTGCGATCCGAATCGTTCATTTTGATGATTCGGATGATCGACTCATAAAATAGATTCGGATCAAAGATCCGAATCGTTCATGATCCGGACAACACTATTGAGGACAGGGTTGGGGAACTCTGCCTTATAGAATATGTTAGAAAAATAGAACACAACACAAGCATTTATATTTACCTAGGCTTCCTCCAGCCGCCTGTAGTCCATTGGCTTTCTGTGTGTGTGTGCCCGCTCCCGTACGCTTTTCCACTGTCTGCCCTGGTAATGTAAACCAGTCGGGAACTACTGCACTTGCGCAGCCCTGACTGTGTGCCTCCTTGGTCGTGCTTCTGTAGCTGGGATCAGAATCCCGATCTAACTGTGCAGGCACAGAATGCTCCCAGCCACAAAAGCGCAACCGAGTATGTGCGCAGTAGTCCCCAACTGCCGGGGCGGACAGCAGAGGAACAGACGGGACCGAACAGGCACCAAGGAAGTCCACAGCCTACAGGGGGCTTGAGGAAGCCTCGGGTAAGTATAAAACCTTATGTTCTATTTGTGTCCGGTTCTCTTTAATGGATCAGAGTAAGACTAGGAGTTAATTTATCAAATTTTTCAGTAGAAAAATACATTTACATAGATGTGTACCTCTGACCTACAAGAGGGACAAATAAAAAATTCAAAGGGATTTGGTTCCCAAAGAGGGACTGTCCCTCTAAAAAAGGGAAAGCTGAGAACTATGCAAAGGTGATCCAGCTTTGCACTCAGAAATAGGGTAGGTAGAGGTAACCATTAACACAGAGAAGGTAGTTCCATCTGTGGAGGTGACAGCACCGAAGCAGGTATTTTGAGTGCCACACAGACCTCAAAGCTTATTGCGACTACAGTGGTAACGGGGGTAATTTGGGCCAATCATTTTCTTTACAAAGAGTACCTGTAGGTAAAGGCTAGCGCTCCACAACACAGTTATTGTTAGTATATACTAATTTCACCAGTAAAACCAGTTTGTATTTTTAAAGGTTTGGTTTTAAGGTGCGGTGCCCAGATTGGAGGGCTGATACGCTTAGACACGTGGGGATCCGGTGAGTGTGACCCACTAAGGGGGCGCATTACCCCCCAAGTATAGTGTTTCTGGTGGAGGCCCTTTATTGCACCATTCCTGGAGTAAATCACTGGGTGGTTCAGATTATGCAGTACTGTACTATATAAAGTTTATTTGACAGGGTAATCTTATATCTTTTACTTGGGAGCAAGCAGGATATGAGGATTGTGATCGCCGCTTTTTTTCTGGATTGGACAATAATTTTCTTTATTAGGGGCATGGATTTCGGGGGAAGGGATGTATTTAGCAGTGAAGGGGGCATAGATATAAGTGGATATTGTAGTGGGGGTTCGGATAGCATTGGGCAATGATAGAGGGAGGATTCAAAAGATAATAGGATTAAAATATCCGGTAAAAGTACAGATATTCTGCTATCGTAGTACCTATTGCCCAATAGTAGCATTTCAGTAATTCTACCGATATTCTACAAGCGGCTTTCCCCGGTGCTTATACCGGTATTAGCCGTATCTGAGAGTAATAAAAGATTATATAGTAGCTGAGATCTCTATTAAGGAACAAGGAGCGCTGTAGTTTGTATTTTTTCCACAAGATGGCAGTCTTAGCTATAGAAGAAGAACAAAGCAAAATCGTGTTGCACAGTGCTGTTCAATGGTAGATGCACCGACAGGAAGAGGTGGGGCATTGGCAGGAAGTCAGAGGTGAAATGGGAGGAAGTGGCTGTGGCTTTGCTGGAACTGGAAACACGGAAGGTACAAAGAGATTATATAGTATTTCACAGTGAGCAGTAATGTATTAAGTGGTTATACTTACAGTGCTTCCCTTACACACATTCGCCAGTTCTGATACTTTACTTATACTGTTCCTAGTTATAGTGCTTCCTGTATAATCTTCTCATTTATAGTGCACGCCTTATAATGTCCCTGGTTGTAGTGTTCTCCTTTTAGCCTGAATGAAGGAGGGAAATAGCCTAGTGAGAACAGACACTGTCCTTTCCCATAGGCTTGCTTTGATACTGTGGGCATCTGTGGTAATCAGAAAAATAGTCAGCTCTGCTCCCACTCCTGTTCTGCTCTGTTTATGTGGAAATGGTGAATGGATCCTATGCTTAACATAGATCTGTTTACACATCCGTTTCCAACCTGCAAAATCATAGTATTTTCAGGCCTAGTGTGAACCGACCGTTATAGAGCTTGCCTTCTAGTGTCACTTTTTATAGTGTGCAGAGGAAAGTCCTGTCAGCTCCTCCAGTCTCTAAACAGAAGCCCATGTATCTCCACCATAGTGCAGGGCAGCAGCATTTCTCCTGCTCTGTGGTGTAAAAAAAAGACTTCTCTTTGAAGACTGGATTTCTGGTCATACTTTCTCCTCAGTATCCATCCTGTCAAACTGTATATGAGACATATTGTACACAGTATATCCTCATCTGAATACTATCCAGCCTCAGAATTTCACTGCACAGCACCCCTTACCTCACGTATGGCAGCTATGAATGGAAGCTGTGTATGCATTATTTATCCCTGTTCAGGTGATTCTCACTTTATCTACCTACAGAGAGGAGTGTCCTTTACAGGTCACATGACCACATTAGGGAGGATGGAAGAAAAAGAGAATCACATGACTGAAAGGAAATGTCAGGATGTCCCTGTCTGTTTCTCTATGGAGGCGAGGCAGGGTTTAGGAGAACACAAGGACCTTTACAAGAATGCTGTGACTGATAATTCGCTGCCCTTCACATCACCAGGTAAGAGGAGACTTTCATTCCTTTTGAAGGAGAGAGCAGTACGGAGTGTCCAGACAGATTTCCCATCATCTGATAAACACATAGAGACAATGCATTCAGTCAGTGTGTGTGTGTGTGTGTTTCCTATAGATGGATCCAGTAACAGGAACCCACCAGAGAGATGTACAGGTCCTCTTTATTCCCAGGACTGTCCACAAGGTCATAGCATCCCCCGCCCTTATCATCAGGTGAGTGGGAGGTTCTTTAACTTTATAGTGGTTCTAAAGAAAATGTGTGTTTGTGTGTGTATATATATAATTTGTACAAACACTATTCTTGCTGACTGATTGTAAAAACTTTTTTTTCATCTTGGGCTTAGGTTAACAAACTGGCCATTATAAAAATTGAGATTAAAGAGGAAGAAGAAGAGACATGTTTGAGGAGGGATAAACAGTATACAGAGGAGGGTGACATGATGGGGGCATTCAAGAAGGAAGAAGAGACATATTTAAGGAGTGATCAGCAGACTATGGAGGAGAGTGATATGACGAGGACAATTAAAAAGGAAGAAGAAGAGACATATGTGAGGAGTGATCAGCAGTGTATGGAGGAGGAAGTCATGATGCTGACAATTAAAGAGGAAGAAACATATGTGAGGAATGATCAACAATCTATGGAAGAGGGTAACATAAGGATAATTAAAGAGGAAGGAGAATTCTCTGTGGTTATCAACAAAGGTAAGTAATAATCATGAGATTTTAAAGGTTAATTTCATTTTGTTGCCATTTGTTTACAGTTTTGCTATACATACTGCAAGGTTTGCTGGCAAATATTTCTACTTGCTTACTTTCTTTGACAAGCATATAAAACACAGTTATAGCACAGTGCTTCCAATAGAAATTGGCAGATAAGCATTGCAGAGTTTGCTGTAAGAATGAGTTACAAAGGCTCCTGCACAGTACTCCAACCAAAGTACTGTTACCAAGGTTGGAAGTGGAGATGCTGTACACCATATAAAAGACCCATCTTCATTCCTCAGTATAACATCATAGTACCAACCAATGAGGAGGAGATACTGTACACCATATGAAAGGTCCATCTCCATTCCTCAGTATAACAGCATAGTACCAACAAATGAGGAGGAGATACTGTACACCATATGAAAGGTCCATCTCCATTCCTCAGTATAACAGCATAGTACCAACAAATGAGGAGGAGATACTGTACACCATATGAAAGGCCCATCTTCATTCCTCAGTATAATATCATAGTACCAACCAATGAGGAGGAGATACTGTACACCATATGAAAGGTCCATCTCCATTCCTCAGTATAACAGCATAGTACCAACAAATGAGGAGGAGATACTGTACATCTTATGAAAGGCCCATCTCCATTCCTCAGTATAACATCATAGTACCAACAAATGAGGAGGTGATACTGTACACCATATGAAAGGCCCATCCCCATTCCTCAGTATAACATCATAGTGCCAACACATGAGGAGGAGATACTGTACACCATATGAAAGGTCCATCTCCATTCCTCAGTATAACATGTTCCCAACAAATGAGGAGGAGATACTGTACAGCATATGAAAGGCCCATCTCCAGTTCATGTAATTGTGGTGAAGGTAGATTCATCTCCATTATACAACATATGCAAACAAAATGTATGCTGTTTCTGATTGTGCCATTGTATATTTGGTTGTGCCAATTAAACTCAGAGACGCTGGTAACAGCTAGGACAACATACATGACCTTTGACTGCAGGACGAGGAATAGTAACAGTGATATTTCTTTCCTTCAGCAGGGGGACATGATGCTGGGAACACCTCAGAGGAACATCTTATGTCACATCCGGATGATACTGCAGAAGATAATGGTGACACACAACATTCTTCAGGTGGGATTGCTGGACTCAGAGTTTACAGTGGTGATGGAGGTATAGCTCCTCCTAGTAGCGAAGCAGGTAATGAGGGGCTGTATTCATTTTCTGAATGTGGAATCTGGTTTAACTTGAATTCACAACTTCAAAACCATCAGCACGTTCACCCTGTGTCAGAGGGGCGTCCAACGTGTTCTGAGTGTGGGAAATCTTTCAAATCAAAGTCACTCCTTGTTGTACATGAAAGAGGTCACACCGGCGAGAGGCCCTTCCCGTGTACTGAGTGTGGGAAATCATTCATATCAAAGTCACACCTTGTTATACACCAAAGACGGCACAACATTGAGAGGCCTTTTATGTGTTCTGAGTGTGGGAAATGTTTCAGAGCAAATTCGGAGCTCCGTTGTCACCAGAGAGTTCACACCGAAGCGAGGCCTTTTCAGTGCTCTGAGTGTGCAAAATCATTTAAAGCGGCAGCACAGCTGAGTGTGCACCTAACCATACACACTGATGTGAGGCCCTATGTTTGTTCTGAGTGTGGAAAATCTTTCAGATTAAAGTCAGAACTTCAAATTCACCAGAGAGTTCACACCAGCGAAAGCCCCAAACCTTGTCCTGAATCGGGGAAATCAATTGAAATAGCTGCAAAGCTTGGCATACGCCGGAGAAATCTCGCTGAAAAGCCCTATCCTTGTTCTGAGTGTGGGAAATCATTCAGATTGAAGTCACAGCTTCTTGTTCACCAGAGGGTACACACTGGTGAGAGGCCCTATCCTTGTTCTGAGTGTGGGAAATCATTCAAGACAAATTCTGAGCTTGTAAGTCACCAAAGCATTCACACCAGTGAGCGGCTGCATGCTTGTTCTGAGTGTGGGAAATCATTCAAAACACAGCCAGCACTTGTGAAACACATGAAAGTCCATACCACTAAAAGGCCCTATGCTTGTACTGAGTGCGGGAAATCATTTAAAGCCAATTCTGATCTTGTGAAACACCTGAGAGTTCACACCGGGGAGCGGCCCTATCTCTGCTCTGATTGTGGGAAATCATTTAAAGTAAATGCAGATCTTATTATTCACAGGAGAGTGCATACTGGTGAGAGGCCATATTCGTGTTCTGAGTGTGGGAAATTATTCAAAAGAAAACCAGAGCTTGTTAGTCACCAGAAGGTTCACACCAGTGAGAGGCCCTATTCTTGTTCCGACTGCGGGAAATTATTCAAAACAAAATCAAACATTTTTCAGCACCAGAGACTTCACTCCAGCGAAAGGCCGTATGCTTGCACAGAGTGTGGGAAATCATTTAAAATCAAGTCTTATCTTCATATCCATCAGAGAGTGCACAGTAGTTAAAATCCCTTTGTTTGTCCTGAAGGTGGGATAATCATTTAACAGAATAAAGCCTCTCTTTTTTTGCATAGAAAATGTCCAGCAATTAGCCATGTTTATAATGTTCTGAGTGTGGGAAGTTTCTCGCAAGAAACTGTAATCGCGTAAAACACTAAAGAGTTCCAACTAGTGGGAGGTCCTTTCCCATTCGTATGCTTAGTACACACAATTACATTTTCTGACAGATTTACTGTCAGATCGATTACTTCCAACATGTCCGATCTCCAATCGATTTTTCTAAGGATTTTTCATAGAAGTGAATGAAAATCAGATTGAACATGTTGGAAATAATTGATCTGACAGTAAATCTGTCACAAAATTGCATTGTGTGTACCTAGAATAAGGTTTTGGAGTTGTTTTGGAAGCAACCGTTCTCATTTCAATATTGAGTGTGGAAAATAGTCCAAAAACAATTTAATCCAGATTTAAAGTGGACCTGAACTCTTGTACAGGACAGAAGGAAAACAGAGAGAAATGCATCCCGTATGTACTTAGAGAGTTTAGCCTGCTTAATTCCCCCTCATTTGTGTCTAATCACAAGTTGTAATCTGATCTCTCCCCTGTGTCACATGACTGCCATGGCAGAGATGGCAGATAAGCTCATTAGAAAGCACAGGATGTTAACAATATGTCTGCTTCCATGAATCAGGAATTAGAAACTGTGCAGATTTATTTTAGGATTTGTATCAGCTGTAACAGATAAATGCTTTTTTTGTTTAAAGGTTATTATGCTGTTGTGTATCTTTTAGCGCAGAGAGGACATTCTGAGTTCAGTTCCGCCTTAAGGTGGTATTGATGCCCTGGCATTGTATATAAATGAGTCAGTGCTGGCTCTGAGGATCAGTGCTGACGGCAGGTCTACAGCAAGTAGCTGGAAGGAGCCTCGGTGTGGCTGCACTGCATCACTAACACAAGAATCACTGTAGCCGGGAGACTAAGTCAACTTCTTTATTTATTGAACAAAAAAGGACATCCCCACTTAATAATAAGTAAACATATTTAAATAACAATACAAATGTTATTGTTCATTAATCAGGCAATAGCCAGAGGAAGAAATGGTCCATAAGTTGCAAATAATGCCTGTTTGCATGCAGATTTCATATTTGCATGCAGATTTCATATTTGCATGCAGATTTCTAATTGCAGTGTTCTCCCCAGAATTTTTTTTTCCAGCTGGATGGCAGGGAAATACAGCCAGGAGGAGCGGGACAAGGAAATACAGGGCTGGTGCTTCCATAAGGGCAACCTGGGCTATTGCCAAGGTCCCCAGAGCCATCTGACAAAGGACATAGAGAAATCACATAGTACACACAGAGACACATACACCACACACAGAAAAAACACAAACGCACTACACACACAGTACACACAGAGAATCCCACTGAAAATGCAGTACACACAAAAAAAACACAGGGAAACACACACACACAGAAACGGACACTACACACATTGCACAGTAGGCTTTTCTCATACATAAGAAAAGCATACCTTGGCACAGCAGCAGCACGCTGGACCAGCTAGGACTGCAGTGAATATTAATGAGAATGAGAGGCTCCTAAAAATGACTACTACTAAAAATGACTTTTTTTTAAAGCGGATCCGAGATGAAAAAGGTGAGGTAAGCTGATCTGCATCTCAAGCCCTCAGCCTGTGAAAACCTAATTCCCCCTTCTCCTCCCCTCTGCCTCTGAAATCTCTGGCTAGTAACACCTCCTCCTCCTGCCCAGACTGAGCTCCCATAAGCCCTTGCTACTGTCTGAAAATGCCAAGGCACTCTGAAAAGCTGTGGGCGAGACTTGTCTAGTTTATAGGGAATTAGAATATTAAAACAAAAAGGTATTTGGCTTGAGGAATGCCCTATAAGCTATATGAAAGGAACACAATTATGCAATGAGTAAAAGTTTATCTCGGATCCACTTTACATATCCCAGGGTAATCTATTATATTTAAAGATTTACAAAGTAGGTTGAATGTTTTACTGTCTCAAATCAGTGGCAGCCTATTAAGTGCCATTACATGAGCTATTGACCTCAGAGGTGCCAGGAAAATTTTTATGGCTGTAATTTGTTTATCAGTGTTGTTTACTATGGGGGAGATTTATCATAGCATTACCAACAGTTTTTTCTTCTTAATCTGTTCTAACCAGCAGGGAGAACAGTTCTGTGTGATAAGTACCTTCTTAAATCCTAGGTAATAAGAGCAATTTAGCATTAATTTCTAGAGCTGCACTACAGTTAAGAAAAGTACAAATTCCTCCCTAAACTGGAGCAGATTAAGAAGTACTTGATAACAGTTCTACAGATGTAGAACTGCAGGGTAGACATGATTGCTGAGTGCAGGCTAGACATGATTTTTGATATGCTCCTCCCCCTGCTGAATTCCTCCTCAGAGCCCGCTGCTATCAATACAGCAGGTGTGTTGGTTACCTCAGCAACAGGAATTCCCCTCACACACTGCTCTGTCTCAGAGACCTTCCTAGCTCCTCCTATTTTACAACAGTTTTAGAAGGAATCTGCACTATCTAGTGTTTTCTTAGGCTGCCTGAGACAATTCTGCATGGATTTCTAAAAACCTACTAATACCATATATTCCCAAAAAGGTACTGACAAGACAGAAGTGGTCACTTCCATGCCTAGAAATGAACGCTTTCAGACAGCAGAATAAAACCAGTAAAACATGTTTATCTCCTCATGTCACTTATCGCCTCGAGTACACTTTAAGTAATGATGAATGGGCCAGTATTGTAAGTAAATATGTATGTTAGCATCAGATTGTAAGTAAGATGATTACGGCAGAATTAAAGGAATCCTGAAGCCAGAAAAAAAGATAGATACTGTACCTCATTAAGAGGAAGCTGTTATATAGTCCTGAGGCTTCCCGTATGTTTGTACATCGTACCGTTGCAATGCTGGTCCCCCTGTGCCGTCAGAGTGCGTAGGGTAGCTGTGGCAGGGCATGCTCAGTAAGGACACGCTCGGATACAGCCGTGCTCACACTCGTAAAGGAAACCTGCTGAGTGGAATATGTGTATAAGGACCCGGCGCTGGAGTAGTGCGGTGTACAAAGATATGGGAAGCCTCTGAACAATCCAGAAGCTTCCCACTAATGAGGTATGTGTCTATCTTTTTTTTTTTTTTCTTTGGTGTCAGGATTACTTTAAAATAGAATTGTAGTTAAAACGTCCTCTCTGCTCTAAGAAATTACCCAAATCATGATTACCTTTTATAGACAAACCATTTCTTCATGAAAAGTTACAGCAGACTGTGTTGCACAATTCAGGGCCCCTACAGACAGCTACCGCTGTAGTAAACAGTGTATTTCTTGAACAGTATAATTGCTCTGTCTTATGAACTACAGAGTTTTTTGTTTTCTGGAATTTAAGTACAAGAATAGCATAGCATAACAACAGAAGAACTTTTTTTCACCGAAAACTGGTGAAAATGAATTTAATTATGTATTCTTTCCATGCAATGTTGTTCTGTGAGCTGAGTAGAATTGCTCTTGTCCACAAATAATGTCATCTCTGTAATATTCTAAACTCTGTGGGCAATAAAGAATATGGAAACAAGTGTATTGTGCCAGACTGTAATTCCCCTTTAACAATGGAACTGAACAAGGCCACTGCAAACTGCAATCACATTCTTTATCTAGTGTTACTTATTTAAAAAGGAATCTGTAATAATCATACTGTTGTTTTGGTAACATGGTCTATCTACTATGCAGTGTATAAAGTGTATTTGGGATGGTACATTGGGGACCTTCATAGAAATTACAGAAGAGATTGAACCTATACATTTGTGCTATAGAAGGACACCGTAAATTGTAATTTTTTTTTTATTTTTTATTAAAACATTTATTTGGGTAATTTTTGGTGTTGGAGGGAAACGGCTAATTTTAAATGTAATATAATGTAATTGTTTAATAAAAAAATGTATGTGGGTGTATTTGGCCACAAGATGGCCACAGTCAAAAAAGTCCTGGATGCGAACAATCTCGCATCCAGGAACTAGAAAGAGGACTATAAATATTTTTTTTGCAGAAAGACGGCGGTTTTAGATGAGAGAACGTCGCTTTTTCTGCGGGGACTTAGATCGGTGAATGGGAACTATATTCCCATTCACTGATCAGGGGCTAATGGCAGGCGGCGGGAGCGTGCGCGATTGTGCGCACAGCGCAGCTGCAGCAGCACAGCCTATCTGGACGAATATGTCGAACCACTTCCCACAAAATGGACGCATCGAAGCGCCCTGTTTGAGCCCCTTAGCTGCAAACAGGACATTTTAATGTGTCTCCCACATCTGCCACTGCAGTGTGCACCCACTCTGACTTACTTGGCTGTGATTGGTGAATGGGAATGTATGCCAACAACATGTGGCCAATTAAAGGGAACCAGAGACGAGGGGAACCTTAAAAATGGAAAAAGCTTTTATACATACCTGGGGCTTCCTCCAGCCCCATAGGCCTGAATCGCTCCCATGCCGCCGTTCTCCGCTGCCTCTATCCGCCGATACTGGGTCCCGTCACTTCCGCCCGACGCGGCCAGTTTTCCGCATCTGCAGGGACTCCCTCCATCTCTTACGCAGTATGGAGGGAGCGCACTGCACTTGCGTCAACTGGCCAAAATGATGGGACCCGGTACCAGCGCAGAGAGGCATCGGAGAAAGGCGGCGTAGGAGCGATCCAGGCTTATGGGGCTGGAGGAAGCCCCAGGTATATATAAATCTATGTATTCTTTGTCTCTGGTTCTTTTTAAAGTGCACGTGAATTAATGATCATGGCTTCAGCCAGAAGTCATGTTAATTCATTAAAATGAAAGTAAAAAGTAAAGTTATACTATTCACAAACACTTCCTGTAAACAAAAATGTAAAATAGATTAAAAATACATCCCATATAGTTATTAACCCCTTCTGCCTCCTCCCCCATAATTACCAAAATAAAACACTTGGGGGGGAAGAAAAGCCAAAGTGACAGCATTTAAAAAATACATAAATAGTTACCTTAGGGATTCATCTTTTTTAATATGCATGTCATGAGGGTATATTACTGCTATTTTTTGCAAATAAGGGCTCGTAATTATTAATAGGATACAGTGAGAGAACACAAGAAAATACACCTTTATTCCCATATAATATATTGTCACTATACATTGTACTTGTAACATACTTTAAATGTTGTGATAGCCAGGAAAAATGGGCAAATGCAATTAAAATAAGATTAAAATGTGTGGGTTTTATCTACAGTAGTTTTATGTATTTAAAATCTAAAGGGTAAGGAATTGAAGAAATAGTGTATTTTCTTTATTTATTTATTTTTCTTGGTTTTTCCCTTTACAATGCATAGAAAATAAGTATCACCAACATAAAGCCTCATTGGTGCCAGAAAAAAACAAGTAATAAATCATGTAGGTGTGATAAGGAGTGATAGAGTTATGGCCAAATTTATGGGAGGAGCGCTGACAGGTGAAAATGGCTCTTGGCATGAAGACTAAAACAGCCTGTGTGTTTGAAGTGATTAAAGCAATCTTGAAGTGAAGAAACTCACTTTAGGTTTGATACTGAGTAGTCTCACAATATTTGCCCGTAAAACCTGCTCTGGTGAGTGTGCTGGGGTAATAAATATAATGCAAAAAAAAGGAAGAGGACAGAAACCCCTTACAAGAGCACCACTCAAGACAAAAATATCCATTTAGAAAAATCATAACAACTTTATTTCATAGATATCCGACATACCAACACAGCACAAACAGTTTAAAATAATCTAAAACACACACAAACACACTAATATCAATAATGACTTAGCCAGAGTGTAATAATATGATCATGTAAACCTGCAGGATATAATAACCATTAGTAATACAACCTTTATCCTAGGTAATAATATATCCCGTTAGGGGTTCAGATAATGAGCCCCATCATGAGTGAACCCGGGTTCAGTATGTATTTGTGCAAGAGAGCTGTGCAAAAGAGCTATAAAGTGACTAAATAACAAGTACAAATTGATAAATCACTCACTTAAACATGAAAACACCTGTGAAAACATTAATCAACAATACATTATGTGCTCCAAAACCATGGGTGTGCAAAAGGTATATATAAATATAAATAAATATTAAAGTGCAAACAGTGCTATCAAAACTGTCATTTACACAGTAGTAAGTCTAGTGAGAAAAGTCAGGAGCAGCCCAGATAGACGGTAGTAGATACTTAGCCGGGTAGTAAGGTGCAGGAAATTGGATAGGTCAGACGGAGGATCCTCTAAAATAGGTCCCACATGCTCCGCAGGCGTAACCCCGCTCTAAAAGGAGAGGAGGATAGCCGCCTTTGATACTGAGTAATGTTGGTGCACTTGGCATATTTGAATTTGGAGCCTTGCAACGGACGAAATACTGTATAATATGCAAATACGTGGACAGCAGCGCACAGAGGCAGCAACAAGAGTGAGTTAACACCCCCTGCCACAGTGCCCATGCATGAAGATTTAGGTGCAGATCGGCAGAATTTGAAATAAGGTTTTGAAGCTGAAAAGGCAGAATGCACCAACACTGAGGCTACGTTCACAGTGGGCAGCGCGTTGCATTACCTATAAAAGCAAGAACGCATCAGAATGGAAACGTCGCACAGCAAGTTATATGCTCGTTGTACGCATACATTGAAGCAAACAGTCAATGAAAAATATGCTTCACTGCCACCGTTAACACACGTGTTATGCATTGGGATACTGCACATCGCTACATCGAAGTGTGAGCGTTGCATAGGGGTCTCATTGTAGTGTGTGACTCTCCACACTATGATGAGTCCATTAAGTCACACCACAACCTCTACTGTGATGTAGCCCAATACTGATGGAGATAGAGGGAAGGCTTTGGATACCATAGAGCCTTCCAGGTCCTCAGCCCATACTGTCATTTTTGCACTGTCTTTGGTTGAAGTTATTTGATTTGCTTGGTCTTCATTACTGCTTAGATCCTAAAGTGTACCTGAGATAAAAGACATCTCAGGTTCCATACTTACCTGGGGTTTCCTTAAGCCCCCTTGAGGCCGCTCAGTCCCTTGCCGTCTCTCAGGGTGACTCCTGTCCCCCACAGTATGGCTCGGTAGCCTGGCCAAATCGTGCTTTGTCGCAATCTGGCAGCAAAGCAAGACTTGGCCAGACTACTAGGCCATACTGCGGGGGGCAGGAGCCACCTGGGGAGACAGCAAGGGACCCAGCAGCCTCAAGAGGGCTTAAGGAAGCCCCAGTTAAGTATAGAACCTGAGATGTCTTTTATCTCAGGTGTATTTTCAGTACTGCTCAGGTCTTCAGGACTGCTCAGGTCTTTGGAGCTACTCGTGCCCCAAGGCGTTTCAAAAAGAAGGATCCATACTGCGTATGCACAAGCTCGGACTCACGCAGTACTGATGTGCTCATCTTCAGAACTACTCGCTGAAATGGTAACAATTCTGCCTTGCATGTAAATTGTATGCAGCTTGGAGTTTAACTTCTTGCCAATTTGGATTGGCTTAAAGAGTAACTGTCAGGCTGCAGAAGCTAATTTAAACCTCTATTCTCCTGTGTTAAATAGTTTAGACAGAAGCCAAAAAGGCATTACTAAAGATAAAAATCTCTCTTACATTTAATGTGTGCTTATCAGCAAAGCTAAGCTCCTAAGGAGGACGCAAGCCGCATTCCATACTGCAAAGCATTCTGGGGCCCTCCCCTCGGCTGCTAAGGAGAAGACGGGATCAAGTTTCAGCAGCTTCTAACTCAGTCCAGCCACAGCACAGATAAATCTCTGGGCAGAGTACACTGCAGGAGTCCGCTATTGTTCCTAGCCACATGGCTCATTAATATTCACTGCACACTGTGTTATTCTGTACGAGCTCCTCTGTGATCAGGAAGCAGGCAGGACATGACGACACATTTGGCTTCACAAACATGGAACCTGCCATGGGCTGTCAGGAGCATCATTCTCTGCATATACTATATAAAAATTCTGTGAAATCCAAACGTGGACAGTGAAATGCATATGTAATGTAAGTACAGCCAATCTTTAGCTACTGATATATGTGTTTATTTTCTCTGAGACCTTACACCTAACAGCTCCTCTTTAAGGTGCCCATACAGTACATTACTAGATTTTCAACATTGATATCGGTCCGATTTGCTTACAATGATTTTTGAATTGTCACCACAAACGCCTGTACCACATGACACCGCTGCATTTACTGAGGTCCGTACATGCGGCAATGTCAGGTGGTACAGGTGCTCGTGCTGGCAATTCAAAAAGATGCCATACACAGGAGGAGGCCAGGCGTTGCGCCACCTGACAGATGAATATAATACAAGATAGGAGCGGAGACTTTGCTGCGGAGCATCCCAATGAATACAAACAAATAACCAATATATAATAGGTATAAGAAATATTGCTTTATTAGATATTGATTAAAACCGCATGAGATGGCCATCCCAACATACCCTCTTCACCGAGCACTCACACACCTGGCCGGCGAACGGACACATAAGATGCAAAGAATGTATAAGAGCTACAGTAAGCTGCAGGAAACCTTGCTTTGTATAGCCACCAAGGTACAGTCCATCTCGCACAGCAACATTGCAGGAAGTGCTAAGCAGCCAAGTCAGCAAGAAATGCGTTATATCAGAATCAAAATATGACAGCAGGTCCACATCACAGGCAAAGCTCAGTGACCCATATCAATAGCATAGTAATGATGAATGCATGGCCGAAGATTGCAGGCTCACCACTCCCGCATGGTCCAAGTCAGAGAGTCCAAGTAGGGTCAGGAAGCAGACAGCAGGATCAAACGTGTATACCCATCCGGCCACATACAGTCAGTATCCTCAGCATAGGGATATGGAGCAGCGGTGCAGTGAAATTCATGGCGTGCACCAGCGTATGAGCCAGCAAAGGGAGTGTATGAGTCCTCTTGTGTCACAGCTTGTGCCCAGGTTGTCAGCGTGGTGGGCCAGTGGCGGGATGCCAGAGTGATGGGTGGAGGATTGCGGGAGATGCTGTGCAGGCACAGTCAGGCAAGACACATGGTGGGGTGGCGTCTCGTAAGGGTAGCAGCTTCTACATGTTTCGCCGGACTACCAGCTTCATCAGGGCATGACCTTGACAAATGAGCCTGCAACACTCACCACAGGTGGGGTTGAGTACATTGCATGGAAGGGCGGCCTGACAGGTGGCGCTGGGTTGATTTCCAATAGATTTTATGCTGAAATCTATTGGCTCTCTGTCTGAAGTGTGTGGGCTAGAGATGGCCTCGTTCGAGAACTTCCGCGAACATGCGAACTTCCGCGAACCGCAATAGACTTCAATGGGGATGCGAACTTTGAAAACTAGAAACATTTATGCTGACCACAAAAGTGATGGAAAACACTTGGGGGGGGGGGGGGGGGGGGGGGCTGGGAGAAAAGCCAAAGTGACAGCATTTAAAAAATACATAAATAGTTACCTTAGGGATTCATCTTTTTTTAATATGTATGCCGTGAGGGTACATTACTGCTATTTTTGCAAATAAGGGCTTGTAATTATTGATAGGATACAGTGAGAGAACACAAGAAAATACACCTTTATTCCCATATAATATATTGTCACTATACATTGTACTAGGAACATATTTTAAATGTTGTGATAGCCAGGAAAAATGGGCAAATGCAATTAAAATAAGATTAAAATGTGTGGGTTTTATCTACAGTAGTTTTATGTATTTAAAATCTAAAGGGTAAGAAATTGAAGAAATAGTGTATTTTCTTTATTTATTTATTTTTCTTGGTTTTTCCCTTTACAATGCATAGACAATAAGTATCACCAACATAAAGCCTCATTGGGGACAGAAAAAAACAAGTAATAAATCATGTAGGTGTGATAAGGAGTGATAGAGTTATGGCCAAATTTATGGGAGGAGCGCTCACAGGTGAAAATGGCTCTTGGCATGAAGACTAAAACAGCCTGTGTGTTTGAAGTGATTAAAGCAATCTTGAAGTGAAGAAACTCACTTTAGGTTTGATACTGAGTAGTCTCACAATATTTGTCCGTAAAACCTGCTCTGGTGAGTGTGCTTGGGTAATAAATATAATGCAAAAAAAAGGGAGAGGACAGAAACCCCTTACAAGAGCACCACTCAAGACAAAAATATCAATTTAGAAAAATCATAACAACTTTATTTCATAGATATCCGACATACCAACACAGCACAAACAGTTTAAAATAATCTAAAACACAAACACACTAATATCAATAATGACCTAGCCAGAGTGTAATAATATGATCATGTAAACCTGCAGGATATAATAACCATTAGTAATACAACATTTATCCTAGGTAATAATATATCCCGTGAGGGGTTCAGATAATGAGCCCCATCATGAGTGAACCCGGGTTCAGTATGTATTTGTGCAAGAGAGCTGTGCAAAAGAGCTATAAAGTGACTAAATAACAAGTACAAATTGATAAATCACTCACTTAAACATGAAAACACCTGTGAAAACATTAATCAACAATACATTATGTGCTCCAAAACCATGGGTGTGCAAAAGGTAAATATAAATAAATATTAAAGTGCAAACAGTGCTATCAAAACTGTCATTTACACAGTAGTAAGTCTAGTGAGAAAAGTCAGGAGCAGCCCAGATAGACGGTAGTAGATACTTAGCCGGGTAGTAAGGTGCAGGAAATTGGCTAGGTCAGACGGAGGATCCTCTAAAATAGGTCCCACATGCTCCGCAGGCGTAACCCCGCTCTAAAAGGAGAGGAGGATAGCCGCCTTTGATACTGAGTAATGTTGGTGCATTTGGCATATTTGAATTTGGAACCTTGCAATGGACGAAATACTGTATAATATGCAAATACGTGGACAGCAGCGCACAGAGGCAGCAACAAGAGTGAGTTAACACCCCCTGCCACAGTGCCCATGCATGAAGATTTAGGTGCAGATCGGCAGAATTTGAAATAAGGTTCTGAAGCTGAATAGGCAGAATGCACCAACACTGAGGCTACGGTCACAGTGGGCAGCGCGTTGCATTACCTATAAAAGCAGGAACGCATCAGAATGGAAACGTCGCACAGCAAGTTATATGTACGTTGCATCGCATACATTGAAGCAAACAGTCAATGAAAAATATGCTTCACTGCCACCGTTAACACACGTGTTATGCATTGGGATACTGCACATCGCTACATCGAAGTGTGAGCGTTGCATAGGGGTCTCATTGTAGTGTGTGACTCTCCACACTATGATGAGTCCATTAACCACCTGAGCGGTCTGGACGAGCTGAGCTCGTCCAACACCGCCGGAGGTCGCCGCTCAGGCCCTGCTGGGCCGATTTTAATCAAATAAAAAGCAGCACACGCAGCCGGCACTTTGCCAGCCGCGTGTGCTGCCTGATCGCCGCCGCTCTGCGGCGATTCGCCGCGAGCAGCGGCGAAAGAGGGTCCCCCCAGCCGCCTGAGCCCAGCGTAGCCGGAACAAAAAGTTCCGGCCAGCGCTAAGGGCTGGATCGGAGGCGGCTGACGTCAGGACGTCGGCTGACGTCGATGACGTCACTCCGCTCGTCGCTATGGCGACGATATAAGCAAAACAAGGAAGGCCGCTCATTGCGGCCTTCCTTGTTTATTCTGGGCGCCGGAGGCGATCGGAAGATCGCCTCCGGAGCGCCCTCTAGTGGGCTTTCATGCAGCCAACTTTCAGTTGGCTGCATGAAATAGTTTTTTTTTTATTTAAAAAAAACCCTCCCGCAGCCACCCTGGCGATATAATCAGAACGCCAGGGTGGTTAAGTCACACCACAACCTCTACTGTGATGTAGCCCAATACTGATGGAGATAGAGGGAAGGCTTTGGATACCATAGAGCCTTCCAGGTCCTCAGCCCATACTGTCATTTTTGCACTGTCTTTGGTTGAAGTTATTTGATTTGCTTGGTCTTCATTACTGCTTAGATCCTAAAGTGTACCTGAGATAAAAGACATCTCAGGTTCCATACTTACCTGGGGTTTCCTTAAGCCCCCTTGAGGCCGCTCAGTCCCTTGCCGTCTCTCAGGGTGACTCCTGTCCCCCACAGTATGGCTCGGTAGCCTGGCCAAATCGTGCTTTGTCGCAATCTGGCAGCAAAGCAAGACTTGGCCAGACTACTAGGCCATACTGCGGGGGGCAGGAGCCACCTGGGGAGACAGCAAGGGACCCAGCAGCCTCAAGAGGGCTTAAGGAAGCCCCAGTTAAGTATGGAACCTGAGATGTCTTTTATCTCAGGTGTATTTTCAGTACTGCTCAGGTCTTCGGGACTGCTCAGGTCTTCGGGACTGCTCAGGTCTTCAGTACTGCTCAGGTCTTCAGGACTGCTCAGGTCTTCAGTACTGCTCAGGTCTTCAGTACTGCTCAGGTCTTTGGAGCTACTCGTGCCCCAAGGCGTTTAAAAAAGAAGCATCCATACTGCGTATGCACAAGCTCGGACTTACGCAGTACTGATGTGCTCATCTTCAGAACTACTCGCTGAAATGGTAACAATTCTGCCTTGCATGTAAATTGTATGCAGCTTGGAGTTGAACTTCTTGCCAATTTGGATTGGCTTAAGGTGCCCATACAGTACATTACTAGATTTTCAACATTGATATCGGTCCGATTTGCTCACAATGATTTTTGAATTGTCACCACAAACGCCTGTACCACATGACACCGCTGCATTTACTGAGGTCCGTACATGCGGCAATGTCAGGTGGTACTGGTGCTCGTGCTGGCAATTCAAAAAGATGCCATACACAGGAGGAGGCCAGGAACCCATGTGGCATCCGTATCATCATAATCATCATCCTCCCCAGCTTCGCTTGTATCAAACACCTCCAAAACTGCACCAACAGCAGGTACTTCATCCTCCTCCTCATCACACCTTACATCCATAGTATCGCCTAACTCAGACATATGAGGTGGTGTAACTTGCTTAGTGCCTTCATCTTGTCGTAACAATAATGGCTGTGAATAAGGGATATCGCCACCAAATACCTCCTGTGAAGTGTCAACTGCAGCAGATGTGGTACTTGGAGTAGCGCTGGTGGCTGCGGAAGATGAGGTGTTCTGTGTTAAATAGTCAACCATGTCCTGACAATCTTTGGAGTTGATGGGACGTGCCTTCTTCTGAGCACTGTACTTTAGTCTAGGGCTGCATGAAATCACGTCAGCATGACCTCGAACAGACCTGTCGGGTGGCCTGCCACTGGGGGTCTGCCTCTGCCTGTTGTTTTGTCCATATCGGGGGGGGGGGGGGGGGGGGGGGGGTTGAAGGGAAAGGTATGCACTGACTTGACTAATACAATGTGCAGACACACAGGTGCAGTGAAAGGTATGCAGTGAGTGGTATTACAATACAATGTGCAGCTGTCACACAGGTGCAGTTAACAGGTATGCACGGACTGGTATACTAAACAGCGTGCGGTCACACAGGTGCAGTGAACAGGTATGCAGGGATTGGTGTTACAAATGTGCAGCTGTCACGCACAGGTATCGTGAACAGGTGCAGTGACTGGTGGTATATTACACTGCTTGCGCTCATGTAGGTGCACTGAACAGGTTACAGGTATGCACTGCAGTGATTGGAATTACAAATGTGCAGCTGTCACACACCGGTACCGTGAACAGGTGCAATGACTGGTGGTATATTACACTACTTGCGCTCACGTAGGTGCACTGAACAGGTTACAGGTATGCACTGCAGTGATTGGAATTACAAATGTGCAGCTGTCACACACAGGTACCATGAACAGGTGCAATGACTGGTGGTATATTACACTGCTTGCGCTCACGTAGGTGCACTGAACAGGTTACAGGTATGCACTGCAGTGATTGGAATTACAAATGTGCAGCTGTTACACACCGGTACCGTGAACAGGTGCAATGACTGGTGGTATTAACAATGTGGGCGCTCACATAGGTAGGTAGGTAGGTAGGTGCACTGAACAGTGAACAGGTGCAGTGATTGGGATTACAAATCTACAGCTGCCTGTCACACACACACACAGGTCACTGAATGTGCTGGGCCTGGCAGTGGCACAGTAGGAATTACCACCAAGGGGCCAAATGCCAGGTGCGACTGACTGACAGGGCTGTATAATATAATGCAAGTGGGCCACACACAAAAAAAAAAAAAAAGATCACAAAAACAAGATTAGCTCTCAAAAGAGCTGTTGAGGGGTGCTTTTTTAGCAATAAGAATCAGCAAGGAGCAAGCTAACAAGCCTACAAGAGCCTAACTAAGCTTTACCTATGTGAGTCTGCAGCAGCTCTCCCTTCTCTAATTACTGCAGGCACACGAGTGAGTGAAAAGCCTGATGCTGCCTGCCTTTTATAGGGGGGGGGGGGGGAGTGGCTCCAGGAGGGAGTGTAGCCTGATTGGCTACAATGTGCCTGCTGACTGTGATGTAGAGGGTCAAAGTTTACCCTAATGATGCACTATGGGGGCGAATCAAACTTCCGGAAAAGTTTGCGGTTCTCCGCGATCGCGAACCCCGGAAGTTTGCCGGCGAACCGTTCGGGCCATCTCTAGTGTGGGCAAGCAATGGAACCCTCTCTGAGGCGCTGAGCTTTGCACCAGACCTATTTGAGTTTTATGCTCCGTTTTTATTGCCTGATGAAGTGGGAGATGCCCGCGAAATGAGTTGCACTTTCTGGAGTATATAAATACATTTTTGTTGTTTTGAATATACACAACACTCATGTGTTTGTCTGCTTATGGGAAGTAAGTCCACCTCTGCCTCCTCTCATTTTAAACATTTTAGAATATTTTATCCTTTTGGCTCCTCTGTCTGCTTATACACCTCTTTGATCAGGTTCAATCAGAGAGGGATCTATCAGATTGTCGATTTAGTGCCAGATTGAGAAGTGTATGGGCAACTTGTCTAAACCTGTACTCAAACTAGTGTTTCCAACAATACATTTTATTTGAATTTTCTTTGACCATCAATGATAAGAGCATGTTTACAGGAGTGCAGCATAATCAAACCTCAATAGCAAAGAAAGAAAAAAATACAATAATCACACTTCCTTATTGTAAAGACACAGTATAAGGTTTGTAAATAAAGCATAATTACTTGTTTCATACTATGTCTCTCTTGTTAGGATATGGAGAACATTTCGGCCAAAACCCTTTCAACCACCGACCCTCCCAACCCTCCCCCCTCCCAAGTCATCTCCGATTGTCCTTTAACTGGTAGGATTAATCTTGTGTTATCTCTAATCTCCCTAGTGCTCCCATTAATTGCTCTGTTAGGTACCATTTAGTATCTTTGAAAGGGGACACGAGCTCTTTAAGTTCTTCCTTGGTAAAGGATTTCAGTATAAACTGTCTCCACGTTTTGAAGAATGATTTGGTTTTTTTATCTTTATGCGTTAATGCATCTAGCCGATTCACCCTAAATAGATAAATGAGTTCCTCCTTTACATCCCATACTGTAGGAGCACTAGGATAAATCCATTTGTTAAGAATCACCTTTCGGGCCGCCATTAATATTAAGTGTGCTAGTTTGGATATGGGGGCTTGAGGCGTCGAGGGATTTCCCGAGGAAGAAGGTTGAGATGGGTGATAATGAAATAACATCAAGAGAGGATCAAGTTCCATTTTAGTTCTACAGATTGTTTCCGTATAATTTACTATCTTTGTCCAGAAAGTTGAGATTGCTGGACATGTCCATAGGCAGTGGAACAGATCCGCCTCTGGGCAAGTACATTTAGGGCATACTGGGGAATAATGAGGGGGGGGGGGGGGGATTTTATATTTTATGTTGAACGCGTATAAGGCTCTATGAATAAGTTTTAATTGAGATTCTCTCCAGTTTTCCCCTAAGATCAATTTGTGAGCCACTCGGTACCCCTCCAAGATTTTTCTTCCTATGTCCTCCCCCGGTATATCCCTCGACCACCTTGTCAAGTTATTGATAGCTTTCATTGTGATGTGAATCTGTTGTAAATTTGATTGTATTACTGATAAAGATAGCTTAGGAGTTTGTGGGGAAAGGAACTTATCGAGGTCATTTAGGGAATAAATCAGCGGTGATTAGCCTCCCTCCTCTAGGACATATGACTGGAGCTGACCAAAGTATAAGAAATGGTGTCTAGGAATATTATATTTTGAGCGAATCTCTAGGAAGGACATTAGTCTATTTTTTCTCAGGTCGATGATATTCCCAAGTCTCTTTATCCCTTTTTCTTGCCAATTCAAGAAACCTCTATGTGCAATACTAGCCTGAAACCCAGGAAGGCCCCATATAGGCATATATTTAGACACATGGTAGGGCACCTGAAATAATTTACAAATTTCTTTCCAAGCTATTGCTGTGTCCCTAACTGTTCTGCTTGATTTAAGTTTAGGGGGAAATTTCTTAGTGGGGTGTGCAATAGCCCTGCCAAGCCCCATGGCTCTGCAAAGGACGGTTCAAGGGTATAATTTGAGTAAAAGCTAGTGCCAATCTCTTATATTTCGGGTTAGGCAAGCTAAGTTATACCGGCGAATATTAGGGATAGCTAGTCCACCCCACTCTTTTGGAAGGTGGAGCTTGGTGAGTGCAATTCTAACCTTCCTACGTTTCCAGAGAAAGTTTGAAAAGGCTCTATTTAGAATTTATACATCTGTGTGTTTTAATAACAGCGGTAATGTTTGAAGAGGATAAAGTAATCTTCCAAAACTAACTGATTTTATTAGGACCGCTCTACCCATAAGATTTATAGTTAATGTTTCCCAACTTAGCAACTGCCTTTTGATGTTTGAGATGAGGGGTTGGTAATTTAACGCATAAAGTTGACTGGTGTCTTTATGGAACTTTATTCCCAAGTAGGTAACTTGCGTACAAACCTTTACTGGTATTTGAGCTTTGTCAATTAAAGGCGCTGATGGGGAGAGAAACATAAGCTCGCTCTTTGCAATGTTTATTTTGAAACCACTATGGTTGCCGATCTCTTGTATCACTTTAAGTACCCGAGGTAACTGGGTGTTAGGGTCATTCATAAATAAAAGTATGTCGTCTGCAAACAAAGCTTGTGTCACCTTGCCCCCCCCCCCCCCCCCCCAATATCTATTCCTTCATTTTCTACCGCTAATAACCTAGCCATTGGTTCTAATGCCAAGTTGAATAATAAAGGTGATAGCGGGCATCCTTGACGAGTCCCCTTTTCCAAGGATATAGTATTAGATAGAAAACCTGGGGTATAGATCCTTGCTCCCGGGGCAGTATGCATTGCTGTGATCAATTTATGTATTGACCCATCAAAGCCCATTTTGTCCAATACCAGATCTAGCCATCCCCAATCTACATTATCGAATGCCTTTTCGGCGTCTATTAAAAGAATTGTGCTGTTTTTGCATGATTTAGGGTAGGCCTTTACATGGTCCTGTACCAACAAAAGTTTGCGTATGTTGGCCGCTGCCGATCGGTTGCGTATGAAGCCTACTTGATTTGGATCAATCAACCTAGGTAATATGTTTGCAAGCCGATCTGCTATAATTTTAGAGAGTAGCTTTAAATCTTGGTTGATCAAAGAAATTGGTCGATAGGAGCTAGGTAGCATAGGATCCTTTCCTGGTTTGAGAAGGAGTTTTATATAGGCCACATTTGCAAAGTTTGGATATTTTCCTTCTTTTAGAATTTTATCGAATAGGGATTTCAAGTAGGGAATCAATTCCAGACGCAAAAGTTTATAAAATTCAGGGGTAAACCTATCTGGGCCTGGGGATTTCCTGTTTTTTAACTGCTTTATGGCATCACTGATCTCCCCCTCCATAATTGGAGCATTCAGCTTGGACAGCTCGTCTTCAGAGAGTATGGGAAGTGGTATTTTATCCAATAGAGCTAGTCTTTGCTCTAATGATCCTCCACCAGCTGAATTTGTATATAGGGAGTTATAGAAATCGCAGAAGCAAGAGTTGATTTCCTTGGGAATATTTATGATATGGCCTGGGGGGGAGCGCAGCGATGCAATCACAGTTGATTGGTAAGGGGGCTTGGCCAATTTTGACAGTAAGGTACTCATTTTATTACTAAATTTATAATAGTATAGATCTTTATACGATTTTACGTACATTTCCCTGCTTTTAAAATTTGCGTCTGAAATAGATTTAGCCTTTAGCCACCTCATCCTGAACTCTGAAGTTGGATTCTCTAGGTATGCTTTATGTGCCAAACGTAACTCGTTCAAGGATTTGGTATATGCTTCATGAGATTGCTTGCGTTTTCCTGCAATGTAACTAATAATTTTACCCCTAATGGTAGGCTTGGCCGCCTCCCAGAATAGGAAAACATCTTTGACATGTTCTTTATTTTCCTCTTTATACTCCCACCACCAGTTAAGTAAAAGCTGAGAAAATCCCTCATCCTCATAAAGGTAAGAGGGAAACTTCCAAATAATATCTGTCCCTCTAGGGATTATTGGGGAATATTCAACTTGGATCGGTGCGTGGTCTGATATGACCAGGTCAGAGATGGTAGCCTTGATAACTTGTGACATGGCCTGTGGAGAAACAAGGAAGTAATCTAATCTTGTCCAGACATTATGTGGTGCTGAGTGGAAAGAAAATTCCTCTCCATCAGGATGAAGCAGCCTCCAGCTATCATTTAGAGTGGATGATTGTAGGTAATCTTGAAATAGTGCTGATTTAGAGAGCGTTAACAGACTAGGATGGAGTTTTGAAGACCTGTCCTCACGAACATTAGCGAGGGCATTAAAGTCTCCTCCTTGTATTATCTTAACTGGGCCTGAGGACAATGTGGCTGACAATAAAGAGGTGAAAAAGGGTTTGTCTTCCTCAGTTGGTGCATAAACATTGAATAATGTAATAGCTTCTCCTGCTAAGGTTAACTGGAGTTTTACCCAGCAGCCTTCTTCATCTGAGGTTACATTTGAAATTTCTCCTTGCAGATTTTTGTGCAATAAAATAAGAACCCCAGCTTTACGACCTTTCGCAGACGACCCGTATACCTGACCTACCCATGATTTCTTCATGAATTTAAACTGTTCAGAGGATAAGTGACATTCCTGAAGGAAGGCTATGTCTGTCTTCAACTTCTTCAGGTGGCGTAAAACTATAGATCGTTTACCTGGGGAACGAAGCCTCTTTACATTCCAAGAGGTTATACACAGAGACATTTCGACCAAAAGTTATGCCTTATGATGCTATAACCAAGTTTTAGAGATAACTTTAAACGGAGAAAACCAGAGGCGACCAATACCCCACAAACAGCCCCAAATTTCTCTTCCTTTCTCTTTTTTGATCCTAGACCCTTAAGGGGTCTATTGCCTTGCATTTTGAAAGAGAGTAAACAGCTACAAAGAAAGAGTATCATAAAGGAAAGAAAAACATAACAAGTTAAACATTTGTTCATGACTTCACTTTTTCCCCGGATGACGACCACCCCTCACAGCTCCAAAACCGAGACCCTCCCCCTCTTAAGGCTTTTAATTAGTGTTAATATTAGTAGAAACACCTAGGACAGAAAGGGTTTAAAATGCATAGGCCTACTACCTAGAATAACTCAAAACCTTTTATCTAGAATAGTTATAGTGCTTGCATTTCTGTTCATTGTACAACAGCACCCCCTACTGCCCAGCTTGTGTAAAAACCACCAAGCTCATTAAATACTAGCCAGCACTTGTATCAGAGTTATTGTTCAAAAAGGACATTGCTTCGGTTGGCGCAGTAAATATATGAGTAGTATTAGTGTCATCGGTGATCCGCAGAATAGCTGGATATTGTAAGGCAAATTTCCAGTTCTTTTCCACACATTTTGCACATGCAGGATTGAACAACTGGCGTTTTTTAGAGACCTCAACCGAAAAGTCATTAAAGAGACGTATTTTGGCCCCTTGATAATCAATCGGGGGGGCGTGGCTTGCGATGGCCGAGTGAGGCAGCTTAACTTCAGAGCTCCGGCTATACCCTGCTAACTTTCCGGCTGTACAGGAGACCAGGCTGATTCACCACCCTCTATGCCCCCTAAAAAGAGCAAGAAGAAGAAACTCTCACCCTCCAAGCACTTCCCAGCTGAAAAGAGGGGCAAGATCCACACTTATTTCCTGAAAGAAGGATCTAAGGCCAGGCCCGCCGGCACTTCCAAGATGGCGGCTAACACGAGAGCTCGCAGCGAGGAGCAAACACAAGCCTCATCCATTGCCTCGCGTTCTGAGACTGACCTTTCGGAACACGTTGAGCGACAATCACGATCATCCTCCCGCAGATCTAACTACTCCTCCGCTCAAGCCGCATCATCTACCCGCAAGGCCTCAACTTCCGGCCGGCATGTCCGAGACCAGGATACTAGGCCGCATGGAGACCAGCGTTCTTCTTCAAAGAAGACCCCTGCTAATCGCACTGCATCCGGATCCCGATCACTCCACTCTTCCAGCACCAGATACCGGGGAGAAGACTCGCAGAGCAGATACGCAGATAAACACGCAGGTACAACTCCCAAGGCGCGGCGCCGCTTAAACTCACACCACTCTCCCAGCCCTTCACCGGCCCGCTCTCTATCCCCGCTGAAACGGTCCGCCAGATCTAACAAATCCTTCCATTACCGGGATAAATCCCGATCCCCCTCTCCTCATCACATCTCCGACATGAGAGACATTAAAGACTATCTACGTTCTATTCCTACTACTAAGGACATGGAAAAATATATTACCCGCTTGGAAAATACTTACAAATCGGAAATCCAATCCCTTAAAGGTGACATCTCACATGTGGGGAACAGGGTACTAACTCTAGAGGAAACTGTGGATAAAATGAAATCGCAACTGGATTCACATCAAAGGGCCATCAACACTCAAGCATTACAATCCCAAGAGCACATTATGCAATCTGATGACATTGAAAACAGAAACAGACGAAACAATATTCGCATTAGAGGAGTCCCAGAGTCTGTTGAGGCTAAAGAATGTGACGCAGTTGCTCAAAAAATCTTTCAACAACTGCTTAACTCTGATAGATACTTCAATCGAAATAGATAGAGCTCACAGGGCACTAGGACCAGTAAACTCTGACCCAACACGTCCCCGTGATATCATATGCAGGGTTCACTTTTATAAAATTAAAGAGGAAATTATGCTTGCTGCACGCAATCAAGATGCTATCTTGTTCAATGGAGCCCAAATCATCCTCCTCCCTGATCTCTCCAGGCGCACTCTAGCCCTACGCAGATCCCTTAAACCTCTTCTCACACTCCTGAAGGAGAAGGAAATACGATACAAATGGTAATACCCTTTTCATTTAATTGCTTCCAAAGATGGCTCCTCATCAGTGTTTCGCACTCTAGGGGACTTACCTCGCTTTTTAGGAACATTTGAACTCCCTCAAGTGAAACTACCAGACTGGCCTTTTCATCCTCCTCTACCCATTTCTCCTCCGAGCAAATCGTGGTCAGAGGTTTCTCCTAAACGTCGCCGAAACATCACCAAGAAGAAAACTCAAGCTTCAGAAGCTACAGACACTTGAGTACCATTCTCTGGTAAAAGGGTACTCTCGCCTTCTCTACTGTTTCCGCACTGATACGGATAATAATGTTTACCTTGTTCCAATGTGTTTTGTCTTATACAAACTCTGACAAACTACTGTTCTTGTATTTCAAGCTATAACCCGTTTTATACTTATGAATCAATGTCAATGTAGATTAATCTTGTGCCCATAACACCACAACTCAAGAGCCATATTAATGCACAAGACTTTTCATTATTAGCCATTATTCTTGTTTGTTCTCAAATATATTACTCGTTGCATAGCCAAGATAAGTTTAATACGAGACCTGGTCTCCTGTGCACTCCTCCAATTCGTATAGTCATAACTACATAACTACGGGGAAAGTTGGGGAGCTATCCTCGTTCATGGCTTCTACTTACCCCCCGCTATCATTATGGTGCCTATAGTGTTTTCACGGAGGCCCCACTAACCTTATGGTTCCTTTTCAATCCCTCTATACTATGGATCCTAACCCCCCTAGTTCATCATTGACATCACCTCTCTATCTACACAAACTCCTCCTATACTACATTTATAATTGAGAAACTTAAATTCTGTTCTTTTAATGTCCAGGGCTTTAATATCCCTTCCAAAAGGTCTAAGACACTCTATCGCTTACATAAACTTAAGGCCCAAGTTGTATTATTACAAGAAACACACTTTAAATCATCCTCGACCCCTGAGATCAGAGACAGATATTATCAGAAATGGATTCATTCTACCAACCCTGAATCTAAAACAAAAGGGGTATCTATTGGATTTCATAAATCTCTTCCGGTTCAAATTTTAGAAAAAGAAGTTGACCCGAAAGGCAGATTTATACTCCTTAAAATATCTATTCACAACCAACTATTTACTGTTTGTAACTGTTATGTTCCTAACCAAGGTCAAATCTCTTATACTATTTCTCTCCTCAGACGTCTAGAGAAATTTGCTTCAGGTCCTATAATATTCGGTGGCGACCTCAACATCCCCCTTGATCCAGTTGCGGATACTTCCTCGGGTAAGTCTTCACTTTCCTCAGCAGCCCTATTCGCCCTCAAAAAACAGCTTCGTCAAATACACCTCTTTGACATATGGCGTCTTCTCCACCCCACCTCTCGAGACTATAGCCATTACTCCTTTCCTAAAACATCCTATTCCAGGATTGACTATCTTTTAGTCTCCCAGAAATTTCTGGATATGTCCCCGGAAGCTTCCATTGATCTCATCTTTGGCTCAGATCATGCACCAGTCACATTCTCATGCAAGTTACCTAATGCTCCTAATCCAGGTTGGACCTGGAGATTAAATGATAATCTCTTAAAAGACCCCCTGTGTAAATCCGAGATTTCTAGAGCCATTGATGAGTTCATGGAAATTCACTCTGTAGACACAACCTCTCTCCCCATACAATGGGAAACACTGAAATGTGTACTCAGGGGAATATTCATCAAACATGGATCTCGTTTAAAGAAAGAAAGATCTCATACCATCACCAAATTACTTACTAAGATCACCTCCCTTGAAGCCTCACATAAAGCCAACCCCTCTCCCATAATCTTTTCTGAACTCTCCACAAACAGGCAAGAATTATCACATCTCATCAATCAGAAATACCTAATTTATAGAGATAAGATCAGAAAAACTTACTATCATTATGACAGTAAGTGTGGCAAACTCCTTGCAAGGCAAATTCATCCTAGAACTACGAGAACTCATATACATTCTATAACCCAACAAGACGGGCGTCAATCATCTCGCATTACCGAAATCTCTCAGGAATTTGTCAGATTTTACTCCAGACTGTACAACATTAAGAAAAATACCAATCCCTCCACTATGGAACATCTTTTAACTCGTATCAATAAGTATATACAGGATACCCCTTTACCAACTATAGCGGAAGAAGAAACACAAATACTTGAAACCCCCTTCACTGAGAAAGAATTATCAACATCCATCAAAAACTTGCCCTCTGGCAAATGCCCAGGCCCAGACGGATACTCAGATAGATTCTTCAAAACTTTTTCCACACAATTAGTTCCTTTCTTAACTAAAATATATAATGCAATATCACCTACTTCCTCCTTCCCCAGACAAGCCCTAGAAGCACACATCTCTCTTATTCACAAAAAAGGGAAAGACCCCACTCAATGTGGTAGCTATAGGCCCATATCTCTTATCAATCTCGACCTTAAATTATATGCCAAGATACTCTCTTGTAGATTACAACCCCTTCTCCCTTCCCTAATCAACGGAGATCAAGTCGGGTTTATCCCAGGTAGAGAGGCCCGACTCAATACTACTAGAACAATCAACCTTATTGATGCGGCAAAGAGACGGGCCATCCCACTCTGTCTGCTCTCCTTAGATGCTGAAAAAGCATTTGACAGAGTGGGCTGGCACTTCCTAAAAGCCTCTCTCCAACAAATCGGCCTTGGCCCCCTTTTTATTAATAAGATAATGGCCTTATGTACAATCCCTTCCGCCCGTATAAGAATAAATAGCTGCCTCTCTGATTCATTTTTAATTTCCAACGGTACCAGACAGGGCTGCCCCCTTTCCCCTCTTCTTTATGCTATTGTGATGGAGCATTTCGCCATTGCCCTACGCACAAATCCATCAATACACGGCATCACAATTAATAACATGACCCATAAGTTGGCCTTATATGCCGACGACCTCCTCATATATGTTACTAACCCCCATATCTCTTTCCCCAACATATTAACTGAATGCTCTCTATACGGTGAGGTTAGTAATTATAAGGTCAACGTCTCCAAGTCAGAAGGCCTCAATATATCTATACCCAACCAGACTCTATCCACAATCAGAACCTCCTTTTCTTTTAAATGGCAGCCCACCTCCATTTCCTATCTAGGCATACAAATACCCGCAGATCTATCTTTACTCCATTCACTTAACTACCATCCCATCCAAGAGAGAACCAAGAAAGACCTTCAGGAGTGGTCCGGCCTTCCTCTGTCCTGGTTTGGCAAGATTAACATCCTAAAAATGGATATCTTACCAAAGTTCCTGTATTTGTTTCAAACAATCCCAATTCAAATATCTCCTTCCTATTGGAAACCATTAAAATCTATGTTTATCCGCTTTATTTGGGGCTCAAAACAATCCAGACTTTCATATCGTACATTAATCCGCCACAAAGACAGAGGTGGTTTGAGTCTTCCTGACCTAAACCTCTATCACAAAGCTTCAATTTTATCACATATCGTCGATTGGATGTACGTAGATAAAGAAGCTCGAGAAACTTACTTTGAGGAATCCCTGTCTCCTCTATCACTCAAAGCCCTCCCTTGGATCTCATCCGATCTCATCCCCCCATCGTTCCAACTTCCATACCTAGCCACACAAGCACTTACAGTCTGGAAGAAAATCAGATCTAAATTCAAATTATCATCCATCCCCTCTCCCTTAACTCTAGTTTTTGACAACCCAGCATTCCCCCCTGGTCTTAGAAGTCTCCTTCCTATCCTGGTCTTAGAAGTCTCCTTCCTATCCTTTTCCAGAATTTCCTGGCCTCAACTACGCCATATTAGGTCCTCCTCCTCAGCTGGTTTCTCTATCCCAGAGGAAGGCCTATCCTTGGGTAAGGACTGGCTGACTTGGAGACAATTCACTTCATTCTGGAAAAACCTAGGAGATTCATCCACATATTCCAGGGACCTCACACCCTTCGAAAAAATCTGCACCACTCAAACCAAACCCACTCATATCATTTCCCTACTTTATGGGCTGCTGAGGGAAGAGGGCCAAGAGGAATTACCTGCATACTGTAAATATTGGGAAAAATCATTAGACAAGACCTTAACTTCTGAACAATGGTCCAAGGCATTTAAGCTCACGCATGCATCTTCAATCTCTTCTCGCTTTCAAGAGAGAAATTTTAAATTATTATCTAACTGGTATAGATGCCCCCAAAATCTCCATAAGATCTTTCCGACTACATCCGATCTTTGCTGGCGCTGCCACTCTGAGACCGGTTCTCAACTTCATATTTGGTGGTCTTGCCCATTACTCACCCCCTTTTGGGATTCAGTCTTTAAGATCTATAGCGATATATGTGGGAAATCTATTCCTCCATCTCCAGAAATTGCTCTCTTATCTATCATTCCAGGTCATATAACTTCTATTAAAACCCTCCTGGCGGTATAAAAAAATCTGCCAGGAGGGAGCGCAGCAGTTTTTTTTTAATTTTTTTTTCTATACCAGGGCTCGCTACACGATAGCCGCTGCTCAGCGGCATCCCCCCGCCCTCTTCGATCACCTTCGGCGATCTCCGATCAGGAAATCCCGTTCAAAGATTTCCTGGAGGGCTTCCCCCGTCGCCATGGTGACGGGCGGGATGACGTCACCGATGTCACTGACGTCGGGACGTCATTGGGAGTCCCGGGCCACCCCTCGGCGCTGCCTGGCACTGATTGGCCAGGCAGCGCACGGGGTCTGGGGGGGGGGCGCGCGCCGCACTGGATAGCGGCGATCGGGCGCGCGGCGGCGGCGGCGATCGGGGTGCTGGCGCAGCTAGCAAAGTGCTAGCTGCGTCCAGCGAAAAAAAAATTAAACAAATCGGCCCAGCAGGGCCTGAGCGGCACCCTCCGGGGTTACCGCCAAGGAGGTTAAGAAAGGTCTTCTCAGACATTTTCTCACTGCAGCTAAAACAGTAATAGCCAGAGGCTGGAAAAAAAATCTACCCCTCCGTCTCTGATTTCCTGGGTCGAAATAATAGATGATATCATGCATATGGAAGATTTAATTTCATCAGATACAGACTTAAACCATTCATTCCTAGGTTAAGTAGCAGTAGGAGGCGCCCTTGTTGTAATATTTGCACTTATACGTATTTATAACAGTTAATGTATAATATGTAGTAGGTCGCCTACCTTAAGAATGGACACTCCACTCGGTAGGATGAATTTGAAAGTTTTAATAATAGTAAGCACCTAGGACAACGCGTTTCGCGGAACAAACCGCTTCATCAGGTCAATATAGTGCTTTAAAAAAGATAAGTAACATTGGACACATCAGTATACCACATCAATAACTAACTGTACACATATACATTTTAAATATCAGTCAGTATCAAATACATACACATGTATACATTTGGAGAGTAAAATCATCTAACTAAAAAGGACAAATCATTCCTATATCAGTATTTTCTGGTCGGATAGGCCAGGGGAAAATTATAATAAAAAGAGGCCATCAGAGCCCTATAAAATAATAGTATACTAAAAATAGTATTTCATAAGAGATATAGTCACATGTCATATCTCTTAGTGGGTCCCTGAGGATTCAGGGTAAAGGGTGGGCTTAAGGATATTTAGGGCAGGGACCCCTGTTAAGAATAAGCCTGTAGTCTAAGGTAAAATAGATAAATAATAAGCCTGGACTGTTCTAAGTTAGGAGGATATCGTCTAACCAGATAGTGCAGTCTAAATAGTCTAAAACAGTGGTTTGCTTACCTGCAGCAAATGGTGGAAATACTGGGCGCCAAACCGTCTCAGCGGTGAGCGCTCTTACTTATAGTGAAATGTCTCCGTGCAGGGAGAAACAGAGGATGACGTAGGGTGGGCGTGTCTGCGTGGAGGTGCTGGCCGCTGATAGGCCTATAGCGTGCCAGCAGCTGATAGGCAGGGGGTCACGTAACGGAGGGGATTGTAACTCTTTCCGCATAATGCGGAAGTACACGGATGAAATGGGATAGCGCGGACTGTGTGTCATGCGCAGTCGGGTGGTCATAGTGCGCACGTGTATGAGGCTCCTGTCGCCATCTTGTTGATGGGCACAGACAGGGAAATGGAGAGTAAAGAGCATGATGCAGAAGTTTTAGATTGATCTGCCCGCTGTTAGTAAGGCAGAGGCGTACCGAACAGTGGTGTAGTCCGTCCTAACTGTAGATATGTAAATGAAGGGGGGACAGAGAACAGTAAGCAGGCCTGTATACAAGCCAGTATAACTGGGTGAATGCTGCCACCATGTGGTGGAACGGAAAATTTCTCTAAAAAGTAAAGGAGAGTATCTTAGTACTTCAGTAGAAAAGGAATTTTGTCCGTCATTATATCTCTAATACTCCGGAATGATTAATATATAAAAAATAGTATGGGATGTAGTTAGGAGGCAAGAGTGAAGGATAGTAAATAAATATAGAAAATATAGAATTGTATGTACTGGATAAGGTCAGATATGTAGGGGACGAGAATGAAAACACCTGGCTAGGATACTACATAAGATGACATAAACCCCAAATGGTATTAGGAAAGTGAATAAAAATAGTCATAATAATTACGAACAAAGTCCTAGTTCTTAACAGTGTACACACATAAAATTGTCAGTCTTCTTCCCAATCCACCGTATCACTCATTATGGACCATCTAATGGATGGGGAAAGGAAAGGGGGGGTAAGGACCAGGGAGGAGGAAAGAGAGGGGCAGGAGAGAGTGGAGTGGAGGGGGGTGGAGGGGGAAAAGCGGGAGGGAAGAAAGGATGGATAAGGTTCCGGGGGGGGGGGGGGGGGGGGAGGGGGAAATAGGGCCGGGGGGGGGGGATTGGGCCGGGGGGTGGGGGTTCCGGGGGGGGGGGGGGGGGGAGGTTGTAGGGTTTGGGGGGGGGGGGGAAATGGGCCGGGGGGGGGATTTGCGGGAGGGGGGGGGGGGGGTTTAGGAAGGTATGGGGACATGACGAGGAGGAGGGGGGAGGAGGAGGGTAGGGGGGAGGAAGGGGGGGTTTGAGGGGGTATGGGAACAGGCGGGGAAGGCGGGGGGGGGGGGGGGGTTTGGGAGGTATGGGAACAGGCGGGAAGGCGGGGGGAGGGGGAGGGTAAGAGGGAGGGGGGGGGGTGAGGAGGGGGGAAAAAGGCAGCTCTTACAATGTATGGGGTGGGAGATAACTTAACCAGTTGTCATATTATCACTCTATGGAGGTTATGTGTGTGATATCACATATACATATTGTACTGCATGTTGGTATATATCAGTTCACAAATTATGTTCTAGACATATGTTAAGTCCTTCCGGTTGCAGTGTTCTGAGTTTAAAGACCCAGTACATCTCTCTTGCTTTGAGTTTCTCGTGTCTGTTTTGTACATGTGGGGGTATATGTTCTATTGGACAGACTTTTATTTCTTTGTGTTCCTGGTTGTGTAGCTCTTTACAATGCCTGGATAGGCCGTGTTTAGTGAACCCTTTTTCAATGTTTCTCCTGTGCTGACCCCATCTAGTTTTAAGTGCTTGAGTGGTTCTTCCCACATATTGTAGCCCACATGTGCATGTGAGGAGGTATATTATGAATGTGGATGAGCAGTTCATACTATCCCTGATTTCAAAAAATTCGCCTGTAATAGTGGATTCGAAAGTCCTTTGTTTCAGTTGTAATTTCTGACAACATAAGCAACCTCTCTGTTTACATTTCCAGGATCCACTTTCGCTCGTAGTTGATTCTTCTTTTCTTATGTTTCGTGCTCTCAATTTACTGGGAGCCAGTAGACTTTTTAGTGTTCTGGCCCTTCTATAGATACAGTGAGGTTTTTCTTCAATCTCGTTTTTTAAGAAAGGGTCATCCCTCAGTAGTGCCCAATGTTTCACCAATATGTTATGTATTGTATTATGGTTGCCCGAGAATTTGGTAATAAAGTTGGTTCCTCTGCTTAGACCCTCTCCCTCTTTATTATTTTTTGTTTTATTTCCTATTAGGAGTTTACTTCTCTCTGTCGTTCTGGCTCGTTTCCTCGCTGCTGTAATAAGTTTGCTCGGGAAGTTTTTTTCTCTGAATTTGTCAGTGAGAATTTTTGCTTGAATATCAAATGTTTTTAAATCTGAGCAATTTTTCCTTATCCTTAGGAATTGCCCGTAGGGAATGTTGTTCCTCCATGGTTTGTGATGGCAACTTTTGTAGTCTATATAAGCATTGGAGTCGACATTCTTAAAATGATTTCTAGATTTGATCACTTTGTCCTCCGTATAAAGAACTACGTCGAGATATTCGATTTCCCTGTTGTTGTAATTTGAGGTAAATGTGATTCCCCAGTCATTATTGTTCATATGGGTCACAAAATGGTTGATTGAGGGGATATCTCCTTTCCATATCAAAATTAAGTCATCTATATATCTCCGGTAGTATACGATGTTTGTGACGAAGGGGTTGTTTGGGCCTATAAGTAGGAGCTCGAGGAGGCCCATGGTTAAATTAGCATAGCTAGGCGCTAGGCTTGATCCCATGGCTGTCCCCCGTCTTTGTAAGTAGGTGTTATCCAGAAACGTAAAGTAGTTGTGTGTTAGAACAAAGGCTACTGACTTGATCAGAAAGATTTTTTGTTTCTGTGGCATTACTGTATCTTTTTGTAAAAAATACCAGATGGACTTCAAGCCGATCTTATGATGGATGTTTGAGTATAGTGCGGACACATCAAGTGTTACCCACTTGTATTCCTCTTCCCAGGGGATGTTTGTTAATTCACTCAATAGCTGTGTCGAGTCTTTTAGATAGCTCGGGAGTTTTCTTACCATCTGTTGTAGGTGGAAATCTACCAGTTCTGAGAGGTGTGAAGATATAGAGTTTATGCCCGCGATGATCGGTCTGCCTGGTGGGTTAATGATACTTTTATGAATTTTGGGCAGTTGATAGAAGTGTGCCGTGGTCGGGTTTTTGATTAGGATAAAGTCTTTCTCTGCCCCCGTCAGGATTCCCTCCTCATATGCCTCCATGACGAGAGATTTCAACTCTATTTTATACTCGTCTGTCGGATCATAGTCCAGGATCTGATAGTATTCCTCGTCCTTCAATATTCGTTCCGATTCTTCTATGTACTTCACTTTGTCCATTATAACAATACCTCCCCCTTTGTCTGCTGATTTGATTGTGATTGCAGGGTTGTTTTTGAGACTCTTGATGGCTCTCTCTTCTGCTTTGGTGAGATTGGATTTGAATGTGGTGGTATGGAGATCGCCTTCTAGTTTCCTGAATTCCTCCAAAACTAGGTTATAAAACGCTTCGATCTGGGGTCCTCTGTATGTTGTCGGATAGAAATTAGATCTATTTCGGAGTTGTGTATGAATATATTCCTCTATTTCTATCTCCCCTGGGTTGTACATGATTGTTGGTGTGTCGTCCTCATTTACCACTAGAATTCGGCTGTTCTCTATTCCGGGTGTTTTGTTGGGATGACCCTTTAATTTCTTAATGGCGAAGTACCTCTTCAGAGTTAATTTACGTATGAACTGGTTTAGGTCTACGAATAGGTCATATAGATTGGCCTGTCTTTTAGGACAGAAAGACAGGCCTCGTTTCAATATTGATTCCTCCGCTCTGTTTGTGGTATAGGATGATAAATTGTAGATTGTTCTTAATTCTTCATTCCTGGGCACTTCTTTTGTTCTGGTATTTAGTTTGTGTTTGTTTTTCTTTCCTCCTCTTTTCCCTCTTTTCCTTGGTGGATCTCTAATTTTGTAGCCGATCCCAGGGGTGAGGAGATGACCGGCACTCCCCGCTGGTCCGCTATGTGTGGGATTGCCGGTCTTAATGGTGTTAGTTCCCCCAGGATCGTTGGTAACTCTAAAAAAGAGGAGCTAGTCGTAGCGTTATCCATGGTATTGTAGTCTGAACTGCTGTTAAGGGATTCCTGAGTAGGAATAAAATACTCCGTAATGTGTCTACTATCCTTGGTTTGGATAGTTTTTGTTCTTCTAATTGATTTGGTTGGAAGTGGTATTTTAGAGGTTGAGGGGACTTTGGTGATGGTTCTCTGTCCTACGATAGGGGTGTCTTGTTGGGCCCTAGGTATTGGTTCCAATACTGTTGGTGATTGTTCTGGTGTGTCACAGATGCTAAGGTCTAGAAGGTCATCCTCTTTTTCGAGTCGATTATCCGTTATCTTTTGTTCCTTTTTCTTATGGTGGATTAGTGGTGTACTATAGATCTCGTTTTCTTCCTCATCTTCCTCTTCTGTAGATCTCACTCTTTTCCTTGGGGTCTGTTGTTGTATCAAATTTGATATCTTACTGTTGTCGAGTGTTTGAGGGGCTCTTTCATTCCTAGCTACGTGGTCAATATGGATAGACCATAAATCCTCTGAAGCATTTAAAAAAGCGGTCCTTACCTAGACCAATCCTAGCCCTTCAGGCCCTCCACACCACATCATATCAGATAAGAACCATAACAACAATGTTCAAAATGATTAGTTTCTCTCAACTAACAACTATTTGGTGATGTCTCTCCCCTCTCACCATGTCGTTTTACTTCGTCAATGATTAGGATCCTCCCCTTTCTCTTTCCTACTTTCACTCTGAACTCTTTTCTCTACTTCCTCTATTCCTTCCCTCCTTTATTTCCCTATATCTCTCCCCTACCCTCCCATGCTCCTTACTTTCTTCCCCTTTCCCTGTTTACCCTCTTTCTTTCTCCTCCTATACTTCTAAATGGTCTTGGACCTCCAGTTACCTACAGTTACCTGTTAAGGTTATCACATAGTGTAGAAATTTTCATTCTAAATGTATAATCACTTTTTATACAGTTGAGAAATACCTTGTATAATTTACATATATTTGCCTATTTTGCATTATTCCCGCTATTGTGATGTAACTTTTTCATTCTGCTACAAATTCCTTGTAACTGTACGTCACTTCTATACTTTGTTCATTTTCCTTTAAAGTTAAATAAACTCAGATTTAACAAGATAATCAATCGGGTGTCCAAGATCACGAAAGGCCCGCAAGAGGTCAGTTTTTTCTGCATAGTCCAGGTACCTAGCGAGGACTAGTCGAGGGGGACGGGTATCGGTATCTGCTCGTGGAGGACCAACTCTATGAGCATGCTCGACTTTTAGGGGCCTTTTAAAGCCCAGCATTTTTGGTATTGTGGTCATGCATAGTTCACGTAAAGCAGTGGTTGCTATGCTCTCTGGCAAATCCACTACTCTTAAATTGTTCCGCCGTGAGCGATTTTCAAGATCTTGTAGCTTATCACGGAATTGCTTGTTTTCCTCGAGCAGTTTTGTGTATTTCTTGCCCTCTTTAACCCCCTCGTCTTCTATGGCCTGGATTCTGTGTTCAGCCTGGTCCAGCCTTTTATTATGATCCTGCAGCTTATTGTGTATGTCCTGTATTGATTTATCCAGAGTGGCCTGCAATGTCATCTGCAGCTCAGGAGCAAGCTGCCTTGCCACCTCTGTTGCCAGCATCTTATAGTCTAGTGACAGCCCAGTGAGCCCACCTCCCTCACCTGTCTGCTGTGAGAGGGATGCGTCATCTGCCTCCCAGACCGCCGCCCGCCGCGGGGAGGCTTCCCACTCCGGAGTCTGGCTCTGTGTCTCATGTGCTGGGGATGTCCCGGCGGCCATCTTGCCGGCCTCCTCCTCCTCCATGTGCTGGGTCTTCCGAGGTGCCGACCGCAGCAGGTAACGGTCCATCGGCGGGGCTATTTGCGGCAGGGGTGTCGGGGCTTTGTCCTACAGCTCTGGTGGGCAGATCAGGGGTGCCTTGTGGAGTGTGCATCCTTTGGAGAGTGTCTCGGCGTGCGGAGCTTCTTGCTCACACTCCCATCACCCGGGCGCCGGAACCGGAAGTCTCTTAAACTAGTATTTCATCAGAATCTCTTTGGCCACCTTTGATTAAAGCGGACCCAAACCAAACATTTTTTTAATTAAAAATATTTAGTTGCACCACTCTGACACATACAAAGATAAATAAACACTCCTTCAAGCCTATGAGCATTTCAGTGCCTGCTTTTCACCCTTCTCTTTTCATAACTAGGATTATACTGGGGGCAGCCATTAGCAATTCCTCCATTGCTGAACACCATCTACTCCACCAGTTTGCCGGAAAAATCCCGGCAATTTGAAAGGAAGGGAGGGGTTCCTCCGATAAATGTAAAATATTTTATATTTGTCATCATGCAGCTGAAAAAAGGCTGCTATTTATTATTATAACTTAGAAAATAGATTTTATTTCTGAAATCTTGTATTTTTAGTTTGGGTCCACTTTAAGAGAAATGGTTCAACAACACTGACATCTAGTGGTACAACACTTGTAGACTGCTTACTTATTGGATAAAACTGTTGAATTAAGTGTACGCGAGGCGACATGTGACATGATGAGACGTGTGTATGTACAGTACAAAACATAACCAGGCTGTTTTACTTACTTTATTTGCTCCCTGAAAAAGTTGATATTATTATTATTAATTTATATACCGCCAGCCTCTTCTGTAACACTGTACAACACCATACAGGGTATAACAATACAACAGTTAAGACAAGACAATTGTGGATTACCGCTGATGCAGTGTACAAATTAACTACAGATTTTTACATAGTAGTCATGGGAGGTATGCAAACACATTACACAGCATTGAGAGACATAGGGGAAGAGAGCCCTGGCCAAAAAGGCCTTACAGTCTAAAGGTTTAAGGGATAGAACAGTATGTAAAGGGAAGCTGTGTATGAGATGGTAGAAATGGTGGTCAGGTAGGAGAGTATGCTTGCCTGAAGAGAGGGACACGAGCAGTTAAAGTATCCCAGTTAGGTGCTGAAATGTAGATTTGGGTATCATCAGCATATAGGTGATATTGGAAGCCAAAGGAACTGATGAGCTGACCAAGACCATAAGTGTAGATAAGGAAAAGGAGAGGTTTGAGGACTGAGCCTTGGGGAACTCCAACAGTGAGGGGTTGTGGAGAGGAGGTGGTGCTGGAGTGGGCGACTCTGAAGGTCCTATCTGTGAGATAAGAGGAAAGCCAGGAGAGAGCAAGACCCTGAATGCCCATGGATAAGAGGATTTGGAGAAGGAGGGAGTGGTCCACTGTGTCAAAATCAGAAGAGAGGTCTAGGAGGATGATAATAGAGTTCAGGCCTTTAGATTTAGCAGTTGCCAGGTCACTTGATACTTTAAGTAGGGCAGTTTCGGTTGAGTGGCTGATGCAGAATCCAGATTGGAGGTTGTCAAATAGAGAATTAGCAGTGAGGTGATGGACTAAGTCAATGTAGACATGGCGCTCAAGTAGTTTGGAAGAGAAGGGGAGCAGGGAAATAGGGTGGTAGTTGGGCAGGATAGAAGGGTCGACAGAAGGTTTTGTTGAGTATAGGCATCAGGGCTGGGCAGAGGCGAGAAAGAGGCTCCAGTCTGTAGTAGGGGGCACACAACTCACTCATCTATCATTCTCCTTTGTGTTTGAAGCAGAGAGAAATAAGTAAAGGGGATACATGGCAGTGACTGCAAGCCAGATAACTAGAGATTAAGGTGGGGGGGGGGGGGCATGGAGCGCCACTTAGTCTTATAGCAATCAGTGTGTGATGGCTGGGGTGGGAGGGATGGGGGGGGCGCACTTTGGTGTCTTAGCCTTGGGTGCTGGAAGACCATGTCCCGGTGTAATGAAAAATATTACAACCTATAATATTTTGCAACTTCAATAGACTGTGCTTCACCGTGCGTGCCCCTTCTTTCACATTTCCTGGCTGTCATTACTTGCAACTGCTGGGGTTTACTTCCCTCCAGGAGGATTATTAGTTGCCCACCAAGGTGGGGGGAGGGTATTACTTCCCTCCAGGTAAGGTTATTAGTTGCCCACCAGGGGTGTTCTTTATTCCTTCCAGGGGGGTAGTAGAGGAGGGTTCTGTGTGAGAATAGGGTTAGGTTGGGTTGCATTTTCTGATAAAAACCCATTTAAATCAATGGTTAGGTTGCACTTTCTGATAGCTATAAGTATAAATTATTGCAACCGGTTGCAAACGATTATAAAGTTGCAAAAATGTTCATCACACCGGCTCTGATAGGCATTATGAGGGCTTGTTTGAGTGTGGATGGAACAATGCTTTGGTGAGAGAAATGTTGAAGAGGGAGGTTAAGGTAGGTGAGATGGTAGAGGATAAGTTAGTAATGAGGTAAGAGGGTATGGAGTCGAGGGCACATCTAGTGGGATGAGATTTAGAGATGAGAAAGGAGACAGTGAGTTCAGACAGTGTTGAGAAGTTAGGGAGGATGTAAGGTTTGGGATTTGAATGGAGACAAGAGTCTGCTGGGTAAAGCTTTTTCTGATGTTGGAGATTTTGGCACTAAAGAAGGAGTCAAAGTCCTCGACTGAGATGCAGGGAATGGGTGGTTGGGGTGGGGCCGGAGGAGGGGGTTGAATGTAGCAAAGAGTAGTTTAGGGTTGTGGGAAAGTGAGGAGATGAGTGAGGAAAAAGCTTCTGAGAGGGCATATCTGAGTGTGTGTAAAGCCTCTGTGAAAATGCTCAGGCAAATATTTTCGCCGGTGCTGTTCTGCTATCCGGGAGTGGCGTTTCAGTAGTTTGAACTCCTTGTTAAGCAGGGGTTGTTGAAGGGCATGGTGATGGTAGACCATGGAGGAGGGAGCCACAGAGTCAATGGCTTAAGTTATACGTGTTGTTATAATGGGCAGCAATACAGTAAAATAATCGCAAGCTAGAGCGCTGTGACATCACCAGGAAGTAGACGGCTGATCTGAGAGCTGTGGGAAGCATGCCACACAGCAGGGATAAGTCTGACCAGACTGAGCAGGACACCACGGAGTGGACTTATACAGTGCCTGGGTGGACAGCCTTGTGCAGCATACATGCTGAAGCCAGCCTAGCATGTACCATTATGATCAATCCAAGATAAAAAGTAGCACGCTTAAGGATTTGTAGTATTTCAAAAGCCAGCTTACATACCGTGGCTGGGTATTGAACCCAGGTCTCAGTGTGTGATAGGTATCTGACTTAACCACTATACCACCAACAACACTACATGCAGAAGCCAGCCTAGCATGTACCATTGTGATATACCCAAGAGAAAAATGCTCTCTCTCTCGCTTGATGCCATTGAACTGAATTTTCAGCTTAAAACCATCAACGGATACCGGCAGAATTTCACAGGCATTTTCGGAATTCCGCGAGATTGAAAAAGCAATTCCGTTCCGACCAAACGGAACGGAATGAACAATTTCCGCCTAAAAATTACGGAAAATACAATTCCACGGAAAGCGGTGACCATCCCTACTAGAGAGAGAGAGAAATGAATCTACCTGGCTATCTGGGGTTCTCTTAGGACAACTGTTGAACACAAAAGGCAAGGCCATGCCTGGCTACAAATCCTTAAGCAAGCTAATTTTTCTCTTGGATTGATCATAATGGTACATGCTAGGCTGGCTTCAGCATGTAGTGTTGGTGGTATAGTGGTTAAATCAGTTATCTACCACACACTAAGACCTGGGTTCAATTCCCAGCACTGCCTGGGTTCAATTCCCAGCCACGGTATGTAAGATGGCTTTTGAAATACTACAAATCCTTAAGCACGCTACTTTTTCTCTTGGATTGACCATAATGGTACATGCTAGGCTGGCATCAGCATGTAGTGTTGTTGGTGGTATAGTGGTTAAGTCAGATACCTACCACACACTGAGACCTGGGTTCAATTCCCAGCCCAACCTGGGTTCAATTCCCAGCCACGGTATGTAAGCTGGGTTTTGAAATACTAAAATTCCCTGGAAGATGAGACCCTCCTCCCTCCGGGAGGAGGGAGAGAGGAGGGAAAAAAGGACTAAGTGAACAGTTAATAGGGACTATGGGCTACCATATAGGATAAACAAGGTGTGATCAGGAGGTGCACGGACCAGAGCCGCGCATCCAAATGACAAGTCACTGTGGGCTTTGTGTCAGTGTGGACACAGGGTGGCTGCAGTAGGCTAGTAGAAGACCCAGGTAAGTTAGTCTTTTTTTTTTCAGCTTAGGTTCACGTTAAGGTTAGCTGGGTGGTCTAAGGTTAGGTATCTTAGAGGGAGGGTTCTGTGTGAGAATAGGGCTAGGTTTTGTTGTAGTAAAATATCAGTGTAACGATCAGTGGTAGCACTAGTGATACAATAGTCAGTACTTTATTTAGAGTGTGAGCACACGTGAATTGGTGCACAGTAATATCAGGAGTACTCCTAAAGTGATAGCCCTTGGTGGCTGGGGCTATCACTAAACAGAGAGAGGTCAAACAAGCGAGGTCGGTAACGGGTCGGTCAGGCAGCAGTACAGAATCGTGAGGCAAGTATCAGAGTCTATAGACAGGCAGAGGTCGGCAGCAAAATCAGATTGGCAAAGGTACAGAGTGGTAAAGCAAAATCAGAGTCTATAGACAGGCAGAGGTCGGCAACAGATCAGATTGATGAAGGTACAGATTCGTAAGGCAAAGAGTAGTCAGAGATTCAGGCAAAGGGTCATACACAGTAATACAATATAATATACAATAATAATATCCTAATCTAGTGTGATATCCCCGGGGTCCTGCCGGATCAAAGCACACAAGGATCTGACTAAGGTCTGAGCGCTAGCACTGTGAAGTATTCGCAACAACAGACAGTGAGCTACTGACATTCCTAGGATTAAATACAGCCAGGCAATCCCATGCTCTCGCCCAGAAGACAAGCACCAATCAGAGCAGAGAAGCAGAAGCCCCGTGTCAGCTGACCGGCAGGTCAGCTGACCCTTCTCTTAAACCCATAAAGGTCCTGCCGCTCCCTGCATGAGCGTGCCAACCTTGCTGATGTGCCGGGGAAAGCCCAGCGCGAGTGGACTGGGATGATGCGGCGGTGGCCGCCGTGACGTCAAACCCAGCAGTGGAGCCCGCGCTGCAGTCTGCAGCGGAGGTAAGACCACTCTGCCTAACAATCAGTAACTTTTACAGATGATTTACTAACAAAAAAATACCACTGTAAAATAGTAAGATACCAATGCATACCTCCAAACTTTTTGAGATGAGAAAGAGGGACACTTGAAGGAATACTTAAGTCTAAAAAAAAAAAAAAAAAAATGATATTTACTCACCCGGGGCATCCCTCAGCCCCCTGAAGCTGGATGGTGCCCTCGCAGCCCCGCTCCGATCGTCCTGTCCCCGTCGGCGGCTACTTCCAGGTTCGGCGACAGCCGCCGACAGGCTGGGAACGTATAACATATACGCTGTAGCAGCATAGAGGGTGATATAGCGGCTGGGAACGCGGAAAATCACTCGCGTTCCCAGCCTGTCGGCGGCTGTCGCCGAACCTGGAAGTAGCCGCCGGCGGGGACAGGATGATTGGAGCGGGGCTGCGAGGGCACCATCCAGCTTCAGGGGGCTGAGGGATGCCCCGGGTGAGTAAATATCATTTTTTTTAGACTTAAGTATTCCTTTAAGCGACACCCCTGCCACACCCCTAATCACGCATACCATAAAGATTTCATCAGAAAAATATGTTGTTTTATAATTAAAACAACACTGGTCCTCTCTATCCTTGTTCATTTTCATTCATATTAACATTTTAAAATTAGTAATATATCAATTGAAAGGATGGGAATAAAGTTTAGAGTCAATCAAACACATTTTTAGTAGAGAAATATGTGTATATATTTACATAGAAAGAGGGACAAAGTCCTGAAAGAGGGACAGGGCTCCCAAAGAGGGACTGTCCCTCCGAAAGAGGGACAGTTGGGAGCTATGCACTGTTTTGCTATCGGCTATTCCCAGGTTGAGAAGCTACGAAGAGAGGAGATAGCTTGCGGATTTCCATGGAACTGAACAAATGCAGTAAAAGTAGTGAATTTGTTAGACAATTTTGTGAGCTAACTGTAGCAAGTGACATTTGGGCAGTAGTTTAGGTTTTGGAGCTGGTGTGAGGCAGAAAAGGTGACTAGCAGCAGCTCCCCTCTAGAGTTACCCACTTATTCACCTCAACCATACTAGTTGCTTCTTTTTTTTATATATTCTTGCGAGGACTTTAGAATAAAGTCATTTTTACTTTTTTCTTAACTAAGTACATTGCCAGAATGCCAAAACTGGAAAAAGAGGGGGATGTAGTAAAACTGTAGGAAAAGATAGCATTAGAAATTGTCCTCTGCAGCATGAGAAACTCACCCCATTACATGGAACGCACAGGGAGGAAGAAGTGGAACGCACAGGGAGGAAGGGGTGGAGCTTGTAGACAGGAAGCTGGGAAGAAGCAGCGATAGGACATTGCATGAACTGGCAGCAGAGGAGGTAATAAGATAATAGAATATGTAAATAGTCCAGTGATCTCCTAAATGTAGGCTTTTACAGTATAGTATAGTATATTATATTGTAGTTGAGTCTGAGAGGAACACGTAGTGCCTTATACTAATGATGCTCTGCCCCTGCTACTTTTTTTGCACAGGCTTGATCCCTGTAAGTAACGGGAGGCTGATGCGGGTAAATTCTGTCTGCTGCTCCCGTTCATCGTTCGGGTGCTTGCTAGCGCTCGGCACAGGAGTTGGGATGGTGCCTCCCCCCCCCCCCCCCCCCCCCCCCCCCCCATAGAGTTACATCTGGGGGCTCTGGTTGCAATGTTCATGCGTGGCTTCATGTCACTTTTTTGCTGCCAAATAACACCAACTCCTATTGAACGAGAACACGCGGGGTGTTACCAGACACACCATTTGGCTGCATGTTATTGCAGCTGAAAATTCCTCAGTAGACTGCAGGCTTAAGAGCCCTAATGGTGCCCATACATGATACAATTTTTCATTATTTTTTTTTTTATCATGCCGGGCATACACGGCACGGTTTTTAATATCTGACAGGTTCGATTGCCCGCCGGATCGATTCCCTGCTCGATCCCCGCAGGCGGACAATAGCGATGAATCGAGCGGAAGATAAGGAAGCGCCCGCGGGGACGAGTGGGAATTGATCCGGGCGGCCGCGGGGACGCTGCGGGAGTCGATCCGGCGGCTAATTGAGCCGCCTGATCGCTCCGTGTATGCCCAGCATTAGATAATTTTGTTCAATTATTCCTTTTGACCAAATAGAAAGATTTTTTTTTCCAACATGTCCGATCGGATTTTATTGAAAAAACTGGATAATAATTAGTAAGAATCTTTTTGACTTTCATTCAATTCAATTGTTTTGGTCGAATACAGGAGTAAATCAAACTTTTTTTTATAGTACTGAGTATGGGCACGTTTAAAGAGACACTGAAGCAAAAAAAAAATTATGATATTATGATTTGTATGCGTAGCACAGCTAAGAAATAAAACATTAAGATCAGATACATCAGTCTAATTGTTTCCAGTACAGGAAGAGTTAAGAAACTCCAGTTGTTATCTCTATGCAAAAAAGCCATTAAGCTCTATGACTTTCAAAGTTGTGGAGAGGGCTGACTTCTGACTTTTATTATCTCAACTGTAAGTAAACAAATGTCTTTTTCTCTGCCAGAGGAGAGGTCATTAGTTCACAGACTGCTCTGAAAGAATCATTTTGAATGCTGAGTGTTGTGTAATCTGCACATATTAGAGAATGATGCAATGTTAGAAAAATACTATATACCTGAAAATAAAAATATGAGAATATTTTCTTTGCTGCTAATCTTCTAGTAATTATTCATAGTACACAACCAATTCATTATATCATATATTTTTTTTCGCTTCAGTGTCTCTTTAAGTTTCCCATTTATTCGAGAAAAATGATCGAATCAAATGAAAGTCAAAAAGAATCTTTGGTACTTATCCGTTAGCCGGGCGCATCCTCTAGGTGGCGACAAAACTCCACCAGAGTTACATCTTTCCCTACTATCCATGTCGGCCTGGAGGGGGAATAGTAATTAGCGCCACCTGCCGGATGCGCCCGGCTAACGGATAAGTACCGAATCTTTTCTGTCCATCAAGAAAAACAAATAATTATCCTGTTTTGTTTTTGTTGTTGTTTTTTTTTTTTTTAACAAAAATCCGATCAAACAAGTGGAAAAAATGTCATATTTGATCTAACAGAATAATTGAACAGTATCTAATCCAAAAAAATGAAAAAATTTGTACCATGTATGGGCACCATTAGGTAATCACAAGATCTGGATATAGATGGAAGTTCAGTTATGGGACTTCTATTAGCCACCTACTCTTGTACATGGATGACTTTAAAACACACCTGAACTGAGAGGCTAGAAACCCACTAGGAGAGCTTTTCTGAGTCTTTGTGATTTGAAAAGCTCTAGCTAATGTAATGCTATGGGTGTGATCCCACTTGAGCGATGTGATTTTACAAAAAAAAACCCATAGCATTGCATTACCAAGAGCTTTTTCAAATCACTCACGCTTACAAAGCGCTCCCAGTGGGTTTCTGGCCAGAGGGCTATGGAGGCTGCCATATTTATTTACTTTAAGGCTGGTTTCACAGTGGGACGTTACAGGCGCACGTTAGAGCAGCCTGTAACGCAGCCCACCGCACAGTAATGAAAAATCAATGGGGCTGTTCACAGTGTGGACGTTGCGTTACATTGTAACGCTGCGTCACAAGACAACGTACTGCATGCAGTACTTTAGACTGCTTGCACATGCTCAGTAATGTTGGGGAGGAGCGGAGAGCGGCCAGGCACATGGCTAATTAATATGCACTGCACGTTAAGACGTGCAGTGTTTACTTCCTGGAGCAGCCGCTCTGTGCGTCGATTGGTCGGCGGGACCACGTGATGCCGCATGCGCACAAGAGTGCGCATCACGGCATCACTGACGCCAGAGTGAGCTGCACAACGCGGCTCACTCTGACGTCCAGATCCAGCACCACCAGGCGTTGAGTTAGGGGGACGTTATGCGACCTTAACGCCCCCTCTAACGCAACGTCCTGGTGTGAAATTAGCCTAAAACAATGTAAATTGCCTGGCAAACTGCTGAGCCTCTATCTCTAATACATTTTTAGCCGTTGCCCCAAAACAGGCATGCAGATCAGATGTTTCTGATTGAAGTCTGACTAAATTAGCTGTATGCTTGTTTCAGGTGTGACAATGCAGACACTACTGCAGCCAAGTAGATCAGCAGGGCTGCCAGGCAACTGGTATTGTTTAAAAGTAAATGCATATGGCATCCACCATATCCCTCTTAGTTCAGGTGTCCTTAAAAGAGTAGCTATTAGCCATATTCTGTCAGAAAAAAAAAACACGCACACACACTTGCGAACACAGGCATGCACTCCAACAGAGACAGACACAGAAATGCACAATTGCTAAGATAAAATCACACATCCTCTGTCTGACCTTTCTGCAGAAGCGATACATGCTAAATCACTGCAGACAGAGAACGGACTTCAGATCTACTGCTCTCCCTTTTAACAGTGATGTTATGTAGTTACGCCACTCATGACCACTTTCTACTTCGGGACTTAAGGCCCATACACACGGCATACAAATGTCTGTAGCAGCAAAGTAGCTACAAGTGACAACAGAAGAGGTAAAGACTCGGCGGAAGTTGTCTGCTAGCCAGAGCTGACAACTGAATGTTGCATAGACGTCTGTTGCTAGCAAGTCTACTGTCTGTAGATGACTTCCATACTCATGTGAGGACAACAACAGACTCCGGAACAGTTTGTGCGACAGAAATCACGAGTGATTCACCAGTTCAATCGCTCAAACATGGCCGTTTCAGCAGACAGTCTGCTGACAGTCTTTGTCTCTTGTCACGTCCACACGAACAAACCGTCGCTCAAAACGTGTCTGTACAGACATTTGTATACCGTGTGTATGGGCCTTTAAGTTTTGTAAAGGCTGGCCACTGACTGAGTATATACATTCCTTAGATCAATGGTCCGTGACCTGCAGACCACACAGAGACACCGACAGCATTCCAACTGCCAATATATCAGCACACAGAACAACGACACTCACTCCTGCTGCCTCCCCTGAGAGTGCACCCGACCTCCTCCTGGAACTGTCAGCCCCGTCCAGATGGATTTGGAGCTGCTCTCCTCCTCATTCCTATTCACTGACAAGTGGCAACATTGCATTCTGCACTCTACAGGATGACCTGGCGCCACTGTAGAACCCGGCTTCCTGCTTCCTGTTGCCTAGAAGCAGCACACTACAGCCAGCCTGCGCTTGTCATATCTCTGTCAGCGCCTGACACAACGCTGGTTGTACCAGGAGCGCAGACGGGCAGAGGAGGCAGATGGGCAGCCAGCAGCTGGGCATGTATTGGAGAGGAATGGCCCTCACAGCGCTGCATCCGACCTTGCATGGAGGAATCTGATCTAGCGAGGGTAATGCAGCAGCTGTTGCCAGGGGGACATTCAGAGATGGGACCCGCCTCTCATACATAACTCCACCTGTAGGCATGTGCCTACAGTGCCTTATGGGAAATCCGGCCCTGATTTCCTCCCTTACTCCCCGCAGCATTACAGATCGATGTGGGGAGGAATAAAGGCAGCGCATACTAACTCACCTACTCATGGTTCCAGGCACTGGAGTTCCCGTCTATACTCTCTCAACCTTTCACATTATCATTATAGTATTCATACTGTAGTCCTCATTTCATTATTCATCCGCAGGGAGGACAACCCTACGTGGATCACATGACCTCATCAGTAAAGATGGAGGAGGACTGGAGTCACATGGCCGAAAGGCTATTAAATCTCACCTTGGACATCATTTACCTGCTGACCAGTGAGGTAAGGAGGACTATGAAAATGTCACATGGCCTCACTTTTATGTCTGTTAACAAAACATATCATAACTAGATAGGTGAGGAAGATTCTGGGAGGATCACATGACATCACTTCTCTCTATCTCAAAACAAAGAAGAAGGCTTGAGAAATGTTTATGGTAACAAATGATATGCTTTCTTTTGCTCAGGAATATGAATTGGTGAGAAAAACACTACTGATGCCTTCAAACCAGCTTCCTGGGCAGTCCTCCATCTTGAATGCCACAACACACTCACTGATTTCTAAGGGACACAACAAGCACAAGATTCTGGAAGTGATAATAAAAATGTGGGAGCTGCTGACAGGAGAGGTCAGCAGTGCTGGGAATCATGGGACATTATCCATTAACAGTAAGAGGCGTGGCTGGATGGTGACTGTACCATTGTGTGTGTCAGGTTCCTATAAGGTGTCAGGATGTCTCCATCTATTTTTCCACAGAGGAGGGGAAGTATGTAGAGGGACACAAGGACCTCAACCATGACATCATGATGGAGAATCAGCCACCCCTCACATTGCCAGGTAAGATAAGACTTTAATTTCTCTAATTAGCATCCAGGACAATTGAAGTATCAGATGATGCCTGATCTGTGGAAACACCAATCAAAGAAAGTTTAAAAGCCCCGCCCTCCCCTGCACCTCAGTTCATCAGTGTGGCCGCCTGGAAACGCACTAAGAAAGAAGCTCTCGTTATTTTTTTATTTTATAATTTCATCGGAGGGTGGGTCCTTATCCTGGAAAGTTTTTCCAGCCGAGATCCCTGAGGAGGGGGTTTGTGTAAAGTGGGCCAGATGTATGCTGGAGGCTCGGGGCTGGGGGACTCCTCTCTTTTTGATGTATGGCGGCTGCCCACGGGTGTTCAGCAGCTGCCATACGCATACCGCACTTCTGCTCACCACTAGCCGGGGGTGGAACTAGTACATTCCAAGCGGTAGTTCCTGAAGTGATGCGACCAGGATGCGGAGGGGGCGGAGCAGAGAACCAGGAAGTCTATAAACGTATAATTTCTTGTAAGGGCGAGAACAGTATTTGGGATCCACCTAGAGACTCTCCCATCGTCTAATAAACACGGGGATGATTGACGGAAGTTCACTTACACCATTTACATAACACCCATGCCTAGGTAACACAACTTGCGCTATTTCCGCAACACATGTTACATAACTGGCATAAGTACTGGTAAAATTGCTGTGATTACAATTTTTCTGATTTTTAACCACCTTAGCGGTATGGACGAGCTCAGCTCGTCCAGTACCGCCAGAGGGTGCCGCTCAGGCCCTGCTGGGCCGATTTTGACCAAATAAAGTGCAGCACACGCAGCCGGCACTTTGCCAGCCGCGTGTGCTGCCTGATCGCCGCCGCTCTGCGGTGATCCGCCGCGAGCAGCGGCGAAAGAGGGTCCCCCCAGCCGCCTGAGCCCTGCGCAGCCGGAACAAATAGTTCCGGCCAGCGCTAAGGGCTGGATCGGAGGCGGCTGACGTCCATGACGTCACTCCGCTCGTCGCCATGGCGACGAAGTAAGCAAAACACGGAAGGCCGCTCATTGCGGCCTTCCGTGTTACTTTTGGCCGCCGGAGGCGATCAGAAGAACGCCTCCGAAGCGCCATCTAGTGGGCTTTCATGCAGCCAACTTTCAGGTGGCTGCATGAAATAGTTTTTTTTTAATTTAAAAAAAACCCTCCCGCAGCCGCCCTGGCGATCTTAATAGAACGCCAGGGTGGTTAATGAATCACCTCCCTAGAAACAATCTGTTCAGTCAGTGTGTGTCTCCTACAGATGGATCCAGTATCAGGAACCCACGAGAGAGATGTACAGGTCCTCATCATTCCAAAGATTGTACACAGGAAGACCACACTATCTCCCCCCATTATCAGGTAGAAGGAACTGAGGGGTCTGCAACCGATGAAAATCTTGATTTGACTATGTAGTCTCAGTTTACTAGTGTCAACATATTAAATAATTTTTTTTTCTGTCATTTTGTGAGTTTAGAGTGAAGAAAATATTTTAAAGGTTAAGGTTAAAGAAGAAGAGATGCATATATGGAGTGACTCGGGGACTGCAGAGAAGGATGACATGACGAGCACAATAAAACAGGAAAAGGAAGAAATGGCTGTGAGTGGTTATCAGCTACAGGTACTCTTTAATCTATGTATTAAAAAATAAATGCCATTTGCTTATGATGCATTCCTGAGTTTTTTTTTTAAACTGATGATTTACAATGGAAACCAAATTGATTTCCACATTCAGGTAGCGATTCAAGAGACATCTAAGGGAGATGTCATAATAGAGGAGGAGGAGCGCTATGTGAGACACCAGGACCTCTACAAGGACACCACGATGGAGAATCAGCTGCCCCTCACATCACTTGGTAAGAGGAGACAAGATTGTAAAAGGAAGATCTGTGTTGTAAAATATAATTTCCACTTAAAGGGAACCTGAGGTGGGGATATTAACTTAAAAAAAACGCTACCTGATCCGTGGGGGCTGGTTGGATCAGGTAGCCGCAATCCCCGCTGCTCCGCGGCTTGCAATGGAAACAAAAGTTAGCCATTACCCCTGTGGTTATGATGCTGGAAGAGCGGAGTACAGGGAGGCAGGGGAGGGGCTGTGGAGAGGCAGAAGCAGAGAGCAATGTGGGAGGGGGGACACAGAGGCATGTCATCCAGCAGGGTACATGCCTCTGTGTCCCATCTGCTCCCCCTCCCCCCGCGCGCTGCCTCGGCGACATTTTAAAGAGGCACTGTAGTGACATCAAGTAGAAAGCAGCAAATATTCAGGATACTATGTTATAGTAATTTTCCTAGTTTCAGCATCATAAACACTTCCTATATCTATATATTGCTGTATATTGGTATGTAGCCCCACCCTCCCAGTGGTGCTTAGCCTGGGCTGTTTAGCTATGCTGAATTCTCCTCCAAGAGCATTCTGGGAGACCAGGTATTGTTTTCACTTTTTTCTCAGAAACAAACATTATGCAGAGATCACCTTTGATTAATTTCAGGATGCAAATCAGAGTAAGGTAAGATTGTGCAATGGGCAAACAGTGACTCAATAATTTGTAAATAAATTATATTCATTACATTATTTTCACTACGATTCCTTTTTAACAACATAAATAATTTGCCTAAACTTGCAGCTGAAAGGAATGTAAGGAAAACCGAATCAGTTCATTTTGGTGCTCAGCGCTGAACACCGAAGCTGGGCGTCGTCATAGCAGCAATGCTCTAGTCTAGTGCATGCCCCGCATAAGAGTAATTAGGGGATCCGGCAATTGCCAGACCCCAAATTACATCTCCCTCTGAGTTTCTACAGGAGGAACTGCAGTGAAAATAGTTTAATGAAAAAAAAAGTGCTTAATTTTTACAATAATTATTTATAAATGATTTAGTCAATGTTTGCCCATTGTAAAATCTTTCCCCTCTCTGATTTATGTTTATGATATTTATCACATGGCGACATCTTTATTGCTGGCAGGTGATGTCTGTGGAAGGAGATGCTGGTTGCTTGGCAGTTGGAAAAAGCTGTTATTTCCCACAATGCAACAAGGCTCCCACAGTGTGATGTCAGTACCTAGGAGCTGACATCACACTGCTCTGGGAAGGGTTTCAGCACAATATCAGCCATACAGAGCCCCCTGATGATCTGAGAAAAGGTAAAGATTTCTCATTGGAAAGGGGGTATCAGCTACTGATTGGGATGAAGTTCAGTCCTTGGTTAGGCCCTGTTCACATCACAAACGCGGATGGCCATGCGTGCGGAACGCAACGCGTACGAACGCACGCCATTCGCGTTTGTATGCGTTGCGTGGCTGTTCCCCTTCACTGTAAGTGAATGGGACAGCCGTGCGTTTTAGGAAAAAATACGTGCAGCATGCGTTCCCGGACCGCACAGGTCCGGAACGCATGCAGTGTGAACATCAGACATTGCACTCTATGTCGTGCGTGTCTGCCTCCTGCACGCGTTTCCAAAACGCGACTGGAAACGCGTGCAGTGTGAACGGGGCCTAACAGTTCCTCTTTAACGCCTCTGTGGAGTTTAGCAGCAGCAGGGAGAGCCGTCATTCGGCTCCTCCTCTGCCCAACTGCCTGGCGCCGTGATAATATGTACCCAGGAAAACCAATTTCCAAATCAAGTGAGGCTTCCATGTTATGATTGTTCCATGTCTTCCTTTGATGTAATTTTTTTCTTTGAAATTGCCCTTTTTTTTCCTTATTCATATGAAGCATGTAAGTCCATTTTGCCCACTCTTTCCAGTCTCACTAAGCTGCTGCCACTGAACAGCTGTCAACATCTCTGGTCATGTGATACTTGTGACAGGAACAATGAGGGCTGGTTTCAATTAATCTACAATAATTGTTGATCAAGCACCTCAGGGAAACCAACACTTATTCTCATATACACTGAAGAAGACAAACCCAGCACACATTCCTCAGTATAACATCAGAGTACCAACAAATGAGGAGGAGATACTGTACACCATATGAAAGGCCCATCTCCATTCCTCGGTATAACATCATAGTACCAACAAATGAGGAGGAGATACTGTACACCATATGAAAGGCCCATCTCCATTCCTCAGTATAACATCATAGTACCAACAAATGAGGAGGAGATACTGTACACCATATGAAAGGCCCATCTCCATTCCTCAGTATAACATCATAGTGCCAACAAATGAGGAGGAGATACTGTACACCATATGAAAGGCCCATCTCCATTCCTCAGTATAACATCATAGTGCCAACAAATGAGGAGGAGATACTGTACACCATATGAAAGGCCCATCTCCATTCCTCAGTATAACATCATAGCACCAACAAATGAGGAGGAGATACTGACCATATAAATGGCCTTACTCAATTCCTCAGTATAACATCATGCTTTCATCATTTGAGGTAGAGCTAGGTTCATGTCCATTGCACATCAATAAACAATGTTCCCCAGTACACCATAGTTGGTTAATTGTGCTAGTTCTGTGTCAGAGCTCAGAGATACTGGTGGTAACCACTAAACCAACACATGATTCCGAACTACTGAATATACATTATTTACAAGCTAATGTACTTATGTGAAAATATTTCCAGCAGATGCACGCATCGGGAATATATCAGAGGGACATCTTACTTCTTCTCCTGATTTTAGTGGAACCTCACAATATTCTGCAGGAAGAAGGCTTCTTACCCAAACTACTGATCACATAGTTTACAATGCAAATGTGTTGTTGGATCCCTCTAACCCAGAAGGACCTTCCAATAAATCACACGGTAACCTCCCAGTTGTTGAACCAAGACCTTGCAGTGGAGATGTAAATTCACACCAATGTCCAGAATGTGGGAAATGGTTTGCATGGAAATCAGAACTGGTTCGACATCGAATGCAGCACAGCACTGAGCGGCCCTATGTTTGTGCAGAGTGTGGGAAGTGTTTCGGCAACAAATCAATCTATACCCGCCACATGAACATCCATAGAGGGAAGAGGCCGTACTCCTGCTCAGAATGCAGTCAGAGTTTCACTCGGAATTCACATCTGACCACACATATCAGAATTCACACAGGGGAGACACCCTTTTCTTGTTCAGAGTGTGGGAAATCTTTTACCCGGAAAGATCACCTCCTCGTACACCAGAGGACCCACACAGGGGCCATGCCCTACACATGTGTAGAGTGTATGAAATGTTTTACTGTAAAAGAAGAGCTTGATATACACGAGAAAATCCACACCGGTAAGCGACCCTATTCCTGCTCAGAGTGTGGAAAAAGCTTCACAAAGAGATCAGCCCTTACGGAACACGGCAAGCTTCATACGGGCAAGCAATCGTTTTCTTGTGCAGTGTGTGGGAAATGTTTTACAAGAAAGTACTCTCTCAAGCTACATAAGCGTATTCACACCGGTGAAACGCCATTTATTTGTACAGAGTGTGGGAAAAGCTTCAGCCGAAAGCCGTGTATGGAAAAACATCGGAGAAAACACACAGGTAAATAGCCATTCATGTGTCCAGAGTGTGGGCAAAGTTTCACACAAAAGCATCATGTGGTCATCCACCGTCAAACTCACTTAGGAGACCAGAGACCAAACTGGCAATAGTAATGTGAGCAGTTTTGCCAGGAAGACTCTCTCCTGCCAAGTTCTGCAGAGCCACCGAGATCAGAGATCATCATTTTGGTCAACAGAAGTATGCCTTCTTAAAACAGAAGGTATTTACAATTATTCAGCAGTGATGCACTGGGAGATATCTCAGAGCTCACTCCAACCTGAATAATTGTAAATACCTTCCGTTTTAAGAAGGCAAACTTCTGTTTTTCATATAATCTCTCTCTTAGCTGCTTACACTGCTTTTCACTCTCTCTTAGCTGCTTACACGCTCCTGGATGTTCTGGTTCATCATGAACTTGTTGGGTACTCTGTAACTCTTGGTGTTTGAAGTCCTACCCCATAGAGCAGGGATGGCTAACCTTGGCACTCCAGCTGTGGTGGAACTACAGGTCCCATGAGGCATTGCAATACTCTTATAGCTCTAAGCATATCTTGGGGAGGAAGAGGCATAATGGGATTTGAAGTTTTGTCACAGTTGGTGTGCCAAGGTTAGCCATCACTGCCATAGAGCCACATTAATCCATACCATGCACTGATGATGATCAATCAATCCGAAACAGGCTGTATGCATGTTGGATTAGTGTGGCTCTGTAATATTAACAAGCTGAAACATCATTGCATTCCAGCGGTTCGTTCTGGAGGTGTGTTTAGCTTTCAGGCACATCAAAGAGATGATTAGCATATTCAGCAGTGCTGCATTATGGGAGACATCTCAGAGTTCATTCCAACCTAAATAATTGTAAATACCTTCTGTTTTGAGAAGGCAAACTTCTGTTTTTCATATCATCTTAGTAAGAGGGCATTTCAGTCTCTTTTAGCCCCTTACTCACTCCTGGGAGTTCTGGTTCACCATGATCTTGCTGGGTACTCTGTAATTTTGGTCAGAGCATGGGGAACATTTTAAAAAGTACTGAATACATCCAGGCCAAGAGACAACACCAATTGAGTGCAAAATTAATAGGGCAGCTATCACAGGATCAGGTGGATTTTTGAGAGATTTACCTCCAGTTCTTGTTCTGTTGGAATTGACCCCACACCTGGTCCTGCCTAATGGGAAATCTCTGTGACAGGGACACAGGATGCTACTGAGAAACCTGCAGTCCCCTGTTTCATCTGCTGGTGGCACTGTGTTTCAGTATTATATTGCATGTGGTTCAGGTGTCTCCCTGCAGTTCCTAGCACCCAATAATGTTACTTGTACTCCGGAACATAAGCAAACCTTATGTTCCAATAACAGCCTTCACCTTGTGTGTCAGCCAAAGGCGATTAGGGCAATTTTCATTTTCTCAGATCAGTCATTTCAATCTTGCTTTATTTGAACATATTTTACATTAATGACAGTTACAGACATCATTTTCAGCCTCACAACTGAGGAGACCACAATTGTCTGGCAAAGCCAAAGGTATTATCCATTAATCATCTCTGCTCTGCCCCACTGGCTTGATTGAAGAAAAGGTGACCATACATTACTCGATCTGCCACCAGATCGACCATTATAGAGCCTTCTCTGATCGAATCTCACGCTACTGTGAGCATAGCATGGGCTCTTTAGCTACTTGAGCTCCTTGAAGCTATACACGCTTCTTTGAAGTACTGCCCGATGCTATGTAGAGCGACCGCGATATTTCAATAGCACTGCCGCTTCTACCTTAATCAACATAGCAGCCGCGCTATTAAAGTATCTCAGTCGCTCTACATAGCATTAGGCGGTACTTCAAAGGAGAAAAAGAGCGCATGCTACACTGACAGTAGCATGTGCTCGCTGGATTAACTTGCACTGCTTAGAGAGGTAAATGTTAATCCTATCAACAATAATACTCCTAACATTTATAGAGCTTCTCTCCTGTTGGACTTAAAACGTTCAAAAGCTGCAGCCACTAAAGGCGCGCTCAAAAGGCCACCCTGCAGTGTTAGGAAGTTTTGCCCATGACTTCTTACTTAATAGGTACTGACCCTACCCAGGATTCAACCCTGGACTCCCATTTCAAAGGCAGAGCCCTTAACCAGTACACTATCCAGCCACTACTTAATGTTAATGAATCAACCCCAATGTGTGCATTGCTGGTATAATGCATGTTATACAAATGGTGTAATGCACATTATATTAGCAGTATCCATGATGTATACATAATATAGGTTACGCTACTTGCATAACTTTCATATAAACCTTTAAAATTGCTTTGTTCTACCTGCGCATTGCATTTTTACTGATGTTTGCGGATTATACCCCAAAATCTCCACAGTGAGGAAAACCAGTATAAATCCTGATAAGTGACAATATCAGTGGTGATACCTGCATAGGTGTCCATCAGAATGGGGACCTGGGACTCCTCTTTCATAAAACCTCTCACAGTAACACAAAGTAACTTCTATCTGTGAGTTTAAAAATTGCCCAGGCTGACCAGTTTAATGTTCCAAACTATTGCAGTGTTGGAAGGAAAGAAGTTTTAAATCAGGATTGTACCATTTATTGGCTAACTTAGAAAAAAAATAATAAGTAAGCTTGCGGCTAAGATGCCTTCTTCAGACTTCAATCCTCACCATATAAATGATGTTGAAACACACAGCTTATATACACTGGGCATTCAGAGGAGAAACACACTTTTGCAAACATAAACAAATGTCATTGGATGCCATAATTACAACTTCAGGAGGATCTCCCACAGACGCTAATTTATGACAAATGGATAAGACCTCTTGTTTGTTAAACCATCACATACCACAGACTTTGGGCGATGGAGAGACATCGTAATTCCAGAGTTCAAACATAGCTAGGCATACAGTGCGTTCACTATTTGTTATAAGCTTAAAAGAATTGCAGCACATGAAACACAACAAATATATTATCTGTGTGCTTCAACATCTTGTTAATATAGTCAGGATGGAAGTCTGGAGAAGGCATATTAGCCGAAAGCTAACTTTTTATTTTTCTCTCAGCCAATAAATAGTTCTGATTCAAAACGTATTGCTTTTGACAAGGTACAGCACTCTACTGCTTTTGCAGTGATGGAAGGAAATATGCAGCAGTGGGGGGCACTTTATCAGACACCCAGCTACTCATCTGTTACCCCGTCCTCCTTCCAGCCCCTCTTCTGGCCTCCACATGGCTAGTCTGTACCTGTTACTGCTTTATTTGAAGCCTATACATTCTTGTATATTTATTGTTGCATCCCTGGACATTTTCCCTCTTGCTGTTTGTTTCAGTATTGCTATTTTTACCTGTTGTATACTGTAAGTACTATTTTGTATTTTGATTAAAATTATAGTGTACTGGTAATTAAAATGGGAGTTCTGGTCTTTGGTCTCTTATAATTTGCTACAAAGATGTATCATGGCTGCACAATAGTTTTTGCTTTTTAGTGTTATTTTAAAAAATGACCTTTTACGCCTCAATCTCTGTCACCGGCGGTTTGAGGTTTGTAGCAAACCGCAAACGTGCCTCCAGCTGCACGTATGCGGTTTCTGGCTCAATGTAAAGTATAGTTAATGTTTCAAGTGGATCAGCACAAATGGATAATGTTGATGTGCAGCGATCGCCTCTGGAGTGCACAGGGATATCCAAGCAAATAAGTTATCAGGATCCGCACCATCTAAAATCTTTTTTTTAGCTCTTTAAAAGTATCATACAAGGCATAAATGTGTGTATCACACCGCCACGACACACGGCGTTTCAGAATAGCTCTTTCTTCAGATGGCGTCATGGCGGTGTGATACACACATTTTATGCCTTGTATGATACTTTTAAAGAGCTAAAATAAAAAAGATTTTAGATGGTGCGGATTCTGATAACTTATTTTCAATGTAAAGTATAGGAAAAACACAAACCGCTCTGGAAAACGCTACATCAGAGCGGTTTTCCAGGCGTTTTTGTTACAGAAGCTGTTCAGTAACAGCTTTTACTGTAACAATATTTGTAATCTGCTACCCAAAAACGCACCCAAAACTGCTAGGCATGTTTAGAAAACGTCTCTAAACATGCCTAGAATCGTTCTGAAATCAGCCCCAAAAACCGCTAGCGTTTTGTGGATCTGCTAGCGGTTTTGGTGTGCACTGGGCCTTATAGTGGCCATACACGGTACAATAAAAATGTTTGATTATCCCGTTTTTTCGATTTAAATGATCGAATCGAATGAAAGTTGAGAATATTTTTTTTCTCGATCAAGAAATTCGAACGATTATCCCGTTTTTTCCGAGAAAAATCAGATCGGACATGCTGGAAAATTCTTTATATTCGATCTAACGGAATAATCGAACTAAATGATCGATACAAAAATTGTACCATGTATGGCCACCCTTACATTTCTTCCATACTGTACAATCTCAGCTAGTTTTCACTACAGTTAGCCCAAGTACTTTCCCCTTCCTGCAGGAGTAGTTATCTGCCCAGAGCAGGACTAATTGTTCCTTATTTTCTACAACTGTACAAACGGTGTGACTGGCATGAAGCTCTAACACTACAAAGACTTGGCAGGCTCTGTTCTGATCAGTGCGGAGCAGCTGAAGCTTTGAATTCAGACATGCAAGGTAAGCAGTTTGAAATAACATGTTAATATTTCTAGAGCTGAAATGAATTGTTCGCTTAATTCACAACAAAGGGTGAATTTTCATGGGCAATTATATATCGGATTTTCAATTCCATACCTGGAAAGATAGTGGAGGTGACAGGCAACAGATCAGCAATGTGCTTGACCCATATGAGTAGAAGCTAAATGAAGACCCAAAAATAATGAACGAGATAAACATAACCAAATCAAGTATTATGACAACCTATGAACAAGTTGGTAAACCCTATGATCCAAATGGGGAGCACTGGGACGAGCGAAGGTGAAACTTCCGCAGAACTTGGCCAAAAGGGAACCTGCAATTTGGTTCCTATGAAAAGATATAAACCACTTACACAGAAAGCAAATCACCACTCTGACAGTATCAGCAATTGTGCCACTGTGGATTGATTTTAGCAGAGGTCGTGGGCTAAGGAGGGGGGATTTTTCAGGAGTGCCAATTCTTCTTTTATTATGCTCACCACAATAGTTTTCCAATCAATTTGGAGGGAAAACCCCATTTATATGGGATTTTTCAGTCTCGTAGAATCTTATTGATCGGAGTTATGCTGGATACACACGGTGCGTTCCCGCACTCGATTTCCCACTTGATTCCCAGCCGCTCGATGATTTCCGACATGTCCGATTCGCGTTTCTATGGGATTGTTAGGTCGATTCGGCATACTTTACATGAGAATCGACATATCAATAATCGAAATGCGCTCGGAAATAATCGAGCGGCCGGGAATCGAGCGGGAAATCGAGTGTGGGAACGCACCGTGTGTATCCAGCATCAGAGTCCTCCTATGAGAGAGTGGCCTGTGTCAGCATAAAGTTGGATGCCTGAATGTGAGCTTGGGAGGGAGCCATTTTGTTTTAGAACCATTTTTACCTGCTTGACTCTGCAGCATGTCTGCAAATAGCTGCGGAAGCTTTTGCGGCTTCTGACCTCCCTGCTTCTTTTTTGGAGTCTCCTTTGCGGGTTCCGTACTCAGGTCCATCTACTCCATGACAGCAGGTGCCGGGGATCTCAGTGAAATGCTGCGCTCGGTGTTCTCGATGGAATTTTTTTCCAGCCGAATGGCATGGAAAAGTAGCTGGGTGGGGTGAGATTAGAGAATGGCAGGCTGATGCTTCGCTGCACAACTCTGCTTATAGCAGAGGAGGTGGTGAGCCGACGACAGCCGGCAGATCACAAAAACTAGCCGGGTGGAGCACCCGGCTAAAAGAGCCTGGGGAGAACACTGCGCTGTAATCCGCTATTTAGAGGAAGAGGGTGAGGAGCTAGGGAACTATGCATCTATCTCAGATACAGTGGATATGCCTCCCTCCAACAAAGGGTGAATTTCACTTTATGCTTAAAGTGAACTTGATAGATACTTACCTGGGTACACGCCTAAATTAACATCCATTAGACCTCTCCCTCCATGAACCTACAAACCCCCGCCAAACCGCACAAGTGTGCTGGCTGGTCCAGCTGTCACTTCTCCCTTAGTTCCCTTGCTTATCATAGCTACAGGTGTCCCTAAAGCTGGCCACTAACTCTCCAATTTCTAGCAAAAAATCGTTCGAGCGATCAGAAATTCTGATCGGATTGGTTGTAAATAATCTCTATTGGTGGACACAATCGATTATGAACGAGTTAGAAAAATGTCGCCCGAATGAATTTTCGTCGAACGGAAATTTGGATTTTCTTGGTGGTCGTGATCGATAGGAAGCAATGATTGGTTAGTTGATGGTGTAGTGAACAATTTTTCATCCGATCAGAATTTCTGATCGCTCGAACGATTTTTCGCTAGAAATTGGACCGTTAGTGGCCACCTTTAGCATTAGGTAGACAGAGTTACTCTGAGTATCAGAGAACCTGAACCAAACACATGATGTACATGCTAATGAATATTACAAACCTACCTTGCCATCAGTTCCTTTCAGACGTTCACCATTTGACTCTTACAACAATTCCTTCCAGTTCTGAGAAGTATTGTCAGAACTGAAATATATCAGTTGCTGTCAGTTATATCTCAGTTGCTGTCAGTTATCTCAGTTGCTGTCAGTTAAATGAAAGGACAGCTGATGAGCAAGGTAACGTCCATGTTTTTCTGTGGCTCAAGTGGGCAATATAAAAGCGGAACTGAGGATCTTTAAAATAAACGCAGTTTCACTTACCTGGGGCTTCTCTAAGCCCCCAGTAGCTGTCCTGTCCCGCGCCGGTCCTCCACGATCCTCCGTACTCCGACCACCTGCTAGTTCTGTTATCGTCGACTTGTAAGTCAAGGGCAACTGCGCCTGCTCGCCCCGGGGTATGCGTAGCTTTCTTCATGTTCTCGCCCGCTGTAGCGTCCTACACGGGAGACCGGAGGATTGAGGAGCACTGGCGTGGGGCAGGACGGCTGCTGGGGGCTTGGGGAAGCCCCAAGTAAGTGAAACTCTTTTTTTTTTTTTTTTTTTTTTTTTTTTTTTTTTTTTTTTTTTAGCTCTTCAGTTCCACTTTAAAGTTTAACAGTGTGCTGACCAAGAAGCTGTTATGGGGTAAAGGCCATTTTCAAAATGGAGGACAGAGAATTCCATTGATCACAGTGGACAAAAAGGATCCAGAGAGGAGAAAGAGATTGAGGAGTAGACTACACAAGATGGAAGGATGACATGTGTATGTTTATTTTGGCTTTTAATTTTCAGTTCAGGTTTGAAGTAGCTAATGGTGGAGATCTCATCTCATCAGTGGAATGTTGAGAGCTGGGTAAGTAACCTCTCATTTACGATCTTCTCTGGAATCTGTATAGGGAAGGGAGGTAGTGAGGCACTAGGGAAGGGAAGTGAGACGCCTTTCAATCAGCAGGCGCCTGTAGGCACGAGCCTATTGGTAAATCCAGCCCTGCCTGGGTAGAAGGAAGCAGTGTTTCAGATTCCCAGACCGCAAATTACTTCTCACTCCAACTCAAAAAGGGAGGCGCCCGGGATTTCAGCGGCAGCAGGGTGAGCTGTCATTCGACCCAGCGGCAAAGTGCCCGGGTGGCGAATACTAATGTTTGTCCTAAATAAACTGTGCTGCTTTGCCCTGCAGGAGTTAGCCCACGCAAAATAGTTTGCAACTCAACAGGGGACGTCTTATGTAGGCCTCCTTGTGCCCCCAATAAAGGGTAGCAGCACTTGCAATGTCCCAAGCACTCTCACTGCCCAGAAGCACTGCAACTGAACCTGGGAAGTAGGGGGGTGAGTTCTCCCTCAAGTGTGGCCACTGCCCAGGGTGGACCGTCGATGATTGCCCCCCTAAAGGATAGATTCCCTCCAGCTCTGTAAAAACAGTGCAGGAGATTTGGTGTAGCCGGCGCCACCTTAGACCATAATAAGAATTAGTACACAGAAGATGCTGGTTGCCCGGCACTCAGTAATGGGGGGGGGGCAAATAGGTCCGCTGCACCATATATTAGTATACAATCCCGTCCTGTTCCTTGCTACAACCTGGTTCTTGATACATGGAAGCGTGCAAACAGGCTATAAAAATCATCAATTCACTTACAGTACACACAAGACAGTCCGTGCACTGCTTCCTTAAGACAAGTTTATTATCCCATTGATTTTCGTCAGCAGGTAAATTGACACATTGCAGTAACAACTTAGGTTCATGTAGACATATTTTGGAACGTGCTGACCTGTGCCAAGGACGGGTGCAGGAGGGTGACCAGGGGGTGATAGGACTGCGCGACAGCCGTTTCGCGCCGGTGTGGCGCTTGTTCACGTGCAGAAGTCCTGGGGCAAATGGCGGCGTGCACGGGCTTCCGTATGTTACTCGGAGGCCCCGCCCACCACGCGCGCCATTGGCCCGTAGATGCTGGATAGTGATTGTGCAAAATGCTAAGGGGGAGGAGACCGGCCTGTGACGCTACTTCACTCCAGTGGTTGCTATGTCATCAAAGGACACGTGTACCTAACAACGGATCGCCGTAATGTGGCGAATAAGAACTGGTGCGCTTATTCAAACATAAATCATGTGAGTGCCCATACTCTTTCTCATAACGTTATTCGTGTATGTCTTATACATTGCAAAACTTCAAAAACCAGTGTGTTCATTGTGCCTTGTGTGAGATCTGACATCCCACTGGGTCTCGTTGTCTGTCTGTGCTGTGCCTCAATCTCCACCTGCTTTCTATATAAAAAAACTTTATTTAGATAATAATCTAAAAACACCCTAATATTAAAATCACTATGAGGTTGGGAGGGGGGATGTGGAGTAAAGGAGCGCATGCCGCTGGACCAGTACCTTGTATGGTACACTATGTAGTCCCCACCCTTACCTCCTTTACCACCGTTCCCACCCATATTGGGATGGGACATTCCCACTAGTACTCTCCCATTCATGGGGAACCAATTTAGGGGGGGGGGGGAGATGGGGAGAAAAAACCCCCACCTCCACCCACCCAAAGGGGCATGTACACTCCGTTTCTCAATTTCACAAGGGGATCCTCAGGTTCTAACCAGAGGACAAGTTTCCAAGCACACGGGAGAGGAGGAAGGAGGAAAAGGTGGGTGGAGGTGGGGTTTTTTTCTCCCCATCTCCCCTCTCTCCCCCCCCCCTCCCCACCCCCTAAATTGGTTCCCCATGAATGGGAGAGTACTAGTGGGAATGTCCCATCCCAATATGGGTGGGAACGGTGGTAAAGGAGGTAAGGGTGGGGGCTACATAGTGTACCATACAAGGTACTGGTCCAGCGGCATGCGCTCCTTTACTCCACATCCCCCCTCCCAACCTCATAGTGATTTTAATATTAGGGTGTTTTTAGATTATTATCTAAATAAAGTTTTTTTATATAGAAAGCAGGTGGAGATTGAGGCACAGCACAGACAGACAACGAGACCCAGTGGGATGTCAGATCTCACACAAGGCACAATGAACACACTGGTTTTTGAAGTTTTGCAATGTATAAGACATACACGAATAACGTTATGAGAAAGAGTATGGGCACTCACATGATTTATGTTTGAATAAGCGCACCAGTTCTTATTCGCCACATTACGGCGATCCGTTGTTAGGTACACGTGTCCTTTGATGACATAGCAACCACTGGAGTGAAGTAGCGTCACAGGCCGGTCTCCTCCCCCTTAGCATTTTGCACAATCACTATCCAGCATCTACGGGCCAATGGCGCGCGTGGTGGGCGGGGCCTCCGAGTAACATACGGAAGCCCGTGCACGCCGCCATTTGCCCCAGGACTTCTGCACGTGAACAAGCGCCACACCGGCGCGAAACGGCTGTCGCGCAGTCCTATCACCCCCTGGTCACCCTCCTGCACCCGTCCTTGGCACAGGTCAGCACGTTCCAAAATATGTCTACATGAACCTAAGTTGTTACTGCAATGTGTCAATTTACCTGCTGACGAAAATCAATGGGATAATAAACTTGTCTTAAGGAAGCAGTGCACGGACTGTCTTGTGTGTACTATAATAAGAATTAGAGCTTAGAGCGCACAGTGACTGATTTGGGTGCCATCAGAAGACGGAGCACAAATCATTACAAGAACACTGTAATTCCGCCGTCAGCAATAGCTGGAAGCTGAATTATGTCTTTCCCTACCATTCACGTCAACCTGGAGGGAGAGTAGGAAATAAGGCCGCCGAGATTTGTGCAGAAGCAGGGTAAGCAGTTCATCGGCCTTCCCCTGCGCCACAATCTCCCAGAGGCTATATTATAGAGTACATTTAAAATCAGCGCCGGTAGACTTGGGCGCAGGATACAGCGGTTATATGGCTGATCCTGCTTCTGCACAAGTCAGGGCCGTTTTAATTACTATTCCCCCTCCAGGCCGCCATGGATAGTGGGGAAATGAAATAATTCGGCTTCCAGTGATTGCTGGAGGCCGAATTATTGTGTTTTTTAAGCAACCTCTGCTCTGTCCTCTGATGGCGCCGACGTTACTCACTGAGTGCCGCTATAGACTGATTCCCATTATAGTCAATGGTGGTGCTGGCTGCGCCCAAATCTAGCAGCGCCAAAAAGCACTGCTCCGATATGCAGATTCCCTACCTGGTAGAAAATTGCATAAATGCAAGAGTAATAACAGCATGACCTGGGAGCGACATTGCTGGAGATGGAGGAGGAAGGGAGAAGCACAGATAGCCTCCCCTTTTTTGGGTGCTGCAGCAAAGAATACAAACTTAAAAAAAAATATATTCAATATTTATATTTAATACTGAAAAGCATATATACTTTTCTGCAGTTTCTGCACATAAGGTACCAAGATAATGGAAAAAAAGTTGTTTTTTTCAAGGCAAAGTAAAAGAGCATCAGTTGGAAGATGTGCCACAGATCTAGAAACTAGGAGAACTGCTCCATAAAACTTTATTATCACGCCATAGCAAAATTTGCTGCGTGTCCCCTCTCTGTCTGACAAATGCAGCGTACAGGGCAGGAAAGGGTTAACTTCAGACAGGAAGTGAGGTATGGCAGGGACCGGAAGTTTAGGGTTAAAGGTGAAGTGGGAGGAAGTAAAGAGAACACATTGCTGAAACTGGCAGCAGGGAGGTAATAAGATGACGTTTTGTATTATATAATACTAACTATATATAAGTATAGATATATCCATTCCCGAGTCACCACTACCACCGGCTTCTGCTACACACATGGTTATAGAAATCTGCCTGTCTTGCAGAGATCTATATGATAAGGAAGACATGCACATGATACTGCTGGGGGGATGCATCTCATCACCTGACCTTCTGGCTCCTGCATGGCTGTGTTAAACGCTGTGTATAAAGACCCCTTACCTCAGTGCCCCCCCCCCCCCCAGGACCTCATATCTAGGCAGGTAAAGTCAGTTTGGTCCCAGAGAACTCACAGGAAGGAGGTGCTGAGGTTGCATGACAATGTAACTGATTGTGGCTTGCATATGTGTGGAATGCTGGTTGTGAATTATTTATAGCCCTATGCAAATAAGTATACACAGTCCTATCCTATGAGGTTGATCAATGCCAGGTATACTCAAGATAGAACAGGAAGTGATTTAAAGTATCCTGGGAGTGGTAAAAAAAATTATAAAAAGTAAGATACAGTAGAATCCCTTTATAGTAAACCCCAAGGGACCAGGAAAATTAGTTTTCTATGGGTCTGATTCAGGAAGCTGTGCTGCTATAGCAGAGCAAGCTCCACGACAGCACCACACTCTAAATTCAAGGCTGCGTGCTATGCTCAGTCTTGCAGCATAGTGTGCCTTCCTTAGTTTCATGGGTTGCTTATATAGCAACGCACGTTCCTTTAAATGCCGGCCGCTGCTTTGAAGTTTTGTGACTGTGATACTACACTAGAGGGGCCACTACTATGTTAATTAACATCAGCCCTATTATCAGATGTTTAATTTATCAGAATTGGTCATATATTGTATATTTATACAGAAGCATTTGCTGGGACCTGAGGACTGAGTCTACTATATCAGAGTTTACTAGAACAAGATTCTACTGTACTTACCTTGGTAGTGAGAAGCCTCTTGATAGTTTAGATGCCAGAGACTTCCCTTATCTTCTTACATCCCACTGTTCTACTGGACAGGCGCAGACCGCACAGACTTTATTGGCGCCTGCACAATCAGAATGCGCTGGTCAATGGCCGGGAGCTAAGCTGAAAGAAACTTCAACTGTCTGCAGTCTAATAAGTTTAGAGGGACCCTTTGCTGGAACAGTGGGGTGTAAGACGATACAGGAAACCTGTGAACTATCCACTACTGAGGTAAGTATCAGTATTTTTTTTTTCTAAATGCCCATTAGACATGGCTGGTTGACTAGATCTTAGATATACTGTTAACACTACTTTCTTTTGATTATATTTTTAGGCTGATTTTCCACATGGATATGAGAGACTATTCAGTGTAAAGTAAGCATTGTATGTATCCCCTTCTCATAAATAAAGTTATGAAAACTTGCCAGCTCTTTTCAGTCCAACTCACCCCCACTTAGCGCTGGATTCTGGCGCGTGTCCCCGCCCCCTTGCAGAGACATGCTGTGGCACTTCCATGGCACTCTCTATCTCTCTTTCGGATGCAGAGAGTGTGCCATGGCACTGGAAATTTGCATAATATGGAAACTATCCCATACACTTTGATTGCTGTGTGCTTTTCCAGTGCAGAAAAAGCAAGGGTTTGTGTGATGTGGAAATGCAGCCTTAAAGGGCAACTGAAGCGAAAGTGATATAGAGGATGCCATATTTATTTCCTTTTAAAGAGACTCTGAAGCGAGAATAAATCTCGCTTCAGAGCTCATAGTTAGCAGGGGCATGTGTGCCCCTGCTAAACCGCCGCTATCGCGCCGCTAAACGGGGGTCCCTTCACCCCCAAACCCACCCCCGCAATACTTGGTTGTAGATTTGGTCGTGATTTATTGCTTCCTGGAGGCAGGGCTAACGGCTGCAGCCCTGCCTCCAGTCGCGTCTATCAGCGGCGCATCGCCGCCTCTCCCCCGCCCCTCTCAGTGAAGGAAGACTGAGAGGGGCGGGGGAGAGGCGGAGATACGTGCTGACACTCGCGCGTGGGGCAGGGCTGCTTCAGTTAGCCCTGCCCCAACCAGGAAGCGCTCCCCCGCTGCACCGAGGGGATTTGGGGGTGAAGGGACCCCCGTTAAGCCGCGGGATAGCGGCGTTTTAGCAGCGGCACACATGCCCCTGCTATCTATGAGGTCTGAAGCGAGATTTATTCTCGCTTCAGACTCTCTTTAAGCAATACTAGTTGCTTGGCAGTCCTGCTGATCTTCTGCTTCTAATACTTTTAGCCTTACCTTAATTCATACTGGGGCGATTAGCATCTGTTTACCGCTTTACTGATGATCGGTAAATCGCTAGTGTAATTATAAGTATATGGCAGGGATCCCACTGCCGCAATCGCGGTGTATGCATCACTTTTATCGGGATTTTTGAGCAATCCAAATCGCAATTGCTCAAAACTCGTGGAAAATACGTGATTATATAATCCACAAGGCAAGGAAAAATCGGCACAAGATGAAGCTCTGGCAGGTTGGGAGCGGCAGGTGCAAAACTGCCACTGTGCCTCCAGTAGATACTTGTATCAGATTAAAGGAGAGAAAGAAGCTTCCGGGCACCAGTGTGCATAACGAAGTCACCTTTATTCTAAGCTCCCACCACCTTCAAGACATGTATGCATAACCTGACAGCTGTTTCGCAGGATAACCTGCTTCTTCAGAGGCAGCAAATAGGTATTTGCTGCCTCTGAAGAAGCAGGTTATCCTGCGAAACAGCTGTCAGGTTATGCATACATGTCTTGAAGGTGTTGGGAGCTTAGAATAAAGGTGACTTTGTTATGCACACTTGTGCCCGGAAGCTTCTTTCTCTCCTTTAATCGGAAAATACGTGATTAATGCAAAAAAATTGCTGCTACAAAATGCTAGCGCTAATCACTAGCATTTTTCAACTCCTTATCAGGCACATGAGATGATAGAGGTGCCAATCATCTCATGTGCCTGATAAGTATACCGCTTGTTCATTCTTAAGCTGCATGGAAAGATTTTACTCGTATTCATTAAAAGTTGTGTTTTAAGGTTATGGTGAGCTGCTACTGGAAACTTATTTTTTTTTTTTGCATTTGTATAAAACGTTTTTTTTAATCCAGCTCCCTTTATGTTATATCTCTGGGATCTTGGTGTTTTACTGTTGTTTATTCTACCTTCATAGATGTTGTCTTCATTGCTACCCTTTTGCATTTTTAGGGTGAACCAGTCATGGACATAAAATGTGAGGTAAAAGATGAAAAGGAAGAGATATCTGTGAGTAATAATTACCAGTCCACAGAGGAAGGCCAAATAAAGGTGATCATAAAACAGGAAGATGAAGAAGAAGAAGAGGCGACATGGTTGGTCCATGACCAGCAGTCAATGCATAAGGGGGAAATGAGGGTAATAATTAAAGAGGAGGAAGAGGACGAGATGTACATGAGAGGTGATCTACAATCTTCAGAGAATGGGGACATGATGAAAATTAAAGAGGAGGAATCTCCCTTGGACATTGACACAGGTATGTAATATACAGAATAGCTGTTTTCATCTTATGTCTATAACACTAATGTCCACAAAGTGATGGAGAATCAGCAGAACTTCACACCATCCACTAAAAAGAAACATGATTGTAAATATTATATTAGACTAGCATTTAGTTTATTTTTTAGCTGGAAATCAAATTATTTACAGTATTTTTCAGACTATAAGACGCTCCTGACCATAAGACGCACCCAGGTTTAGAGGACAAAAACCAGGGAAAAAATATATATACTAAACCTAGTGCATCCATGGTGAAGCAGCATCTTGTGGATTATGCCCCCTATGTACCTCATGCCCCCATGTACCTCTTGTGTCTCCCAGTGTCCTCCTCTGTCCCTCTTATGTCCTCCTGTGTCCTTTCTGTCTCTCTATGCCCCTTTGTGTGGTTCGTATTGGCAGGTGTTCACAAGTCAGGAACTCCCTGTATTTGGCCTGTAAGATGCAGTGACTTTTTTACCTACTTTTGGGGGACAAAAGGGGAGTCTTATAGTCCAAAAAATACAGTAGTTGTGATTGTTTTATTGGCAACAATACTGTTCACCATATAAAAGGCCCATCTCCATTCCTCAGTATAACATCATCGTACTAACAAATGAGGGGGAGATACTGTACACCATATGAAAGGCCCATCTCCATTCCTCAGTATAACATCATAGCACCAACACATGAGGAGGAGTACTGTACACCATATGAAAGGCCCATCTCCATTCCTCAGTATAACATCATAGTACCAACAAATGAGGAGATACTGTACACCATATGAAAGGTCCATATCCATTCCTCAGTATAACATCATAGCACCAACAAATTAGGAGGATATACTGTACACCATATGAAAGGTCCATCTCCATTCCTCAGTATAACATCATAGCACCAACACATGAGGAGGAGTACTGTACACCATATGAAAGGCCCATCTCCATTCCTCAGTATAACATCATAGTACCAGCAAATGAGGAGGACATTCTGTACACCATATGAAAGGTCCATATCCATTCCTCAGTATAACATCATAGCACCAACAAATGAGGAGGAGATACTGTACACCATATGAAAGGCCCATCTCCATTCCTCAGTATAACATCATAGTACCAACACATGAGGAGGAGATACTGTACACCATATGAAAGGCCCATCTCCATTCCTCAGTATAACATCATAGTACCAACAAATGAGGAGGAGATACTGTACACCATATGAAAGGCCCATCTCCATTCCTCAGTATAACATCATAGTACCAACACATGAGGAGGAGATACTGTACACCATATGAAAGGTCCATCTCCATTCCTCAGTATAACAACATAGCACCAACAAATGAGGAGGAGATACTGTACACCATATGAAAGGCCTATCTCCATTCCTCAGTATAACATCATAGTGCCAACAAATGAGGGGGAGATACTGTACACCATATGAAAGGCCCATCTCCATTCCTCAGTATAACATCATAGTACCAACAAATGAGGAGGAGATACTGTACACCATATGAAAGGCCCATCTCCATTCCTCAGTATAACATCATAGCACCAACAAATAAGGAGATACTGTACACCATATGAAAGGCCCATCTCCATTCCTCAGTATAACATCATAGTACCAACAAATGAGGAGGAGATACTGTACACCATATGAAAGGCCCATCTCCATTCCTCAGTATAACATCATAGCACCAACAAATGAGGAGGAGATGCTGTACACCATATGAAATGTCCAGCCCATTCCTCAGTATAACATCATAGTACCAACAAATGGGGAGGAGATACTGTACACCATATGAAAGGCCGATCTCCATTCCTCAGTATAACATCATAGTACCAACAAATGAGGAGGAGATACTGTACACCATATGAAAGACCCATCTCCATTCCTCAGTATAACATCATAGTACCAACAAATGAGTTCCTGTGTTGCTGTCTCTTAAAATAGGCATTAAAAATCTGACAGCTTTTGGACTTCTATCTCCTCGTGGGAATTTTTTTTATCATTTTCCTTTATTCTTTACAAAAGCACGCCATGGAATGTGTCTATATAAGGATGCTGGTCTCCCTACTTGCTTGCACGCCATTTTTGGCTGTTGGACTGAGCAATTGCCATACAGTAAATGCTTTTGAAAATAAAGAAAACCGTGATATTCCTCCATAAGGGAATGGATTACTCTAAAAGCTGTCTTCAGCTGATTTTGGTTTTCACTGCCTAATATAAATGACAAAGTGAAAGGAAAAAAGTAATGTATAGTGCATTTTATTAAACAAATGTACATCCAATACCCCTGGCAAATTTTGACTTAAAGTTACTTTTATTCCACCAGCAAGTAATTTTTTTTGATGGGAAATGACATAGATGTCTCCCAAAAGATAATAAAATGATGTACAAGAGGCATTATTTTGGGAAAATAACATTTTCAGTTCAAAATTATCCATACCCTTCACAAACTGTCACAGTCTGTGGGAAAATCCAAAGTTCTATACCATTCCAAATAGTCTAAGCTGTTCTAAAGCATCCTAATTACCCTGATTATTTGGGAACACTGTTTTAATCTACTCAACAGGTGAAAAACAGCAGCTCTCTGCAGTTGGTTTGTGGACAGTCATGGCTAAGACAAAGGAGCTCAGTGAGGACCTTCGGTGGCGCCTTGTGGCTACTCACAAGTCAGGAAAGGGCTACAAGGCCATTTCTAAATGTTTTCAAGTTCTGGGCTTTGCTGGAGGCAATGTCTCAAGGCAAACAAATCAACGGACACAGCACACTGCTGGGTTCCACAGATGCAGACCATCTGATGCTGGGTTCCACAGATGCTGGGTTCCACAGATGCCTTCTTCAGATAAGGCACATCAAAGTTCGCTTGGCCTTTGCAAATGCTCATCTGGATAAAGAAGAAGACTTCTGGTCAACTGTGTTATGGTCAGATAAAACAAAAAATGAATTGTTTGGTCACAATGTTACCTTTGTTTAGCATAAAAAAGGAGAAGCCTTAAACCCAAAGAATACCATCCCCACTGTCAAACGTGGTGGGAACCTAATGCTTTGGGGGTGTTTTTCAGCCAATGGTTTAGGGAACCTAATCACAGTAAACAGCACCATACAAAAGAGCAATACATGAGGATTCTCAACGACCACATCAGGCAGTCTGCAGAGAAACTTGGCCTTGGCCACCAATGGACATTTCAGCATGAGAATGACCCAAAACACAGAGCAAAAGTAGTGAAGAAATGGTTAACAGACAACAACATTAAAGTGAACCTCCAGACTAAAAATCTACTCAGCAGCACTGAAAAGGCTTGGTGTTTCTTTAACAGTTTCACAGCATCAGAACTTTGATTTTCTTACCCAAGCCTCATTTTTAGCTGCACAGAAGAAAACTGCCCGTACATTTTTCCCTGATGCTGTGCAAAGCATGATGGGATTTCTGATGATGTTGTTCTCGTTCTGCTGTTTTGGCGCAACTTTGCTTCTTTTTAATTTTGAATTTGAGATTTCAAGCCTAGAGCGTGCAGCTGGGAGGGGTGATCAGGATACAGGACAGTTTAAACTGTATCTCATGCTCCCTGTCACCTCCTTTCAACCAAAAAGATGGCTGCCCCCATGAAAAAGATGGCTGTCCCCATGAAAAAGATGGCTGCCCCATGAAATCAAAAACATTTGCCTGTTCTTTTAAAAAGGGTGGGTAAGAGATTATCTTACCTATCTATTTTAATTAAAATAACTAATGTAACTTAATGACAGTATGTTTGTTTAGGCTGAAGTTCCTCTTTAACGTTTTGGAATGAGCCAGCCAGAGCCCTGACTTGAATCCAATTGAGAATCCGTGGAGGGAGCTAAAAATCAGGATGATGGCAAGAAGACCCTCCAACCTGAAAGATTTGAAGCTAATTGCTAAAAATGAATGGGCAAAAATACCTGTGGAGACATGCAGCTGGTCTGCAATTATAGGAAGCGTTTGATTGCTGTAATAGCCAATAAAGGCTTTTCTAAATATTATTGAGAAGGGTATGAATAATTTTGAACTGGACACTTTTTGCTCAAATGTAAATAAAAGCTGAGAAATGTTTTTTTCCCACAATAATGCCTCTTGTACATCGTCTTATCTTTTGGGAGACACTTATGTCATTTCCCGTCAAAAAATTACTTGCTGGTTGAATAAAAGTAACTTTAAGTCAATATTTCCCATGGGTATGAATAATTATGGGCAGCACTGTACATCCTATGCATAGGTATACACAGGCATTTGAAATGGTACACTTTTTCAAAATAGTGGTCCTTTAAAGAGACTCTGAAGCGAGAATAAATCTCGCTTCAGAGCTCATAGTTAGCAGGGGCATGTGTGCCCCTGCTTAAACGCTGCTATCCCGCTGCTAAACAGGGGTCCCTTCCCCCCCAAACCCACCCCCGCAAGACTTGGTCGTGAATTTTTTCTTCCTGGAGGGAGGGCTAACGGCTGCAGCCCTGCCTCTAGTCGCGTCTATCAGACGCACCTCTCCCCCGCCCCTCTCAGTGAAGGAAGACTGAGAGGGGCGGGGGAGAGGCGGAGGTACGCGTCTGATAGACGCGCGGGAGGCAGGGCTGCGGCGGTTAGCCCTGCCCCAATGCGGAAGCGCTCCCTGGCCTTACGGAGGGGATTCGGGGGTTAAGGGACCCCCCGTTAAGCCGCGGGATAGCGGCGTTTTAGCAGGGGCACGCATGCCCCTGCTATCTATGAGGTCTGAAGCGAGATTTATTCTCGCTTCAGACTCTCTTTAAGATTTGCACATCTAAAATTCACTAAAATGTTTTTAAATTTCTTTCCAACAGATGGACGGTATCTCCGGAATACTTCAGAACGATGTCTAATTTTATCTTCAGACATTAAAGGTGCTACACAGCTCTCTCCTGATGTGGACTCCTCCGCTCAAAATGTACATCGTAAAGTTAATATAATGAAAAAAGCAATGGATCCTTCTGGTTCTGAGCAATCTACTGATACACAAAGAAGGGATAGGATCAACAAAGACGTTTCAATCTCCACGCCTGACACCTGTTCCCCATCACTCACTGTCCCCCAGAATGCATCTTCAGAGGACCTTCCATTCTCATGCTTAGAGTGTGGGAAGTATTTTGACTCCAGCCTCAAACTCGCCACCCATCAAAAACATCACTTCAGGCAGCGGACCTATCCGTGCTCAGAGTGCGGGAAAAGTTTTCATTCAGGATCTACTCTTCTTATACATCAGAGAAATCACACTGGCGAGAAGCCTCATACTTGTTCCGAGTGTGGGAAATGTTTTGCCTCCAAATCAAACCTTGTGAGACACCTGAGGAGTCACACTGGAGAGCGGCCATATTCGTGTATGGAGTGCGGAAGAGGCTTTGCGACAAAGTCTGATCTGGTTAGGCACCAGAGAAGTCACACGGCAGAGCGGCCCTACTCCTGTTCAGAGTGTGGGAAATCCTACAGCCACAAATCTGACCTCCTCCGACATTTAAGGATTCACACCGGCGAGAGGCCCTATTCATGCTCAGAGTGTGGTTTGTGTTTCAAGGTGAAAAGTCACCTGACGACACATCTCGGAGTCCACAGTGCCCAAGCTGCTGGTCAGACTGCCACAGACGGTTCGTCCAAAAATCACGTCTTGTCCGGCGTTAGAAAGCTGCAGCGATGTTCTGACTGTGGAGAGCATTTCAAATCAAACTATGATTTTCTCATCCATTGCTTGTCCCACAAATGAGAGCAGAGTCCAGAGTCTGAGAACTTCCTGAATCAGAACTCTTCTTTCTATACAAGACTTACACTGCACTTCCCCCGAGGCTGCAGACCATCACATATCATGGAACAGCTCACAAGATTTGCATTGTCCTGCTGCATTGACTTGAGTGTATTTCTGTGAAGAGTCTCACCTGTACCAAAGTATGAACATTTCCAGCAAATTTGCAGCACAGTAAAGAAGGCCTTATGGCTAGGTTTACAGGGAGGCATTACAGTGTGTAATGGCTACATTGTATTGCAGAATGTTGCATTGCAATTCAAAACACTGCAACATTCACAGTGCAGCTGATGCGCGGGGGTGGTGGTGGGGGGGTTATCAGAGTGCAGCACACCAACACATTGAATGCAGTGCATTTACCATATAACGGCCGACAGTACAGCAAAGCATACTTTTCATTGACTATACGACATGGGGATAAAGTGCGGTGCCGCTTTCCCAATCTGGCAGGGAACGCAAAGCAACTCCCACTGTAAACATAACCTTATTTGTTTATTACTAATGATCTAGCAGGCTTGGCTCAAAGATATAAAACATCATCTGATATTAGTCTACGACCCTCAGCTGATTCACATCAGACCATTACGAGGGGTGCTAAAAGATTACTGAATTAGGTATTGTGCCATTACAGCCCTTGTTATTTTCTGTTATGACCCAGGCACAGACTTTCAACACCTTTATATAAGACACTTTGAAAAAAAAATCCACTCCAGTTTGCTTAATCATTTCTGTGCTGCGGCATCGCAGAAGCCCTGAGAACCTTTTGAAATCTTGTGGGTTCTCCAGTTTTTCAGAACCACTGAGAACCTTATGAGGTAACTTACATTCTTCACGAGTCTTCAGCTCTGCAGAACCACAGAGAACCTTATAAGGTAACTTACATTCTTTATGGTTCTTCAGCTCTGTAGAACCATTGATAACTTTGGGGAGCTTGCTTGTAGGTTCTCCAGTTTTCAGGAGGAGGTAATTGCCACAATGGGCTTCATTCTGTACCTTGTTTCCCCTGATACAGGGGTATTTTAAGTGTGATCAACTTTGACTATTTTCAGATAAGATCATTTTTTTTTTTTTTGCAATGAATCGCTAAAATCTATAGTCGGCACTATAGCTATCCATAATGGCAGTAGGATGGGATCCTAACTATACTTTGTGTCAAAAATGCATATATTGAGTATTTGCTATATTGTCAGCTATCAGTAGGGCTGCTACCAGGGCCAAGGATCCCCCTCTTCACTCCTACGCCTGCTTTACCCAGGCTTAGTACATGTCAAGATGCAATATTGACAACGGGGATGGACTTTAATTTTCCAACTGAAATTATTTCTGTAAGAGAAATATGAGCACATAAATGACACTTATTTAAACATATACATACAAGGCTTTCTATACCCTATGCTAGATTCCTATATCATTGCACTCTTCTACATTGGGTTACAGTATAGTTCACCCTCCCAGTGAAGCTGAATAGGGGACTATGTCACAGTTTTTGTAGTACATTCCATTCCCTTACACTTGGCTTCGCCCACCTACTCCTTTTACTGCTGAGATTACCTCTTTGTGGACAGCACTGTAGCTCAGCAAAATGTCGTTAACTTCCTGTCCATTTCCTACCTGCTCAGTGTGTAATAAAGCACTTACCCCTCTCACATCTCCCCCCGTGTGCCTCTAATTATCCTTCCCCATGTGCATAAAAAAAAAAAAATGTATATTTCAGCTTTTCGTTGAGATCATGGGAAAGTGTTAATTCTTTCATGCATACAGAGCAGGGACAGAGAGAGACAGCTCTACTGAACTGCAGTGCTGACCACAAAGGGTTAATCTCTCACATGCAGAGGTAAGAAGTAGGTGGGTCCATGTTAACACACACACACACACACACACACACTCTCTCTCTCTCTCTCTCTCTCTCTCTCTCTCTCTCTCTCTCTCTCTCTCTCTCTCTCTCTATTATCAGAGTACTTGCAGCAGTGGAGCGTATTCACCCTCACCTGCCTGGCTGGTGTGCTCCCTCCTGAGTCCTTCTGTCCTTATCTCCTCAGTGCGTGTTCTAGGTGTCCAGGCGGCATGTATGTACTCGCGTAATATACTGTTGGGTCATGCAGAACAGGCACCAGCGTGGATAAAGGCGGAAGGAGGGAGCACACCGGCTGAACAGGTGATGGCGCTCCACTGCCGTGTGTATTTTACAGGGGCCCCAGGTGAGGTATATTATCTGGGGGGAGATTTGGGAGCCGTCTACATCTATAGAGCTCTCTGCAATTGCATACCCCTGTCCCGGCCCCTTGCCTAGGTAGATCTCCCATCAAGTGCGATGATCATAATTCAATCAAGATTACTATTGGGAAGTCGTGTTGGGACATCAAAGTCAGTGATCAAATTTGCTAAGAAAGATATAATAGTGTGTGGGCACCTTTTGTTGGACTAAAGTATAGGGATGGCCAGTGAGATGCTAGTGAAAGAGAAATAATAGTATCTGGACTGGTCACCCACCCTGGAGAATTTCTGCCTTAGAGGCAGAGGATCAGCTAGCCAGGCAACTGGTATTGCTTAAAAGAAAATAAATATGGCAGCCTCCATATCAATTAAACCAAACCAACTAAACCCTGGCAGGAACATCACTATCTGGGTAGCCAGCAATTACAAAGCACACACTGCACAAATAGTGCAACTGCCCGCTGTGTAACTGGTGTTAGTACCACTAAACTTACCATGTGCTGCCTGTGCTTTTTGCTGAATATTCCCTAATGGCACAGATAATAATTATTTTTTCAGTGAACACTGTCTTGACCACTTGGTGATCACAGGAAGTGATGTCATGTAGAGAGAGAAGCTTCCAGGTGAAAGGATACGTGTGTGGAAGTAGAGAGGAGACATTGGAGATTGAAACGTGCACGTGATCACGCGATAACCTTCGCTTATCACATGAACTAACACTGTTCACTAGAGATGTAGCGAACGGTTTGCCGGCAAACGGTTCCAGGCGAACTTAGGGGGTTCACGAACTTTTGCGGAAGTTCGATTCGCCCCATAATGCACTATGAGGGTCAACTTTGACCCTCTGCCTCACAGTCAGCAGGCACATTGTAGCCATTCAGGCTACACTTAGCCCTGGAGCCCCACCCCCTGTTATATAAGGCAGCCTCCGGCGGCCATTAGCCTCACTCGTGTGCCTGCTAGAGAGAGGAAAGGGACAGCTGCTGCAGACTTTTTCTCCTAGGGACAGATTAGTTAGGTTCTAGGCTGCTTTGCTTGCTCCTGACTGATTATTATTGCTTTTAAAGCACCCAGCAACAGCTCTTTTCAGAGCTCATCCTGTTTATTTTTTTTGTTTTCTGTGTGTCAAACTGACACTTTTGTTGCATGCACAGCCTTGCTAATTGATATTGTGTGTGCCACTGCCAGCAGCCCAGCACATTCAGTGACTACCTGTGTGTGTGACAGGGAGCTGCACATTGTACTACCCAGTACTGCATATACCCCAGTACCTGTTGTGTTTACTTAACCCACCTCATCACTGCATATACCTAGCTTTGTGTTGAGTGAACCCAGCTCACTGCATCTAACTACCCAGTACCTGTTGTGTTTACTTAACCCACCTCATCACTGCATATACCTAGCGTTGTGTTGAGTGAACCCAGCTCACTGCATCTAACTACCTGTTGTGTTGAGTGTGAACCCACCTGGCCACCTCACTGCATCTAACTACCTGTTGTGTTGAGTGAGAACCCACCTCACTGCATCTTAAGTACCTTTACTGTTCAGTGAACCCAGCTCACTGCATCTAACTACCTGTTGTGTTGAGTGAGAACCCACCTGGCCACCTCACTGCATCTAACTACCTGTTGTGTTGAGTGAGAACCCACCTCACTGCATCTTAAGTACCTTTACTGTTCAGTGAACCCAGCTCACTGCATCTAACTACCCAGTACCTGTTGTGTTTACTTAACCCACCTCATCACTGCATATACCTAGCCTTGTGTTGAGAGAACCCAGCTCACTGCATCTAACTACCCAGTACCTGTTGTGTTTACTTAACCCACCTCATCACTGCATATACCTAGCGTTGTGTTGAGTGAACCCAGCTCACTGCATATAACTACCTGTTGTGTTGAGTGAGAACCCACCTCACTGCATCTTAAGTACCTTTACTGTTCAGTGAACCCAGCTCACTGCATCTAACTACCCAGTACCTGTTGTGTTTACCTAACCCACCTCATCACTGCATATACCTAGTGTTGTGTTGAGTGAACCCAGCTCACTGCAAATAACTACCTGTTGTGTTGAGTGAGAACCCACCTCACTGCATCTTAAGTACCTTTACTGTTCAGTGAACCCAGCTCACTGCATCTAACTACCTGTTGTTGTGTTGAGTGAGAACCCACCTGGCCACCTCACTGCATCTAACTACCTGTTGTGTTGAGTGAGAACCCACCTCCCTGCATCTTAAGTACCTTTACTATTCAGTGAACCCAGCTCACTGCATCTAACTACCCAGTACCTGTTGTGTTTACTTAACCCACCTCATCACTGCATATACCTAGCGTTGTGTTGAGTGAACCCAGCTCACTGCATCTAATTACCTGTTGTGTTGAATGTGAACCCACCTGGCCACCTCACTGCATCTAACTACCTGTTGTGTTGAGTGAGAACCCACCTCACTGCATATAGCTAGCATACCCCCGAGATGGACAAAATGGACAAACCAGGTAGAGGAAGAGGTAGAGGCAGACCCAGAGGAAGGTAACCAGGCACCGGCGTGTCTGTGGCTGTGCGAGGTGGTGTTGCTGTGATTTCGTGCGGCCCTGCCCCAAAATACAGTGCTCAGAAGAAGGCACGTGCCATCACTTCCCAAAATCGTGAGGAGGTGCTTGAGTATTTAACAAAGAACACCTCATCTCCCGCAGCCACCAGCGCTACAACAAGCACCACATCCGCTGCATTTGACACTTCGCAGGAGTTATTTGGTGGTGGTGGTGAAATCACTGATTTCCAGCCACTACTGCAACAACAAGAAGGCGCAGGTACACCACCTCATACGTCTGAGTTAGGTGGCAATAGTATGGACGTAACGTGTGTGGATGGGGATGATTGTGGACCACCTGAAGTTGGTGCACTTGAGGAGGTGTCTGAGGAAAGCGCAGCTGGCCAGGAGGATTATGATGACGAATATACGGATACCACATATGTTCCCGGTAGAGGAGATGACCAGGGGGACAGTTCAGAGGAGGAGTCAGAGAGGAGTAGGAGGAGACGACTCCATGATAGAAGCAGAGGGAGCTCGTCCTCAGAAACAGCTGGGGGCAGTGTCCGGCGCCATGTATCACCAGCTATGGCCAGCCAGCCAACATGCCCTTCAACGTCAGCTGCTGCTGATGCCACCGTAGCGCCATCACCCCAGGGGGGCTCAGCGGTTTGGAAATTTTTTCACGTGTGTGTCTCAGATCGGAGCAAAGCCATCTGTTGTCTCTGCCAGCAAAAATTGAGCCGTGGAAAGGCCAACTGTCACGTAGGGACAAGTGCTTTACGAAGGCACCTGGAGAGAAGGCACAAACAGCTATGGCAAGAACACCTGAGGAAAAGCAGCACCCCTCAAAAGCCAAGCCGCGGAGAACAACCGCGGCAGCCGTCACAGGGGGCTTCTGCTGCTCCACGTTTCCATGGTATTGTTCGTGGCTGGGGAGAGGAAGAATGGATACACTTAAACAATTAAAAAATACAACCATCTAAACTTTCAAACAATTTAAAAATACAACCATCTAAACTTTCAAACAATTTAAAAATACAACCATCTAACATTTTCAAAAAATTAAAAAAAAAGGGCAAAAAAACTTGCCCTCCGTAAAACATTCTTGGCAAATGCTTTCGACTTGGTTTGTCTTCCGCTGGCTCAAGGGTCCATCTGACCACAGATGCCTGGTCTGCAAAGCACGGTCAGGGCAGCTACAGCATGGGTCTCAGCAGGCTCCCACTTCGGGCCAGAATCCAACTTTCATTCCCCGCGGTGACAATGGCAGACTTGCCCTCCATAACGGATTCCCGTTAAAGGATTTAAAGTTAATTCATTTCAAATACACAGCAGGGCCTCGAAAGTCCGCCTCCTGTATTGTTATTTTTGGTCACTACCTCGGGGCGAGTGTGCAAGCCTGCCTGCTGCCCTCCTTGGATGTGTAGTGGTTGCCGTTTCTCAGGCTCCACACCGGATTCCATCCCTCATTCCCCGGCCATTACCCGGGGTCACAAATGGCAGACTTGCCCGCCTCCATATGATTCTCGTGAAAGGAATGTGGTGTCATCTTTGCCCGCCATAACTGGTTCTCGTTAAAGGATTTAAAGTACATTCATTTCAAATACACAGCAGGGCCTCGAAAGTCCTCCTCCTGTATTGTTATTTTTGGTCACTATCTCGGGGCGGGCGGGTGTGCATGCCTGCCCGCTGCCCTCCTTGGATGTGTAGTGGTAGCCGTTGCTCAGGCTCCACACCGGATTCAAATCCCTCATTCCCCGGCCATTACCCGGGGTCACAATGGCAGACTTGCCTGCCTCCACAGGATTCTCATTGTAGCGGTACTGAACAAGTACACAGCAAGTAGAAAATGTAATTTAAAAACAAAACGTAAGCTTTTTAACAATGCCATGGAAAGTTGAGAAGGAAGTCACACATTACCTGACATCACTGAGTGAGGAAGAGCAATCTCACCATGTTGCGCAGTAGTCCAGTATGGCCGTCACTACACAAACAGCTGTTTGCGGTGCGTTACACAGTGAGTTTGGTGTGTCAGTGTGAAGCAGTACTCTAATTACACTCCCTGATTGATGTATACACATGCAAGATGTTTTAAAGCACGTTAGGCCTGCAATTTGGCATTCAATGTGATTTCTGCCCTTAAAACGCTGCTGTGCGTCACATCCAGATTTTTCCCCGGGACTTTTGGCATGTATCCCACTCCGCCATGCCCCCCTCCAGGTGTTAGACCCCTTAAAACAGCTTTTCCATCACTTTTGTGGCCAGCATAATTGTTTCTATTTTTCAAAGTTCGCCTCCCCATTGAAGTCTATTGCGGTTCGCGAACTTTTCCGCGAACCGAACCTTCCGCAGAAGTTCGCGAACCCGGTTCGCGAACCGAAAATCGGAGGTTCGCGACATCTCTACTGTTCACGTGATAAGCACTGCGAGCCGCACATCGCGTGATAACTGCTGTGATAGCAGTTATCACGCTTTTGTGAACCAAGCCCTAGGCGCGCTAACGGCAGCGTAGCGTGTGTAATTAAGTTTGGTTAGATGAGCGCTCGCTATGCTGTGCATAGCAAGCGCTAGTAACTTACGCCGGTTACATCTCAGTAATGGGTGCTCCGCTTGTCCCACCCTAAGCTCCTTCGGTTCCAGTGGATGAGATCCCTGCACTTTGATTGGCCCAATAGGCTGCCTGTCAAGTGACAAGCAGCCTATTGGGCCAATCAAAGTGCAGGGATCTTGTCCTTTGAAACCACTGGACCCGAAGGGACTCAGGGGAGGATGAGCGGGCGCACGTTATTGGGATGTAACCGATGTAAGTTACTAGCAATAATATTTTATTACCTCCTCTGCTGCCAGTCCCAACAATGGGGTTGATTCACTAAGAACAATAATGCGAGTAGCCTCCTGTTACTCACGCTATTTAATCTGCGCGCCTTAAGTTTTACTCTCTGTACACTAGGCACACTAATGGCAGCGTGGCATGCATAATTAAGTTTGGTTAGATGAGCGCTCGCTATGCTGTGCACGCCAAGCTGCCATTAGCCTAGTGTGCAGAGAGTCAAAATAAAGGTGCATAACAGGAGGTTACTCGCACTATTGTTTTTAGTGAATCAACCGCATTGTTGGGACTGGCAACTAGAGATGGCCTGAACCTCCGATTTTAGGTTCGCGAACTTCCGTGAAAGGTTCGGTTCGCACGAACTTTCACGAACCGCAATAGACTTCAATGGGGAGGCGAACTTGGAAAACTAGAAAAAATTATGCCGGCCAGAAAAGTGATAGAAAAGATGTTTCAAGGGGTCTAACACCTGGAGGGGGGCATGGCGGAGTGGAATACAATCCAAAAGTCCTGGATTTGACGCAAAGCAGCGTTTTATAGGCAGAAATCACATTGAATGCTAAATTGCAGGCCTAATGTGCTTAAAAACATCTTGCATGTGTATACATCAATCAGGTAGTGTAATTAGAGTACTGCTTCACACTGACACACCAAACTCACTGTGTAACGCACCGCAAACAGCTGTTTGTGTAGTGATAACTGTGCTGGACTACTGCGCACCATGGCGAGATTGCTCTTCCTCACTCAGTGATATCAGGTAATGTCTGACTGCCTTATCAACTTTCCATGGTTCTTTCTCTATTATATCTCTTATACCATTGTTAAAGCTTACATCTATTTTTGTTTTTTTTACTACTTTTTCTGCTGGCTCTACAGTATCTTCAATAAAAATGTTATGGAGGGCAAGTCTGCCATTGTGACCACGGGTAATGGCCGGGGAATTGGGGTTCGATTCCGCTCCGGAGTTGGAGCCTGAGAAATGGCTACCACCACACATCCAAGGAAGGCAGCAGGCATGGTATGCACGTCCCGAGGTAGTGACAAAAAATAACAATACAGGAGGAGGACTTTCAAGGCCCTGCTGTATTTGAGATAAATCAACTTTAAATCCTTTATTGAGAATCTGTTATGGCGGACAATGATTACACCACTTGCCATTGACGAGAATCATATGGAGGGGAAGTCTGCCATTGTGACCACAGGTAATGGCCGGGGACTCGGGGTTCGATTCCGGTCCGGAGCCTGAGAAATGTCTACCACCACACATCCAAGGAAGGAAGGTAGCAGGCATGGCATGCACGTCCCGAGGTAGTGACCAAAAATAACAATACAGGAGGACTTTCGAGGCCCTGCTGTATTTGAGATGAATCAACTTTAAATCCTTTACCGAGAATCTGTTATGGCAGACAATGATTACACCACTTTCCATTGACGAGAATCATATGGAGGGCAAGTCTGCCATTGTGACCGAGGGTAATGGCCGGGGAATCGGGGTTCGATTCGCTCCGGAGTTGGAGCCTGAGAAATGGCTACCACCACACATCCAAGGAGGGCAGCAGGCATGGCATGCACGTCCCGAGGTAGTGACCAAAAATAACAATACAGGAGGAGGACTTTCGAGGCCCTGCTGTATTTGAGATGAATCAACTTTAAATCCTTTAACGAGAATCTGTTATGGCGGACAATGATTACACCACTTGCCTTTCACAAGAATTATATGGAGGGCAAGTCCGACATCCATTCAAGTGAAAGGTATGCACTGACTGCCAGGTATAATACAATGTGCAGTCACAGATGCAGTGAAAGGTATGCACTGACTGCCAGGTATAATACAATGTGCAGTCACAGATGCAGTGAATTGTAAAAAAAATAGCCTGGTCACTAGGGGTGTTTAAACCTATTATGCAGCACTAGTTAAAGGGCCAGAGACTGCTGGTATGGAAGTAGTTGAATTCAAAATTAACCTAATTGCTTTATTGGGAGGCTTAAAATACATACAGGCATTGCCAAGGCAAAAGAGTATTCAGATATATGAAAGGACTGGGTTCTGGTGTATGAAAGGGGGGGGGGGGGGGGAGGGGCAGATGTTTCTCCTCTCTCTGTTTACAACATCTCTCTCTAACCCTCTCTCTCTTCATTCTGGTCAGCTGATGTCTAACAGGATAATGATATTTCTATATTTGCAAAGCGAAGTCCTGGCATCACGCTTCTGCAAGAACCTCATATTTCTTCATTCCCAGACGGAGGATGATGTCACCGATGACTCTTCAGGAGAGACCTTAAATCTCACTCCAGGAACTGCCCACCCCTCTATTCCTAAAGTCAGAGCCAAACAGGAGAAAGGGTTTCCATGTTTTGAATGTGGGAAATATTTTGTGTCTAAATTTAGGCTTTGCACCAGGGTTGCTCGGGTAGTACTTTTTAAAACCCGCCCGGATCCAGGTACCCAGATATCCGGATCCGATTCGGATATCCGGATCCGACCTTGCGGATATCCAAGTGAATTCGGATATCCGACCAAATTATCCGCGGGTACTCGACCTATTCGGGTATCTGGATAGAAAAAACGAAAGTGCCCTTTAAATAGCTTTAAAAAGGGTTTTTAGGGTAAATGATGCATGTAACATCATGTTTTTTTTAAAGGGAAACACTAATTTATTATTTGGTGGACATAAAATAAAAAAAACAAACAAAAAAACTGTCTAACATCAGGACTAGGTTCCAGACAGCGGTCGTGCAGCCCACATTGTGTCCTAAGTCCAAGCGCACAACTGGGACATGACAGTTTTCAGCCCAGACACCTCCAAAAAATGACACCACAATTGTGTTTTGGGTTGAACATAGGTGGTGGATAGCAGCAGCAGCAGTGGCCTGTGGCACCATGGCGGTGGGAGCCAGCGCCAGCTTGCTTCAGCCTCTTGAACTCCTCATGCTCAACAACATGTTTTTTGGCCAGATGGGTGATGAAGCTGGAGGTACCATACTTGTAGGGGTCACAACCTCTGCTCATCTGTAGTTTGCACACATTTCATATGGCAAAATTGCTGTCCAATGAGGGCAGAGTGAAAAACCACCAGATTGGGGAGGTGAACATTCCCCTGCGGCCTGATTGGGATGCTGCGTCTTTTCTCCCTGTGGCGGTTGGGGGTTGAGAGGTGCGGCTGGTGGTAGCGGCAGAAGGATGTGGTGGGTCCCGTATTCCACGGCCACTGTCTGCAATGCTGATCCTTCGTGCCAAACCCACTGACGCATCCTCCCCCTCAGAGTCGACATCCCCATCCTGTGGATGGTAGTCACGGTCCTTCATCACATCATCAACATCATACCCCCCCCCCCCCCCCCCCCTCCTCAAAACCCAGAACATCCTCCTCAAACTCCTTACGGCTAACAGCCCTGAGTTCAATCGTGGCGCCTGGAGCGAAAAGCTCGCTGACTGAGGGTAGGCTGCCCGCTGGGGTCGACACTGACGCGGCAGACCTTCTGAGGGTGGCCTTAATGTTGCTCCCTGTCCTCTTGCCCTTGCTGCCCCTCCCCCGGCTGCCGGTGCCAACAAACATAGTACAACTTATACGTGATGATGATGTCACAGATGTGGGGTACTTTTACTTTAATGAATTCGGGGTTGGACTTTAAATCAAATCAGCACGGAGTGACAGACCGCAGAGTAGAGGACAGACAGTGCACACTATCTGTCTAACTGTCACACTGACAATGCTCAGCAAAGCAGCACTGCAGTAATCTGTAGTAAGCTAACACAGTACTACTCTCTCTAACAACTAACTGCACTAACTATATAATACAATACAATACAATAGCACAGTAATCCTATTCCCTAACCTATACCGTCCTGCTGACCTGCACAGCACACACAGACAGGACCTAACTGAGTGAATGCAATAAAACAATTACACTAGCTAGCTAAAAAAACAATAGAACAATAGTGTAGTGAAGGTGTTTAGCACTCAAAGCTTTAGGTTTATCACTGTATACAGGCAGCACTTGCTAAGCCAACAGCACAGGAGCAAGTCTGTCAGTGACCAGCCAGCCAGCCACACAAGCAAGGATGATCTGTCCCATCATGCCAGCCCTCCTTATTACACAGGGGGCTGGCCAGGGTTCCCTTCTGTGATTGGGTGCCAGGGCTTAGGCTGGGAGGCCTTTGATTGGCTTAAGGAGGTCAGGTGGGGCTGGCCAGAGTTCCCCTTTGTGATTTGTTGGCTGGGAACCCTCTGATTGGCTCAATGACATCATCTCCCTTGTTACAGTACCCGAATCCGGATTATGCGGCCAGATATCCGCATAGAGCTATCCGGATCTGGCCCCAGGTATCCGGAATCTGGATCCGACCGGATAGCAGAAAAATGGTCAGGTACCCGGAGCCGGATGAGCATCCCTGCTTTGCACACACAAGCTAAGTCACACAGGGGAGAAGCCTCATTCATGTCCTGAGTGTGGGAAATATTTTCTTTTTAATTCTCGACTTGTTGCACATTTGAGATCTCACACGGGAAAACCGTATTCATGTTCAGAGTGTGGGAAACGTTTTGGATGCATCTCAAATCTTTATGCCCATCAGAGGACTCATACTGGTCACAGCCCTTACGCGTGCTCTGAATGTGGGAAATGTTTTGGACAAAGGTCACAACTTGTCATACATCAGTGATTTCATTTGTACAAGAAAAGAGTCCATCTGGGCATACAATAACTATCCTCAGTCGCCAAATATATAATATAAAATATAATACTTTATTAATAAGGACTTATCACAATATGCTTAAAATCAATTAAAACCATCTAGTGTACAGGTAGATCACTGCGGATCATATACAAAGTACATAATACAAATATCATTGTCATATCTGCATAGAGCTGGTGACTCAAAAACCGCTGGCTAAATCATTTGACATACCTTCTATTTCATCTTAAGTAAACATGCATTAGCCACAATAGTGAGGGTTTTAAGTCTTACCCAGAACTGCAAAGGTTGATCCGCTATCTCCCCGTGTCCCCTTCACGCGTTCCGTGACCCAGTCACTTCTCCAGTACATAATATTTGTATTATGCACTTTGTATTATGTACTTTGTATATGATCCGCAGTGATCTACCTGTGCACTAGATGGTTTTAATTGATTTTAAGCATATTGGGATAAGTCCTTAATAAAGTATTATATTTTATATTATATATTTGGCGACTGAGGATGGTTATTGTATGCCCAGATGGACTCTTTTCTTGTACAAATGAGGTTTAACAGGTCCATGGCAATTGCCCTCTACCTGGGCGTTTTGCTCTCTATTTGTTGTGTTATACATCAGAGATTTCACACAGGGGAAAGGCCGTACTCCTGTTCTGAGTGTGGGAAATGTTTTAAACAACTATCTAGCCTTAAAAAACACTCATATGACAGTAAAGCAGTACTCTTGTCCTAAGTGTGGGAAATAATTCAAGTCAAAAACAGGGCTTTCAATTCATAAGTTGTCTCAAGGTGGTGGGAGACTCTTTTCCTGTGATGAGTGGTAAATCATTTGTGTGTAAATCAGTACTAAAAATACATAAAAAATCTCATACACGAGAGAAATCATATTCCTGTTCAGAGTGTGGGAAGTGTTTTGGAAGTAAAATAAGTTTTCACATACATCAGAAATCTCATACTGATAACCTCTCCGATTCCTGTAATCAGGGTGAGAGCCGGTTCGAAGACAATTCAAGACTTGTTGGACATCAGATATCTCATGTCACGTGGGTGAGAAACCTTACTCTTGCTCTGAGTGTGGGAAATGTTTTGGGCAAAAGTGTAATCTTATCACACACTAAAGATCTCACATAGGTGAAAAGCCATATATGTGTGCTGAGTGTTGTAAATGCTTTGCAAAGAAACAATCCCTTGTCTCACATCAGAAAGCTCTCACGGGTGAAAAGCCCTATGCCTGCACTGAGTGTGGGAAATCTTTTGTGAAGAAACCATTCCTTACCACACATCTGAGGTCTCATACGGGGAAGAAGCCTTTTGTCTGTCCTGAGTGTGGGAAATGTTTCAGGCAGAAACCCCATTTGCAAAGACATCAGAGATGTCACACAGAGGATAAGGCATTTTCGTGCACCATCTGTGGGAAATGCTTTTGCTGCAAATCACAACTCACCTTACATCATAGAATGCATACTGGAGAAAAGCTTTTACCTGTCCTGAGTGTGGGAAATGGTTCAGATACAAACCACATCTTAACAGATATCTGAAACGTATTGATGAGGGACACAGATGTGTGTCCCAGAACAGATGACGTATCTGGATAGCATGCCGAAAGGTGTTCTTGGATAGAGATGTAGCGAACCTTTTGCCGGCGAACGGTTCCAGGCGAACTTTGGGGGTTCGCGTTTGCCTGGACCAAGCGAACTTTTGCGGAAGTTCGATTCGCCCCATAATGTACTATGAGGGTCAACTTTGACCCTCTGCATCACAGTCAGCAGGCACATTGTAGCCATTCAGGCTACACTAAGCCCTGGAGCCCCACCCCCCCTTACATAAGGCAGGTTTGCCGGCCATTACACCCACTCGTGTGCCTGCTAGAGACAGACTAGGGACAGCTGCTGCAGACTTGTTCTCCTAGGGAAAGATTAGTTAGGCTCTTGGCTTGCTCCTGGCTGATTGTTATTGCTAAAATAGCACCCCTCAACAGCTCTTTTGAGAGCTCTAATGTTTTCCTGATGTGTTTTTTTTTTTTTTTGTGTGTGTGTGTGTGTGTGTTGCTCACTGAATTATACAGCCCTATCTGTTGCATCTGGACCTTGGTTACATAGTTACATAGTTCTTTTGGTTGAAAAAAGACATACGTCCATCGAGTTCAACCAGTATAAAGTACAACACCAGCCTGCTCCCTCACATATCCTTGTTGATCCAGAGGAAGGCGAAAACAGGAAAATTGAATACTTACCTTCCAGTAATTTTCCTTTCCTGGAACAGAAGATGGCGGCATACTGATGGGTTAGCCCCGCCCCTGACCCCGATTGGACAGTTCATAATATAAATTAAAAGAGCCCGCCCCCCCTGCCATTCTCATGAAAATCAGTCCTCGAATGGACGAGAGGGTGGGTTCGTATGCCGCCATCTTCTGTTCCAGGAAAGGAAAATTACCGGAAGGTAAGTATTCAATTTTCCTGTTTCCTGGAAAGAAATGGCGGCATACTGATGGGATATACAAAATCAGCCAGAGAGGGAGGGAAAATGCATAAACAAACATTTTATTTTTTAACAGTAGACAAAACTGCTTCACCAAATTTCAATGAGGTTAGTGCTGCTGGATTAACATGATAATGCTTCAAGAAAGTATGCTGTGAGGACCAGCTTGCTGCCTTGCAAATAGTGTCCATAGAGACTTTAGCAAAGCATGCCCAGGAGGCTGCCATGCCCCTTGTAGAGTGAGCACGGATCTCTGAAGGTATCTGTAAAGCTTTCAATTTATAAGAGAGTTGTATTACTTTCACTAGCCAGTTGGCCAAAGTCCTTGATGTAACAGGTTTACCCCTATTAGGGCCCACAATGTTCACGAACAAATGGTCAGATGACCTGAAGGAGCTTGTAGCGTCTAAATAAGCTCTAATACTCCTGCCTACGTCTAAAGGATGATGCTCCTGTTCTGACAAGAATGTTGGCAAAGTTAACTCCTGATTGATATGAAATGCAGATGAGACCTTTGGAATGTGCTGAAGTACTGGCCTAAGCACCACCCTGTCAGGAAAGAATTGCAGGAAATTTTCCGCACAACTTAGAGCCTGCAGATCAGATACCCTTTTTGCAGAAGCAATTGCAATCAAAAAGACAGTCTTCAACGTCCGATTCAAAAGAGAAGCACTTTCTATCGGATGAAAAGGATCCTCTGATAATACCTCCAGAACCACACAGAGATCCCACTGCGGGAAGAATGGCTTTCTAGGTGGCCTTAATTTTTGCACCGCCTGCACAAACTGGATGACCAGAGGATTTTCTGCCCATTTATGATTGGTTAATGCTGATAGGGCTGATACCTGAACTTTTATGGCTGAAAGACTTAACTGCAAGTCTACCCCTGTTTGAAGGAATGCCAGTATATTCTGAACTTTCGGCTGAAGAAATTCAAATTTATTAACTCTCGCAAAGTTCTCAAATTTTCCCCAAATTCTATGATATGTTGAATTTGTAGAAACTTTCCTGGCTTTCAGTAGTGTAGAAGTGACTTTGTCAGAGCATCCCAATGCTAAGAACTTTTGCTTCTCAATTTCCAGGCCGTCAAATTGAGATTGTTGACATTCGGGTATAGCAGAGGACCCTGGCAGAGAAGATCCGGAATTTGAGGAAGATTGATCGGTTGCTCCAGACTCAACTCTAACAAGAGAGTGAACCAAGGTCTCCGAGGCCAGTATGGCACAATAAGGATGATCGTGCATGGTTCCAGCAAGAGCCTCTGTAGTAGCCTCAGGATTAGTGGAAATGGAGGGAACGCATATCCCAGTTGAAAGTCCCATTGTGTCGTCAGACAGTCCGTGCCCTCTGCTGTCGGATGGAAATATCGGGAGAAGAATCTCGGCAATTTCGAATTCCCTGCTGAAGCACATAGGTCTATCTGGGGAATACCCCATCTTTGCATGATCATGCTGAATACCTCGTTGTTCAATGTCCACTCGTGCGGACTGGCAAACTGTCTGCTCAGCTGGTCCGCTAACTGATTCTGAGGACCTGGAAGGTGAATAGCTGAAAGATGATCCAGGTGTATTTGAGCCCATCTCATTATGTGAGAGGATTCTTCGAGGAGAGACTGGCTTCTCGTACCCCCCTGCCTCCTTATGTAGGCGACTGCTGAAACATTGTCTATTTGAAGTAATACCGCCTTCCCCCTTATCAGGTGTTGGAAAGCCTTTAACGCCAGAAAGGCTGCTCTGAGTTCCAATATATTGGAGGGGACTTGTGCACACGGAAGCCTCCATCTCTGCTGTACCTGAGAGCTCTGACAATGGGCTCCCCAACCTGCTTGACTTGCGTCTGTCGTAATCACCACTGGTAGCGGAGGCTGAATCTGATGACAAGATCTTAAGTTCTTCTCCTGCATCCACCACTGTAGTGAAACCTTGACCTTGACAGGGACCCAGAGTTTCTGTGACAGGTTTCTCTTGTTCCAGCGACTGAGGAAGAATATTTGCAGAGTTCGCAAATTCCAGTGCGCCCACCTGACCATTGGGATTGCTGAGGACAAAGTCCCCAGCAAACTCAGACACGTTCTTGCTGATATGTGATTGCTGCATATCACTGCTGCAACTTTTTGCTGTATTGCTATAACTTTCTGGTTGGGAAGACAAACTTTGTTTTGTGTTGTTATAAACCTGGCCCCCAGGAAGACCATGTCCTGTGATGGCACTAACTGACTTTTTGCAAAGTTTATTAGCCATCCTAGTCTTTGCAGTTCCGTCAGCAACAGTCTCTGATGATTCAACAGAACTTCCCGGTCTTGACTGACTAACAGTATATCGTCCAGATAGTGGAAGACCCTTAGGCCCCTCCTCCTTAGAGAGGCAACTACTGGAAGAAGAACCTTCATGAAAGTTCTGGGAGCGGTTGAGAGGCCGAACGGTAGACTCTGAAATTGCCAATGCTTCCCGTCCACTGAAAACCTGAGATATTTCTGGAAGCTTTGTCTGATTGGGATATGCAGATAAGCGTCCGAGAGGTCCAGTGTTGTCATCCAATCGTTTTGTCTGATGACCTTTATTATCGTCTGTAACGACTCCATCCTGAAATGACGGAGCTTTATGTGGCTGTTCAGGAACTTGAGGTCTAAGACCGGTCGCCATCCTCCTGACGACTTCTTGACCAAGAATAAGGGAGAATAAATTCCTGTAAATTCTTTTTGATGAGGTACTGGAATTATGGCATTGCTTTCGGCTAGGGAGTTCACATATTCCAACAGGAACTGCCTTTTCTGTCTGCCCTGGGGTAAGTTTGTCTGAACAAATCTTGTCTTGAGCATAGGCTTGCTGAATTTCCATGAATGCCCTTTGCGAATAGTTCCGTGAACCCAGGAATCTTCGATTGACTCCACCCAGACGGTCCAGAAGGTGCGTAGCCTTGCTCCCACCTGAGCCGTCTGAGTGGACGCACCTTCAGAACTGCTTTGCATTTTGCGGAGGTCCGGAATTCGTTTTGGATTTTCCGGATCTAAGAAAGGACGCCTGAGTACCCTTCCAGTCCTTATTAAACTTCCTGCCGGGCTTATAGGAACGAGCCTGCTGAAATCTGGAAGAGTCTTGCCTTGTATTTGACTGTTGTCGAGACTGCTTTGGCTTTCTATCTTGTGGTAACAGCCCCGATCTTCCTCCTGTAACCTTGGCAATTGCACTATCCATCTCTGGACCAAAGAGATGTTTGCCGTCGAACGGAATCCTGCACCAGTTGTTCCTGGAGGACTGGTCGGCTGACCAAGGTTTAAGCCAAAGAGCTCTCTTTGCCGTCACATTACATAGCATTGCTCTGGAGGCAGATCTTATTGTATCTATCGCCGCCTCTCCCACAAAATCACTTGCCAATTTAAGTTCATCCAGGGCTTTGATGATCTCATTCCTATCAGTCCCTGAACTGAGGGCTGTCTCAATGTTATCTACCCAAACTTTAATGGCCTTAGCAAGAGAAGTGAGGGCTACGGCCGGCCTACATGCTGCCCCTGAGTGTAAAAAAGCTTTCTTGATATCGGTATCTATTTTCCTATCAAGTGGATTACTAAAGGAGACTGCGTCATCCATTGGCAGAGTGACGTGACGGGCCAGTCTCATGATTGAGGCATCTACTATAGGTGCAGAGTCCATAATTTTCGCATCCTCACTCCCCAATGGATACAGTTTTGTAAACCTATTAGATAATGATGTTTTCTGCTCAACCTTACTCCATTCCTTGATGAATATCTCCTTAATAACTTTCATAAGAGGGAAATTAACCACCCTGGCGTTCTATTAAGATCGCCAGGGCGGCTGCGGGAGGGTTTTTTTTAAATAAAAAAAAAACTATTTCATGCAGCCAACTGAAAGTTGGCTGCATGAAAGCCCACTAGATGGCGCTCCGGAGGCGTTCTTCTGATCGCCTCCGGCGGCCAAAAGTAACACGGAAGGCCGCAATGAGCGGCCTTCCGTGTTTTGCTTACTTCGTCGCCATGGCGACGAGCGGAGTGACGTCATGGACGTCAGCCGACGTCCTGACGTCAGCCGCCTCCGATCCAGCCCTTAGCGCTGGCCGGAACTATTTGTTCCGGCTGCGCAGGGCTCAGGCGGCTGGGGGGACCCTCTTTCGCCGCTGCTCGCGGCGGATCGCCGCAGAGCGGCGGCGATCAGGTAGCACACGCGGCTGGCAAAGTGCCGGCTGCGTGTGCTGCTTTTTATTTCGTAAAAATCGGCCCAGCAGGGCCTGAGCGGCAGCCATCGGCGGGGATGGACGAGCTGAGCTCGTCCATACCGCTAAGATGGTTAATGGGCTGATTATCCAGATGCGGATAATGTTTGTCTGGCTCCTGTGGAGTCTCCGAATCTTCCTCCCAGCCTATAGCGGCCTTTATTGCAGATACAAAAGCTGGCACAAGGGCAAAGTCAAAGCCCATAGGAGTCTGACTCTGAGAGGAAGAGGCCTCCTCAGCAGGCATCTGAGAGGCTGAAGGAGGAGGCTGGTTAACCGCCATCTTCTCAAAGGTCTCTTGCACGGCCTGCTGGATGAAGGACATGACTTGTTGATTTTCAGAGTCTTTATCCCTCCCCAGCTCACTAAAGCAGGTTTCACAGACCATTTTGTCCGGCAAGGGAGGCTGACCACAGGACCAACATAGGTTTTTATCCGGTTGGGTGTATCTTTGCTCCCTAGGTTGCGGTCTAGGAGATCTGCTCCTACTATAAGATGCATAGGAACGTCTCTTGTGCCTGTAGCTATGGTAGTCATAGCCTGGAGAACGTCTCCTGTGAGGAGATCTCCCTCTCTCGGACCTGTAACCGTATCGTGGAGAGCGGCTCCTGTAGGATCTGTAATGATCACTGGTGTAGTAGCGATTTGTAGAATGCTTCCTACTTGGAGAACGTCTTTTTGACGATCGCTTAGTAGGGGACTTCCTGTCATCCCTGTGGCTTTTCTCAGACTTGCTCTGAGGGGACTTCCTTCTCGATGAACTTGCATCGTAAGAAGTATTCCTCTTGGATCTCTCTCTTGATCTTGACCGAGATCTTGTTCTCCTTGAGGACTGGTGACTTTTAGACACCTCACGCCTCTTCTCTCCTTTTCTCGGACTGCGGAGACACAAAAAGATATGTTTCCACTAAGAAAAAAGTCCGATTTTAAAAAAGGAGAAACATCACTCTTATTTTTTTCCCAAAATACTCTGTGCTGGTATTTAAAATTAGTAAAACACCACAGTGTTCCAAAACCATTTGAGACATGCAGGGAAACCTCCCTATTACCTGTCCTGAGACCCAGAAGCTATCTCAACGGGATCCTGATCCATCTAAACATATACAATAAACTATCATGAGTCAAGATATATAAAAACAATTAGTTTCCATATTACCTGGTTTGAGCCAAAAAATACCTCTATTCCTCCAAGCTTGACCACCAGTCTGATGATAAGATACAGATGAGAGCGATACCGCAGCTCCAAGCAGTGCTGCACCCGCTCTGAGGTCCAGACCACGACTGCCGCTCTGTTGACTTCCGCGTTGACTCTTATCCAATGAAGTCTCGCTTCACGCGAGACTTCGCTGTGCCGTGCGACCAGAGAGGAAGCCGGAAGCCGGAACAGCCACAATAGCGGCGGCTAGCAAACTCCGCGCCGCCGCCGCCACCAGCACAGAGGCAGCTACCAGAGGGGGAAATCTGGCGCATATCTAAGCCCCATTTAGAGGCCGCAATGCCCGCCGCCGAACGGGTGAGTGAAGACCCGTTCTTACGCCCAGAAAAGGTAACTCTATAAACAAAAAGAAAAAACAGGCGCAATAAAAATTAAAATACATCAAAAGAAAAAAACGAACTGTCCATTCGAGGACAGAAAAAAAGAGAATGGCAGGGGGGGGGCGGGCTCTTTTAATTTATATTATGAACTGTCCAATCGGGGTCAGGGGCGGGGCTAACCCATCAGTATGCCGCCATTTCTTTCCAGGAAAAACCCTTACAAGGCATGGTCCAATTAGCCCCTAAAGGGAAAAATTCCTTCCCGACTCCAGATGGCAATCAGATGAAATCCCTGGATCAACATCATTGGGCATTACCTAGTAATTGTAGCCATGGAAGTCTTTCAACGCAAGGAAAGCATCTAAGCCCCCTTTAAATGCAGGTATAGAGTTTGCCATAACGACTTCCTGTGGCAATGCATTCCACATCTTAATCACTCTAACTGTAAAGAACCCTTTCCTAAATAAATGGCTAAAACGTTTTTCCTCCATGCGCAGATCATGTCCTCTAGTCCTTTGAGAAGGCCTAGGGACAAAAAGCTCATCCGCCAAGCTATTATATTGCCCTTTGATGTATTTATACATGTTAATTAGATCCCCTCTAAGGCGTCTTTTCTCTAGACTAAATAAACCCAGTTTATCTAACCTTTCTTGATAAGTGAGACCTTCCATCCCACGTATCAATTGTGTTGCTCGTCTCTGCACCTGCTCTAAAACTGCAATATCTTTTTTGTAATGTGGTGCCCAGAACTGAATTCCATATTCCAGATATGGCCTTAGTAGAGAGTTAAACAGGGGCAATATTATGCTAGCATCTCGAGTTTTTATTTCCCTTTTAATGCATCCCAAAATTTTGTTAGCTTTAGCTGCAGCTGCTTGGCATTGAGTACGATTATTTAACTTGTTGTCAATGAGTACTCCTAAGTCCTTCTCCAAGTTTGATGTCCCCAACTGTATGCCATTTATTTTGTATGGTGCTAGTCCATTAGTACGTCCAAAATGGTAATTGTTATTACTGTGCCAGCCAGGCCCTTCCTAACTATCTATACTGGGACACCTACCTATGCCTACCTAACTACTGGGGCACCTACTTACCTATACGGGAACACCTACCTACCTACCTATACTAGGGGACCTACCTATGCCTACCTACCTATACTGGGTTTCCTACCTATGCCTAGCTAACTACTGGGTCTCCTACCTATGTCTAGCTAACTACTAAGGCACCTACCTATGCCTACCTACCTATACTGGGACTTCTACCTATGCCTACCTGCCTATACTGGGACTCCTACCTATGCCTAGCTAACTACTGGGACACCTACCTATGCCTAGCTAACTACTGGGACACCTACCTATGCCTACCTACCTATACTGGGACTCCTACCTATGCCTACCTACCTATACTGGGTCTCCTACCTATGCCTAGCTAACTACTGGGACACCTACCTATGCCTACCTACATACAAGAAGATAATAAGGTCGTTGCTTCATTGTGGACAGACCAAATTTGATCAGCTGGACAGTCACTGTTGTTCTATCATTGAGCTACCACAGCCCGGCGACCATATGGGCTTGAAAACCGCCACGGCCTACACTCTCGCCATGGTGCGCACCAGTCCAGCATGGCCGTCACTACACAAACAGCTGTTTGCGGTGCGTTACACAGTGAGTTTGGTGTGTCAGTGTGAAGCAGAGCTCTAATTACACTCCCTGATTGATGTATACACATGCAAGATGTTTTTAAAGGGAAGGTTCAGGGAGGGTGGGTAAAAAATCAAAATCAATTTCCACTTACCTGGGGCTTCCTCCAGCCCGTGGCAGGCAGGAGGTGCCCTCGCCGCCGCTCCGCAGGCTCCCGGTGGTCTCCGATGGCGCGCCCGACCTGGCCAGGCCGGCTGCCAGGTCGGGCTCTTCTGCGCTCCAAGGCCCGGAACTTCTGCGTCCCACGCCGGCGCGCTGACGTCATTGGACGTCCTCGGGGCTCTACTGCGCCTTTTAAACCAAGTACCCCTTATTGCTTCTCCATCTCGGCAATGTACCCCCCGCAAATGTGTGCGCAAGCGTACATGCTTGGGTGAATGAGGGTGCTGGCTGAGGGTGCTGGATGTGGAGAGGTAGATGAGGGTGCTAGGTAGGGAGAACCTGGTGAGGGTGCTGGCTGAGGGTGATGGGTGGTGAGAGACAGGTGAGGGTGCTGTCTGAGGGTGGCAGAGGGTGATATGTGGTGAGGGTGCTGTCTGAGGGTGGCAGAGAGTGATAGGTGGTGAGGGACTGGTAAGGGGGCTAGCTGAGGCTGCCAGAGGGTGAAGGGTGGAGGAGACAGGTGAGGATGCTGGCAGAGGGTGAGGGGCAGGTGAGGGTGTTGGCTGGGTTTGGCAGAGGATGAAGGGTGGGTGGCAGAGGACAGGTGAGGGTGCTGGCAGAGTGTGGTGGGCAGTGACTGACAGGTGAGGATGCTAGCTGAGGCTGGCAGAGGGGGATGGGTGGTGAGGGACAGGCAAGGGTGCTGGCTGAGACTGGCAGAGTGAGCACACACAAAGTCAACACACACAAAGTCAACACACACACACACGCACACACACAGCACACACTCAGCACATACAAGCAGTACACACACAGACAAAGCGCGCACAAACACACCGAGTCAGCACAAAAGAGCAGTACAAACAGTCAGCAAACATTACACAGTCAGCACACATAAGGAGTACACACAGTCAGCACACACAAGCAGTACACACACAGCATACACAAGCAGAACACACACACACACACACACACACACACACACACACACACACACACACACACACACACACACACACACACACACACACACACACACACACACACACACACACACACACACACACACACACACACACACACACACACACACGCAGAAAACACACACGCAAACACAGTCAGCATACACAAGCTGAACACACACACAAGCAATACAGTCCTAAAACATTACACAGTCAGCACACATAAGCAGTACACACACAGCACACACAAGCAGAACACACACACACAGTCAGCACACACAAGCAATACAGTCATAAAACATTACAGTCAGCACACATAATCAGTACACACACAGTCAGCACACACAAAGCACACATAAGCAGCACACACACAGCACACACAAGCAGCACACACACAGCACACACAAGCTAAACACACACACACAGTCAGCACACAAGCAATACAAACAGTCATAAAACATTACACAGTCAGCACACATAAGCAGTACACACACAGTCAGCCCACACAAGCAGTACACACACAAGCAGTACACACACACAGCACACACAAGCAGCACACACACAGCATACACAATCAGAACACACACAAACAGGGATGCTCATCCGGGTACCCGGGTATACCCGGGTATCCGACCATTTTTCCGCAATCCGGGTCGGATCCGGATACCTGGGCCACTATCCGGATAGCACTATCCGGATTCTATCCGGATAGCTAGCTGCATAATCCGGATACCCGTGGGTATCCGTCCAGATATCCGGATCTGGATAGTGTAACTAGTAAGGGGATGATTTCATTCAGGCAATCAAAAGGCTCCCAGCAGAAGCCCTAGCAACCAATCACTCAGGGGAACCCTGGCCAGCCCCGCCTAACCTCATTGAGCCAATCAGAGGCCTCCCAGCCTAAGTCCTGGCACCCAATCACAGAACGGAACCCTGGCCAGCCCCCCTGTATAGTAGAGATGGGAAGTTCGGATCTTTTCAATGATCCTGATGATTCGAATCGGATCATTGAAAAGATCCGGATCTTTGATCCGAATCTCGGATCATTTTAATACCGAAGCATTGGGGGGGGGGGGGAGGGGGGAATGAACAGCAGGACAGGTCTGTGGACAGGAGAAGGGGAGGGGGGTGGACACACAGAGAAGGGGAGAAGATGGACAGAGGGCAGGGAGTGGACAAAGAAGGGACGAGCAGAGAGCAGAAATGTTTGCTTGCACACAATACCCACATGCTGCAATCATATGCTTTACATATAGGGTGACCATGCGTCCTCTTTTCCCCGGACAGGTCCTCTTTTTCAGACCTGTCCGGGGCATCCGGCCGTTTTTTTGAAATGCCCGGGGAAGAGCGCACGCAGAGGCGGTCAGCATATAGGGGAGGCAAGCCCCCCGCTTGGGGCCTTACACTGCGGGGGGGCCTCGCTCTGCTGTTGCTGGCGGCGGGCGGACATCGGGCGGCAGGTGTGCGGGCACCTGGCGGAACAGCGAGAGAGAGATTTTCCCACTTACCTTCCTCGATCCTGCCAGCTACTATCTACTTCCTGTCCCGGCATCTGTCGGTATGGTAACAGCGCCCCCTGTGATGACGTAACCGCCTGTCATCACAGGGGGAGCTCTTACCAATGCGACGCGCGCCGGGAGAGGCTGAAGATAGAAGTTCTCTGCAGGATCCAGGCAGGTAAGTGGAAACTTCTCTCCCCGCCGCTCCGCACACCCTCCTGGCCTAGGCATCTACCTATCTAACCTACACTGAGGGCATATACCTATCTAACCTACACTGAGGGCATATACCTATCTAAGCTACACTGGGGGCATATACCTATCTAAGCTACACTGGGGGCATATACCTATCTAAGCTACACTGGGGGCATATACCTATCTAAGCTACACTGGGGGCATATACCTATCTAAGCTGTACTGGGGGCATATACCTATCTAATCTGTACTGGGGCATATACCTATCTAAGCTACACTGGGGGCATATACCTATCTAACCTACACTGAGGGCATATACCTATCTAACCTACACTGAGGGCATATACCTATCTAACCTACACTGGGGGCATATACCTATCTAAGCTACACTGGGGGCATATACCTATCTAAGCTGTACTGGGGGCATATACCTATCTAATCTGTACTGGGGCATATACCTATCTAAGCTACACTGGGGCATATACCTATCTAAGCTACACTGGGGCATATACCTATCTAAGCTACACTGGGGCATATACCTATCTAAGCTACACTGGGGCATATACCTATCTAAGCTACACTGGGGGCATATACCTATCTAAGCTACACTGGGGGCATATACCTATCTAAGCTACACTGGGGGCATATACCTATCTAAGCTACACTGAGGGCATATACCTATCTAAGCTACATTGGAGGCATATACCTATCTAAGCTACACTGGGGGCATATACCTATCTAAGCTACACTGGCGGCATATACCTATCTAAGCTACAATGGCGGCATATACCTATCTAAGCTACACTGGGGGCATATACCTATCTAAGCTACACTGGGGGCATATACCTATCTAAGCTACACTGGGGGCATATACCTATCTAAGCTACATTGGAGGAATATACCTATCTAAGCTACACTGGGGGCATATACCTATCTAAGCTACATTGGAGGCATATACCTATCTAAGCTACACTGGGGGCATATACCTATCTAAGCTACACTGGCGGCATATACCTATCTAAGCTACACTGGCGGCATATACCTATCTAAGCTACATTGGAGGAATATACCTATCTAAGCTACACTGGGGGCATATACCTATCTAAGCTACATTGGAGGCATATACCTATCTAAGCTACATTGTGGGCATATACCTATCTAAGCTACACTGGGGGCATATACCTATCTAAGCTACACTGGCGGCATATACCTATCTAAGCTACACTGGCGGCATATACCTATCTAAGCTACATTGGAGGAATATACCTATCTAAGCTACACTGGGGGCATATACCTATCTAAGCTGTACTGGGGGCATATACCTATCTAATCTGTACTGGGGCATATACCTATCTAAGCTACACTGGGGGCATATACCTATCTAACCTACACTGAGGGCATATACCTATCTAACCTACACTGAGGGCATATACCTATCTAACCTACACTGGGGGCATATACCTATCTAAGCTACACTGGGGGCATATACCTATCTAAGCTGTACTGGGGGCATATACCTATCTAATCTGTACTGGGGCATATACCTATCTAAGCTACACTGGGGCATATACCTATCTAAGCTACACTGGGGCATGTACCTATCTAAGCTACACTGGGGCATATACCTATCTAAGCTGCACTGGGGGCATATACCTATCTAAGCTACACTGGGGGCATATACCTATCTAAGCTACACTGGGGGCATATACCTATCTAAGCTACACTGAGGGCATATACCTATCTAAGCTGTACTGGGGGCATATACCTATCTAAGCTACACTGGCGGCATATACCTATCTAAGCTACACTGGCGGCATATACCTATCTAAGCTACACTGGGGGCATATACCTATCTAAGCTACATTGGAGGAATATACCTATCTAAGCTACACTGGGGGCATATACCTATCTAAGCTACACTGGGGGCATATACCTATCTAAGCTACACTGGCGGCATATACCTATCTAAGCTACACTGGCGGCATATACCTATCTAAGCTACACTGGCGGCATATACCTATCTAAGCTACACTGGGGGCATATACCTATCTAAGCTACATTGGAGGAATATACCTATCTAAGCTACACTGGGGGCATATACCTATCTAAGCTACATTGGAGGCATATACCTATCTAAGCTACACTGGGGGCATATACCTATCTAACCTACACTGAGGACATATACCTATCTAAGCTATACTGGGGGCATATACCTATCTAATCTGTACTGGGGCATATACCTATCTAAGCTATACTGTGCGCATATACCTATCTAAGCTATACTGTGGGCATATACCTATCTAAGCCTCACTGGGGGCATATACCTATCTAAGCTATACTGGGGGAATATACCTATCTAATATATTCTGGGGGCATATACCTATCTAATGTATACTGGGAGCATATACCTATCTAAGCTATACTGGGGGAATATACCTATCTAATATATTCTAGGGGCATATACCTATCTAAGCTATACTGGGGCCATATTCCTATATAACCTATACTGCGGACATATACCTATCTAAGCTATACTGGGGCCATATTCCTATCTAACCTATACTGCGGACATATACCTTGTCCGCACATTTGTGGGGAAATCTGCTGCCAATCTCATTGCACTTTGTGGAGAAATCTTCTGCGAATCTGATTGCATTTTGTGGTTGGCCGGCCCTCCACCATGTGGTCTGGAAAAAAAAAACGGCCCTCCATGCCCGCGAAGTTGGACAGCACACTGCTAAGGTCTTGTATATTTGGCCCCACCCATGACCACGCCCACATGCTGTTGTGATCGTCCTCTTTTTTTGAAATTCAAAATATGGTCACCCTATTTACATATATTTCACCTATATGCTCATCTGTGTTGCACAGTGAAAGAAAGCATTCCCAGAAGATAAGTGCAGCTGTTTAGTGCCGAGTGCAGGAGGATCATTTTGCCCTGCAATCATAGTGCCTGCAAAGTTACTGAGCTGTGCTGAGCTGAGCCAAAAGCTTCCAATGTGATCACTGTGCACAACTACGGAACAGACAGCCTGTAATGAGCAGCACATTATAGCCAGTATGTGTGCTCTACACATATCTGGCAGTGGCACCCATGTCCCCTCTACCTGTCCCTGCAAGGCTGGCTCCCCTGAGTCCCCTCCAACAGAGCGATCCATCTCTGCTCTGCTTCCAGGACCCCGCTGCCCGCTGAGAGGGGGCGTGTCGCTCCTGGCCCGCCCCTTTTGCGATCCGAATCACTCATTTTAATGATTCGGATGATTTGACTCACAAAATAGATTCGGATCAAAGATCCGAATCGTTCATGATCCGGACAACACTACTGTATAGCAAGAAGGGCTGGCATGATGAGACTAGAGATGGGAAGTTCGGATCTTTTCAATGATCCGGATGATTCGAATCGGATCATTGAAGAGATCCGGATCTTTGATCCGAATCTCGGATCATTTTACTACCGAAGCATTGGAGGGTGAAATGACTAGCAGGACAGGAGAAGGGGAGGGAGGTGGACACACAGAGAAGGGGAGAAGATGGACAGAGGGCAGGGAGTGGACAGAGAAGGGAGGAGGGACGAGCAGAGAGCAGAAATGTTTGTTTGCACACAATACCCACATGCTGCAATCATGCTTTACATGTATTTCACCTATATACTCATCTGTGTACTTTGCATGCAAACGTCGCACAGTGAAAGAAAGCATTCCCAGAAGTAAAGTGCAGCTGTTTAGGAGGATCATATTGCGCTGCAATCACAATGTCTGCAAAGTTACTGAGCTGTGCTGAGCCAAAAGCTTCCAATGTGTTCACTGTGCACAACTACGGAACAGACAGCCTATAATCAGCAGCACGTTATAGCCAGTATGTGTGTTCTACACATATCTGGCAGTGGCGCCCATGTCCCCTCTCTCTCATCTACCTGTCTCCCTGCAAGGCTGCCTCCCATCCAACAGAGCGATCCATCCCAGCTCTGCTTCCAGGACCCCGCTGCCCGCTGAGAGGGGGCGTGTCGCTTCTGGCCCCGCCCCTTTTGCGATCCGAATCACTCATTTTGATGATTCGGATGATTCGACTCACAAAATAGATTCAGATCAAAGATCCGAATCGTTCATGATCCGGACAACACTAGATGAGACAGATCTTCCTTGCTTGTGAGGCTGGTTGGTCACTGACAGACTTGCTCCAGTGCTGGCTTAGCAAGTGCTGTATACAATGATAAACCTAAAGCTTTGAGTGCTAAACACCTTCACTACACTATTGTTCTATTGTGTTTTTAGCTAGCTAGCTTGTAATTGTTTGCTTTCATTCACTCAGTTAGGTCCAGCCTGTGTCTGTGTAAGCCAGCAGGACAGTATAGGGAATAGGAGGATTACTGTGTTATTGTATTGTAGTTAGTACTGCAGTTAGTTGTTATGGCAGCGGCCTGGCGGGTACACGCGGTGCGTTCCTGCACTCGATTTCCTGCTCGATTCCCGTTGACTCGATTATTTCCGACATGTCCGATTTGCGTTTCGATGGATCGTTAGGTCAATTCGCATGTAAAGTATGCCAAATCGACCTAACGATCCATCGAAACGCAAATCGGACATGTCGGAAATAATCGAGTCGACGGGAATCGAGCGGGAAATCGAGTGCAGGAACGCACCGCGTGTACCCGCCAGGCCGCCACCATAACACAGTGTGCACTATCTGTCCTCTACTCTGCGGTTTGTCACTCCGTGCTGATTTGATGTAAAGTCCAACCCCGATTTATTAAAGTAAGAGTACCCCACATCATCTGGTGACATCATTACGTATAAGTTGGACTATGTCTGCTGGCACTGGCAGCCGGGGGAGGGGCAGCAAGGGCAAGAGGACAGGGAGCAACATTACAGCCACCCTCAGGTCTGCCGTGTCAGTGTTGACCCCAGCGGGCAGCCTACCCTCAGTCAGCGAGCTTTTCGCTCCAGGTGCCGCGATTGAACTCAGGGCTGTTAGCCGCAAGGAGTTTGAGGAGGATGTTCTGGGTTTTGAGGAGGGGGGGTATGATGTTGATGATGGGATGAAGGACCGTGACTGTAAGCTCTGACTCTGAGGAGGAGGATGCGTCGGTGGGTTTGGCACGGAGGATCAGCATTGCAGACAGTGGCCGTGGAATACGGGACCCACCACATCCTTCTGCCGCTACCACCAGCCGCACCACTCAACCCCCAACCGCCACAGGGAGAAAAGCCGCAGCATCCCATTCAGGCCGCAGGAGAATCTTCACCTCCCCAATCTGGCCTCCACGGTGCCACAGTCCACTGCTGCTGATACCGCCACCTATATTCAATCCAAAACACAATTGCGGTGTCATTTTTTGGGAGGTGTCTGGGCTGAAAACTGTCATGTCCCAGTTGTGCGATTGGACTTTGGACACAATGTGGGCTGCACGACCGCTGTCTGGAACCTAGTCCCGATGTTAATTGACAGCTTTTTTTTTTTTCTTTCATTTTATGTCCACCAAATAATTAATTAGTATTTCCCTTTAAAAAAAACATGATGCTACACGCATCATTTACCCTAAAAACCATTTGAAAGCTATTTAAAGGGCACTTCCGGGTTTTCTATCCGGATACCCGAATAGGTCGGGTACCCACGGGTAATTTGGTCGGATATCCGGATCGGATCCGGATATCCGCAAGGTCGGATCCGGATACCCGGATCCGGATATCTGGGTACCCGGATCCGAATCCGGGCGGGTAATAAAAAGCACTACCGGAGCATCCCTGCACACAAATAAGCAGCAGCTTCAACTCACACTGCTGTCACTCTGTCTGTCTCCGTTATTGCAGCACGTGGTAATGTGTATCTCTCTCCTCTTCTCTTCTCCTCCTCCACATTCCTGAGGTGGGGTCACTGGTGGACGAGCTCATTCTGCCTGGTAGGGGTGCTGCTATAGTTCCTGTCTCCTCTGATTGAACTTTATGTGATCTAATCACTAAGGTATAGCACTGGACATTGCACAGAGCTGGAGGGGAGCTGTAAAAAGCAGCGCTGAGCAGGAGATAAATAGATTTTTTTGGCATGGGTTACAAGCCACTGTGCGTACCCCCTGCAATGGTCTGGCGTACCCCCAGGGGTACGCGTACCGCATGTTGAGAAGCCCTGTTGTAAAGGACACATGCAAACAAATAACACTTACTTGCCCAGTCTCAAACTATTCTGAAGCAAGTGCTGTTGAGCAAAGCTTATATAGGTAAACAGCTGACAAATGCTAACATCACGAGCGTAAACCTCTACTCGCTCAAATTAATGCGCACTATCACTTTAGCGCGTGTAAATTTTTACGCGAACAATGATGTATGTAATTCATGTAGCACTACAGCACTATTCAATAGCACTGTTTAGTGAATCAACCCCTATATTTGGCTCTTTGTGGCCCTACTCCGTGTTCTGTTTTGCAAGTCTTTTGGGGTTGTTGTTATCCTTCATTGGTGAATAACTGAATGGTCCTCTTGGTTTCGAAATCATGGCTCTGGAACAACAGGCAATACCAGGGCTGTGGAGTCACAGTTGGAGTCGAGGAGTCAGAGTGGGAGCAATTTTGGGTACCTGAAGTTGGAGTCTGTGGTTTCAAAAACTGAGGAGTCGGAGTCGGGAGTCAGAGTTGGATGATTTTTGTGCTAAATCCACAGCCCTGGTAAGTATTAGACTGAGCCATTTTGGGTACCCAGAGTCAGAGTCTGTGGTTTCATAAACTGAGGAGGCGGAGTCAGAGTTGGATTATTTTTGTATCGACTCCACAGCCCTGGGCAATACAGAAATGATGTCCATCATGCTACACATTTAGGTAAATAGTTAAACTTAAAATCCTAAACAGTCATTAGGCCCCGTTCACATCTAAAATCGCAAAACACTAGCGGAAAAATCACTGGAATGCTGCATGTATCGCGTTTGCGATTATCGCCAATCGCAAAATGCCTGCGATCACGGCAGTGAGAATACTGCCATAGCAAACCATGTGCTAAGCGGTTTTAAAAACCGCTAGTGGTTTGCGGTGAGAGGGAATCACGCGATTCCTGCTCAAGTGTGAATGGACCCTTACTGGCCATGCAACCCTCATTCTATAACTTTCCCACACACTTCTACATAGCCCTTCTCGCTCCAACACCCACAATCATACCAACCCCCATATACTGTCATTCTTCTTTATGCATCATGGTTCCTTCAAACTGCCCACCTCAAACAGCTAATACCTAAATCAATAACTATCAGTTTATCTACTATATATTACCTCCTGAATACTATAATTTCACCCTGCTAGACCTGCCTGGGTCACCCATGACCATGAGCCCTCCTCCTATAGACTTTGCCTGCTAGATCTTCCCTGGTTACCTATCATTCCTACCCTGCTAGAATTGCCTTTGTCATGTCACCAATTATTTGTGCCTTACCTGCCCCCGTCATCCATCTTTCTTGCCTTGCTAGACATGCCTCTCCCCAATCAGCCATCATGTTACCTCTGCTAGACCTTCCCTAGTCATCCATCTTTCCTGCCCTGCTAGACATACCTTCCCCGAGTCACCTATCATTCTACCTCTGCTAGACCTGCCCCAGTCATCCATCGTTCCTGCCCTGCTAGACATACCTTCCCGAGTCTCCTATCATTCTACCTCTGCTAGACCTGCCCGGCTCAGCCATCATTCTGGTCCTGCCAAACCTGTCCCCCCCCCACCCGCAGTCACTCATTCCAGCTCTGCTAGCCACGCTCCCCCAGTCACCCATCATACCTGCCCTGCTAGACCTGTCCACCAGTCATATATAATTCTAGACCTGCCCCAAGTCAACCATCATTCCTGCCCTGTTAGACATGCCTTCCTCCAGTCATCCAGCATTCTACCTCTTCTAAACCTGCCCTGGTTATCCATTATTCTGGTTCTGTTAGACATGCCCTGCCAGTCACCCATTATTCCTGCCCCCCAGTCACTTATGATTCCTGCCCCCAGTCACCTATCATTCCTGCCCTGCTAGACCTGTTCCCCAGTCACCTATGATTCCTGCCCCCAGCCTCCCATCATTTCTGCCCTTCCATACATGGCCTGGTTGCTCCCAGTTCCTGCCCTGCTAGCAGTTTGGCAGATAAGCCAGAGTTTTTATCCAATTAAGCTTTTGCAGCTCAAAATCCTGTTTTGAAAATGTAACCATATTTAAGCAGCCAGACTATGTGACTTACCAGGGTTCTCTGTTGGTGAGTCTGTACCACAGCTTGCACAACACAAGGGGGTGGAGCATGGAATGTACTATCTGAGACGGTCACAGCCTGAAGCTCTGGAATTCTGGAAATGACTAACCGGATACTTTGATAGAAAAAAGCTCTGCCTCTGAACAGAACTGGCGCAGTGGCCCCTAGAGAAGCATATGGAGCCAGGGATAGTACAGTAATACCACAGTATTGTACAGTGGAGGATTGTTATGCCCTTGTATGGGGATGGCGTATCTGTATTGCCACTATACCCATCAGCACAGTTCATGCAAATATCTCTGGAGTTTGTGACTTTTATTAGTATTATTATTTATAAAGCATCAACATATTCCGTGGTGCCGTACAAAGTGAGAAACAAACAAGGGGTACATCATAATACAGGCAATGGTGTACACCAATATACAAAACTGGCAACAAAATACAGAATTGGTGATTACAGTGACAAAAGTAACATTATGAGTACAAATAAAATGTATAAAATTGTAACACATAAAAGTGTTATTATTATTATCATTTTAGAATAGGTAACAACATTAATTTTAGTAATTTCATTTATTTTTGTTTTGGACGTCATGGAGGACTCCTCTCTACACCAAATATCCCTGGTGACACAATGTAGATACAGTATGAGCTTCTTTATTGACCAAAATGTCATCCAACGTAACCTGCCGTTCTTATATTCTCCACAACTTGTTATTGTCATTGGAATGCAGACACAGGAAGTGAACGAGGGCTGAGTGAGGAGGGTGGAGCCTACAGACAGGAAGTTGGGGGTCACAGGAGAACTGGGAGAGGAAGTACAGAGGAGACATTGCAGGAACTGGCAGCAAAAGAGGTAATATGATATAACTGAATACAGCTGTAAATCATACATGTATACAATGGGATAATTATAGAGCGATTTACTATACAGATGTGTTCTCATTGCGGGTATAGGGCTTATTAGCTTGGCTGCATAACTGTATCTGGGCACAATAGCTGATGCACTGTAACAAGGGATGCTATAAAGCACTACCATTGGAATACTATAACTGGCAGCCTTAGGAATGGAGTACTATAACTTGAGGTAGTGTAACTGAGGTTCTATAAGCTGTGGCACTAGACTCAATGTACACCATAATTAGAGTACTATACCTGAGGTACAATACCTGAGGCACTGTAACTTGGGACACTCACCCTTGTATCTGGCCATTGTGTCCCACATCATTTCAATGCTTCTGCCTTTGAAGGAAGGAGTAATAGAATATAACAAAGAACGCAACAGCCTGAGGTGAATTTACTCCCCCACCACAGTCCACAGATGTAAAGCTTCTGTCTCTGTGTATCTTTCTCAGCCCAGCTCTTCCAGGTTTCTTCCTTGGGTGACAATTTACGGAACAATACTGTACAGACACATCTCTAGCCTTGAGGTCAGTGTGGATTGTTAAAAGCATTGAGATCGGTCATGCTCGGGCATCGAGGGTTGTTAAATGACTTACGAGCCCAAATAGCGAAAAAAAAGATAAGTACCTTAATCAGTTTTAAATGCACGGAGGACGCCGTCCGCGCCCTCCGTGCAGTTCCGCCAGGTCCCCGCAGTCTGATCGCCCCCCGTGCCGCTCCCGACCCCACGGACGGGGTCGGGTTCCCTTCCTCTCCCAAGATGGCCACCGGAGCCGGCCACGGCTGCGCAGTCCGCATACGCGTTAGTGCGGCTGCACAGCTCTAGGGCCTCCCCCTTCGATCCACGCTACTGTGCGTGGATCGGGGGGGGGGGGAGAGCCCTAGAGCTGCGCAGCCGCACTAACGCATATGCGGACTGCGCAGCCGCGGCCGGCTCCGGCGGCCATCTTAGGAGAGGAAGAGGAGCCCGACCCCGTCCGTGGGGTCGGGAGCGGCACGGGGGGCGATCAGACTGCGGGGACCTGGCGGAACTGCACGGAGGGCGCGGACGGCGTCCTCCGTGCATTTAAAACTGATTAAGGTACTTATCTTTTTTTCGCTATTTGGGCTCGTAAGTCCTTTAAGAATCTGACAGGAAGGATCATTATTCATACCCGAGCAATATCGATCAGCGATGATACAGTCGTTACAGGTAGTTTCAGATGACGTTTTTTGCATGTGTGTACGTAGCTTTATTTTTCTCTCTGTTTTTTACCTCTTTCCTCACTATACTGATTTATTATTATTATTTATTGTATTCATAAAGCGCCAACATATTACGCAGCACTGAACATTAATTTAGGTTACAGACAATATTTAGGGTGACATACAGCAATATGCCAATACAGGAATACAAGAAAACCAGATCACACAGCACAGTATGAGTACAAGGTAAGTCTTAGTCAGTCATTGGATGGAGCATGGAGATTAGGCAAGTGAGATTCACTCAAGTGCATAGCATGGGTGCACAGTAATGGAGGTGCATCGGGTAGGACACAAAAGGAGGAGGACCCTGCCCAAAGGCTTACAATCTAGAAGGAGAGGTAGAGACACGAAAGGTAGGGACCAGAGTTCCGTTGTGGGTTTAGAGCAATTGTGAGGGGTGGTAGGCCAGAGAGAAAAGGTGAGTTTTGAGGGCCTTCTTGAAGATGTTGAAGGAGGGGGCTGCCCTAATGGGTGGAGGTAGAGCGTTCCAAAGTGTTGGAGCAGCTCTTGAGAAGTCCTGGAGGCGTGCATGGGACTGTGTGATGCAGGGGGCGGTCAGGTGAAGTTCATTGGAGGAAAGGAGTGAGCGGCTAGGTGTGTACCTCTGAGTAAGATCAGAAATGTAGGTTGGACAGGTTTTGTGGACAGATTTGTAGGTCAGACACAATAGGCTTGATTCACAAAGCAGTGCTAACAGTTAGCACCCTGGTGAAAAGCCCCTTATCACGCCTAAATTCAGTTTAGGCATGATAAGTTTAGGCATGATAACTATAGCACCAACTGGGTTAGCACTGCAGTGCACAGCTGATCAAAAGTTTTGCGCTAGCAAAGTCAGGTGCGCAAAACGTCGCATAGAGTTTAATGGCGCTGCTTTGCACGTGGGACTTTGCAATCTAAACTTATCACGCCTAAACTTATCACGCCTAAACTGAGTTTAGGCATGATAAAATGGTTATCACGCCTAAAGTCTCTAACTGGATTAGCACTGCTTTGTGAATCGAGCCCAATATCTTGAATCTGATTCTGGACTGGATAGGAAGCCAGTGGAGGGATTCACGGAGGGGAGTCGCTCTGGTGGAGCGATGGGAGGAGTGGATAATTCTGGCTGCCACATTCATGATGGACTGCAGTGGGGCTATTCTGGTCATAGGGAGACCAGACAGAAGGGCATTGCAGTAGTCGAGGTGGGAAATTATGAGGGCGATCTCCTCCTACCTATCCAATCGCTCCTTCACCACTTCCTTCAATGGCTCCTCCTCAACTCCTGCCCCCCTTTCAGTTGGGGTCCCCCAGGGCTCTGTTCTAGGCCCCCTTCTTTTCTCCATATACACTTCCTCAATTGGCAAGCTTATCTCCTCCCTGGGCTTCAATTACCACCTTTATGCAGATGACACTCAGATTTACCTCCATACCCCCGATCTCTCAGCCACCACCATAAACAAGGTCTCCTCGTGTCTCTCAGCAATTTCCTCCTGGATGTCAGCTAGGTTCCTAAAGCTTAACCTAGACAAAACTGAGCTCCTGATCCTTCCACCCCATGCTGCTGCACCCATCCCAGGTCTCCACCTCACAATCGACAACACAACCATTCTCCCTACCTCCCAGGCCCGCTGCCTGGGTGTCACCTTGGACTCTGACCTCTCCTTCATCCCACACATCCAAAACATCACAAGAGCCTGCAATTTCCACCTCCGTAATATCTCCAAGATCCGCCCATTCTTAACCCCGGACACGACCAAACTGCTCATCCATGCCCTCATCATCTCCCGCCTTGATTACTGTAACTCACTCCTTTCTGGCCTCCCCCTGAAACGCACTGCCCCCCTTCAATCAGTGATGAACGCGGCTGCAAGACTCATCCATTCTTCGCACCGCTCTGCATCCACATCTCCCCTTTGTGAATCCCTGCACTGGCTCCCTATCCGTCTCAGGATAAGTTTTAAGATTCTATGCCTGGCGTATAAATCTGTGCACAAAACATGCCCTACCTACATCTCGCAGCTTGTTCACAAGTATACACCAGGTCGCCCCCTCCGTTCCTCCAACGACCTTCGCCTCACCACCCCGCGCATTTCACACTCCCATGCCCGCCTGCAGGATTTCTCAAGAGCTGCCCCCACCCTCTGGAATGCCCTTCCACCACCCATCAGACTTGCTCCCTCTTTCAACACATTCAAGCAAGCCCTCAAAACCCACCTCTTTATGATGGCCTACCCACCTCCTACCACACAGTAACTCTCTAAGGAATATTTAACAGCCCCCCCTAGTGTTTCCACCCCTCCCTTTAGATTGTAAGCCTCTGGCAGGGTCCTCCACTCCCTAGTGTAATCTACAGGATCATGTGCTCCTGTCCTATGACAGCCTGTACTTGTATTACTGGGCCTACCTAACCAGCCCATATTGCATGATCATGTATTTTGTACAATTTGTATGTATAACTTTGTTCTATGTGTATAACCCTATGTATGTCATCATTGTATATATTTATTGTCCAGCGCTGCGTAATATGTTGGCGCTTTATAAATACAATAAATAATAATAATAATAATAATGGATGAGGAGTTTGGTGGTGGCAGAGGTCAGAAAAGGGTGAATTTTACAGATGTTACGAAGGTGGAAGTTGCAGGACTTTGTGAGGTTTTGGATGTGGGCAGTGAAGGAGAGTGCGGAGTCCAGGGTGACAACCAGACAGCGGGCTTGAGTGGTAGGGCGAATGGTTGTGTGGTTAACAGTGACATGCACATCTGGGAGATTCATGGATGGCCCGGGGTGGGAAGATCATAAACTCCGTTTTGTCTAGATTTAGTTTCAGGAACCTAGCGGACATTCAGGAGGAGATGGCTGATAGGCAGGAGGAGACCTTTTCCATGTTAGTGGTCGATATGTCAGGGGTGTGGAGGTAGATTTGGGTGTCATCTGCATACAGATGTTTTGCCTAAGCAAATAGGGTTTTTAAACCCTCTAACTTCGCTCACCATTCAAAGATGGGAATAAACAAAATTGCTGCAAAACATGTATATAAAGCTCAAAGACATAGTTTATTTAGTTCTACAATCCTGTTACAATATTATCTAAGCCTGCAGAATCATAGTTAGTTTGAGTAATTAGAAGTATGCATCAACATGTTACCAAGCTGTTGTAGACATCACCCATGGAGGATCGGGGGACCTCAGCGACCTCGGAAGGGGAAACAACTGGAACATAAACGAACAGCACGTCTGCTGATCATCTGGAAAGATCCCAAAGTCAAAGTGTCTTCCCCCTGCCTTTAACGGACAGAATCGTCATAACCGCGCAAGCGCATAAGCAGCTAATCAGAACATGTTTCTATTCCGCGCAAGCGCAGAAAGAACACATGCTGCTGATGCTGCCTCAGCGCGTGATCACAACATGATCTTATTCCGCGCAAGCGCAGAAAGACCATATGTTGCTATTTTAGAGCGTGATCAGAACATGCTCTCACTGCGCGCAGGCGCAGAAAGACCACATGTTGCCAATCAAGCGACAAAACATGTTTTTCTTCTACCCAAGGGCAAGAAGAACATGTTGCTTTGTGAATGTTGCTTTGTGGATAAAGAATGTGAGCAAATGTAAGAAATGTAACTTATTGCACAGCAATTCATTGTTCTTACTCTGCACAAGGACAGACAAAATACAGCAACGTCTCCAGTTGCTGTGTTAAACCAATTTAACCCATCCAGTACTGGACAGAGTATAATACACATTTAACATATATACGTGAACATTAATCCCATATATCCATACATAAAGACAGGCATGTCACTAACGTATCACAACAGATGATAGTTAAAACCCATGGAGGAGATAACCTTGCCAATGGAGGATGTGTATAGGGAGAAGAGTAGGGAACCAAGGACCAAGCCTTGGGGGACTACCAGAGAGAGGTGGTTGGGGGTGGACGAGGACTCATTGAAGGAGGTTGTGAAGGAGCGGTTGGAGAGGTAGGATGAAAGGCCAAGGAGGAGGAGAATGGAGTATTTACCTTCGGCTTTAGGTAAGGCAAGGTCATTGACCACTTTGGTGAGGGCAGTTTCGGTTGAGTGGGCGGGCCAAAATCCAGATTGCAGTGGGTCTAGCAGTGAGTTGGCATTGAGGTACTGGGACAGGCGTTTGTGAAGTTTTGAGGCAAAGGGGAGGAGGGAGATAGGGTGGTAGTTGGAGGGTAGCGAGGGGTCGAGGGAGGGTTTCTTGAGCAGGGGCAGTACTGTGGCCTGCTTGAAGTCTGAGGGTAGGGTGCCTGTGGATAGGGAGAGGTTAAACAGTGTAGTGAGGACTGGGGCCAAATCCGTGAAGTGAGGCTGAAGTGAGGCTGAAGTAAATCAGAAGGGATGGGGTCAAGGGGGGAGGTAGTGGTATGGGAAGTCTGCAGTAGCTGGTTGACTTCCTCAGTGGGAGTAGGAGTGAAGGAGGTGAGGGGAGGATAGGGTGGAGGAGGAGTTGGTTGGGAGGGGGTGGGTGGTGAGGATTGAAGATTGGATATTTCCTGACGGATGGAGACAATTTTGTTGGTGAAGTGGTTGGCTAAATCTGTGGCAGTGAGGGAGGAAACGGAGGGTGGAGTGGAGGGATGGGATTAAGCAGGGAGCTGAAAGTGGCAAAAAGACGCCGGGGATTGGAAGATTGTGCTTCGATAAGTTTGCTAAAGTATTCCTGCTTTGCATGAGCAAGGGCAGTGTGGAACTGCAGCAGGTTAGTCTTGTACTGTAGGAAATCCTGGTTAAGTCGAGTTTTCCTCCATTTCCGTTAGGTGGCACGTGTTTCCCTCTGGAGGTTGGGAGTATGGGTAGTGCTCCAGGGCTGGGGGTTAGGTGGGGCGGTTGCGGCGTAATATTGGTGGAGCAGCTTTCTCTAGGGCTGATGAGAGAGTTGGTCGATACTGAGCTGCAGCAAGATTAGGACAGGTTAGGGTGGGGAGAGTGGAGGAGAGGGCATGGAGGGGGTCAGCAAGAATGCTAGAGTTGAGCTTGCGTAGGTCACGCTGCCATCGACCAGGTGGGTGGGCGGGTAGGTTGGAGGTGCCTTCCGTGAGGAAGTTAAAGGTGAGAAGGTGATGTTCTGAGGGTGGAAATGGTGCGATGTCGAGGTCTGCAATGGTGGTGGATTTAGTGAATATAAGGTCGAGAATGTGACCTGCAGTGTGGGTTGGGGCGCTGATGTGTTGTACTAAGCCAAGTGAGTTGGCTATGGTGAGTAGCCGGGTTGCGACAGAGTCGCGGGATTCATCGATGGGAATATTGAAATCCCCGAGGATGATAGTGGGGAGGTCATAGGAGAGGATGTGTGGGAGCCAGGAGCCAAAGTTGTCTAGTAATTGTGGTGTGGAGCCCAGAGGGTGGTATAAGACCGCAACAATGCCTGGGAGGGGATTGTAGAGGCGGATAGTGTGGGCCTCAAATGATGTGAATTGTAGGGAGGGAGGTGGAGTGAGGACACAGAAGGTGCAGGATGGGGAGAGGAGCAGACCCACCCCTCCCCCGGTCCTGTTGTCTGGTCAGGGGTGTGACTGAGGTGAAGCCCCCCGTAGGAGAGGGCAGTGGCAGAGTCAGAGGGGGTGAGCCATGTCTCAGTGAGTGCGATGATGATGAAGGATTTGGAGAGGAAGAGGTCATGGACCGCTGTAAGTTTATTGCGGAAGGATCTGGAATTCCAAAGACCACAGGGTAGGGGGAGCGTGTGTTTGTGGGTGGGATGGATGGAAATAAGGTTGGGGCGAGGATGGATGTTGAGGTTATTTGTAGATAGAGGGCTGTAAAGTGTGTGAAGCAGGTCAGCAGGGGATGCTTGTTTGGCAGCAGGCTGTGACCCGAGGTTAGGCGAAATATCACCAGCTGCAAGTAAGAGCAGGAGGGAGAGAGTAAGAAAATGTGAATGGGATTTAAATGTTTGTGAGGTTTTTAAGCTGCTGGGGGGAGAGAGATTTCAGGAGAGCTAACCGTTCATGAGAAGCTGAATAGGGTGAGGAAAGCAGAGCAGGTGAAATCGTTATGGAGTGTGAAACACTGGGAGAATGTATGCAGCAATGCAACTTGTAGATGTTTGCAGACAGGCAGAACGTAAGAAAAGTGCAGTAATCATGGTAAGTATCTTTGATAATCACCAGGAAATTTCCAACCACTAAACAGTTTATATGGGTATGCACTGAAAACCAATTCTCTACATATCTCACATGTGTCCAATCAGGCACACTTTCTGAAATAGATTGAAAAACATAGACATGAATGGAGATATTTTTATGAGTGCAATTTGTTAGTTTAGGTTCTGCACGTTAAGCTAACGTATAAAAGGAAGACATCACAAGTAAGGAATGATCTTCAGCTTATGGAGAAAGGAGACATAATGAGGACAATTAAAAAAGAAGAAGAAGACGAGACATACGCGAGGAGTGATCAGCAGTCTATGGAGAAGGGTGACTTAATTAAGAATATTAAAGTTGAAGAAGAAGAAGCATACGTGAGGGGTGATGATCAGCAGTGTGTGGTGGAGGATGAGATGATGAGGACAATTAAAGAGGAAGATTGCTCTCTGGAAATTAGTCAAGGTAACCACTAGGCAAAGAAGAAATTTTATGTTTTCAGCAAACCTAATTTTGGGGGGTATAATGCTTTTTCTAGTTATTTAATGATCTGATCTGAGCAAAATAAGTATACATACAAAAGGTCCATCTACATTCCTCAGTGTAACATTATATTACCAACAAATGAGGAGGAGATACTGCACACCATATGAAAGGCCCATCTCCATTCCTCAGTATAACATCATAGTACCAACACATGGGGAGGAGATACTGTACACTATATGAAAGGCCCATCTCCATTCCCCAGTATAACATCATATTACCAACAAATGAGGAGGAGATACTGTACACCATATGAAAGGCCCATCTCCATTCCTCAGTATAACATCATAGAACCAACACATGGGGAGGAGATACTGTACACCATATGGAAGGCCCATCTCCATTCCCCAGTATAACATCATAGTACCAACAAATGAGGAGGCGATACTGTACACCATATGGAAGGTCCATCTCCATTCCTCAGTATAACATCATAGAACCAACACATGGGGAGGAGATACTGTACACCATATGAAAGGTCCATCTCCATTCCTCAGTATAACATCATAGAACCAACACATGGGGAGGAGATACTGTACACCATATGAAAGGTCCATCTCCATTCCTCAGCATAACATCATAGGTCCAACAAATGAGGGGGAGATACTGTACACCATATGAATGGCCCATCTCCATTCCTCAGTATAACATCATAGGTCCAACAAATGAGGGGGAGATAGTGTACACCATATGAATGGCCCATCTCTATTCCTCAGTATGACATCATAGTACCAACAAATGAGGAGGATATACTGTACGCCATATGAAAGGTCCATCTCCATTCCTCAGTATAACATCATAGAACCAACACATGGGGAGGAGATACTGTACACCATATGAAAGGTCCATCTCCATTCCTCAGTATAACATCATAGAACCAATACATGGGGAGGAGATACTGTACACCATACGAAAGGTCCATCTCCATTCCTCGGCATAACACCATAGATCCAACAAATGAGGGGGAGATACTGTACACCATATGAATGGCCCATCTCTATTCCTCAGTATAACATCATAGTACCAACAAATGAGGAGGAGATACTGTACACCATATGAAAGGCCCATGTCCATTCCTCAGTATAACATCATAGTACCAACAAATGAGGGGGAGATACTGTACACCATATGAAAGGCCCATCTCCATTCCCCAGTATAACATCATAGTACCAACAAATGAAGTGGAGATACTGTACACCATTTGAAAGATCCATCTCCATTCCTCAGCATAACATCATAGAACCAACACATGGGGAGGAGATACTGTACACCATACGAAAGGTCCATCTCCATTCCTCAGTATAACATCATAGAACCAACACATGGGGAGGAGATACTGTACACCATATGAAAGGTCCATCTCCATTCCTCAGTATAACATCATAGAACCAACACATGGGGAGGAGATACTGTACACCATACGAAAGGTCCATCTCCATTCCTCGGCATAACACCATAGATCCAACAAATGAGGGGGAGATACTGTACACCATATGAATGGCCCATTTCTATTCCTCTGTATAACATCATAGTACCAACAAATGAGGAGGAGATACTGTACACCATATGAATGGCCCATCACTTTTCCTCAGTATAATATCATAGTAGCAAAAAATGAGGAATAGAATACTGTACACCATATGAAAGGTCCCTTTCCATTCCTCAGTATAACATCATAGTACCAACAAATGAGGGGGAGATACTGTACACCATATGAAAGGTCCATCTCCATTCCCCAGTATAACATCATAGCACCAACAAATGAGGAGGATATACTGTACACCATATGAAAGGTCCATCCCTATTCCTCAGTATAACATCATAGTACCAACAAATGAGGAGGAGATACTGTACACCATATGAAAGGTCCATCCCTATTCCTCAGTATAACATCATAGTACCAACAAATGAGGAGGAGATACTGTACACCATATGAAAGGCCTATTTCCATTCCTCAGTATAACATCATAGTACCAACAGATGAGGAGGAGATACTGTACACCATATGAGAGGCCCATCCCCATTCATCAGTTTAACATCATAATACCAGAAAATGAGGATAAGATACTGTACACCATATGAAAGGCCCATCTCCATTCCTCAGTATAACATCATAGTACCAACAAATGAGGAGGAGATACTGTACACCATATGAAAGGTCCATTCCTCAGTATAACATCATAGTACCAACAAATGAGGAGGGGATACTGTACACCATATGAAAGGCCCGTCTCCATTCCTCAGTATAACATCATAGCACCAACAAATGAGGAGATACTGTACAGTGTGTACACCATATGAAAGGCCCATCTCCATTCCTCAGTATAACATCATAGTACCAACAAATAAGGAGGAGATACTGGCCCATCTTTATTACTAAGTATAGCATCATAGTACCAAATGACTGGCCTATCTACAGTCTTCATCCTATATAATAATATGCAAGTGTCCCTGCATCCTGCTTTGTCCCTGTGTCAGTGCTTTTTTGCACTGCGCATGTGCAGGGGGAGATGCAGAGACACTGAAGGCTTGCAGGGGAGGACGGAGCCAGAAGCGGCGGGTGCGAGCGTGATGGGCGTGTGCGGGCATGCGCGCTAATATGAGCAATGACAGACCTAGCCCATTTTTAAACGGGCTAAGGTCACTAGTTGTAATATAATAGACCCAACAAATGAGGTTAAATTACTATGCACCGTATGATAGCTCTATCTACAGTCACCATTGTCCAATAAATGAAGCATTGATACTTTTTTTTTCTAATTCTCACCACTACATTTTGTAAAAATAAAAATATCTGACTGTAAGCATTAACATTTGTTTCAGCCTTAAAGATGTATTCTCCAGCAGGAGTACAAGATGCTGGGATTAAGTCGGAGGGATATTATATTTTGCCTCCAGATAAGAAGACAAGAGGAGATAAGAGCTTTGCACAATTTTCTTCAGGCGTGAACCACCCTATGCAAAATGTTCAGCTCCTAATGTGCAATGGAAATAGATCAGCAGATGCACCTGATCTGGAGCAATCTTCTAGTACTAAAATATATTTTTTTCCTAATAGACTTAACATGAATATGCCTTGTTTTTTTGCACTTCCCAATAATCGAAATTTTGTGGAACCGCCAGTTCTATGTTTTGAGTGTGGAAAATTTTTCAAGAATAATGATCATCTCATGAGACACCAGAAGGACCACGCTAGTGAGAGTCCCGTCTTCTGCTGTCGGTGTGAGATATCCTTCAGGTCATTTGAAGAGCTCATCCTACACCAAAGAGATCACTTACTAACAAAGTCATTTCCATGTCCAGAGTGCCCTAAATCCTTCAGATCAAACTATTGCTTGAGAGTACACCTGAGAATTCACACCGGGGAAAAGCCGTTTCCATGTTCCGAGTGTGAAAAGACCTTCAGAAGAAAAGGGGAACTCATCCTGCACCAAAGAATCCACACTGGAGAGAAGCCCTATGTTTGCATGGAGTGTGGGAATTCTTTTATGGAAAAAAGGATCCTTGATATGCATTTTAAGGTCCACACTGGTGATATACCCTTCTCATGTGTAGAGTGTGGGATGGGATTTAGTCGGAGAGTAAACCTTCTTAAACACCAGAAGAGCCACCACTCAGTGTGAGGGAGTGAGGGGCCTTTTGCCGTTCTAGAGAGTAGGAAATGTTGTAACTGAAGATGAAACCTTCAGCACCAAAAGAACCACACAGGGGGAGGGACCTCTTAACTGCCTTGCTTTCTGCTGTTGGTGGGAGGGAAGGGGGGGGGGGGTGATGCTTTCATTACTGTTTCACTTTTAAATTACTATTTTGTGTATCAATCATTGTGAGAAAAAAACGTAAAACATTAAAAACACTGTAGATTGTATTCTAGTGTCTGTTTAATTTTTAGTTACAGTTTACCTGTAAAGGTGCTCAGATCTCCTATTCCTTTTGTTTGTAATAGTGCTACATTATACAACTGTTAGGGAGAGGCCACATTTGTGTCCAGGTAAAATGCTGGTGGTTTTACGTGGAATTTTTCCATATTTTGTGTGCATTTTTGTGCATGCGTCTGCCACCACACACTACCGGCGTCTGCTAGCAGTTTATGGGAATTGTACACGCCCTGCAATTTTATGCGACAGGGAATCCATTTTTTTAAAATGCACACAAATTGTGGCCAAAAGTTGCGACTGAACGCGCATGTTTCCATTGAAAAGCATTGTGTGTGTGTGATTTCACATTGCACAAAATTGAACATGCTTTTTAACAAGTGTGGCCCCAGCCTTAGGGTCCTTTCACATTTGTTCAGCTGCCTTGCAGAATAATCCCGAACTCACTGTCCATATAATTCTATGGGCCTGTTCACAGATCTGCATTGTAACGGATTGCATTTTTCTAACTCGTTGCATGCAGGCTTTGAATGAAGGAGCATGGTATAATGTGTGCAGTGTGCAGTTCACACACATTATTACACCTGCATCATGCAAAGCACAACGGGGTTGATTAACCACCCTGGCGTTCTATTAAGATCGCCAGGGCGGCTGCGGGAGGGTTTTTTTTAAATTTAAAAAAAACTATTTCATGCAGCCAACTGAAAGTTGGCTGCATGAAAGCCCACTAGAGGGCGCTCCGGAGGCGTTCTTCCGATCGCCTCCGGCGCCCAGAATAAACAAGGAAGGCCGCAATGAGCGGCCTTCCTTGTTTTGTTTAGATCGTCGCCATAGCGACGAGCGGAGTGACGTCATGGACGTCAGCCGACGTCCTGACGTCAGCCGCCTCCGATCCAGCCCTTAGCGCTGGCCGGAACTTTTTGTTCCGGCTACGCTGGGCTCAGGCGGCTGGGGGGACCCTCTTTCGCCGCTGCTCGCGGCGAATCGCCGCAGAGCGGCGGCGATCGGGCAGCACACGCGGCTGGCAAAGTGCCGGCTGCGTGTGCTGCTCTTTATTTGAACAAAATCGGCCCAGCAGGGCCTGAGCGGCAGCCATCGGCGGTGATGGACGAGCTGAGCTCGTCCATACCGCTAAGATGGTTAATTATAACAAATAGTGTGCCTTATCAGAGTAAGGCATCTCTCGGTGTTACAAAACCCTACAGCATAGAGCCAAATTAATCCATGCCATGCACTGATGAGGATCAAACAATCCGAAACAGTCTGTATGCATGTTGGATTATTATGGCTCTGTACAAATTAACAACCTGACACATCATTGCATTCCAGCGGTTCTGGAGGTGTGTTTAGCTTCTAAGGGTACAATGGTTAATTTGCATATATTCAGCAGTGTTGCTCTGGGAGACATCTCAAGCTCACTCCAACCTGAATTATCGCAAATTCTTTTTGTTTTAAGAAAGCAAACTTTAGTTTTTTCTTATCAGAGTAACACATGCCTTATCAGAGTTACCATGCTTTATCAGAGTAGCATAGCGAGCACTACAAACGTATGGCTGCTAATTGCCAATGATGAGAGCTCCACTCGTCCTGCCCTGAGCCCCTGCAAGTCCAATCACTTTAAAGGATTGATTGGCCCAATAGGCTGCCTGTCAAGTTTCCTGTCAAGTGACAGGCAGCCTATTGGGCCAATCTTAGTGCGGGATAATGTCCTTAAAAGTGATTGGACCTGCAGGAGCTCAGGGCAGGACGAGTTGCCAATTACCAGGCATAAGTTCGTAGCGCTCGCTATGCTACTCTTTCTTTTGCCATATTGCCTGTCTCTTTCTAATGTCATAAGGAGCTTGTTGAATACGTCAGCAAGAAGCTTTTACGGCTGGAAGAGGTGAGGGGGCTAAAGGGGGTGACTCACAAAGCTTTTCTGTTGAATTATATCTCTTTACTTATTAACTCTCACTTTCTCTCCTTAAATAACTTAAGTCATGATTTATCTCTCCAGAAGCTTGATTCATGAAAGTTTACCACGTTAAACCAGTGAGCTATAATATGGTAGAGGCCGCGCTGCATACCATTACGTGGCACTTCAAAGGCGTATGTGGAGCTTAAGCGCTCTCTACGCTGACCGTAGAATGCGCTCACTGGTTTAACCCACGCTACTTAGCATGGTAATCGTTCATGAATCAAGCTCCTTATCTTAAAGGGAGGGTTCACGGGAAACAAAAAATACTAATCCACTTACCTGGGGCTTCCTCCAGCCCGTGGCAGGCAGGCAGGACTTGCCCTCGATGCCGCTCCACAGGCTCCATGTCGTCTCCGGTGGCGCACCCGTCATCGGGCATCCTCCAAGCTGTACTGCGCAAGCGCAGAACTACTGCGCTTGCGCAGTACAGCCTGGAGGACGTCCGATGATGGCGTGAGACGCACGTTGGAGCGCAGAAGAGCCCGACCTGGAAGCCGGCCTGGCCAGGTCGGCTGCACCACCGGAGATGCCCGGGAGCCTGCAGAGCGGCGTCGAGGGCACGTCCTGCCTGCCACGGGCTGGAGGAAGCCCCAGGTAAGTGGATTAGTTTTTTTTTTTTTAATGTACCGTGGATCTTCCCTTTAAACACTTCAGGACAAGAGCAATTTTCACATATCAGCATTGCTCCCATTCATTCGCTAATAACTTTATTTCTACTTATCACACCTAAATGATTTATACATAGTTTTTTTTTCCCCGGGACAAACTAGGCTTTTAGTGTGTGAAAATCTTTTTAGTAATTACCTTATTTTCTATGCATTTTAAAGGGAAAATAAAAAAAAATAGAAAAAAACATGCTATTTCTCCATTTACATCCATTATAACTTAACAATAAACAGTGCTAACTAGTAAACCTTTTGATGGCCGCTGGACGCGGTGGCAGTCCCAGGACCGCCTAAAAACAGTCAGCATGCAGTCCTGGGGGCGTGTTTTGCAGGAGATCACGCGCGCCGATGCGTGCACATCTCTGCTTAAATGACAGAGCTATGCTCCCAGCGGCAATCAGGAGACTTAGACAGCGAAACTGCCGTCTATTTACTGTATACAGCACTGCGATCAGCAGCAGCGCTGTACTGGGGACAGCCGTGTGACATGGCTGTTCCCCTGGGTGGCAAGACAGCGATCCGACGGTGTAGGCTGAAGCCTATCAAAGCCGATCATGCTGATTGGCTGTTGGGGGGAGGGAGGGTAAAAAAAAAATAGCAAAATTAATTCAAAAAATAAAGACATAAATATTTATATAAAAATAAATAAACATTGAGAGTGCAATCAAAGCCCACCAAAAGAGAGCTCTGTTGGTGGGCATGTGTGTTGAGTTGTACGGCCCTGCAGCGAGGCCTTAACCACTTGAGGACCACAGTCTTTTCGCCCCTTAAGGACCAGAGCCTTTTTCTCCATTCAGACCACTGCAGCTTTCACGGTTTATTGCTCGGTCATACAACCTACCACCTAAAGGAATTTTACCTCCTTTTCTTGTCACTAATACAGCTTTCTTTTGCTGCTATTTGATTGCTGCTGCAAGTTTTAGTTTTTATTATATTCATCAAAAAAGACATGAATTTTGGCAAAAAAATGACTTTTTTAACTTGCTGTGCTGACATTTTTCAAATAAAGTAAAATTTCCTATACATTTGAGCGCGAAAGTTATTCTGCTACATGTCTTTGATTAAAAAAAAAAAACATTCAGTGTATATTTATTGGATTGGGTAAAATTTATAGCGTTTACAAACTATGGTGCCAAAAGTGAATTTTCCCATTTTCAAGCATCTCTGACTTTTCTGCGCACCTGTCAGGTTTCATGAGGGGCTAAAATTCCAGGATAGTACAAATACCCCCCAAATGACCCCATTTTGGAAAGAAGACATCCCAAAGTATTCAGTGAGAGGCATGGTGAGTTCATAGAAGATTTAATTTTTTGTCACAAGTTAGCGGAAAATGACACTTTCTGACAAAAAAAAGAAAAAAAAAAAGTTTCCATTTCTTCTAACTTGCGACAAAAAAAAAATAAAATCTGCCACGGACTCACTATGCTCCTCTCTGAATACCTTGAAGTGTCTACTTTCCAAAATGGGGTCATTTGTGGGGTGTGTTCACTGTCCTGGCATTTTGGGGGGTGCCTAATTGTAAGCACCCCTGTAAAGCCTAAAGATGCTCATTGGACTTTGGGCCCCTTAGCGCAGTTAGGGTGCAAAAAAGTGCCACACATGTGGTATTGCCGTACTCAGGAGAAGTAGTATAATGTGTTTTGGGGTGTATTTTTACACATACCCATGCTGGGTGGGAGAAATATCTCCGTAAATGACAATTGTTTTATTTTTTTTACACACAATTGTCTATTTATAGATATATTTCTCCCACTCAGCATGGGTATGTGGAAAAATACACCCCAAAACACATTATACTACTTCTCCTGAGTACGGCGATACCACATGTGTGGCACTTTTTTGCACCCTAACTGCGCTAAGGGGCCCAAAGTTCAATGAGTACCTTTAGGATTTCACAGGTCATTTTGAGAAATTTCGTTTCAAGACTACTCCTCACGGTTTAGGGCCCCATTTTAGAAAGAAGACACCCCAAGGTATTCCGTTAGGAGGATGGTGAGTTCATAGAAGATTTTTTTTTTTTGTCACAAGTTAGCGGAAATTGATTTTAATTGTTTTTTTTTTACAAAGTGTCATTTTCCGCTAACTTGTGACAAAAAATAAAATCTTCTATGAACTCACCATACTCCGTACGGAATACCTTGGGGTGTCTTCTTTCTAAAATGGGGTCATTTGTGGGGTTCCTATACTGCCCTGGCATTTTAGGGGCCCTAAACCGTGAGGAGTAGTCTTGAAACCAAATGTCGCAAAATGACCTGTGAAATCCTAAAGGTACTCATTGGACTTTGGGCCTCTTAGCGCACTTAGGGTGCAAAAAAGTGCCACACATGTGGTACCGCCGTACTCAGGAGAAGTAGTATAATGTGTTTTGGGGTGTATTTTTACACATAACCATGCTGGGTGGGAGAAATATCTCTGTAAATGACAATTGTTTGATTTTTTTTTTTACACACAATTGTCCATTTACAGAGATATTTCTCCCACCCAGCATGGGTATGTGTAAAAATACACCCCAAAACACAATATACTACTTCTTCTGAGTACGGCGATACCACATGTGTGACACTTTTTTGCAACCTAGGTGCGCTAAGGAGCCTAACGTCCTATTCACAGGTCATTTTGAGGCATTTGGATTCTAGACTACTGCTCACGGTTTAGGGCCCCTAAAATGCCAGAGCAGTATAGGAACCCCACAAGTGACCCCATTTTAGAAAGAAGACACCCCAAGGTATTCTGTTAGGAGTATGGTGAGTTCATAGAAGATTTTTTTTTTGTCACAAGTTAGCGGAAAATGACACTTTGTGAAAAAAAAAAACAATACATATCAATTTCCGCTAACTTGTGACAAAAAATAAAATCTTCTATGAACTCATCATACACCTAACAGAATACCTTGGGGTGTCTTCTTTCTAAAATGGGGTCACTTGTGGGGTTCCTATACTGCCCTGGCATTTTAGGAGCCCTAAACCGTGAGGAGTAGACTTGAACCTAAATTTCTCAAAATGACCTGTGAAATCCTAAAGGTACTCATTGGACTTTGGGCCCCTTAGCACAGTTAGGCTGCAAAAAAGTGTCACACATGTGGTATCGCCGTACTCAGAAGAAGTAGTATAATGTGTTTTGTGGTGTATTTTTACATATAACCATGCTGGGTGGGAGAAATATCTCTGTAAATGACACATTTTTGATTTTTTTTACACACAATTGTCCATTTACAGAGAGATTTCTCCCACCCAGCATGGGTATGTGTAAAAATACACCACAAAACACATTATACTACTTCTCCTGAGTATGGCGATACCACATGTGTGACACTTTTTTGCAGCCTAGGTGCGCTAAGGGGCCCAACGTCCTATTCACAGGTCATTTTGAGGCATTTGTTTTCTAGACTACTCCTCACGGTTTAGGGCCCCTAAAATGCCAGGGCAGTATAGGAACCCCACAAGTGACCCCATTTTAGAAAGAAGACACCCCAAGGTATTCCGTTAGGGGTATGGTGAGTTCATAGAAGATTTTATTTTTTGTCACAAGTTAGTGAAAAATGACACTTTGTGAAAAAAACAATAAAAATCCAATTTCCGCTAACTTTTGACAAAAAAATAAAATCTTCTATGAACTCATCATACACCTAACAGAATACCTTGGGGTGTCTTCTTTCTAAAATGGGGTCACTTGTGGGGTTCCTATACTGCCCTGGCATTTTACGGGCCCAAAACTGTGAGTAGTCTGGAAACCAAATTTCTCAAAATGACTGATCAGGGGTATAAGCATCTGCAAATTTTGATGACAGGTGGTCTATGAGGGGGCAAATTTTGTGGAACCGGTCATAAGCAGGGTGGCCTCTTAGATGACAGGATGTTTTGGGCCTGATCTGATGGATAGGAGTGCTAGGGGGGTGACAGGAGGTGATTGATGGGTGTCTCAGGGGGCAGTTAGAGGGGAAAATAGATGCAATCAATGCACTGGGGAGGTGATCGGAAGGGGGTCTGAGGGGGATCTGAGGGTTTGGCCGAGTGATCAGGAGCCCACACGGGGCAAATTAGGGCCTGATCTGATGGGTAGGTGTGCTAGGGGGTGACAGGAGGTGATTGATGGGTGTCTCAAGGTGTGATTAGAGGGGGGAAATAGATGCAAGCAATGCACTAGCGAGGTGATCAGGGCTGGGGTCTGAGGACGTTCTGAGGTGTGGGCGGGTGATTGGGTGCCCGCAAGGGGCAGATTAGGGTCTAATCTGATGGGTAACCGTGACAGGTGGTGATAGGGGGTGATTGATGGGTAATTAGTGGGTGTTTAGAGGAGAGAAGAGATGTAAACACTGCACTTGGGAGGTGATCTGATGTCGGATCTGCGGGCGATCTATTGGTGTGGGTGGGTGATCAGATTGCCCGCAAGGGGCAGGTTAGGGGCTGATTGATGGGTGGCAGTGACGGGGTGATTGATGGGTGGCAGTGACAGGGGGTGATTGATAGGTGATTGACAGGTGATCAGTGGGTTATTACAGGGAATAACAGATGTAAATATTGCACTGGCGAATTGATAAAGGGGGGTCTGAGGGCAATCTAAGTGTGTGGGCGGGTGATTGGGTGCCCGCAAGGGGCAGATTAGGGTCTAATCTGATGGGTAACAGTGACAGGTGATGATAGGGGGTGATTGATGGGTAATTAGTGGGTGTTTAGAGGAGAGAAGAGATGTAAACACTGCACTTGGGAGGTGATCTGATGTCGGATCTGCGGGCGATCTATTGGTGTGGGTGGGTGATCAGATTGCCCGCAAGGGGCAGGTTAGGGGCTGATTGATGGGTGGCAGTGACAGGGGGTGATTGATAGGTGATTGACAGGTGATCAGTGGGTTATTACAGGGAATAACAGATGTAAATATTGCACTGGCGAATTGATAAGGGGGGGTCTGAGGGCAATCTGAGTGTGTGGGCGGGTGATTGGGTGCCCGCAAGGGGCAGATTAGGGTCTAATCTGTTGGGTAACAGTGACAGGTGGTGATAGGGGGTGATTGATGGGTAATTAGTGGGTGTTTAGAGGAGAGAAGAGATGTAAACACTGCACTTGGGAGGTGATCTGATGTCGGATCTGCGGGCGATCTATTGGTGTGGGTGGGTGATCAGATTGCCCGCAAGGGGCAGGTTAGGGGCTGATTGATGGGTGGCAGTGACAGGGGGTGATTGATGGGTGGCAGTGACAGGGGGTGATTGATAGGTGATTGACAGGTGATCAGTGGGTTATTACAGGGAATAACAGATGTAAATATTGCACTGGCAAATTGATAAGGGGGGGTCTGAGGGCAATCTGAGCGTGTGGGCGGGTGATTGGGTGCCCGCAAGGGGTAGATTAGGGTCTAATCTGATGGGTAACAGTGACAGGTGGTGATAGGGGGTGATTGATGGGTGATTGATGGGTAATTAGTGGGTGTTTAGAGGAGAGAAGAGATGTAAACACTGCACTTGGGAGGTGATCTGATGTCGGATCTGCGGGCGATCTATTGGTGTGGGTGGGTGATCAGATTGCCCGCAAGGGGCAGGTTAGGGGCTGATTGATGGGTAGCAGTGACAGGGGGTGATTGACGGTGATTGACAGGTGATTGACAGGTGATCAGGGGGGATAGATGCATACAGTACACGGGGGGGGGGGGGGGGTCTGGGGAGAATCTGAGGGGTGGGGGGGTGATAAGGAGGGGGCAGTGGGCAGGGGGGGGGGATAAAAAAAAATAGCGTTGACAGATAGTGACAGGGAGTGATTGATGGGTGATTAGGGGGGTGACTGGGTGCAAACAGTGGTCTGGGGGGTGGGCAGGGGGGGGGTCTGAGGGGTGCTGTGGGCGATCAGGGGGCAGGGGGGGGGGAAATCAGTGTGCTTGGGTGCAGACTAGGGTGGCTGCAGCCTGCCCTGGTGGTCCCTCGGACACTGGGACCACCAGGGCAGGAGGCAGCCAGTATAATAGGCTTTGTATACATTACAAAGCCTATTATACATATGTGCAGCGGCGATCCGGGTGCTAGTAACCTGCCGGCGCTTCCGAACGGCCGGCGGGTTACTACGAGCGGTGGGCGGAGCGAGTCCCCGGCGGCTGATCGCGTCACGAATGACGCGATCGCCGCATAGCCACTCCCGCAGCCGCCCCCGCCGATGGGCGTATTGCGGTCGTTTGGGCCCAGTCTTTGCCGCCGCCCATCGGCTGGGGGCGGTCGGCAAGTGGTTAAAGCTGCATTGGCCTATTTAGTAAAAAATGGCCTGGTGACTGGGGGAGGGGGGGGGGGGGGGTGTTAAGCCCGTGGTCCTTAAGTGGTTAAACTCACAAATTGTATTTTCTTATCCGTCCTGGTTATTACAACATTTAGATTATGTTCCTAGTACAATGGTGTAGTGTAGTGTAGGTATGGTGACAATATTGTTTTCGGAAATAAAGGTGTCTTTTTTTCTGGTTTTTGATTTTTGCTTTCTCATTGTACACTATTGAGGATTACAAGATTGTATTTGTAAAAATAATAGTAATATACCCTCATGGCATATTTGTTTAAAAATCCATGTTCTTATTGTAGCAATTGATAGACCTGAACTGGAACTCCTAAGACCAGTGAAAAAAAAAAAGAAATAAAAGGGTGCAGTTTCCTTATTTTCCACAAGATGGCGATCTCCAATTACCAGCGTGGAACGCATGGACAGGAACTAATGGAACATATAAGACAGGATAGGTGAGGTAGGAGGAAGTTGAAGGGAGACATTATTGTGAGTGGCGAGAGGGTAACTAGTAAGATAACAATATTATGTTATATATTATATTTATTATATTATTTATTTATGAATGCAGTTTATCTATGCGGCAAGCTAGGCAATGGGTGGTATGTCATAGAGCATGATGCATGTTGGGTTATGTTTGCTGGCTATAGAAGGACATCAGTGGAGGGAGATAGTTTAGGTCGGAGATACGTTTGAAAGACATAAAAATGTAGAAAGGTAAGGAGGATTCTGGGTGGTCACATAACTTCACTCTGATGGCTGGTATATGTATTTCCTTTTAAACAAAACTGGTTGCCTGGAAGTCCTACAGATGCTCTGCCTCTAACTTAGCCCTAGACCCTGAACAAGAATGCATCACATTTCTCTCTGAAGACCGACTTCATTTGCGAGCTGCATGATTTTTTCAGGTGTGTGATCCAGATACTGCTGCAGCCAAAGAGATCAGCAGGGCTGCCGGGCAACTGGAATGGTTTATTAGGCAATAAATATGGCTCCATATCCTTCTCAGTTCAGGTGTCCTTTAATAAAACACACACCTGACCAGACAAGTGAGTAGGATTCTAGGTCAGACACCTGTCACCCAAACATTTGTCAAGGTACAAGCTTAGGCAGAAAAAAAAGTGCCTTAAAGTAAACCTGTAAGGAAACCATTCTTTTCTAGGGGGTACTCACCTTGGCAGGGGGAAGCCTTGGCATCCAAGAGGCTTCACCCGTCGTCCTTCGTAAACCCCTTCCATTGCTAGGACCCCCAGATAAAGGTAAACAAAAACCAAAAAACAATCCCTGTCAGCACTCCCCTCAGGCTCCAGCACAAATAGCCGAGCCCGATCAGGTCTACTCTGCTGCGAAGTTGCGAGGTGTCTGCACTTGCACAGTAGAGCGGACCCGATTGGGCTTGGCTATTTCCGCCAGAGCACATCAGAAAGCCACTACTGCGCCTATGCGCACCTCTGACAAGCCCTTGTTAGCAGATCTTCAGGGCTGCCAGCACTGGATCCCCTCTGGTGAGGAGGATGGGAGAAGCCTCCTTAGGATCCAGAGGCTTCTCCTCCTGGGGTAAAAACCCCATAGGGGCAGTTTTTTTTCTCTTCAGGTACACTTTAACATCAGTTGCTAGTGTGTAGGGATGGTCAGAAATGCCAATTTCCTATCCCACTGAATTGTCGATTACCGAAAATCCACATTTCTGATACCGATTACCAATTTCCACAGAAAAGGGTTTTTTTATGTCATTTTTGTTAATAAAGTTATGGAATTTAGAAAAAATGTTTTGCAGAATCCGTTTTATGTTGTGGATGTTCGCTGTTATGTGGACATCCTTCATACACTACAGAACTCTCTGATTGGCCAAATACTTCAGTGTCAGAAGCATTGGATCAAGCCAAAGCTGCAGAATTTTTCTGTGGAAATTTGAATACCACATAGATTTTAGACCAATCACTAGATTTGGTAAAACTCTGATTTCCGAGGTTAACCACTGCATTCTCCGATTTGTTTAATACTATTGAGTATTTCAGAGTCCTCTGACTGGCCTAAAATTGTCGATTTTTAGGCCAATTGCAACACTCGAAATTCAGAAAAACTCAGTAGTGTTGGACCAATCAGAGATTGTGGTAGTTTACTGCGGAAATTGGAATAACACGCAAATTTTAGACCAATCACAAGACTCATATACTACCACGTTTTACGAGTCTTGCAATTGGTCTAAAATTTCTGCAGTATTCCAATTACCACAGAAGAATTCTGCAGCCTCTGGTTGGTCCAAATCTGTGGACCAGGCTAAAATTAGGTTAGGCTAAAATTTCTGTGGTTAAATTTCACACACACAGAGGCTGGGTGTGCATATAATGCCCACCCATGTTGCTATACTGTCTCCCCCCTGCGCTCTGCTGTCCCCCATAAATCACACATCGCTAGCCGGCTGTTTACCTCTTGATGTGTCAGTCTCCCCGCTCCCCCGCCTCCTCTATGTCGCTGCTCCCTGCCTGCGTCCCTTCCCTCCCCGCTGATTGGAGGGAAGGGACGCAGGCGGGGAGTGGAGATATAGAGGAGGCGGGGGAGCGGCGAGACTGACACATCAAGAGGTAAACAGCCGGCTAGAGATGTCGCTAGCACGGCTTTGATTTATGGGGGCACAGCAGAATGAAGGGGGGGGGGGGCATTATATGCACACACAGCCTCTGTGTGCTAATAGGATTCTTCAAACCCACCTCGGGTTCTCTTTAAAAAAAATCTCTACCCAGAGAGGTTAGATGGACTGTTTTATTGTCTTATCTTTTTTATTATTTTACATTATAAAGTTTTGAAAATGTGCCTGGATAGTGACTGTACCATTATGTGTGTCAGGTCCCTATAAGGTGTCGGGATGTCCTTGTTTATTTCTCTATGGAGGGGCATTATATAGAAGGACACAATGACCTCCACAAGGACACTATGATGGAGAATCCGCAGATCCTCACATCACCCGGTAAGAGGAGACTTTCATTTCTTGTAAAGGAGAGAGCAGTGTGGAGGGTTCACCTAGATCCCTCATCATTTAATAAACACATATAGAGAATGCATTCAGTCAGTGTGTGTGTGTGTGTGTTTCCTACAGATGGATGTAGTAACAGAAACCCAACAGAGAGATGTACAGGACCTCTTTATTTCCAGGGTTGTCCACCGAAAGATCCCACCATCCCCCACCATTATCAGGTTGGTGGAATTGAGGGTCACAAATTTGACTCTAAACCAAAACAGTTGTATTATTCTGTGTTTTTATTAGCTTAAATATATATTTTTTGCTTCCATGCTGTGGATTTAGGATGCAGAACAAAAAGTTAAAGTTAAACAGGAAGAAGAAGAGACATATGTGAGGGGTAATCAGCAGTCTATCCATGAAGGTGATATTATGAAGACCATTAAAGAGGAGATGTTTGTGAAAGCTGACCTGCTGTCTATGGAGGAGGGTGACACAATTAGGACAACTAAAAAGGAGGAAGAAGAAATGTATGTGAGGAGTGATCAGCAATCTATGGAGAAGGGTGGAGGGTGACACGATGGGGAAAATCAAAGAGGAAGAATTTTGTCAAAGGATCATCAGCACAAGTGAGAAATTCTAATACTGAACTGTTAATAGATAGACGTTACTGTGTGTCCTTCTTGGACTGTAATTCTTCTTAAAGTGAATGGGAACCGCATTTAAAAAAAAAAATGAAGCAAATACTTACCTAAGGAAAGGAGAGGGAAGGCTCTGGGTTGTATAGAGCCTTCCGTCTCCTCTCTCGGTGCTCCCTATCCTGTGCTGGCTCCCCCCCATTTTAATCCCCCACCAAAAGGGTATTTGAAAATCTTCGGGAGCCGTGTCCTCCCTAAGACGTGAGCGTGCAAGGTAGCGTGCTTGTGCAGGCGCAGTACAGGGCTGCCCTTCTTCAGAAGCACTCAGGCTCCCTGAAGACTTCTGAAGCCTCCTTCGGCCGGTTAAAGCAGTATTTGACTAAATTAGTCATACTGCTACCGGGCGAGCCTGCACTGGAACGAGGGGACCAGGAGAGGAGCTGGAAGGCTCTATAGGACTCAGAGCCTTCCCTCTCCTAGGGTAAGTATCTGTCTCATTTTTTTAAATGCGGTTCCCATTCACTTTAAAGGGAACCTTAAGTGAGAAGGATATGGAGGCTGGCATATTCATTTCCCTTTAAAGAGAACCCGAGGTGTGTTTAAAGAATGTTATCTGCATACAGAGGCTGGATCTGCCTATACAGCCCAGCCTCTGTTGCTATCCCAAACCCCCCTAAGGTCCCCCTGCACTCTGCAATCCCCCATAAATCACAGCCGTGCAGTGAGGCTGTGTTTAGATCTGTAGTGTCAGTCTCGGCTGCTCCCCCGCCTCCTGCATAGCTCCGGTCCCTGCCCCCATCCCTTCCCTCCAATCAGCAGGGAGGGAAGGGATGCAGGCGGGGACTGGAGTTCTGCAGGAGGCGGGGAGAGCAGCAGACTGACACTACAGAGATAAACACAGCCAGCTCTGACAAGCTGTTTGTCAGCAGCGTGGCTGTGATTTATGAGGGATTGCAGAGTGCAGGGGGACCTTAGGGGGGTTTGGAATAGCAACAGAGGCTGGGCTGTATAAGCAGATCCAGCCTCTGTATGCAGATAACATTCTTCAAACCCACCTCGGGTTCTCTTTAAATAATACCAGTATCTGGCAGTTCTACTGATGCTCTGACTCGAACTCTTTTAGCCATAGACCCTGAACGAGCATCCAGATCAGATGTGTGTGCCAAGATTAGCCATATGCTAATGGTGTGTGATTCAGACACTACTGATGCCAAAATTATCACGAGGACTGCCAGACAACTGGTATTGTTTAAAAGCAAATACCGTATTTTTTGGCATATAAGGTGTTCCAATATATAAGTCACACCTAGGTTTAGAGGGCACAACAAGCAAGGGGAAAAAACTATACTAAATCTGGAGCATCCATGGTCCAGGACCATCTTCTACATGTTCTCCCCCAATTATTATTTCTCGTGCTGTCCCCAGTATGACCCCTTCTGCCCCCCTTGTGTCCTGTTCTGTTCCGATGTTCTCCCTTCTGTCCCCAGTGTGTCCGCCTCTGTTCCCCGTGTATACCTAGGAGAAGCGGCAGCTTGGCTAACCTAATCAATGGCTCCAGCGGCGATCACAGAACACATCAGCAGAAACCAGCACAAGGGTAGCTGTTCAGGAGAGGAGAGGTCTGTATTGGCCGCTGGAACCGTTGATTAGGTGAGCCAAGCTGCCACATCTCCTAGTTATGCGCAGGGGAAAATGAGGACTCACAGGAAAAAAAATATGGTAGCCTCCATATACCTCTCACTACAGTTGTCCTTTAAAGGGAAAATCCGCGCAAAAAAAAAAAAAAAACTCCACCTACCTGGGGCTTCTTCCAGCCCCTGTCAGTCGATCTGTGCCCTCGCCCCAGCTCCTCTCACTCCCGGCGTCCTACGCTGAAGAAGCCGACCTCGCTATGTCGGCTTCCAGGACGGCTTCATGTGCGCTCCACGGCGCGGTTCACGTGGTGTACGTGGCGTCTCTACTAAGCAGACGTCATTAGGTCTCTACTAGTAGTACACCACGTGGAGCGCACATGAAGCCGACCTGGCAAGGTCGGCTTCTTCAGCGCAGGACGCCGGGAGTGAGAGGAGCTGCGACAAGGGCACAGACCGACTGACAGGGGCTGGAAGTGGAGTTTTTTTTTTTGTTTTCCCCCGGATCTTCCCTTTAAAGGAGCGGGCCTTGCTACATAAGCAACATGCGTAACTATGGAAGGCATGCTACGCTGCACGACTGTGTAGCATGCCTCCCTGTATTCAGCTTGCGGTGCTGTCATGTTGCTTGGGTTGCTGCATCAGCACAACACAGAAGGAGGAATAGATATGCTTAGTAGGGTGAACGATGTTTTTAGCAGCAGCTATTTCTTTATATTCTCAGCAAATGCGAAGAATCAGATTCAGCTCAGCGGTATCCTATGTTAAGCAACCTGTCCGAGTTATTCGCTACAAAGAACAAATGAAGCACAGTCATGCTGGGATGTTTGACTACATGTAGTAATAGAATGGTTGGATTATGTTGTATATGAGTGTTATTACATTTTAATATGCAGAAGTCCTTTTTACTTCCTTTTTGTATTTTTCTCCTTTAAAATAAATGCAGTCTTTGGAAGGCAAGAAAGACATTTCAAGTGAAACAGTAAAGGCCTATACGCACGTTTAATTACAGAAAACCTGTAATAACAAAAAGTTCCCCTGGGGGGTACTCACCTCAGTAGGGGGGAAGCTTCCGGATCCTATTGAGGCTTCCCTGTCCTCCTGTGTCCCATGGCGGTCTCGCTGTGCTCCCCGAACAGCGGGGATGTAAATATTTACCTTTCCGGCTCCAGCGTAGGCGCAGTATCAGCTCTCCGCTCGGAGATGGGCAGAAATAGCCGATCAGTGTCGGGTCGCTCTACTGCACAGGCGCAAGCCTCCTGCCCCTGCGTAGTAGAGCGGACCCGACAGAGATCAGCCATTTCCACCGATCTCCGTGCTGAGAGCCGCAACAGCTCCCCCGCTGGAGCCAGGGAAGGTAAATAAATATAGCTTGCCGGGCTTGCCGAGCCAGGATTGCTGGAGACTTTGAGGGAGCCAGCGCTGGATTGCCTGCAGCTACAGCGGAGGGGGAAGCCTCATTGGAACCCTGAGGCTTCCCCCACCGAGGTGAGTACCCCCCAGGGGAACTTTTTTTTTGTTACAGGTTCCCTTTAAAGGACCACTATTGCGGAAATTGTCAAATTTAAAATACATGTAAACATACAAATAAGAAGTATATATGTTCCAGGGTAAAATGAGCCATACATTACTTTTCTCTTATCTTGCTGTCACTTTCAGTAGGTAGTAGAAATCTGACAGAACAGACAGGTTTTGGACTAGGCCCTCTCCTCCTGGGGGATTCTCGGGGTTTTCTTTATTTTCAAAAGCACTTGAATAGCAATGGTAAAAGGATGAAAGGAAGATTGGCATCAAATGTAACAACAGGCAGCCTTCTGGGGGGTCCTCAACACTTGCTCCCTGTGCCTCCGGTTAAAAGACAGCAATTGTGATGTGGTAAAGGATAAAGGATACCGGGCACCAGCTGCTTTGCAAGGCTAATTTATTTCATCCCACCAAGACAGACACCAAAATTCAGGCAGTAGGTCTAACAGCCGTTTCGCAAACTGGCAATGCTTGCTTCCTCAGAGACCCTTGCGAAACGGCTGTTAGACCTACTGCCTGAATTTTGGTGTCTGTCTTGGTGGGATGAAATAAATTAGCCTTGCAAAGCAGCTGGTGCCCGGTATCCTTTATCCTTTACCACATCGCACTTGAATAGCAGTTGCTTCTCAGCTAAAAAAGTGTGCAGCGAGCATGGAGACTAGTCAGCATCTTTATATAAATCTTTTTTAAGGAGTATCGTTATAAAAAATAAAGACCATGCTGAGAATCCCCCATGAAGAGGTGGACTAGACCAGTGATCTGCAAACTTGGCTCTCCAGCTGTTAAGGAACTACAAGTCCCACAATTCATTGCGGGAGTCTAACAGCCACAGTCATGATTCATAAAGGCAAATGCATTGTGGGACTTGTAGTTCCTTAAGAGCTGGAGAGCCAAGTTTGCAGATCACTGGACTAGACCAAAACCTGTTGGCTCTGTCAGATTTTTACTACCTACTGTGACAGCAAGAGAAAAGTAATTTATGGCTTACTTTAATGTGGAAGAAACATACTTCTTATTTGTATATGTTTACATGTATTTTACATTTTACAATTTTTCGCAGTAGTGGTCCTTTAATGGGGCACACAGAGGGGCGGAGCCACGCAGGTGTGACATTGCAGGAAGGAAGGGGAGGAGTGGGAGAAAACAATGCTATCGCCCTTCACGTGGCTGAAGTGATTCACCAGGACAGAGCGCTGGCCAAGCGGTCAGGGGGCATCGGGAGCTGCCAAGCACGGCAGAGGCGGTCATTGTCGGTCACCTGGATTGAGTTTCATCTGGCGTGTTTATGGAGCTTAAGTTTCTTCATAGCCCAAAGTTTTGGACAATGTTGAATGGTGCTAGAACCCTATTTGTTGTTTACAACTGCCCCTGTTAGTGAAATTTGCCCCACTTCCTGTCCATGGGATGAAATTGGGACCTCCTATCACCTCTCTCATTCTAATGATCCCTCTGGTCCTGAGGACACGAAACGAGAGATAGCAATAGACATTGAACAGGTTTTGTTTTTCCCAAAAGCGGTTTCATTTTATTATCATATCCATTATTTTTTGTGTTTGGATAATTTTACACTTTTCAAATTAATTCCAACTTTTTCTCCTACAGGGGGACAAGATATTGGGGGCACGTCAGATGGACACCTTGTGTCACCCTCAGATGATACAGAGGATTCCTTTCAATCACAGACTGCTATACATACGCATAATGAGGGGTTTCCATGTCCTAAATGTGGTAAATGTTTTGCTTCAAAGATCTATCTTGGCAAGCACCAGAAGAGACACTCCCTGTGCGCCACAATTTCATGCCCAGAGTGCCCAAGACTCTTTAAGACAAAAATAGATCTGATAAGGCACCGGAGAGTCCACACTGGTGAGAAGCCCTTTTGCTGCCCCAAGTGCGGAAAGTTATTTGCACAGCTACCAGGACTCAATGCCCATTTGAAAAGCCATATGGGCGAGAAGCCCTTCCAATGCACAGAGTGTGGGAAATGCTTCCCAGAGAAACAATACCTAGTCATCCACCAGCGCACGCACACCGGTGAGTGTCCTTTTCCCTGCCTGGAGTGCGGGAAATACTTCGCCCAGAAGTCCCATCTCCGCACACACCAGAGAATTCATACAGGCAGACGACCCTTTTCCTGTTCAGAGTGTGGGAAATCCTTCTTTGAGAAAGCACACCTTCAAAAGCACCGGAGGACTCACACTGGGGAGCGTCCTTTTTTCTGTTCAGAGTGTGGGAAATGCTTTATCCTGAAAGGGGACCTCCTAAAGCATCAGAGGCGACACACCCTGGAACGTCCTTTTTCATGCTCGGGGTGCGAGAAACGTTTTAGCGTGAAAGTGGACCTGCTGGTGCACCAGAAAGTTCACAAAGCCCGGGAAAGCTCAACTGTGCAAAGCACCACTGATTGATAACAGTGTAGTGCAGAAAAACAGATGCCTGTATGCTGTTTATATTTGTTGTTCTGCAGTATAGGAAAGATTATTGTGCTTTTTCTGGGGCACAATATACTCTATAGGGACCATATAAGGAATTAATGCAAATATTGCAAAAGACATCTGCATAGAAGCCTTCAGTAATACCAGTTGCCTAGCTGCCCTGCTGATTCTCTGCCTCTAATACTATTAGCCATAGACCCTGAACAAGCATGCAGCAGATCAGGTGTTTCTGGCATTATTGTCAGATCTGAAAGATTAGCTGCATGCTTGTTTCTGGTGAGATTCAGACACTACTGCAGCCAAATAGACCAGCAGGGCTTGCAGGCAACTGGCATTGTTTAAAAGGAAATTAATATTGTAGCCTCCATATCCATCTCATAACAGTTGTCCTTTAAAGAAAGGGTGTTTCTGCTGCAGATTTGTGGTTCCTTTAGCTGCCCATGCACTGATCAATTTACCCTGGCAGATTTGATCACTGTAATCGAATTTGCAGTCTGATGCCTCAGTATGGTCACCCTGTTGTAATTTTGGTTGATTTTTCAGCCAAATTTGCTCAAAATTATTGATCGACCAGGATGGAATTATCGATCGACCAGGATGGAAGATCTAGCTCAAAAGGGGGTAGGGGAGCATCAGACAGCCCCCCCAGTCTCCTCTTAAGATAATATTGCTCCGCGTACCCCTGTGTAGTACTCCCGGCATCAGAGTAAGCTCACCTGTCCAGCCTAAGCACTCCCTCCAGTCTATGTCCTTCCATCTTCATCCTTGCCGGCGCCCATTTTCCGGGTCCTGGTGGCAAGTTACATGACAGCGTACATGCTGCCGGGTTACAGAGAGCAGGTGCCAGGGAAATGAAGACACAGACTGGAGGGAGCACATCGGCCAGAAAGGAACGGGTAAGTGTGCTCTGATGACGCGAGTACCCTGATGGGGCACCAGGGGAGCAATATTAGCTTGAGGGGAGACTGTCTCTGGGGCCTGGAGAGACAATATAATGCAGGGGAACAAAGAGGCCACCTAGTGGTTCCATAGATTTTTACAGATTCTATGCCGAAATCCATTCAAAATCTATGTGTAGTGTGTGGCAATAATAGACACCTCTCTGATCAGATTCAGATCTAAGAGATATCTATTTTCTGGCCACATCTGGTGCGCATCTATAAGAAGATGGGCACCTTTTATCATTTTTTGCTGCAGATGTGTAACTCCTTTATCTCGTTCTCTGGTGTGGGAACCCCATACATTACGAGAAAATGCTATTAAAAGATACCCGGCTCTGTGGTACAGTTGGAATACATAGTTACTCAGCGGTTCATGCACGATATGTGCATGATATGCATTACCATAGTAACGGTCATGTTAATCATGTACTACGGTCCAAGCTAATTGCATTACATGCAGTACACTGCTGGAGGTAGCAGCGGTAATATTGCCATGCATTACCTGTGGGCAGCAATATTACTGGCAGATATTGCATCAACCCCATAGTTGGGTTGAAAAAAATACATTCTATCGAGTTATTAGCAATAACCTATTTGATAAGAAAACCCTGGACTTTCCTATTTGACTGTTCAGCAGATAATTAACATTATGATGTATTTATACAGCACTTGTTGCACTGCTTGTTATGATTAAATCATATTTTACTCTGAGCATCTTCTTATGAGTAGAACAAATGGGGGATTCAATGGCCTCAGTGAAATAACAAGTCTTTATTCACTGGTGCTCTCTTAAGGTGGCCATACATCTACAGATTATGCGGCCGATAGACCATCTCATTAGATAATTATTATCGAATTGGATGAAAATCGGTACTGCAACAAGCATGCCCAATTGTCGATTCGACTGATCTCGGGCCAAAATCAGTTAAATGTGTAGATCAAGCAAGCTGGAAAATCTCAGGCCAACATGGTCGATCGGGTGCGTGGCGGTAACAGTGTGCGATATTGGGACAAGCAACAAAGTTGACGGTCTTCGCCAAATGCTAATGTGCCAACCCCTCTCCCTTGAGCCCCCCGCCCTCCCCGATCGTGCATTAAAATCATTCACCTGGCCAGTCGCTGCAAGTCCAGCTGCTACTTCCTCATTTGCGTCCCACAGGGCTGCTGCACTGGTGTGTGTGACATCACACACATGCTATGCATTGGATGCCAATAAGGAAGAAGAAGCAGCTACAACCGGCAGGTGAGAGATTTTAATGCACATGCGTAAGGGGGAGGGGCACATTAACATTTGGGGGGATAGCGACAGAGGTGGGGAGATCACAAGACCAATTCCTGATAGATTACATGCTGACTTCGGTTGGGAATCGGCCTGCGGTGTATGGTCAGCCAACAGATCTTTCCTGGATCAGATAAGATCAGAGAAACATCTGTCTCTTTGTCGAGCTGCCTTTACATCTGACAACAAGGGTGCTTCACAAAGCTGATGCATGAGATAAATAATGTGTGATAATTCATGAGATAAACAGAAAGGGGTTTGATGCACTACTTCAGGTCTGTCCAAATGGCCGCATTCGGCCCTCGAGAACTCTTGCTGTGGCCAGTCTCCTTGCTTTGTCACTCTGCTTCTGCCACGCCCACCTCCTTCTCTCCCCCCCCCCCCCCAAACCCAGGATGTTTCTGCTCCACCACCTCCAGACCAAGACTCCCGTGATCAAGTCCACAGAGATGGACAGCACTGCATTACATGATTTATCTCTCCATGGGCCTGATGCACCACACTGCAGTAAAGATGCTGTGGACAGGGAGCACACGGCACTTCAGTTGCCCTTTAAAGAACAAGCGACACCCATTCTAACCTAGAAATAAAAAAACACATATATAAGTAAATAAATGCTACTTCTACTTACATAACAGATGTATTGTGCTATCCACGTACTGATTCCTGTGAATTTTATAAAGGAAAAGTAGAAAATCCTATTTTAGGCAGTGGCCATCTTGCCAAGCTAATGCTGACATCATATCCTCCCTGACTCTTGTTTCCCCCCCTCCCTTCTCTTGCTCATTGTGTATTCATTAGCTGCCCTCCTCCAAGTCCCAGAGTCTTCAGACACTCCCATTGAGGTGTATACTGCACTGTCTTTTTTTTATTTACACATCAAATCACTGAGTCACCTCAGCCTTGCTTGTAAACACAAGTAATCAGAGGATGTTTCTGATAAGCAGTTAGGCAGGGAAATAAATGGAAGAGGAGGAATATATTATACAGTAGATAAAAAAAAAACTAAAAACTCCCAGCATTCAACCCTTTAGGAGCACTGGCCCTAGTGCCAAACAGTGCCAACGTATGTGATAATTACAAACCATAACAGCAGAAAAAGTTTATCAAGTTTTTAATGCAGAATTAGCATCTTTATCACTTAATACACTCAGACCAGTTGCTGTTGAAATTTCATTTTTATGGTGACAATACCGCTTTAAGGAGACATAAATCATGAGCTCTTTAGCCCCTGTATGCAGCCCTGATTGCCCTTACTATCCATGATGAGATAGTCCCTGTTGCTGCCGGGACATATTAGGCTTCAGAGTCACTCGGTCAGGGTAGAACTGCTTATGATCCGGATCACACGTAAGCGCTTGTAGCTCAGAAACTCGCCGTGCTGAGGCAATTGCCACTAAGAATGTCACCTTTAATGTGAGATTGATGAGGTTACAGTCCTTCAGCGGCTCAAAAGGTGATTTGGCTAAACCCTGAAGTACTAACGGCAGGTCCCATTGTGGATAGTAATTGCGTCTAGGTGGCCTTAGCTTTGTTACTGCCCTTACAAATTGTACTATCAAGGGGTGTACTGCTCATTTCCTGTCCGTTAGAGCAGATATAGCGGAGATCTGACTTTTTATGGTTCTTAGTCCGAGACCCATCTCCAGGCCTTTTGGAGGAACTCAACATATATGATACTGGTGGATCCATAGGATCGATTTTATTGTGTGACATAAAAGTGGTATATTTATCCCAGACCTTGTGATACGTTCTATTCGTAGAGATCTTCCTTGCCCTTAGCATAGTCTCAGTTACAGCAGTTGAGCATCCTATCTGTGATAGTTTTTCCCTCTCAATTTGCATGCCGTCAAACAGAGTATCTTGGGGTCTAGATCATTCCTGACTGACAGAACACAGAGAGTATTCCTAGGCCCTATAATGTCCAAACCTGCACCTCTACAATTCGGATTGCCACAAGGATCAATCCTATCCCCTCTGCTGTTTGCAATCTACATGTTGCCACTCGGTACACTTATCCAACGACATGGCCTGACGTACCACTGCTACGCCGATGACACACAGCTATACCTGTCCTTCAAACCTGGTGGAACAGACCCTACTCCAAATATAAACTCTTGCTTAGCTGAGCTACAGGCATGGATGAATGATAACTGGTTGAAACTGAATGCTGACAAAACTGAGGTCCTCTTTGTCCAAAGCCAGTGCTCGCCATCAAAACCGCTCTATCCTAAAGCAACACCAATCAGGATTGGGAATTCGGACATAAACAGCTCCAACCTTGTGCGCAGCCTTGGCGTACTAATCGATGGGGATTTAAGTTTCAGAAACGAAATTTCATCTGTAGTTAAATCTTCCTACTTTCATCTGAAGAACATTGCAAAGATTAAACATCTGATTCCCCCAGAGGATCTTCCAACCCTAGTTCACGCCTTCATCACATCACGGCTGGATTACTGCAATGCCCTTTATGCTGGCCTCCCCAAAAAGGACCTGCGTCGCCTGCAATTAGTGCAGAATGCTGCTGTCAGATTGCTAACAAACCAGCCTCGCCACTGTCACATTACACCGATCCTTCGCTCACTGCACTGGCTACCAGTAGAATGGAGAATACGCTTCAAGATTGGACTGCTGACATTCAAATCCCTGCACAATCTGGGCCCTGGATACATGAAGGACTTGCTGAAGCTGCACCACACCTCTCACAACCTCAGATCAGCTAGTTCTATAAACTTGGTCACTCCCAGAGTGCACCTCAAAAAATCTGGAGATAGAGCCTTCTGTCATGCTGCCCCTACTCTTTGGAACTCCCTGCCACACCCAGTAAAGACAGCACCATCCCTGGAGCTATTCAAATCCAGACTGAAAAGCCACCTGTTTAGCCTGGCATTTCCGGACTTATAAAATTCTTCCTCTGTACCACAATGGTCTGAGCCATGCTTATGCGCTTTGAGTACTATGGGAGAAAAGTGCTCTACATTCTATAAATGTTATTTGTTGTTGTTGTTGTTGGGTGTAGAATCTGTCCCTGTGTCAACAGGTTCCTGGGACACGGTAACCTGAATGGAGGTCAGGGGAGGACTGGCCAGGGGGGAAGGGGGGAGATTTCCCCCCAGGCTGCCTCTCATTTAATGATTTAGGGCTGGCTGATCCACCAACCGCTTCATAATTATTATCCAATTGGATGAAAATCTGTGCCACCACAAGCATGCCCATATAACAATTTATTTTGGGTGGAAAGTAGTTGAATGTATCGATGTGCCGATGTGGTCATGAAGTGTGATAATTAATTATGAATGCGATGGAAACCCCAGCCGTTGTCCCTCAAAATGTATTATGTGCCCCACGGTGCCTGTGCATTTATACTTTACCTGTCATGCTGTCCCTTGAGTATCCTTGTTGCATTGGCGACCCACATGACTACCGGTATATAGCACTTGGGGCGCGTGTGACGTCATTTGGGCTGGGATTGCTGTGAAACCGGGCCTCTAGTTTGTGTTTTCCCTCCAGGCCAAAAGGTCCCAGTCCTCCCCTGATGGAGGTTCCACCAGAAGTTCCTGAAGGAGTGGAAACCATGGCCTGCGAGGCCACCAAGGGATCACTATTATCACTGCTGAGTTCTCTCGTTGGATGCGTCTGAGTAGGTGAGCGATGAGAGGCGTTGGGGGGAAACACGTACGCTAATCTGCATTCCCACGGTGCAGTTAGTGCATCCCACTGCTGTGCCTGCTCGCAGCGGAATGTGGTTATAAATCTCGGACATTTTGAGTTCTGTGAGGTCGCCATTAAGTCGATCTGTGGCTGTCCCCACCTGCGACAGATCTGTTTGAAGATATCTGGGTTGAGCGCCCACTCGTTGGGGTCTATCCATCCTCGGCTCAGTGTATCCGCTATTACGTTCTGGGTCCCAGGTATGTGTATGGCTGATAATAACGTGAGGTTGTTTTGAGCCCATTTCATGATCGGTGCCACCTCTCTTAGAATTGTTGCACTGCGGGTGCCCCCCTGATTCCGTACGTACAGGCGACGGCTGTTGTATTGTCCATTCTCAGGATAACCGAGCCTCCTTTGCATATGTCCTCGTAATGTATCAGCGGCCTCCATGCTGCACGAATCTCCAGAATGTTGGCGGGTATTCCCTGTACAGGTGTCTCCTATTTTCCTTGGACATAATTGTGGTTCAGATGAGCACCCCACCCCCACATACTTGCATCGGTCGTAATGCATATTGGTTCTTGTTCCTGCAACTTGTGGTGCTTTTGTAGGTTGTGAACATTCTGCCACCATTTGAGCTCCTGCTTCATGCAGGGGAAGATTCTTATGGTCTGATCGTAGCTCTTCCCTTTCCATTGGTTTAGGAACACTCTTTGGGATATTCTCATGTTCCATCTGGCCCACTTGACCATGGGGATAGCTGCTACCATCACACCAATCACTCTCATGCATTGCCTCGCGGACATCCATGTCGTACGTTCCGCGTCTGACATCCTGTGAATTGTTGAATGGACTTTTTCCTCTGGTAATCTGATTGCATTGTCTGTTGTGCTGATTTCCACCCCTAGATAAATCAGAGTCTGAGTAGGGATTAACTTGCTTTTCTTCATATTTATCAACCACCCAAAAGACTGCAGGGTGTCTAGCAGAACCTTCCTGTGCTGGAGTAACTTGTCTTTCGATGGTGCGATCAACAAAACGTCGTCTAGATAGTGGTGTGTCCGAAGACCTTGCTCCCTAAGTAATGCAATAACGTTCACCAGAACCTTCGTAAACGTTCTCGGGGCCGTGCATATGCCAAACGGCAACACTCTGAATTGGAAATGGAGGTCTCCTACAGCGAATCGCAGGAATCGTTGGAAGCGACTGTGAACGGGTATATGCACGTATGCGTCTTTTAAATCGACAGCTAATAGCCATTCTTCTAGGTGAATTGACGGAATGATGGTCTGAAGTGACTCCATTTTGAATCTGCTTTGTACTATGTGACTGTTCAACGTTCTGAGATCTAGGACTGGGCGAAGTTCGCCCGTCTTTTTTGTGACAAAGAATAATGGGGAATACATCCGCCTGAACCTCTCGTCTTGGGGAACCTGAATTATGGCCCTCTTCTCTAACAACTCCTCTACATACGTCTGGAGAATTTGTAGTTTGTCTAGGGATGCTGGTATGTTTGTCACAATAAATTAATCGTCTGGAGGTTGGCCTTTGAAAGTCCAAGAATGTCCTTCTCGTATAGTGTCTGTCACCCACTGGTTGTTGAATTTCTCCACCCACAGTTGAACAAACTTCGCCAACCTGCCCCCTACTGTCTCTCTGTGGGTGGGCAATATCTCAGAAGGACTTTTGATCCTGATTGTTGGGTGTGATACGTTGCTTGTTATGTTTGGCCAGAGTTGACTGTGTTCCTTGCCACCTGCGGCGAAAATTCTGAGATGTCTTGTTAGATCTAAAGTCTCTCTGCCTGGACTGAAAAGGTCTCTTGTCCCCGGGCCTTTGTCTCTTTAGTCGCCTATCCTGAGGGAGCAGTCCCAACTTTCCGCCCGTGACTCTAGTTATAGCTGTATCTAACTTGCTTCCGAACAGATTCTGGCCGTCAAAACCAATCTTACACCACTTGAGCCGCAAATTCGGGTCCGCCGACCAGGGTTTCAACCACATCGCGCGCTTCGCCGTTACCGAGTGAAGCATAGCGCGACTGGAGCATCTTAGCACGTCAAACGCAGCTTCGCCAATAAAGTCGGAAGCAAGTCTAAACTCCCCTAGAGCCGAGAGGATAGTCTTGGTATCAACTCCCGCCTGGACTGCCCCCTCTAGGTTTTCCACCCAAGTTCTGATGGCCTTGGCAACAGAAGTAAGCGCTATAGCTGGTCTACAAGCGTTACCCATAGCAATATAGGCTCGTTTCAAATCTTGATCCATTCTTCTATCTAAGGGGTCCCTGAAGGCTACCGAATCCTCAGATGGTAGCGTGACATGTCGTGCCAGTCTACTAACCGATGCATCTACAACGGGTGCTGTGTCCAGCTTCCTAGTAATATCTCCCTCTAACAGATACAATTTTCCAAGCCTATTAGATAATGGTGGTTTCTTCTCTACTTTAGACCATTCCTCCTCAAAAATACCATTAACCTCGTCCATTACCGGAAAAGATAATATTTTCTTTTTTAGATGTGGATAATATGTCTTAGATTTAGAGGGGGGCTCCTCCGGTTCCTCCTACCTCACTTCCTGTTGGACCGGAAGTAGATGCCTGGAGCGCACGGAAGCCTTCTTCCTCTGCCTGGTAGGCTGGGTAGGTGACATGCACTGCACAGAGGGCATCTAATCCGATCCCTGTGTATTCGCGCGCCATTTTACAGCGCTATACCACATGCGCCCCCTAAAAAGATCAGCCAGAAAACGGGGGCGACTTCCCCCGACCTGTCAGCACATTTAGTAGCTATGGCCGGGGCATCGCAGCGGTGGGGAGTACCCGCGCGGAGGGCTGCATAAAAACAGCAGGCAGGCAGAGAAAAAAAAAAAAAAACGAGAAAAAAGGAGAAAAAAAGTATCAATAAAAGAAAACTCGACTAGTCCCGGCGTAGGACGGGAAAAAAAAGCACTGGCTGAGGGGTAGAGTCAAAATTTATAAGGACTGGTCCAGGCAGGGTTAGGGGCGGAGCTAACCCCCGCAGTATGCTGCCATGGATTCTAAAAGAAATTTCTTTCTCTTACAGATCCTCTTTAACCACCTTTGACATGGAGACCAGGGTTTGAATCCTGACTGGAGACAGAACCCCCCCAATGCTCCTGGGTGGCCTGCTGTGTGCCACTTTAGTTTCACACACATACGTGTAATATATAATACCCTTTTAAAACTCTTTCCAATCTGTAGAGATGAAGGATGACTGCTTATAAAGGGCGTAAGTAGGGCGAAGCAACCCCTGTGACTGCAGGGGTCCATAAGGTGTGTGGGGGCCCAACTACTTAAAGAAAATCTGTAATGAAAAAACCTCCCCTGGGGGGTACTCTCCTCGGGTGGGGTAAGCCTCCGGATCCTATCGAGGCTTCCCCCATCCTCCTCGGCCCCACGGTGGCGGAGAAAATCCTCCCAGAGCGGCGGCGATGTAAATATTTACCTCCTTGGCTCCAGTGCAGGCGCAGTATCCACTCTCTGCATGGAGATGGGCGAAAATAGCCGTCCTCCGTCAAGCCGCTCTACTGCAAGTCGCCTGTGCAGTAGAGCGGACCCGACGGAGATCGGCTATTTTTGCCTATCTCCGTCAGAAAAGCCGCAACAGCGCCCCCGCTGGAGCCAGGAAAGGTAAATCTTGCACCGCCGACAATTGTCGCCTGTGTGTTCCGTGGGGTGCTGCGAGACCGCCGTGGGACACAGGAGGACGGGGGAAGCTTCGATAGGGGCTTCCCCCTACCAAGGTAAGTACCCCCAGGGGAACTTTTTTTTTTTTTTCAGTACAGGTTTTCTTTAACCTTTACTTTCTTGCGTGCATGAAAAAAGGGCGCCAGGAAAAAAAGGCCCGGCTGGATAACAAATTGGCGCTAGTGGATAAACGATTTTGTTAACGATGTTTAACGTTATTGAGAATTCGTTAAGTATAAATACCATATTAAAACAGATGGGCGATAACGAAAAGATATTAACGTTAAAAATCATTACGTAATCCAAAAATAAAGTTTAACCCAACCGTACTCTCACATAGAACCCCCCCCCCCCTGGTGGTGCCTCACCCTAACCCCCCCCCCCCCCCCCCCGCCCCACCAGTGGTGCCTAACCCTAACCACCCCCCTGGTGATGGCTAACCCTGACCACTCCCCCTGCAGAAACATCCTTAGGCCCGGTTCACATTTGCGTTTTTTACCAAAATGGACCAGATGTCCGGATCCGGTCCGGATGCATCAGGTTGCAATCCGGATCCGGTCAGGATCCGATCCGTTTGCACCCAGATTTTCATCCGTTACGGATCCGGTTGCTATCCGGATCTGTTTTTTAAAGAGATAAAGACTATATAATTTAGTGGGGTCTGGGAGGTCTGCAGAAGCCCTGGAGTCATTGTTGGAGACAGCCTGACGTGTGGAGACCATCCTTGGATAGAGACTGCAGTTTAGACCATGGATCCAGTGTATTTTTACTCATTTTACCTGGGAATAGAGATGGGCCGAACCTCCGATTTTAGGTTCGCGAACCGGGTTCGCGAACCGGGTTCGCGAACTTTCACGTAACATTCGGTTCGCGTTAAAGTTCGCGAACCGCAATAGACTTCAATGGGGATGCGAACTTTGAAAAAAAAAATAATTATGCTGGCCACAAAACTGATGGAAAAGATGTTTCAAGGGGACTAACACCTGGAGGGGGGCATGGCGGAGTGGGATACATGCCAAAAGTCCCGGGGAAAAATCTGGATTTGACGCAAAGCAGCGTTTTAAGGGCAGAAATCACATTGAATGCTAAATGACAGGCCTAAAGTGCTTTAAAACATCTTGCATGTGTATACATCAATCAGGTAGTGTAATTAAGTTACTGCTTCACACTGACACACCAAACTCACCGTGTAACGCACCGCAAACAGCTGTTTGTGTAGTGATGGCCGTGCTGGACTGGTGCGCACCATGGCGAGAGTGCAGGTTTTGGTGGCTTTACAGCCCATATGGTCGCCTGGCTGATGTAGCTGAATGACAGAACAGTGACTGTCCAGCTGACAGTACAGGTATACAGTGGCGGGTTCACTGAACAGTACAGGTATACAGTGGCGGGTTCACTGAACACAACAGGTATGCAGTGGCGGGTTCACTGAACAGGTATACAGTGGCGGGTTCACTGAACAGAACAGGTATACAGTGGCGGGTTCACAGAACAGGTATGCAGTGGCAGGTTCACTGAACACAACAGGTATGCAGTGGTGGGTTCACTGAACAGGTATACAGTGGCGGGTCCACTGAACAGAACAGGTATGCAGTGGCGGGTTCACTGAACACAACAGGTATGCAGTGGTGGGTTCACTGAACAGGTATGCAGTGGTGGGTTCACTGAACACAACAGGTATGCAGTGGCGGGTTCACTGAACAGTACAGGTATACAGTGGCAGGTTCACTGAACAGAACAGGTATGCAGTGGCGGGTTCACTGAACAGTACAGGTATACAGTGGCAGGTTCACTGAACACAACAGGTATGCAGTGGCGGATTCACTGAACACAACAGATATGCAGTGGCGGGTTCACTGAACACAACAGGTATGCAGTGGCGGGTTCACTGAACAGGTATGCAGTGGCGGGTTCACTGAACAGTACAGGTATACAGTGGCGGGTTCACTGAACACAACAGGTATGCAGTGGCGGGTTCACTGAACAGAACAGGTATACAGTGGCGGGTTCACAGAACAGGTATGCAGTGGCAGGTTCACTGAACACAACAGGTATGCAGTGGCGGGTTCACTGAACACAACAGGTATGCAGTGGCGGGTTCACTGAACACAACAGGTATGCAGTGGTGGGTTCACTGAACAGGTATGCAGTGGCGGGTTCACTGAACAGTACAGGTATACAGTGGCGGGTTCACTGAACACAACAGGTATGCAGTGGCGGGTTCACTGAACAGGTATACAGTGGCGGGTTCACTGAACAGAACAGGTATACAGTGGTGGGTTCACAGAACAGGTATGCAGTGGCAGGTTCACTGAACACAACAGGTATGCAGTGGCGGGTTCACTAAACAGGTATACAGTGGCGGGTCCACTGAACAGAACAGGTATGCAGTGGCGGGTTCACTGAACACAACAGGTATGCAGTGGTGGGTTCACTGAACATGTATGCAGTGGTGGGTTCATAGAACAGGTATGCAGTGGTGGGTTCACAGAACAGGTATGCAGTGGTGGGTTCACAGCACAGGTATGCAGTGGTGGGTTCACAGAACAGGTATGCAGTGGTGGGTTCACAGCACAGGTATGCAGTGGCAGGTTCACTGAACAGGTATGCAGTGATGGGTTCACAGCACAGGTATGCAGTGGCAGGTTCACTGAACAGGTATGCAGTGATGGGTTCACATCACAGGTATGCAGTGGTGGGTTCACAGAACAGGTATGCAGTGGTGGGTTCACAGCACAGGTATGCAGTGGCGGGTTCACTGAACAGGTATGCAGTGATGGGTTCACAGAACAGGTATGCAGTGGCAGGTTCACTGAACAGGTATGCAGTGGTGGGTTCACAGAACAGGTATGCAGCCAGCCAGGAACAAGTTAAGCCTAACTAATCTTTCCCTGAGAGACAGTCTGCAGCAGCTCGCCCTACTCTCACTAACGCAGGGCAGGCAGCACACGAGTGACCGTAATGGCCGCCGCTGCCTGCCTTATATAAGGGGGGGTGGGGCTCCAGGGGCTAGTGTAGCCTAATTGGCTACACTGGGCCTGCTGACTGTGATGTAGAGGGTCAAAGTTGACCCTCAAGGTGCATTATGGGGCGAACCGAACTTCCGCAAAGGTTCGCCAGCGGGACGCGAACGCGAACCACCGAAGTTCGCGTGGAACCGTTCGCCGGCGAACCGTTCGGCCTATCTCTATCTGGGAATTGTCTCCTTTTTAATTTTTACCTACTACTATGTAGAAAGGAAGCGTGCTCGCAGGAGATGGTAGGGGCACCCTCTACTCATGAGAAGGCAAAGGAAGGGAGAGTTCCAGACCCTCTACCAGTACCTTAGACGACACCCAGAGAAGTTCTACAGCTATACCTGGATGTTCATACCCCTGTCAGTATCCAGACCTAAACACCCCACCCTCACCCCCACAACACCTCACCCCTGTATACCTAGCTAAACACTCCACCCCCACCCTCCACAAAACACCCAGACCCCTCTAAACACACCTCCCCCATCCTCCAATGCTGGGCCCATGTGTCACCATCCAAAATGGCCACTATCACCATAGAAAACGCTACGGAAGTGGGGTAGATAGGCTGGATTTTATAGCCAGTGTGTTGTGTCATTTCAGTTTCTCATTGGTTTCTGCTGTGCGGATGGTGTAGTCAGGATCCGGTCCGGGTGCGGCGGCCGGATGAAACGTACGGCAAAAATAGCGCAGGTTGGAAAAATCCGGACCGTGGCCCAGGAACGGACTAGTGTGTACGGATCCATAGAGTTACATTGGATCGTTGAACGTCCGTTCCGTTTGTACAGTATACGGTCCGGATCCGGTCCGGAAAATCCTGATGGCGAACGCCAATGTGAACCAGGCCTTACACACATAGAAATGATAATAATTTGATAATGTAAAATCTGTACATACAAATAAAATATGACAAATCATAAAGTTGCAAGCTTCTAGAATAACATTTCAAAGACTAATGTTGTCAATGTTTATCAGGCACCCTTTTAACCTCCCTGGCGGTAAGCCCGTGCTGAGCACGGGCTATGCCGCCGGAAGGCACCGCTCAGGCCCCGCTGAGCCGATTTGCATAATTTTTTTTTTTGCTACACGCAGCTAGCACTTTGCTAGCTGCGTGTGCAATGCGATCGCTGCCGCTACCCGCCGATCCGCCGCTATTCGTCTCGTCGCGGCCGCCACCCCCCCCCCCCAGACCCCGTGCGCTGCCTGGCCAATCAGTGCCAGGCAGCGCTGTGGGGTGGATCGGAGTCCCCTATGACGTCAGGACATCGGTGACGTCATCCCACTCGGTCGCCATGGCGACGGGGTAAGCCCTCCAGGAGATCCCGTTCTTTGAATGGGATCTCCTGATCTCTGAAGGCGATCGGAGGGGCTGGGAGGATGCCGCTGAGCAGCAGCTATCATGTAGCGAGACCTTGTCGGTCGCTACATGAAAAAGAAAAAAAAAAACCCGATTTGCTGCCCCCTGGCGGATTTTTAGCTAACCGCCAGGAGGGTTAATGATAAAGGCATCTATGGCGGTGCCCTTTTCATCCACTAGCCGCCGGCGTCCTTTTGAGCTGGGGGACTCAACCAGTCACTGTGCACCTCTTTGCTTGCGCTCCTTCTTATTGCTTGGAGCATTCTAGGCATGCACATTGCGCAGTAGCAATTTTTGCTTGTGCAATATACTCCTGGCAGAGGAAGCAGAATAGAGAAGGCACAGGGCATGCCATAGGAAGGAGGGGGAGTAAGGGACCAGGTAGACTTCAGGGGGGGGGGGGGGGTGTCAATAGAAAAAAAAAAATATATATATATATATATATATATGCCTATTCACTTCTAGCTACAGCCCTGCAGAAGTATTAATCCTGTACATTTGCTCGGTATCCTACAGGCAGAATATTGTTACTGTACTCTACAGAACAGCTGCTCTGGTGGTGACAGCAGCACAACAGCTCTGTATGGAGAATGTTGGGGTGGCTCTGAAAAGAGCCTTTGTGTTGTGGGTGAGAATGTGTGACGTGCTTATGCCCTCTCGCCGCGGATCCTGCGGGCCAGCTGGATGTCTTTGGGCATGATGGTGACCCTCTTGGCGTGGATGGCGCACAGGTTGGTGTCCTCGAAGAGCCCCACCAGATAAGCCTCGCTGGCCTCCTGCAGAGCCATGACGGCCGAGCTCTGGAAGCGCAGGTCGGTCTTGAAGTCCTGGGCGATCTCCCGCACCAGGCGCTGGAAGGGCAGCTTGCGGATCAGCAGCTCGGTGGATTTCTGGTAGCGGCGGATCTCTCGGAGAGCCACTGTACCGGGCCGGTAGCGGTGAGGCTTCTTCACTCCTCCGGTGGCCGGGGCGCTCTTTCGGGCGGCTTTGGTGGCCAGCTGCTTGCGGGGAGCTTTCCCTCCGGTGGACTTGCGGGCGGTCTGCTTGGTTCTGGCCATCGCTCAATCGGCTGATTCCACTTATAGGCGAGAATAGACTAAAGAAAATGGCCGGGTAGAGCCTTTTTATACATCAATAGGCTGAATCCCACACCACACCCTCTGCACACGGTGCGCAGAGAACCAATTGTCTATTACCTTATAGAACTTGTACTACGTCTAACGTCTTACTACATGAGTTCCAATCACTGATTGGCTGCACATAATAACCACGCCCAGAGCAGCCAATGACTGAACGGGACATGCTATACATTATCCCCTAAGGCCAACACCACGCCCCCTGCATGCCGATATGCCTATTATACAACATTATGTCTTCTGATTTATTCAGGGAAACACTGCGCCAAAGTTCATACACTGATTACCAATTTATACAGTCAACAATCAAAGATGGGTTCGCTGCAGAAAGTCCAGTTCTTGGATAACAAATTTCAGTTAAACTGCCGCGCTCTCCATTCCTGTAATCACAAAAGACAGACTCCGCATAGGGTAATATTGTTTGGTCCTGCTTTTCACACTATTCCACCAACTACAAGTCACTCGTGCTCTGTGCTCCCCAGGTGGTGAATCATCTGTCTCCCTCACCCCCTGTTCATAAATTCTCACCAGATTCTCTCCACCTCAGTTATCAGGTGGGTCTCACGCATATCACAAACACTTGCTCCCGATCCTCTCTACCTCAGCTGCCGAGCGGGTTTTATGGATATCACAAGACCTTATTCCTGCAGGGGAAAGATCTCAGATGTATCCCACCTCTTTATTGGGTGGAAACAGCGCTTTTTGTTATTCCAATCAACACGATCCTCAGTGATTTGTAAAACCTCTTATGGGGACTTTGATTTATTTTCTCCGTTAAAATCAATTAATACACTGCAGGGATGGCATCCAGCCAGTTGATGTGCATGTCCTAGTTGAATCCTCTGGTGTGTCTACAATTACATATCCTTTGTTGCATTCCAGTGTAACAGTTTCTTGAAAGCTGTAGTAGTCCTTGGATCCTAATATTCTTCCATTTCTAACAGTTGGTTTCTGACAAGTGATTTATGGAACAACGAGGTTGCACTCACTCCTAGGAACTTTATGTCACACACAGGCTGTCTCCTCACTCTGCACAGCAGCATCAGGGATTCCCTGAGGAAGCGGGCAACTTTTATCCCGCGAAACGGATGTTAGGCCTTTGTTACCCCCATACTTTGAATGTCTGTATGATCCTGGAATAAACTAGCAAGCATTAGTTTTGGTGCCCAGCGCTGTTTTCTTTCTACTGCATGCGAGTTGAAGGAGGCCCTTGTGCGCAGACTACTGGAAGCATTCCCCCAGCCTTCCACCCCCACTGTAACTGCTCTGCCAAGCCAGCAAGAGGTGCCTGCCATTGCCACTAGCAGCACAACAACAACCACCAGCAGCAGCAGCAGCAACTGGCGCCCCGGAGACCTGAAGAGCCTAAGCAAGAGCCTGTATGCAGTGCAGCAGCCCAGAACAGAGGTGCCCGCCACAGCATCCACCACCAACCAGCACAAGCAACGACTGACCACCATGGTGTCTGACTATATGGGGTCATCCAGCGGGCTCAATGACACCGACAGCCCCGTGGACCCCTTGGAGTACTGGGTCAAGAGACTGGACATCTGGAGCGAGCTTTCCCAGTACGCCCTGGAACTCCTACCCTGCCCTCCTTCCAGTGTCCTCTCAGAGAGATGCTTTAGTGCGGCCGGTGGCGTGGTCACAGAGAAGCGCTCTCGGCTCTCCCACGCCTCTGTGGACAAACTCACCTTCCTGAAAATCAACCAGGCTTGGGTGGAAGGTGAGTTCCTGGCCCCTATTGTCGGACACAGGGGGACATGAAGTGGCTGCTGCATGTGCTGTTGTTAACTATGCCTGCCTTTATAAAGACATTTACTACCTGCCTAGTGCCTACCTTGGTTAATTTTTTGGTGTTATGGTACTACTACCAGTAAGTTGCCATGGTCCTCCTTCTGAGCTGCTGAACTGACCGCCCGCTTTGTCCTCCTGACTCAGTCGCTACTACACTCTGCGTTCACACTGCCCGGGTCGCCGGGTGCATTTAATTTTTTGGCCAGCACTATGACGCTGTGCTACTACTACTGTGCTGCTGCTGCTGAACTGACCGCCCGCTTTGTCCTCCTGACTCAGTCGCTACTAGTGTTGGGCGAACAGTGTTCGCCACTGTTCGGGTTCTGCAGAACATCACCCTGTTCGGGTGATGTTCGAGTTCGGCCGAACACCTGACGGTGCTCGGCCAAACCGTTCGGCCACATGGCCGAACTAAGAGCGCATGGCCGAACGTTCCCCGAACGTTCGGCTAGCGCTGTGATTGGCCGAACGGGTCACGTGGTTCGGGCCCGAACGCGCTCTGATTGGCCGAACGGTCACGTGGTTCGGGTAAATAAATACCCGAACCACGTCATATCTCCGCCATTTGTCTCTGGGTTTAGCTTTGGGTAGGCAGGCAGGGTAGTTCGCTCTCCAGCCACGCTAGCCAGGGTCCCCCCCAGTCATTGTGTGTCGCTGCTGGGAACAGTAGTACACCGCTCGCTCAGCCACACTATATATAGCATTGTTTACTGCCACTGTGTACCTCGCTCAGCCACGCTATATATATAGCATTGTGTTTTCTGACACTCTGTGTACACGGCTTAGCCTGACTAATATAGCATTGTGTGTACTGCCACTGTGCACCTCGCTCAGCCACGCTATATATAGCATTGTGTGTACTGCCACTGTGCACCTCGCTCAGCCACGCTATATATATAGCATTGTGTTTTCTGACACTCTGTGTACACGGCTTAGCCTGACTAATATAGCATTGTGTGTACTGCCACTGTGCACCTCGCTCAGCCACGCTATATATAGCATTGTGTGTACTGCCACTGTGCACCTCGCTCAGCCACGCTATATATAGCATTGTGTGTACTGCCACTGTGCACCTCGCTCAGCCACGCTATATATAGCATTGTGTTTTCTGACACTCTGTGTACACGGCTTAGCCTGACTAATATAGCATTGTGTGTACTGCCACTGTGCACCTCGCTCAGCCACGCTATATATAGCATTGTGTTTTCTGACACTCTGTGTACACGGCTTAGCCTGGCTATATAGCATTGTGTGTACTGCCACTGTGCACCTCGCTCAGCCACGCTATATATAGCATTGTGTTTACTGCCACTCTGTGTACACCGCTCAGCCAGACTATATACCGTTGTTTACTGACACTCTGTGTACACCGCTCAGCCAGACTATATACCATTGTTTACTGACACTCTGTGTACACGGCTCAGCCTGACTATAAAGCATTGTGTGTACTGCCACTGTGCACCTCGCTCAGCCACGCTATATATAGCATTGTGTTTTCTGACACTCTGTGTACACGGCTTAGCCTGGCTATATAGCATTGTGTGTACTGCCACTGTGCACCTCGCTCAGCCACGCTATATATAGCATTGTGTTTACTGCCACTCTGTGTACACCGCTCAGCCAGACTATATACCGTTGTTTACTGACACTCTGTGTACACCGCTCAGCCAGACTATATACCATTGTTTACTGACACTCTGTGTACACGGCTCAGCCTGACTATAAAGCATTGTGTGTACTGCCACTGTGCACCTCGCTCAGCCACGCTATATATAGCATTGTGTTTTCTGACACTCTGTGTACACGGCTTAGCCTGACTATATAGCATTGTGTGTACTGCCACTGTGCACCTCGCTCAGCCACGCTATATATAGCATTGTGTTTTCTGACACTCTGTGTACACGGCTTAGCCTGACTATATCGCATTGTGTGTACTGCCACTGTTCACCTCGCTCAGCCACGCTATATATAGCATTGTGTGTACTGCCACTGTGCACCTCGCTCAGCCACGCTATATATAGCATTGTGTGTACTGCCACTGTGCACCTCGCTCAGCCACGCTATATATATAGCATTGTGTTTTCTGACACTCTGTGTACACGGCTTAGCCTGACTAATATAGCATTGTGTGTACTGCCACTGTGCACCTCGCTCAGCCACGCTATATATAGCATTGTGTGTACTGCCACTGTGCACCTCGCTCAGCCACGCTATATATAGCATTGTGTGTACTGCCACTGTGCACCTCGCTCAGCCACGCTATATATAGCATTGTGTTTTCTGACACTCTGTGTACACGGCTTAGCCTGACTAATATAGCATTGTGTGTACTGCCACTGTGCACCTCGCTCAGCCACGCTATATATAGCATTGTGTTTTCTGACACTCTGTGTACACGGCTTAGCCTGGCTATATAGCATTGTGTGTACTGCCACTGTGCACCTCGCTCAGCCACGCTATATATAGCATTGTGTTTACTGCCACTCTGTGTACACCGCTCAGCCAGACTATATACCGTTGTTTACTGACACTCTGTGTACACCGCTCAGCCAGACTATATACCATTGTTTACTGACACTCTGTGTACACGGCTCAGCCTGACTATAAAGCATTGTGTGTACTGCCACTGTGCACCTCGCTCAGCCACGCTATATATAGCATTGTGTTTTCTGACACTCTGTGTACACGGCTTAGCCTGGCTATATAGCATTGTGTGTACTGCCACTGTGCACCTCGCTCAGCCACGCTATATATAGCATTGTGTTTACTGCCACTCTGTGTACACCGCTCAGCCAGACTATATACCGTTGTTTACTGACACTCTGTGTACACCGCTCAGCCAGACTATATACCATTGTTTACTGACACTCTGTGTACACGGCTCAGCCTGTCTATATAGCATTGTGTGTACTGCCACTGTGCACCTCGCTCAGCCACGCTATATATAGCATTGTGTTTTCTGACACTCTGTGTACACGGCTTAGCCTGACTATATAGCATTGTGTGTACTGCCACTGTGCACCTCGCTCAGCCACGCTATATATAGCATTGTGTTTTCTGACACTCTGTGTACACGGCTTAGCCTGACTATATCGCATTGTGTGTACTGCCACTGTGCTCCTCGCTCAGCCACGCTATATATAGCATTGTGTGTACTGCCACTGTGCACCTCGCTCAGCCACGCTATATATAGCATTGTGTGTACTGCCACTGTGCACCTCACTCAGCCACGCTATATATATAGCATTGTGTTTTCTGACACTCTGTGTACACGGCTTAGCCTGACTAATATAGCATTGTGTGTACTGCCACTGTGCACCTCGCTCAGCCACGCTATATATAGCATTGTGTGTACTGCCACTGTGCACCTCGCTCAGCCACGCTATATATAGCATTGTGTGTACTGCCACTGTGCACCTCGCTCAGCCACGCTATATATAGCATTGTGTTTTCTGACACTCTGTGTACACGGCTTAGCCTGACTAATATAGCATTGTGTGTACTGCCACTGTGCACCTCGCTCAGCCACGCTATATATAGCATTGTGTTTTCTGACACTCTGTGTACACGGCTTAGCCTGGCTATATAGCATTGTGTGTACTGCCACTGTGCACCTCGCTCAGCCACGCTATATATAGCATTGTGTTTACTGCCACTCTGTGTACACCGCTCAGCCAGACTATATACCGTTGTTTACTGACACTCTGTGTACACCGCTCAGCCAGACTATATACCATTGTTTACTGACACTCTGTGTACACGGCTCAGCCTGACTATAAAGCATTGTGTGTACTGCCACTGTGCACCTCGCTCAGCCACGCTATATATAGCATTGTGTTTTCTGACACTCTGTGTACACGGCTTAGCCTGGCTATATAGCATTGTGTGTACTGCCACTGTGCACCTCGCTCAGCCACGCTATATATAGCATTGTGTTTACTGCCACTCTGTGTACACCGCTCAGCCAGACTATATACCGTTGTTTACTGACACTCTGTGTACACCGCTCAGCCAGACTATATACCATTGTTTACTGACACTCTGTGTACACGGCTCAGCCTGACTATATAGCATTGTGTGTACTGCCACTGTGCACCTCGCTCAGCCACGCTATATATAGCATTGTGTTTTCTGACACTCTGTGTACACGGCTTAGCCTGACTATATAGCATTGTGTGTACTGCCACTGTGCACCTCGCTCAGCCACGCTATATATAGCATTGTGTTTTCTGACACTCTGTGTACACGGCTTAGCCTGACTATATAGCATTGTGTGTACTGCCACTGTGCACCTCGCTCAGCCACGCTATATATAGCATTGTGTGTACTGCCACTGTGCACCTCGCTCAGCCACGCTATATATAGCATTGTGTGTACTGCCACTGTGCACCTCGCTCAGCCACGCTATATATAAAGCATTGTGTTTTCTGACACTCTGTGTACACGGCTTAGCCTGACTAATATAGCATTGTGTGTACTGCCACTGTGCACCTCGCTCAGCCACGCTATATATAGCATTGTGTGTACTGCCACTGTGCACCTTGCTCAGCCACGCTATATATAGCATTGTGTGTACTGCCACTGTGCACCTCGCTCAGCCACGCTATATATAGCATTGTGTTTTCTGACACTCAGTGTACACGGCTTAGCCTGACTAATATAGCATTGTGTGTACTGCCACTGTGCACCTCGCTCAGCCACGCTATATATAGCATTGTGTTTTCTGACACTCTGTGTACACGGCTTAGCCTGGCTATATAGCATTGTGTGTACTGCCACTGTGCACCTCGCTCAGCTACGCTATATATAGCATTGTGTTTACTGCCACTCTGTGTACACCGCTCAGCCAGACTATATACCGTTGTTTACTGACACTCTGTGTACACCGCTCAGCCAGACTATATACCATTGTTTACTGACACTCTGTGTACACGGCTCAGCCTGACTATAAAGCATTGTGTGTACTGCCACTGTGCACCTCGCTCAGCCACGCTATATATAGCATTGTGTTTTCTGACACTCTGTGTACACGGCTTAGCCTGGCTATATAGCATTGTGTGTACTGCCACTGTGCACCTCGCTCAGCCACGCTATATATAGCATTGTGTTTACTGCCACTCTGTGTACACCGCTCAGCCAGACTATATACCGTTGTTTACTGACACTCTGTGTACACCGCTCAGCCAGACTATATACCATTGTTTACTGACACTCTGTGTACACGGCTCAGCCTGACTATATAGCATTGTGTGTACTGCCACTGTGCACCTCGCTCAGCCACGCTATATATAGCATTGTGTTTTCTGACACTCTGTGTACACGGCTTAGCCTGACTATATAGCATTGTGTGTACTGCCACTGTGCACCTCGCTCAGCCACGCTATATATAGCATTGTGTTTTCTGACACTCTGTGTACACGGCTTAGCCTGACTATATAGCATTGTGTGTACTGCCACTGTGCACCTCGCTCAGCCACGCTATATATAGCATTGTGTTTTCTGACACTCTGTGTACACGGCTTAGCCAGACTATATAGCATTGTGTGTACTGCCACTCTGTGTACACCGCTCAGCCAGACTATATAGCATTGTGTTTACTTCCACTCTGTGTCTGCTGGGCCTGGGAACAGTAGTACACCGCTCACCCGCCACTGTATAGCATTGTGCTCTGTGTCGCTGCTGGGAATAGTGGTACACCGCTCACCCGCCACTGTATAGCATTGTGCTCTGTGTCGCTGCTGGGAATAGTGGTACTGTATAGCATTTCTGTACTGCCACTGTACTGCTGCCAGTCAGCGTGTACTGTAAGGATAAGTGAAATGAGGAAGAAATCCGGTGAAAGAGGAAGGGGCAAGGGAAGAGGTGTTTCCCCTGACGGTTCACGTACAGGCCACAGGGGAGCACCCAAGAAAACCCACTCAATACCGCCCATGTTGTCCAGGACAACAACCCTCACAAATCCAAAAGAACAGGACCAGATAATTACTTGGATGACCTTTCAAGCATCCAGCAGTGGGTTAAGCAGCACCAGCACATCACGCACGAGGTCCGAGTCCTCAGCCAGTTACAAGGAGCCAGTGGGCACAAAGCTGACACAACCGGCAGCGACACCACGCACACAACTGCCAGATAACCAGTCCTATGAATTACCTCAGGACACAATGGGGTATTCGCAGGAGCTATTCCCAGCCCAACAAACTTCCACCTATGAAAGGTCAATGGAGGAACAGCCAGAAATGTTGTGCCCGGATTCACAACCATTAACTGTGGGAAATGCACCGCGCACTGAAATACAAGGCGAGTCCGAGGAGGACTCGGAAACCCAAATCCCAGAGCAAGTTGGGCAGGAGGGGTTGCAATTGCAGGAGGTCGGCCGACAAGATCTGGAAGACGACGTTGGAGTGAGCTGCGCAGAGGTTGTTCTGGGGAGCTCTACTCCACGGCGGCGGCCCCCCACAATGACATATGACGAGTTTGAGGAGATGGAAGAGGAGGGTATGGACAATGTGGACAGAGACCCAGATTTTATTTGTGAACGAGAACATCGCCGTCGTAGCAGCAGCACAGATGAGTCTGTTGAAGAACCCACTGCTGCACGAGTTCGCCTTGTGCCACAAGGTAGGCGGCGCGCAATTTCAGGCACCACAAGCGTGGAAGTTCAAGTGAGAGGCAAAAGAGGAGGAAACAGAAATCGCCAGCAAGGAGGCAGGTGCTCCAAAGTCTGGGCTTTCTTTGAAGACTGCACTGAGGATGTTACCATGGCGATTTGCAAGGTGTGCAAGACTCGCCTGAGCAGGGGGAAAAGTATTAACAACCTCTCCACCACCAGCATGAGCCGCCACATGCTATCCAAACATCCCACTCTGTGGGCAAACGCGGCAGGACAGGGTACCAGCAACACTGCCTCCCTTGGGTTCACCAGACTCACCACCAGACCCGCCTCAGCAGCAGCAGTAGCCCAGCCATTGCATGGTTCACAACATTTACAAACATCAGACGACGCTGACACTGTCACTTTCCGGAGTAGTGCTCTTGAGGTCTCCCAGTGTTCATCAAACACAACAACCAACAGCCCTGCCGTGTGCAGCGCTACGGTTCAGTTGTCTGTGTCGGAGATGTTTGAGCGCAAGAGGAAATTGCCAGCAAATGACCCCCGGGCCGTGGCAGTAACAGCCAGCATAGCCAAGCTTCTGGCCTGCGAAATGCTGCCATATCGAGTGGTGGAGACAAACAGCTTCAAGGGCATGATGTCAGTGGCCATCCCACGTTACGTGGTTCCCAGCCGCTACCACTTTGCGCGCTCTGCAGTGCCTGAGTTGCATGAGCACGTGGTCAGCAAAATAACCCGAAGCTTGAAGAATGCCGTTGCCTGCAAGGTTCACCTCACCACTGACACCTGGACGAGTGCGTTCGGACAGGGTCGATACATCTCCCTTACCGCGCACTGGGTGAACCTTGTGGAGCCTGGCAGCGATTCCTCACCTGCTACGGCGCGGGTGTTGCCCACGCCGCAAACAGCTGCACCGCCGTCCCTCCCACTGGATAACAACAGCAGCACCTACCTCTCTGACTCCTTCTCCTCCAACGCATCTCAAAGCTGTACCTCATCCGGAAACGCTAACCCAGCAGCAGTAGGATCGTGGAAGCAGTGCAGCACAGCTGTTGGCATGCGTCAGCAAGCGTTGCTGAAGCTGATCTGCCTTGGGGATAAGCAGCACACAGGGGAGGAAATTTGGAAGGGAATAAAGGAACAGACGGATTTGTGGCTGGCACCGCTGGACTTGAAACCGGGCATGGTTGTGTGTGATAATGGGAGTAATCTCATTTGCGCTTTAAGGTTGGCTAAGCTGACACACATCCCTTGCCTGGCGCACGTGATGAACCTAGTAGTTCAGCGGTTCCTGAGGACATACCCAGGCGTGGCCGATCTTCTGTTGAAGGTGCGTCGAGTGGCCAAACATTGTAGAAATTCCAGTACTGCTTCGGGGGCACTCGCCAAGATGCAGGAGCGCTTCAATCTCCCCCACCATCGCTTGCTGTGTGATGTCCCTACGCGCTGGAATTCTACGCTGCACATGCTAGCACGCTTTTGTGAGCAGAAGAGTGCAGTGGTCCAGTACATGACGGCGCAGTACCGAGGCGCATCCGGACAGCTGCCAAGCTTCTGTGGATCCGATTGGGCCAACATGTTGGACCTCTGCCAAGTCCTCCAAAATTTTGAGCAATCCACGTTGCTTGTGAGCAGTGACAACTCTTCAGTCAGCATTACCATACCACTGCTGTGTTTACTGAAGAGGTCAATGTTGAAAATCAAGGAAACAGCTGTCATGATGCAACTGGGGGAATCTGAAGGAGAAAACGATCAGCGTGATGGTACCAACATCAGGCCATCCGCCTCAGGGAACGCTGGCCCCAGCAGCTATGACGAAGAAGAGGAGGAGGAACAGCTGGAGTTGGAGCAGGAATTTCATGCCACCACTGACGAGGGCCAGAGCGGTGCACGTTGGACTTCCACAATTCAACGCGAATGGTCAGCAGAAGCAGACCAGGAGGAAGGTGACGACTATGATGCATCACAACAACTATCACAACGCTCACAAGAGGATGATGAGGATTCGGGTAGGACTCTGGCACACATGGCTCAATTCATGCTAGACTGCATTGAACGTGACCCACGCATTGTGCGCATTCTGGACAACACCAATTACTGGGTTTATACCCTTCTGGATCCACGGTACAAACACAATGTTCCAAAACTGCTTGAAGAAAGAGTCAGACAGGTCAAAATGGAAGAATACCAGCAGGCCCTTGTGGAGACTTTAGAGAGGAGATTGACATCCTCCCCCTCCTCTAGCCAGTTGTACGCAGACAGACTGACTTCCGCAAACCCAGGACGACCAGGAGGGCAGCAAACAACGCAAGCCGCAGCTAGTGCCCAAAAGGGAATGGTATCGGCAGTGTCCTTGGAGTGGGAACATTTTCTGACACCCATGCAGCAGCAGCCCACTGAACAGCAAGCATGCAGATCCACCTCCAACACCGATCGCCTGGAGAAGATGGTCAAGGACTACATGTCAGATGACGTAGCTGTGTCGAACAATCCATCTGCACCCTTCAACTATTGGGTATCGAAGCTAGACACCTGGCACGAACTGGCAATGTACGCAATAGAGGTGCTGGCTTGCCCGGCAGCCAGCGTTATGTCGGAACGTTGTTTCAGTGCTGCCGGAGGCATCGTCACAGATCGGCGTATCCGCCTCTCCACAGAAAATGCAGACCGTCTGACTCAAATTAAAATGAATCAATCCTGGATTGGAAATGACTACGCAACACTCCAGGACCCCAACCAAGTAACATGACCAATGAACATCTGGGATGGTGTAGCATTTCCGGTCCCTGTTTATTGAACCTCTCATCTGTATTACATTTATGACTGCATGGCGGCAAAAAGCATTGCTGCTATATCCGCACGCTTTTTGTCCTCATGCAAGGCCTAGGTTGTTGTGTCTCAAAAACCGTGGCCTTCTCCTCCTGCGCCTGCTCCTGTTCCATCACGTCTGCTGCTGCTGGGTTAGCGTTGCCGCGTGGTCCCTGTTTATTGAACCACTTATCTTTATTACATTTATGACTGCATGGCGGTACAAAGCATGCTATCCGCACGCTTCTTGCCCTCATGCAAGGCCTGGGTTGTTGTGTCTCACAAAGCGTGGCCTTCTCCTCCTGCGCCTGCTCCTGTTCCATCACGTCTGCTGCTGCTGGGTTAGCGTTGCCGCGTGGTCCCTGTTTATTGAACCACTTATCTTTATTACATTTATGACTGCATGGCGGTACAAAGCATGCTATCCGCACGCTTCTTGCCCTCATGCAAGGCCTGGGTTGTTGTGTCTCACAAAGCGTGGCCTTCTCCTCCTGCGCCTCCTCCTGTTCCATCACGTGTGCTGCTGCTGGGTTAGCGTTACCGGTCCCTTTTCCTGGAACCTCTTATATGTATTACATTTATGACTGCATGCCGACAAAAAACATGTTACCTGTGCAAAGAAAACAGACATTTCCCGCATTTAAAAGACAGTTTTCCCTTTGAAACTTTCAAATCGATTTTCTCAAAAACTATAAGCTCTTTTTGCTAATTTTTTTTTTCCTCTTGTACCCACTCCCAAGGTGCACATACCCTGTAAATTTGGGGTATGTAGCATGTAAGGAGGCTTTACAAACCACAAAAGTTCGGGTCCCCATTGACTTCCATTATGTTCGGAGTTCGGGTCGAACACCCGAACATCGTGGCCATGTTCGGCCTGTTCGGCCCGAACCCGAACATCTAGATGTTCGCCCAACACTAGTCGCTACTACACTCTGCGTTCACACTGCCCGGGTCGCCGGGTGCATTTAATTTTTTGGCCAGCACTATGACGCTGTGCTGCTACTACTACCATCAGTATGTTGCCGTGGTCCTTCTGTGCTGCTGAACTGACCGCCCGCATAGTCCTTCTCCTGACTCAGTCGCTACCACCACTGCACTCTGCGTTCACACTGCCCGTGTCCACTGACAACTCTGCTGCGATGTCATTGCTAATTGCTGCAAAAAAAACAAAAAAAAAATTACAAAAACCTCTCTGGAGCCTTTTTGCCGTCAGCCACTCATCCTCCTCCAGCGGTACCTTCGCCGCCAAGTGCCATTGGAACTCGCCTTCACCTCTGACTGCTTAACGCGTATATCCCTTTTTAAAACCACTTATTACCAATTAATAGCCCCATTTAAAGTGTTGATTTCACTTTAAAATCCATTTTCTCTAGAAAAAATTTTTTTTGGGGAATTTTTTATGTTGAAGTTATGTTGCCCCTTATCACCTCGATAATCCATGCTATTTGGGGGACTGTAGCATGTATGGGGGCTTTGTTATTAACGTTAAAAGAAAATCCGCCTCCGGGCGTGAATCCGCGCGTGATTACGCCATTCACGGGAAAAAATCCGCGTGGTTGCGTGGACGCGGACGAAAATCCGCATGCGGCGGGGGCCGAATGCGGATTTTTTTTTGCAACCACGCGGATTTCCGAATTCGTGGATGAGGCACATCCGAGCATCCCTGCGTAGTTGTGCACAGTGAACACATTGAAAGCTTTTGGCTCAGCTCAGTAACTTTGGAGGCACTGTGATTGCAGCGTAATATGATCCTCCTAAACAGCTGCACTTATCTTCTGGTAATGCTTTCTTTCACTGTGCAACGTTTGCTTTCAAAGTGTACAGATGCACATGTAGGTGAAATATATGTAAAGCATGTGATTGCAGCATGTGGGTATTGTGTGCTAACAACCATTTCTGCTCTCTGCTCGTCCCTCCTCTGTCCACTCCCTGCCCTCTGTCCATCTTCTCCCCTTTTCTGTGTGTCCACCCCCCTCTCCTTCTCCTGCTATTCATTTAACCCCGAATGCTTCCGTAGTAAAATGATCCGAGATTCGGATCAAAGATCCGGATCTCTTCAATGATCCGATTCGAATCATCCGGATCATTGAAAAGATCCGAACTTCCCATCTCTAGCTAACAGTCTCCCATTTTGAGTACAATCCATTGACCACAACTCTTTGTGTTCTGTCCATTAGCCAGTTCCCTATCCATGCACACAAACTCTTCCCCAGTCCTTGCATCCTCAACTTTTGCACCTTATTATGATTGCAGCATGTGGGTATTGTGTGCAAACAAACATTTCTGCTCTCTGCTCGTCCCTCCTCCCTTCTCTGTCCACCCCCCTCCCCTTCTCCTGTCCTGCTAGTCATTTCACCCCCAAAATGCTTCCGTAGTAAAATGATCCAAGATGCGGATCAAAGATCCAGATCTTTTCAATGAACTGATTCGAGTCATCCGGATCATTGAAAAGATCCGAACTTCACATCTCCATTAAAATGAGAACATATTGGCCCAAGATTAAACTAGACAAGTCTCCCGATAACTCTGTAGTCGGTCTGGGTTAATTACTTCTCTCAGCCGCACAAAACCCGTCAGACATCCATGTGGCTGGGGAGCCTCAGTACAACCCTCTCCTCCAGGACCCAGTTGATCTCGGATTTAAGGCTATAGTAGCGACCAAAATATTACACAATCACCATAAAATTAAGTGATAGTATAAGACTGCTCTGTAGTGAATTAGTGGGTGGCTCTTAGAAGAGCCTTTGGGTTATTATGCTCGGTATGGGGCGCTGCTGGGCAATTACTTGGCGCTGGTGTACTTGGTGACGGCCTTGGTGCCCTCGGACACGGCGTGCTTGGCCAGCTCTCCCGGCAGCAGCAGGCGGACAGCGGTCTGGATCTCCCGGGAGGTGATGGTGGAGCGCTTGTTGTAATGAGCCAGGCGGGAAGCTTCCCCGGAGATGCGCTCGAAGATGTCATTGACGAAGGAGTTCATGATACTCATGGCCTTGGAGGAGATGCCGGTGTCGGGGTGCACCTGCTTCAGCACCTTGTACACGTAGTAGTGTTGTCCGGATCATGAACGATTCGGATCTTTGATCCGAATCTATTTTATGAGTCAATCATCCGAATCATCAAAATGAACGATTCGGATCGCAAAAGGGGCAGGGCCAGGAGCGACACGCCCCCTCTCAGCGGGCAGCGGGGTCCTGGAAGCAGGGATCGCTCAGTTGGAGGGGAGCCAGCCTTGCAGGGAGACAGGTAGATGAGAGAGAGGGGACATGGGTGCCACTGCCAGATATGTGTAGAGCACACATACTGGCTATAACGTGCTGCCCATTATAGGCTGTCTGTTCCGTAGTGCTGCACAGTGATCACATGGGAAGCTTTTGGCTCAGCACAGCTCAGTAACTTTGCAGACAGTGTGATTGAAAGGCAATATAATCCTCCTGCACTCGGCACTAAACAGCTGCACTTATCTTCTGGGAATGCTTTCTTTCACTGTGCGACCTTTTCTTTCAAAGTGTACAGATGAACATATAGGTGAAATATATGTAAAGCATATGATTGCAGCATGTGGGTATTACGTGCAAACATTTCTGCTCTCTGCTCGTCCCTCCTCCCATCTCTGTCCACTCCCTGCCCTCTGTCCATCTTCTCCCCTTCTCTGTGTGTCCACTCCCTCCCCTTCTCCTGTCCACAGACCTGTCCTGCTGTTCATTTCACCCCCGAATGCTTCCTGTAGTAAAATGATTCGAGATTCGGATCAAAGATCCGGATCTCTTCAATGATCCGATTCGAATCATCCGGATCATTGAAAAGATCCGAACTTCCCATCTCTAACACGTAGATGGCGTAGCTCTCCTTCCTGGTCTTCCTGCGCTTCTTGCCGTCCTTCTTCTGAGTCTTGCTCACCGCTTTCTTAGAGCCCTTCTTGGGCGCCGGGGCGGACTTGGTTGGTTCAGGAGCCATGCTGATTCTCAGTAACTCTGCAGAGTGCGGAGACACAATGAGGAGCAGCGCCGCCTCTCCTCCTTATATAGGCGGCCTATGCTAATCAGGCTGCAGCGCTTCTCTCTACACTATTGGGCAGCGTCACTGGCTGATGCTTTCCTTCCCTCTCACTGACTGGAGACCCGCCGTGTGCAAAACACATTACTGAGAACCCGAAGATAATCCCATTGGTGGATTCAGCGCAGAGGAACGCCCAGAGTTTGCTGATTGGAGAAATGCTGGACCTGAATTCCATTGGCTGAATCGGACAGGAGCCAATAGGGCGGCAGCGCAGAACAGGCAGCAGAGTATATAGGGCAGGAGGAGGAGTGAAGGCGGCTATTCCAGTGTGTTGGGGAGAAACATCCGTAGAGCTGATATTATGTCCGGAAGAGGCAAACAAGGCGGCAAGGCTCGTGCCAAGGCTAAGACTCGCTCCTCCCGGGCCGGGCTGCAGTTCCCAGTCTGCCGTGTTCACCGTCTGCTGAGGAAGGGCAACTATGCGGAGCGGGTGGGGGCCGGAGCTCCGGTCTATCTGGCCGCAGTGCTGGAGTATCTGACCGCTGAGATCCTGGAGCTGGCTGGCAACGCCGCCCGGGACAACAAGAAGACCCGCATCATCCCCCGCCACCTGCAGCTGGCCGTGCGCAACGACGAGGAGCTCAACAAGCTGCTGGGTGGGGTGACCATCGCCCAGGGGGGCGTCCTGCCCAACATCCAGGCCGTGCTGCTGCCCAAGAAGACCGAGAGCCACAAGGCCGCCAAGAGCAAGTAATTCCCTGCAGCAGCCGGACACACACTGTACAGAACCCAAAGGCTCTTTTCAGAGCCACCCACACTGTCTACACAGAGCTGATATATATGCTGCATAATCTGCTGAGCGCTCTTTCCATATGTTTCCATGGCAGCACGATAGGGTTAAGTCCCACCCACTTCACCCCATAGGACCAAGAATGAATAAATTAAAACCCTTAAGCGTCCCTCCCCAGTCTTTTTTTGTCCTCGAATCACCTCACCTCATGGGACCGTGCTACAAAAGTTTCAGAAGACTTCAGGAATGATATCTGCTTCCTTTCCAGCAGGTTCAGCCTCTCCTGCTGAAGGTTCCCTGCCAGCAACTAAATGGCGCTGGCTGGCGAATTCACCATTTCTGGCCATGGTGCAGGTCGTATGGCTGCAATGCTCCCTATTATGACCCCGTTATATTACTTGATTGTGCAATGCACTCTCCTCTGAGACTCCATACCTTGGTAGTTAGCCTGTTTTCCTTCCTGCCGCTCTCCTCGTGCGAACACGCTCTGGCGTGCGTTCCAGCTTCTGCGCTGGGTGCTTCCGCGTTCCGGGGCGGCTGACGTCACTCCCGTGTGACGCTCTCGCGTTCCATTGGCCGGCTGGCGCCGCTTCCGTATGACGCTCTCGCGTCCCAGTGGCCGCTTGTGTTGCGGAATGGGGCGAAGGCGGCGTTCGGCACTTCCCCAATTGCCCATTGGTCAGGGCGGATCAGTGGGGGATTTAAGCCGGCTCTCTCTGTCAGACAGGGTCTGCGAGTCTGACGGAGAGGTGGTAGGGGAAGTTCTCCTCCGGATTGGCGCAGCCAGGTTCATTGGCAATTAAATATTGGTATAATATTTGTTCTAGGGGGAAGAAAGTGGCATTCTTTACTAATTGGCAGGTTTCTTAAAGTTTCTTTCTTTCCACAGCAGGATTGCTGTAGTATGGAGTCTTCCCTACCTGATAGTGACCAGCCTGATGGCCTAAGGTAGGAAGCAGATTGTAAGTGGCCAATATTTTATTTTAGGTAAAAGAGTGCTTACTAATTAGGCTCTGTTTGATTATTTTGCAGCCTAATTCAGGAGCAAGTGCGGGGACTGGACCAGACAAGCCTATACGGGGATCCGTCTGAGCCGTATTCCCCCAAGAGAAGTTTGACCCCTAAGAGGAGATCTCCATCTCGGTCCCGCTCACGCTCCCGTTCACGCTCCAGTAAACGCTCCTCCTCCAGGAGACAGGATAGCTCATCTCCTAGACGTGGAGATTCAAGATCGAAGAAAAAATGCTGGGCATGTGATAATGACGTTATGAGTGGAAAGCTGGTATGCAGACCGTGCTTCACTTCTATGGCCAGAGAGCCGGAACAGCCCATGGATATCTCCGCCATGATCAAACAAGCGGTCCAGGAATCTATGGACCAGTACATTTCTTCCTTACCTCAAACCAGTCATCATAAGGAATCCGAATCATCAGTGGGCCCCTCGGCTAACACAGAACCCGACCAACCAGCAGTTGGTTTTGAGTTTGCCCTTGTACAACCATACATTAAGTCGGTAAGAGAGGCCATGGAGTGGCAGGATGAGGAAGCTCCCTCTACTTCTACACAATCGAGGAAGGATTACTACGCTCACCTGAAGAAGAGTACTAAAACTTTTCCATTTATCGATAGAATTAACGAGGTTATATTGGATGAGTGGAAGAAAATTGATAAAAAGCCGTCCTTAAGCAATAAATTTAATAAACTGTATCCCCTGGAGGAGAGTAAAACGACAGTGCTAGACGAACCGCCTAGAGTGGACGCATCAGTCATGAATCTAGCCAGACATGTAACATTACCTCGGGAAGATTCAACCTCGTTCACCGATCCTTTAGAGAGAAAGATTGACTCAGAATTAAAGAAATCGTATACTTCATCAGGGAGTGCCTGCAAACCAGCAGTAGCCCTGACAGCAGTCGCAGAGGCTCTAAGAGGGTGGACAGAAAATATCGAAGAAGCCATTAGGTCTGATGCTGATAAAGAGATTATCATCGCAGCTCTGGACGACTTCAAACTCACAGCCGACTTTGTCGGTGAAGCAGCAGTTGACATCCTCCGTTGCTCATCAAGGTCTATGTTACACTCTGTAGTCTCCAAAAGAGCTCTATGGCTGAAGCATTGGTCAGCTGACCAAGGATCCAAGCAGGAATGGTGCAAGATTCCTTACGATGGAAAAAACTTGTTCGGACAAGCTATGGACTCAGCCATCAGCAGGGTGACTGGCGGAAAATCTGGCATGATTCCTCAGGACCGGAAGAGCAGGAAACCAACGTCAAACCAAAGACCAGCCTATCAGCAGAATAGATTCAGATCTGCTACTGGATATAGGCCTTCAGGAGGATTTAGAAGGAATTGGCAGAGTTCACAGGCTACCCTGCAAAGGTTAAATAAACAGAGAAAGACTACCCAGGGTACCAGCCAACAGAAGTCCTTTTGATGGTCGAACCGCTCAGGCATTACCTGTAGGCGGGAGGCTTCAGGCCTTTGCAAATGTCTGGGCGGACAACATCAAAGACCCCTGGGTAGTACAGACGGTACGATTCGGACATCGATGGAAGTTCACCAAGATGCCCCCCAGAATATTCAAAGCTACAAGTATTCCAGTATCACAGGAAAGGAAAGATATTCTGATGGAGTACGTTCAGAATCTTCTAGCAAAAAACGCTATCATCCAGGTTCCTCAAGCCGAAAGGGGGATGGGAGTTTACTCCCCGTTATTCTTAGTAAAAAAGAGATCAGGAGATCTCCGTCCTGTGATGGATTTAAGGAAATTAAACAGATATATCAATCTGGCGAGATACAAGATGGAGACTTTGCAAACAATCACAAGAGTAGTCATGAAAAACGATTGGGCACTCTCAGTCGATCTAGAGGATGCCTATCTCCACATTATGATCCACCCTCTTTACCAGAGATTCCTCAGATTTGCCATAGGCAACCTTCACTTCCAATTCCGCTGTCTTCCCTTCGGGATCTGTACAGCGCCAAGAACATTCTCGAAGGTTCTACTATCTCTAGTGGAGATCCTAAGAGTACAAGGACTAAGACTGTTCCATTACTTGGACGATCTGCTATTATTAGATCAAGACATGGGACAGATATTGCAACACAGACAGACATTGCTATTACAACTGGAAAACTTTGGATGGAAAGTAAACCTGATAAAGAGCCAACTGGAACCGTCAAGGAGTATCATATTCTTGGGAGCTTTGTTCCACACGCATTTGAACTCAATAAGCCTTCCACTGGAGAAGCAAGAGAAACTTATTCACAAGGTACGGAACATGATCTGTCTGTCATCAACATCAGCAACTCGGTGCTTGAGCTTACTCGGAACCTTGACGTCTACGATTCCTATGGTGCGATGGGCGCAGTGGCACAGCAGGACTTGGCAGATGGGTTTCCTGAATCAGTGGCACAGCAGAGAGATGTCCCAGCAAATCATAATATCTCAGCCGATGAGGAACAGTCTATTGTGGTGGACAAACAGGGAGAATCTTTCAGTGCCATTACAGATCTGTCCTTCTCCCCCAACTATAGTCACTACGGACGCCAGTCAGACAGGATGGGGAGGACACCTAGAGGGTCAAGTGACACAGGGTGTCTGGAGACATCAAGATTCCACTCTCCCAGCAAACATACTGGAGATACGAGCGGCCTATCTAGTCTTACACAAATTCAAGTCACACTTAAGAGGAAAACAGGTTCTTCTGCGGATGGACAACCGCACCGCGGTAGCCTATGTAAACAAACAAGGCGGGACAAGATCCAGACGGCTTCTGGAGGAAGTAGCCCCAATTTTCTATCTAGCAGAGAACCACTTACTCAGCCTAACAGCAACATATATTCCAGGTCCCGAAAATCTACAGGCAGACTTTCTAAGCAGGAATCGCCTGGACAACAACGAGTGGACCCTCAGCGACAGCATATTTCAAGAGATCTGCAGTCACATAGCAATTCCAGAGATAGATTTGATGGCAACCTCAAAGAACTCAAAATGCGAGATCTTCATGTCCAGATGGCAATGCAGGAAGGCGATATCAACAGACGCCCTGATAGCGGAATGGAACTTTTCAGTGGGGTATGTATTTCCCCCGGTGCCGTTGATTCAGAAGCTATTAACAAGACTACTCACGGAGCCAGTCACCCTAATAGCGGTAATTCCGTTCTGGCCAAGGAGACCCTGGTTTCCGCTGCTATGGCGTCTGAAGACGTGCCAGCCGATGAGACTCCCAGACTGTGCCAACTTACTGCACCAGGGACCGATACTCCATCCCAATCCAGCAAGACTGGAATTAGCAGTATGGACATTGAAAGGAGGAAGCTGGAGTTGTTGAAGCTCCCAGATTCAGTGATTGAGACCATATTAAAAGCAAGAAAACCAGCGACAAAGACATCATATCAAAACATCTGGCATAGATTTATTACATTCATGAGTCAATATAATCTTGATCCCCTCAAACCTCAGATAAAGGAGATACTATTGTTTCTACAAACTGGGTTGGATAAGGGATTAGGGTATCACTCATTGAGAGTCCAGATTTCAGCCTTATCAGCACTAACTGATTACAGATGGGCTCTACATCCCCTAGTTGTGCAGTTCCTCAGAGGGGTAATGAAACAAAAACCCCCGAGGAAGACCTTCTTCCCCAAATGGGATTTACCTCTAGTTCTGGAAGTCCTGTCAGGTCCACCATTCTCACCAGTAAAGGACTGTGATCTTATACACCTAGCATACAAAGACGTGTTTCTCGTGGCCATAGCATCAGCTAGACGAGTCTCAGAAATCCAAGCGCTAGGGTCTGAGGAACCATCGTTAACCTTCTTCCCAGACAGAGTAATCCTCAGACCTATTCAACAATTTATTCCAAAAGTTGCAACCTTATATCACTTCAACCAGGATTGGACTTTACCAACATTATGGCAAGAAGGGGACACTATTCCTCATCCTCTAGATGTGGGGGCGACTTTGAAAGAATATATTTCAAGAACCGCTTCTATTAGGAAGTCAGAAAGACTTTTTGTTATTTCTACAGGATATAGAAAGGGCCTACCAGCATCTTCCAGGACAATAGCCAATTGGTTGGTCAAGACTATCCAGGAAGCATATAGAATACGTAATCTGGTTCCTCCACATCAGATTTGTGCACACTCAACTAGGGGTCTAGCGGCCTCCTGGGCAGCATTCACGAAGGTGTCTCCAGAAAAAATATGTCAAGCCGCAAATTGGAGTTCAATGAACACCTTTATGAGACATTACAGGGTAGACCCAGCTGCAAGTTCTTCTATACAGTTTGGAACAAGTGTGTTATCTGTGAATACTGTAAATAGTGTGTGAATATCATTAAAACTTTTGAATCGCACCTCATCCCTCCCTAGTGTTATTGGCTAGTTATGTCCCTATCGTGCTGCCATGGAAACATATGGAATTAGGAAAATTGGATACTTACCTGCCGGTAATTTTCCTTTCCAGATGTGTCCATGGCAGCACGAGGCTCCCTCCCTAGATTCGGTGATTCCGAGTTACAAGACTGGGGAGGGACGCTTAAGGGTTTTAATTTATTCATTCTTGGTCCTATGGGGTGAAGTGGGTGGGACTTAACCCTATCGTGCTGCCATGGACACATCTGGAAAGGAAAATTACCGGCAGGTAAGTATCCAATTTTCCTAAATACTTCCAGCTAGGTGGTCTTGCTCAGATCTTTCTGTAGTGATCTGTAGAATAAGTGCAAAGATTTTTGTGCTGGCGCGTATCGGTATTCTGCGGTTCACACAAGGAAAGATTTTTTTTTTGCTTCACAGACATGACCTTTTTCTAATAGTCGTCTCCCCAGTACAAGAAGGAAAGGCGATAAATCTGATTAGCAATAGCTGATATTTTCGAATATCCCGCGCATAGTTAACCGCCTTTCCAGCAATTTTAAAGATCCTCCCTACCAACTATATAATCCCAGAATTATTTTGTCAGGAATGGATTTGCGCCACACGCCTATAAATCCTGCGAAAATACCATACAGGAAACCGCTTCCGCCGTCACTTTTACTCTCTCCTTCCCAGCATCGTTCCATCTCCGTTCCCATTCCGAATGACCGAGCTGGTTATACAGCTTCCAAATATAAGAATTTTCCTATATTTCCAATAATCTATTTCTCCTCAATCTTTCATCAGCCGTTACCAACATCTTCCTGCAATGTACTCCCCATACAATCACCACTGGTGACTGGAATAGGATGATTGTGAGCGCCTCCTGTCAGATCCGTCGATGGTGATCAGTGCTATGCATGTTTTCTGTCCCTGTTCTATCGTTGCAGCTGCTACCACCGTCTACACAGATACAATTGAATGTAGAAAAACACAGTACTATATTGCCATATCTATCTATGGCCCTAGCAGCTACATGACAGATATTTTACTGCATGAACTAGAAGACCATAATGATCAGCAATCGGCCACAGCGACTGACGTCTGGATTAACAGAAATGAATGATGAGAGATTAATCTCCAAATTGTCATTTCATTTTTGTGGAACTCGGCAACACTACAGCGAGCTGTCAATACAAAACCACATGCCTCTGATAAGAAATCATTACAGCTCCTTTCGAGAAGGGAAAAAGCCCCTTCGCTCCACCCCTTCACAGCAGTCCCCTATTAGGTCCGCATGTTTACAAGGACATAGAAGATATTGTAGAGATTTATCATGCAAAAATAATGTAATCCTTGAGAAACAAATCGACCGTAATTATCATTTAGCAGTTAGTTATAAAACTACATACTGGTATTTACATTTTGCAGTGGAGTAACGATTTTCTGCAAATACAGTGTCTGAGCAGTACAAATGTACACGTATTACTGCAGCTAAACGACAAAAAGCTACATATTGACCATCTATCTACTGCATAAGTACATATAATGAAAAGATGCAGAAAAGAGTATATTTAAACAACGTTCCAAATCTGCCTGTGGCTCCGCCTTCTTCAGTGCAGTCTCCCCTCAGGTCCGCCCAGACTGTATAAGAGGAGAGGAGGCGGCCGCACAGATCAATTCATTTTTTAGTAGCAGAGAAGAAACAATATCGCAGTCATGTCTGGCCGAGGAAAGGGCGGGAAGGGACTCGGGAAAGGAGGCGCCAAGCGGCACAGTCAGGAAGGTGCTCCGGGATAACATCCAGGGCATCACTAAGCCCGCCATCCGCCGCCTGGCCCGCAGAGGGGGTGTCAAGCGCATCTCCGGCCTCATCTATGAGGAGACCCGCGGAGTGCTGAAGGTTTTCCTGGAGAACGTCATCCGGGACGCCGTCACCTACACCGAGCACGCCAAGAGGAAGACGGTCACCGCCATGGATGTGGTGTACGCCCTCAAGCGCCAGGGGCGCACCCTCTACGGCTTCGGGGGCTAAACTCCCCATTTCCCTGATTATAACAACTAAAACAAAAAGGCCCTTTTCAGGGCCACCCACTGTTTCTATAGAAAGCGCTATGGGAATATGTTGAACTCAAATTTACAATTTCATATTTATACGGAAGGTGTGTATAAATATGTAATGCACGGCGGCATTGCTATTAAATATTATAATACATATATATGTGCTGAGCAAGGAGAGGGGGTGATTGAACAGAACAGTGTTATACAATATAACATAATGAGCTGTTACATCTGAGGTCAGTATCAGATACACAATGTAACATAATGAGCTGTTACATCTGAGGTCAGTATGATATACACAATGTAACATAATGAGCTGTTACATCTGAGGTCAGTATGAGATACACAATGTAACATAATGAGCTGTTACATCTGAGGTCAGTATGAGATACACAATGTAATCATGTTGTTCCGGTGGGATCCTATGCCTGGCGGTTTTGGTGGGAATGTTTGGTGGCTTGAGGGATTAAAGAAGCTACTGCCGGGGTTGGTGGGTTGTGTTCTCCTATGGGCGCTGGGCCACAGTCTCCATGTGTAAAGGGAGTTCCGAGGTGACCCGATAATTCCACGCCGTTGATTACTGAAGTTTGAGCACAGCAGAGATACATAAATGCAAGCTGCTCGTGACTAGGAAATGTGACCTTTTATGGAAATAAGCGATGCTTGAAAGATACATGTTTTTACATCGGTGAATGTGCCGCATTCTAATCCTTTTGTGAATATATAAGAGTGCTGTCATGTCGCCTCAGTGTAGTGAGCAGTCAGAGCCACCCACACTGTCTGCTAAAGAGCTTTATGCATGTTAATATTGTTTTGTTGGTGACGCTCCACGTGCTTCATCCCAGGCATATTTATTGGTCCTTTGCTAGTATTAGTAATAATCACTTCTATAGATGCTATGAATAGTAGTAGTAAATAATCGTTAACCAACTGTTCCCCATCCCCTTCTTGCACCTGTAATACTGTGGATGAGCTTGGCAGGATTTGTAGTGGGGGGGGGGGGGGGGGGGGGGGGAGTAAAACACACCGGGGGCCCATAGCTACGCCACTGATGAAGTATTATTCTCTGTTCAGTTTGTCTCGCCTTCCCTCCTCTCATTTACCCCAAATCTGCACTGATTCCGCACACTTTGTGAGTCACACTCTCTACAGCACATCACATCTATTCTACTAACCCTCTGTGGGTGCCTCCTGTCCTCATGCCCTCTATAACCATTGTCCATAGTCACTCTCCCCCAGTCTCCACCCTGGCCCGTCCTGTCTGTGCTCAACAGATACCTGTTTGCTATTATCTATAAATAACCCTGTGTGATATAGGCTCATCCCAATGGCAGCCAGGCAGCAGAGGAGAGCTCAGCCTGTGCTAGCATCCGGGCATTTCTCAGCATAATACTCCCCTCCAGGGGTCAGTCGCCCCCCAGCCCCGTATAATCTGTGGCGAGGATCCTCTCCTTCATATTGCGGGGGGCAGTGACAGGAGACCCCGTATATTAGACATGTTACCCCCTGATAATGATGGAGACAGAGGAGATCGGGAAGCAGTGAGCAGAGCTGGTCACATTACAGCGGGTTTTCCCGGCCACTGTCGCCGCTCAAAAGCCCCCCGTGACTGTAATGGGGGAGGGGAGACCCCTGTCAGCCGGGCGGCCGCACACAGGGGGCGCACCCCTACTTTCCAGGGGGAATAAACCCACTTTTCTCCCGGAGAGGAAACACAAGCAGAGAGCCGAGGAGTGACAGCTGTGTGGAGGGGCGGCTGAGAGTCCCGATCCCACCAATAGGAAGACGCTACTGTCAGCAGCCAATGGCAGCGCAGCCGGGGAGAGTATATAAGCGCTCACTGGCGGCCACTTGCAGTGTTACACTTTGTAATATAACTAGGAAGATGGCAGAGTCCGCCCCAGCAGCCGCCCCTCCTGCAGCGGAGCCCGCCGCCAAGAAGAAGCAGCCTAAGAAGGCGGCAGCCGGAGGAGGAGCCAAGAAAGGCAGCAAGAAGCCTTCCGGCCCCGCCGTGTCCGAGCTCATCCTCAAGGCCGTGTCCGCCTCCAAAGAGCGCAGCGGGGTCTCCCTGGCCGCCCTGAAGAAGGCTCTGGCTGCCGGAGGCTACGATGTGGAGAAGAATAACAGCCGCCTCAAGCTGGCCATCAAGGGCTTGCTGACAAAGGGCAGCCTCGTCCATGTCAAAGGCACCGGCGCCTCCGGATCCTTCAAGGTCAGCAAGAAGGAGGCAGCCGGCAAAGAGCACAAGAAGAAGCCAGCGGCTGCCGCCAAGCCTAAGAAGCCGGCTACTGCCAGGAAGCCCAAAGCCGCCAAGTCCCCGAAGAAGCCTAAGAAAGCCCCCAGCGCCGCCAAGAAGAGCCCCGCTAAGAAGGCGGCCAAGAAACCGGCGGCAGCTGCTGCCAAGAAGCCCAAAGCTGCCGCTAAACCCAAGAAAGCCGCCAAGAGCCCCGCTAAGAAGGCAGCCAAGCCTAAGGCCGCCAAAAGCCCGGCAAAGAAGGCAGCAAAGCCTAAGAAGGTCGCTCCTAAGAAGAAATAAGCTGCAGCTTATCACTCCATAGACCCAAAGGCTCTTTTCAGAGCCACCCACATGTACACTGAAGAGATGTGATGAGTCTCATGTTTACATCACTTAGTCACTTACGCGTCCACGATCGCAACGTGAATTGGAATACCAATTGCAGAGATCTCATAAATGCGAATCGTTTGAGTGCCGTAATGTTAAAGTGCTGTAATACAATCTGCACTGAAAGTAATAGATAATATATCCATCCTTGTTACATTACAGATCATTCCCTCTTGTAGAAAACCACCACTGCTCCGAGATGCCGTTACATAGTTAGCAAAGATTATAAACGTTAAGGTTTAAAATGACCCACGAAATATACACTGGTAGATCGTCATCGGACTTTTAGTAATCGTGAAACAGCCCTGTGTAGAAAATGTGGGGGTGGCTCTGAAAAGAGCCTTTGTGTTGTGGGTGAGAATGTGTGACGCGCTTATGCCCTCTCGCCGCGGATCCTGCGGGCCAGCTGGATGTCTTTGGGCATGATGGTGACCCTCTTGGCGTGGATGGCGCACAGGTTGGTGTCCTCGAAGAGCCCCACCAGATAAGCCTCGCTGGCCTCCTGCAGAGCCATGACGGCCGAGCTCTGGAAGCGCAGGTCGGTCTTGAAGTCCTGGGCGATCTCCCGCACCAGGCGCTGGAAGGGCAGCTTGCGGATCAGCAGCTCGGTGGATTTCTGGTAGCGGCGGATCTCTCGGAGAGCCACTGTACCGGGCCGGTAGCGGTGAGGCTTCTTCACTCCTCCGGTGGCCGGGGCGCTCTTCCGGGCGGCTTTGGTGGCCAGCTGCTTGCGGGGAGCTTTCCCTCCGGTGGACTTGCGGGCGGTCTGCTTGGTTCTGGCCATCGCTCAATCGGCTGATTCTACTCGCAGGCGAGAATAGACTGAGGAGAGCGGCCGGGAAAAGCCTTTTTATACAGCCTGCGCCTCTCTGTCATTGGCTGCCTCACACCACGCCCCCTGCAGGCCAGTACCCCTATTCATACAGCGCTCTGGCTTCTGATTGGCCGGGGCGATCGGGAGCTTTTATCTGAATGGCTACTGGAGAACATTTGTTATTTTTTAAATGGCCCGCCACATCTTGCTTTGTTAGATCAACCCGCCAGTTCTACAATTTTGCCTGCTCCGGTTGTTATTTTATTTAGTAAATATGCTATTGCCATTTAAAGCCTCATAGCTAAAAGCAGAAGCTGGATGAGTCACGTCCCTCTGCAGAGCAGATCTGTAGTTTACACGTATGTGACTCTCTGTATCGGGTTGTAGTAATAGATCGGCCGGGCTGAGGATTCCTGTTGCCGTGGAGACCTGAACTCTCCCTCCCCCCTGTGCGGGCATCAGCCGGGGCTGTAATAGGAAGTCTCCCCGCTCCACTCACAGAGCGATCTCACACCGAGCGGAGCGTGACAGAACTCGGGGGAAGTTTGGAATGAGTTGTTGTTGCAGTGACAGCAGATGGGATATCTGGCTAGCTTGCCATTCATCAGCGTCCCTCCAATTCTATATCAAAGACCAAAGTATTTTGAATAAAGAATGTCACTTCTGGCCACCACCATACACACAGCACTATCATGGTTTATTAGACATTACCAAGTAATGCTATACGGGCAGCCCGCTTCTAATCAACCCCAGCTGTAGCCGCCTCAGGATATATACCAGTGGCGTAGCTAAGGAGCTGTGGGCCCCCCAAGCACTCTACATAACGATTGATAAAGCGCACCAAAAGCAACTACAGTGTCAGTTGCAAGACGGGGATGGGGGGACAGTTTTGTAATGATTGCCACTATTCAAAGTATCTATAGAAGTAATTATGAGCACAGGACTAATAGAGAGCTAATACTGTAGTTGCGGGAGGGCCCTTCGGGGCCCCTCTGGTACCGATGCGGTCGCAACCTCTGCAACCCCTTATTGCTACGTCCCTGATATACACTGTATAGCTACAGTACGAGAAGTCAGTGACACACATCCACCAATGTATAGGAAATAATCCTGTATATACAGTATTGTGGTTCATTTTATTCTCGGGAAGACCCTGCGTCACTTCCAAGACTACAGAGTACTCTAATAAAAGCTTTTCCAAACGCTGCAGAGGGAACTATTCTTCACAACCTTCACTTAAAATTCTTTGTTCATATTCAGAATAGAAGAACTACACAAATATATATATATATATATACGGTTTATGACTGAACAGTGAATACGTGTCTGGAGGTGAATAGTAATGTTATAGTGGGGGTTGGAACCCCCTCCTACCCTTTACCCACCAGGTGCAGGGTGGTTTCCAATAGCGGTGATACAATTCGAAATCATAACAGTGTGCGCACCTCAGCTCCACAATCAAGTAGACGGTGGACTGTTGGGTTATGCTCGGTATGGGGCGCTGCTAGACACTGTGCCACTTCTCTCGTACTTCATTGCATTCTCAGGAAGACTATGCGGCCATCCGGTATGCAGAGAGACTCCAGTCCTGACCTGAGGAAAGGGTTTAGGTTCCTCTAAAGTTCTGCAAGGCTGAAGTTACTCCGAACCCGTCAGACAACATGGTATATTCAGATCACCCCACAAGACAATCGTACACGTTACGCATATTCGAAAGTATAACGGATTCCCGTAGAGACAAGTCTCGGGTATACGGCTATCCTGTATTTACAGTGTAAATGATCGGATCGATTCAAAATGTAGTAGCCAATTAATCACTGATCCTAAGGTCCTAAACACCCCCGACTACTAGACTGCGGTGAGAATACTGCACAGTATCTCATTAAATTAAGACATATCAGTAACAGGCTACAGCTCCATAGTGAATTAGTGGGTGGCTCTGAAAAGAGCCTTTGGGTTATTATGCTCGGTATGGGGCGCTGCTGGGCAATTACTTGGCGCTGGTGTACTTGGTGACGGCCTTGGTGCCCTCGGACACGGCGTGCTTGGCCAGCTCTCCCGGCAGCAGCAGGCGGACAGCGGTCTGGATCTCCCGGGAAGTGATGGTGTGGCGCTTGTTGTAATGAGCCAGGCGGGAAGCTTCCCCGGCGATGCGCTCGAAGATGTCATTGACGAAGGAGTTCATGATGCTCATGGCCTTGGAGGAGATGCCGGTGTCGGGGTGCACCTGCTTCAGCACCTTGTACACGTAGATGGCGTAGCTCTCCTTCCTGGTCTTCCTGCGCTTCTTGCCGTCCTTCTTCTGAGTCTTGCTCACCGCTTTCTTAGAGCCCTTCTTGGGCGCCGGGGCGGACTTGGTTGGTTCAGGTGCCATGCTGATTCTCAGTAACTCTGCAGAGTGCGGAGACACAATAAGGAGCAGCGCCGCCTCCCCTCCTTATATAGGCCGATTATGCTAATCAGGCTGCAGGAGAGCCGGCTCACACTATTGGAGAGCGTCACTAGTGCCGCCTGATAACCGCCCCTTATAGTTGATTGGCTGGATGAGAAAATTGCATAGTTGAAGAGCGCAACAAACAAACCCAGATGCAATTGGTTACTAACGTACAGAGCCTCGCCCCGGCGTTTGCTGATTAGTGGATTGCCAGACCTTCTTGCTATTGGCTGAGGTGAATAGCAGCCAATCAGGTGGCAGCGCGGGGCGGGCTGCAGAGTATATAGGGCAGGAGGAGGGGCGGGTTCGGCTATTCTCGTGTTGGAGAGTTATTTGTATCCCAGAAGTTATCATGTCTGGAAGAGGCAAACAAGGCGGCAAGGCTCGTGCCAAGGCCAAGACTCGCTCCTCCCGGGCCGGGCTGCAGTTCCCAGTCGGCCGTGTTCACCGTCTGCTGAGGAAGGGCAACTATGCGGAGCGGGTGGGGGCCGGAGCTCCGGTCTATCTGGCCGCAGTGCTGGAGTATCTGACCGCTGAGATCCTGGAGCTGGCTGGCAACGCCGCCCGGGACAACAAGAAGACCCGCATCATCCCCCGCCACCTGCAGCTGGCTGTGCGCAACGACGAGGAGCTCAACAAGCTGCTGGGTGGGGTGACCATCGCCCAGGGGGGCGTCCTGCCCAACATCCAGGCCGTGCTGCTGCCCAAGAAGACCGAGAGCCACAAGGCCGCCAAGAGCAAGTAATTCCTGCAGCGATAGATATTCCACAGAACCCAAAGGCTCTTTTCAGAGCCACCCACACTGTCTACACAGAGCTGATTTACATACTGTATAATCTGCAGAGTGTTCTATACTTATTATTGTGCTGGCGCATCTGTATTCTGCACTTACACAAGAAGTGACCTTTTTCTAAAATGGGAGTCTCCTCAGTATAAGAACGAAAGGCGATAAATCTGGTTAGCAATAGCTGATGTTTTCGAATATCCCGCGCATATATAACCGTTTTCTCGTCATTTTAAAGCTCCTCCCCACCCAGAGATTACCACATGGTGGCAGCACTTTGATTTATTGCACATGATCTGCTGAGAAAGTGAAGATGTAACATTGTAACAAGCGTGTAATATCTGAGGCTAGCATGTGATAAACAATGTAACGATATTACTGCAGTGCGCACACGCCTGAGCAGTTAGCATTGTTCTCTAGCACTAGCGCGCTTCCAATAACGTATATTAATCGGGCTTCCAATGAAAGAAGCGGAGACCCGAGCAGGCGGCTTCCCCAGAATTATTACACCGAGCAGCTGGTAACCGCTGCTTATCAATCATCCTGCCGATCACCAGCTGACTCGCAGCACAGGGAGACGATTAATGTAGGATTTACAGCAGTGTGCTGCCAATTGTGACCGATTTATTCTGGGTGTTTAGCTTAGCTGGTGGAAGTCGCTAAAATGGCGGTAAAGACCGTTAAATACACGCGGGATACAGATCGTATTTCTTTCCTTGTGTTCATAATAGTGCCTAATAGAATTGTAATGAGGATTTCCTCACATCTGCTCCTTCCCACCTGCATCGCGGTGCTGAAGTTGCGCATCTTGCTGTATAATAATCTTTTGATGCTGATGGGAGAACCTAAGCGAATACAGTATTAGTTTTTAATGCCAAAACTTTGAGCCACGCCCCCAGTAGTCTGGCGAACCACAAAGTATTCATAGGCCTAATAAAACTACCTACTGGTATTTACATGTTGCAGTGGAGTAACGATTTTATGTAAATCTGTATGACTACAATATACGATATACGTAATACTGCAGATAAAAGCCAAAAAGCAATGACCATTTCCTGCATAAGTACAGTAATGGAAGATGTAGGAAAATAGTATCTATATGTTCAATATTCCAAATCTGTATGTGGCTCCGCCCTCTGCTATGCAGTCTCCCCTCAGGTCCGCTCAGTCTGTATAAGAGGAGAGGAGGCGGCAGCAACGATCAGTTCATATCTGCACCGGAGAAGAAGCAGCTTCGTAATTATGTCTGGCCGAGGAAAGGGCGGGAAGGGACTCGGGAAAGGAGGCGCCAAGCGGCACAGGAAGGTGCTCCGGGATAACATCCAGGGCATCACTAAGCCCGCCATCCGCCGCCTGGCCCGCAGAGGGGGTGTCAAGCGCATCTCCGGCCTCATCTATGAGGAGACCCGCGGAGTGCTGAAGGTTTTCCTGGAGAACGTCATCCGGGACGCCGTCACCTACACCGAGCACGCCAAGAGGAAGACGGTCACCGCCATGGATGTGGTGTACGCCCTCAAGCGCCAGGGGCGCACCCTCTACGGCTTCGGGGGCTAAACTCCCCATTTCCCTGATTATAACAACTAAAACAAAAAGGCCTTTTTCAGGGCCACCCACTGTTTCTGTAGAAAGCGCTATGGGAATATGTTGAACTCAAATTTACAATTTCATATTTATACGGAAGGTGTGTATAAATATGTAATGCACGGCGGCATTGCTATTAAATATAATACATATATATGTGCTGTAGTGATGGGAATTCCGGCTCGTCTGAATCGGCTCCCAGTAAAGAGCCGGTTCTTACGGCTCTGAATCGGCTCTTCATTAAATATCACTAAGAATCGGAGTAGAAGCCCTGCCCCCGTCTCCATGACGTCTCCAGACTGCTTCCCTGACTGGGGCAATCCCTTCTGCTACTGCTCCGCTCCACCCCATACACTCCTACAAGCTGCAAGAGGAAGACTACATCTCCCAGCATGCCTCAGCGCCCTTTAGTGATGGGAATTCCGGCTCTTCTTGGAGAATCGGCTCTTCTGAATCGGCTCCCATTAAAGAGCCGGCTCTTACGGCTCTCAATCGGCTCTTCATTAAATTTCACTAGTTGCCACTCAGTATCGGAGTAAAAGCCCCGCCCCGGCTCCATGACAACTCCAGACTGCTTCTCTGGCTCCGGCAATCCCCCCTGCTACTGCTCTGCTCCGCCCCATACACTCCTACAAGCTGCATGAGGAGGACTACATCTCCCAGCATGCCTCAGCGCCCTTTATTACACAGCAAAGCAGAGCTGTGTGGGGCGGCTGAGGCATCGGCTCTTTCAAAACTGAGAGCCGGCTCTTGTCGTTCGCATCAAAGAGCCGGCTCGTTCGCGAACGACCCATCACTAGCGCCCTTTATTACACAGCAAATCAGAGCTGTGTGGGGCGGCTGAGGCATCGGCTCTTTTAAAACTGAGAACCGGCTCTCGCCGTTCGCAGCAAAGAGCCGGCTCTTAGAGCCGGCTCGTTCGCGAACGACCCATCACTAATGTGCTGAGCAAGGAGAGGGGGTGATTGAACAGAACAGTGTTATACAATATAACATAATGAGCTGTTACATCTGAGGTCAGTATCAGATACACAATGGGCTCTATTCTCAAAGACTTCCCGCATGCGGTAAAGTACATGCGGTAAGTTTGCACCCAAAATACCGTCAAGTTGGGATTCTCAAAATGTTCCGCATGTTTTTTCCGCATGCGGAAAAAGTGTGATAAAAGTGCGGGATTCATGCGGTAAAATTTCCGCAAAGTCGGTATTTTCCGCAATAAAAGATCAATTCTCAAAGATGTTCAGGCTAGTGATGGGCGAACACCTGGATGTTCGGGTTCGGGAAAGTTCGCCGAACATGGCCGAGATGTTCGGCATGTTCGGGCCGAACCCCGAACTTCCCGAACATCCCTATTTTGGGGGCCCTATGGGGTCGCAGGCATAAGGGGGGAGCATGCCCCGATCGCGGGGGGGGTCGGAAATTCCCCCCACCCCCTCCGCTAGCGCTCCCCCCTCTGCCCGCTTCCCCATTCAAAAGTTTCAAGAAGTACCTGTATAGCGGATGGCCTGGCAGTGGGCGGCACTGTGGAGTGAGGAGGAGGAGGAGTCCGGAGAGTGACGAGTTGAGGGAGGCCGGGCAGCGGGCGTGAGGTCAGCGAAAGGGCGGAACTTCCGCCCTTTCTCTGACCTCACGCCCGCTGCCCGGCCTCCCTCAACTCGTCACTCTCCGGACTCCTCCTCCTCCTCACTCCACAGTGCCGCCCACTGCCAGGCCATCCGCTATACAGGTACTTCTTGAAACTTTTGAATGGGGAAGCGGGCAGAGGGGGGAGCGCTAGCGGAGGGGGTGGGGGGAATTTCCGACCCCCCCCGCGATCGGGGCATGCTCCCCCCTTATGCCTGCGACCCCATAGGGGGGCCGTATTGCGGCCTGTTCGGCCGAACAGGGCCCTGTTCGCCCGAACAGGGGCCCTGTTCGGCCCTGTTCGGGGGCATACAGAAGTTCGGGGCGAACCCGAACTTAAAAGGCCGAACACCATGAGGTGTTCGGCCGAACTCGAACATCACCCGAACAGGGTGATGTTCTGCAGAACCCGAACAGTGGCGAACACTGTTCGCCCAACACTAGTTCAGGCGCATCATTTCTTCGTTAATTACCGAATTTTTATCACCTACAAGTAGTAGGTGATATATTCCGCATCCCATTGACTTTAATGAAGTGTGGAGGCTTAAGGGCTGTGCTTGGTGGACTTTTTCATGCGACCTTTTTACCGCATGATTCCCGCATGAATAATGGCCGTTTCCGCATCTTTTTTCCCGCATGCGGCAAACATGCGGAAAATGTTAGTGAATGCTGAAAAAATGCGGAGTTTACCGCTGGCGGGAATTTACCGGTAAAATTTTGCGGTACTTTTGGCTCTTTGAGAATAGAGCCCATTGTAACATAATGAGCTGTTACATCTGAGGTCAGTATCAGATACACAATGTAACATAATGAGCTGTTACATCTGAGGTCAGTATGAGATACACAATGTAATCATGTTGTTCCGGTGGGATCCTATGCCTGGCGGTTTTGGTGGGGATGTTTGGTGGCTTGAGGGATTAAAGAAGCTACTGCCGGGGTTGGTGGGTTGTGTTCTCCTATGGGCGCTGGGCCACAGTCTCCATGTGTGAAGGGAGTTCCGGGGTGACCCGATAATTCCACGCCGTTGATTACTGAAGTTTGAGCACAGCAGAGATAAATGTAAGCTGCTCTATTGTCTCTTCCTCCAGTATTTTCGACCAGGGGTGTTGCGATTCCACTTCACCCGTCTTGTCGTTGGTTGAGCCGGGCTTCCTGCGGCCCCGTCTTGTCCGCCTAAAGGGACTCCTGCACATGATGGAGTGGGTTTGGACGTATTTGGTGTTGCTTTTTGGCCTGAAGGTTTCTCAGGGCTAGAATCTGACCCTGATTCCGAGGTCCAATATCCTCGACGGTTCCTTTTACGGTTAGATTTATTAGGAGCTTGTCCCCAATCGAAGATACGACCTTTCTTATAATCGTCCTGATCTCTCCTAAACTTGCGAAGCTTCCTCTCTTTAATTATATCCTGTATCGGGCCCAGTCGATTATCGATCTTCTCGATAATAGTGTCGTAATTTGCGAAAGTGGTAAGTTTACCCAACTCTTTCCTGCAATCTTTTAGCTCCTCAGACACTTTGTTGTATTCAACCTCACTTCGATCCAGCACTATCTTTTGAAGCTTCAGTGCGTTCTCCAACTGCTGGGCCTTCCACACCTTCATAAATTCCACATCATCCTGGTACTCCAATGCCTCACTGTACCTTCGAAAGCCTCGAGCCGCAATCTGTTCTCCGTCGTAGCGTTTTAAGGTCGCCACCGTCCAGAATAGCTGTAGTTCCTTTTCAGAAAGACGGGGCCGCAGGAAGCCCGGCTCAACCAACGACAAGACGGGTGAAGTGGAATCGCAACACCCCTGGTCGAAAATACTGGAGGAAGAGACAATAGCTCCCATAGAGGATGAGTTACAAATTATCAATCTTACTGGCCTTACGTTACCAGAAGGCTCTGAGTCCCTTCTGAAGAAAGGTTTAAATTACTCCATCTCCTGTAATTTTGATAAATTCCATTTTGAGGTGGATTGGTATAAGGCTATCCGCAAGCTAAATATCTCCACACATCACTTTCAAGACAAACCAGAGAACCAGTTAGGCTTTTTACCCCCTATGACAAGGCTTGATTTGCAAGTATTCACTGACTTAATGAGCCTACTGGAAGAAAACGAATCGGGATCTACAGCCACTATAGAGTCTTCCACTGATAGGGAGGCCTTTATCCCTTGCCGTTCAGTTAGAGATTTTCCCTCTCATCCAGGCTCTGACATTGACAAGTTTGACAACAAGGTCAAAAGTGAACTACAGGCCCTCATTTATCCTGAAGCTCCATCGAATTTATCCCCTCAAGAACTGTCAGCCTTGAAATGGCTCAGTACTAATGATAAAATTGTAGCCAAGAAGGCTGATAAGGGGGGCAATTTAGTTCTTCTATCTAGAGAGGCCTATAAAGCTGAGGCATTGAGACAGTTAGAGGGATCTGATGGCTTTTATGAAAAATTGGCTAGGGACCCCACATATCAGTATAAAAGGGTGTTACAGACATTGTTACGTCAGGGTGTCGAACAGGGCTGGCTCTCTCGGAAATTGGGAGAAGGTTTGTTCCCCGAGTACCCTAGAAAGCCAGTCTGGTATATGTTACCTAAGGTGCATAAGAGCTTGGAGCAGCCTCCGGGCCGGCCCATTGTGTCGGCTAAGGGGTCGGTCACCGAACCCTTGTCTCGGTACCTTGAATATCTACTGAAGCCGTTCCTTGATAAAATCCCTTCCTACTTGGCCGACACCCTGGCGGTCCTGAGGCTGCTCCCATCCATACAGTGGAGGCCGGGACTTCACCTGGCCTCCATTGATGTGGAAAGTTTATACACCAGAATCCCACAGGACCTAGGGGTGGAGGTAGTCCAACAATTTTTGGTTAAACAGGGGAAGGATGAACTCTGGACAGAATATATTGGGAAGTGTCTTTCCTATGTCCTTAAGCACAATGCATTCCTGTTTGACGGTGCCTGGTACAGACAGGCCTCTGGCGTGGCGATGGGGACCTCGGTGGCTCCAACCTTTGCAAACCTTTTTTTGGCGCATTGGGAGGATAATTACATCTACCATCCGAGTAATCCCTATCGCCGCGCCATCGTGACCTGGCACCGTTACATGGATGACGTGCTGTTGGTCTGGGATGGTGAGGAGGCCCTTTTCAATGATTTTGTAAAATGGCTTGATCTTAATGATTTGAATATGAAATTTACTGGAGTATGGGGAAACACTGAATTGCAATTTTTGGACCTTATGTTGTTTATAGAGGATGGGAGGTTACTATCTAGGGGATTTAGGAAGCAGACGGCCACTAATTCTATTTTGGCTTACTCCAGTTACCATCCACGTCATGTGCTAGATGGGATACCATATAGCCAGTTTTTACGGCTTAAAAGAAACAATAGTAAGCAGGAAGATTTTGAAGCCCAATGTAAAGAACTGGGGTTTAGATTGATGTCCCGGGGATACCCATTACCCTTGTTGATTGAGGCGTTTACTCGAGCCAATGGACAGGAAAGAGAAAACCTTTTCAATCGCAACATTAGGAAGAAACAATCCTTTAAATCCGATACAGGGAAATCTGTTGTCCCTTTTGTGTTCGACTTCTCTCCTATGGCTCCGAGAATCCGCCAAATTATCAATAAGAACTGGGTCGAAGTGTCAAATAGTGCCAATGTGTGGTCCAAACTACATGAAAAACCCATGGTGACATTTAGAAGGGCCAAGACTATTGGAGACGTATTGGTCAGAAGTGAGTACAGGGAGGTGGATTGGCTAACTAAAATGAGACCGAAGGGAAATTTTCGGTGTCACAATTGTAGCCACTGCCACCAATTTCTCCCTGGCAAGTCACTTGTTTTGGGTGGTCATGAGATTGTTATCAAAGAGCTTCTCCACTGTAAATCTATGTTTGTAGTATATGTTGTACTATGCCCATGTAGGCGCTATTATATTGGAAAAACTACTAGACCCATGGGTGCGAGATTCCAGGAACACTACAATTCGATTAAAACTGGGAAGGGTGCTGGTCGCTTGATTGCTCACATCAGAGAAGTACATGGAGGCAATGCTGATTGCCTTCGTTTTTGTGGATTAAAAACAGTTCAAATACCCTCAAGAGGGGGATGTAGATAGAGATGAGCCGAAATTTTCGAAATTTCGAACTGCTTTTATTACGAATGCGAAATTTAACATTACGACCCAAATTCGTAATTTCGTAATTAATTTTCAAATCGTAATTTACAATTTCGTAATCGAAATTTCACTCCCGTAATGACGAATTTCGTGTCTCCAACCGAAATTTTACTTTTTCAGGTTTGTAAGGGTTTCTATCCCTCTAGATGCCTAAAATGAATAGCCCAGCCAGCCAGCCCTTCTCCTTCTCCTTCTCCTTCTCCTTCTCCCTCTCTCTCTCTCTCTCTCTCTCTCTCTCTCTCTCTCTCTCTCTCTCTCTCTCTCTCTCTCTCTCTCTCCAGAGATCTGTAGTATTTCAAAACCATACTCACATTCATGACATGTCCAGGGATCAAACCCAGGCCAACCACACGGAAGACAGCTATGCTCACCACCATACCACCAAACACACACTAAATAGACTGCTAACCTAAATCTTACTTGTAGACAGTCATATGAGACACATGCTGGGTGCAGGGCTTTGTGATTGGACCATGGACCATGCGATAGAGTGAGGTGCAAAAATGAAATCATGCCTAGCAGAGGATGGTTTCACAATGCTAAATGCTAGGCTGGCTGTGGTGCAATTGGTTAGTGCGTCTGGCTGGTAACAGCAAGGTTACAGGTTCGATTCCATCCAGGCATGTCTTTTCCTTTTGCGTTCAACAGTTGTCCAAACAGAGCCAACAGAGCCCCAGATAGCCATGTAGAGTTAGGTCACAGCTAGCCTGGCTGTGGTGCAATTGGTTAGTGTGTCTGGCTGGTAACAGCAAGGTTACAGGTTCGATTCCATCCAGGCATGTCTTTTCCTTTTGAGTTCAACAGTTGTCCAAACACCGAGCACAAAGTTTTGCATGCGTAAAGTTTTACGCACGCAAAATACCCCATGGGGTTCAATGGCGCAGCGCGCGCACGCAAAAGGAAAAGACATGCCTGGATGGAATCAAACCTGTGACCTTGCTGTTACCAGCCAGACACACTAACCAATTGCACCACAGCCAGGCTAGCTGTGACCTAACTCTACATGGCTATCTGGGGCTCTGTTGGCTCTGTTTGGACAACTGTTGAACGCAAAAGGAAAAGACATGCCTGGATGGAATCGAACCTGTAACCTTGCTGTTACCAGCCAGACACACTAACCAATTGCACCACAGCCAGGCTAGCTGTGACCTAACTCTACATGGCTATCTGGGGCTCTGTTGGCTCTGTTTGGACAACTGTTGAACGCAAAAGGAAAAGACATGCCTGGATGGAATTGAACCTGTAACCTTGCTGTTACCAGCCAGACACACTAACCAATTGCACCACAGCCAGGCTAGCTGTGACCTAACTCTACATGGCTATCTGGGGCTCTGTTGGCTCTGTTTGGACAACTGTTGAACGCAAAAGGAAAAGACATGCCTGGATGGAATTGAACCTGTAACCTTGCTGTTACCAGCCAGACGCACTAACCAATTGCACCACAGCCAGCCTAGCATTTAGCACTGTGAAACCATCCTCTGCTAGGCATGATTTCATTTTTGCACCTCACTCTATCGCATGGTCCAATCACAAAGCCCTGCACCCAGCATGTGTCTCATATGACTGTCTACAAGTAAGATTTAGGTTAGCAGTCTATTTAGTGTGTGTTTGGTGGTATGGTGGTGAGCATAGCTGTCTTCCGTGTGGTTGGCCTGGGTTTGATCCCTGGACATGTCATGAATGTGAGTATGGTTTTGAAATACTACAAATCTCTGGAGAGAGAGAGAGAGAGAGAGAGAGAGAGAGAGAGAGAGAGAGAGAGAGAGAGAGAGAGAGAGAGAGAGAGCGAGAGAGAGGAGGAGGAGGTTGGTTATTCATTTTAGGCATCTAGAGGGATAGAAACCTTTGCAAACTTTAAAATACTAAATTTCGTAATCGTAATTACGAAAATTTGCGTAATTTGCGAAAATTACGAAATTTCGATTACTGCTAAAATCGTAATTGTAGTAATTTCGCGAAATTTCGGAAATTCGTAATTAGGTCATTACGCTCATCCCTAGATGTAGAGATAAATGCTTGCGGAGGGAGGAGGCTAGATTGATCTCCTTGACAGATGCTTGTGTGAGGGTGGGACTTAACGAACGTAATGAACTTTGGTGTTTTTTGGATAAGCATTGAACGAGTATAGGCTGTGGGCTTTCACCGAACCTCTTATTGTTTTCAACTCCTTCTCTTTCTATCTTTACTTCCTCTTGCTGGCTTTTTCTTTTCCTCTCTCTTTTCCCTCCTTTTCCCCTTCTGCTCTCTGGTTCCTTTATATAATCTCCTTCCTTATTTTCCTCTCCCCTTGGTCCGGTGATCTCCCCCAGCCTTGATGACCCTTTAGGCCCATAAGCATTTTTATGCTATTGTATGACATAACTCCACTCTCTCTACCAGGCATGGTCGGAAGAGCCAATTTCCGATTCCGCGGTAATTCCGCATACCGCCACTACCGAAATTCCGCTTCCGCTACATTCCGGTGGAATTCCGCGGTATTCCGCCACGTGCACTTTCCGTATTTTTAAACGGACTTCCGTAATTTTTAAACGGATTTCCGTAAATTTAGGAGGAAACACTCAATCGCTCATTTGAAATATCTATTGTTAATAAAGTTGATTTGTATTTTGTAAATTTGGATAAAAAAAATGTTGAAACCGTTATTTTAGCGCAGTAACTCTCCGCTGATTATGATTGGTCAACTCATTCCGCATCTCCTGATTGGTCAATTCATTCCGATTCCGATTTTGCCGGAATTCCGAATTCCGGATTGCAAATTCCGAATTCCGGATTGCAAATTCCGAATTCCGCGGAACCATGCGGAAACCCCAATTCCGGCGGAATTTCGGAATTTTAGCTTCCGCGGAATTCGGAAGCCCATGCCTGTGCATAACCTGCACACCGCATACCTTTTGTCATCAGTACATTCCTCAAAGCAATCCCACACTGGTGACTTTAATTTACTGCGGCCCCCACTAGCAGAGGGTGCAGCGGAGCAATGTGTGGTAGTAGTTGCCGGGGGTTGCATGGTGGTGGTGCCGGCTGAAGCAGTGTCCTGTCTACTTCCTCCACGCCCACTGCTGCCGATGCCCCTGCCCCTGCCTGACATATGGCGATATCCTTGCCTAGGCCGAGGTGACTCGTCATCCTGCTCTGACCATTCTTCCACGGACTCAGCAGGCTGCACATAGTTAGGGTCCACAACGTCGTCATCATCAGCAGCATCATCATAATCCAGCTCTTCCTCTGACTCCCCCGCCTCCTCTTCTGTCCCTACATCCCCAGACACAGACCCCTCTTCTTCATCACCAGAACTCAACAACGCTTGTGATTGTGGCCCGATCTCAATCTCTGCCACATCAGTCCCCAGTAAGTCCTGAGCTTCTTGCATCAGCAGGTTCCCAGATGCCGGACTGAGGGACAGAACGCTGTCATCCTGGGAGGGCTGCTGACCAGTGGGTGCTGGGGTGGATGTCATAACAAGCGTGGGATGTTGGCTGCTGCTGCTACTGCTTGGAGTGGTGTTCACAGTAGAGGTCTGGGAGGAAGTCATGATGTCCATGAGTACGTCAGGTTCCATTTGCTCAACCACCACACGGGGACCAGAAACTTTAAAATATTTGGACAATGGCGTCCGCTGACTCGGCCCAGGCTTTGCTGCCCCCTTTTCTGCTGCATCACGACCACGTACAGCTGGGCGTCCTCTCCCTGGACGTGGAGCAGTCCCAGAAGTGGCTGAGGCAATTGAAATCCCTTTCCTCTCACCCCGCGAAACCCTGCCAGACATGTTGCTAGTAATGAATCACTGGATGCAGTGGGCACAGTACAAGGTCACTGAAGGATGCAGTGGGCACAGTACAAGGTCACTGAAGGATGCAGTGGCCACAGTACAAGGTCACTGAAGGATGCAGTGGGCACAGCAGTGGGCACTGGATATACAACTAGGTCACTGAAGGATGCAGTGGCCACAGTACAAGGTCACTGAAGGATGCAGTGGCCACAGTACAAGGTCACTGAAGGATGCAGTGGGCACAGCAGTGGGCACTGGATATACAACTAGGTCACTGAAGGATGCAGTGGCCACAGTACAAGGTCACTGAAGGATGCAGTGGGCACAGCAGTGGGCACTGGATATACAACTAGGTCACTGAAGGATGCAGTGGGCACAGTACAAGGTCACTGAAGGATGCAGTGGGCACAGCAGTGGGCACTGGATATACAACTAGGTCACTGAAGGATGCAGTGGGCACAGTACAAGGTCACTGAAGGATGCAGTGGGCACAGTACAAGGTCACTGAAGGATGCAGTGGGCACAGCAGTGGGCACTGGATATACAACTAGGTCACTGAAGGATGCAGTGGCCACAGTACAAGGTCACTGAAGGATGCAGTGGGCACAGCAGTGGCCACTTAATATACAACTAGGTCACTGAAGGATGCAGTGGCCACAGTACAAGGTCACTGAAGGATGCAGTGGGCACAGCAGTGGGCACTGGATATACAACTAGGTCACTGAAGGATGCAGTGGGCACACAAGGATGTCAAACTGTGTAATGAGATGCTCATATGCCAGCGAGCGAGCGAGCAGTGGGCACTGGGCACGGCACAAGGTCACTGACAGAATGAATGAACAGCGCTGGCAGAGAGTGGCGGCGCCGGCGGTGTGACTGGCTGTCTGCAAATAGTACAAGTGTATAACTGTCACTGGAATATACAAGTGAACACTGCAGCTGCACTAACCTGCCTGCCTGCACTCTACACACAGATAATCCCCACTCCCACTACCAGTGGTGCTCAGCAGAGCTCGAATATTCGAGTAGCTCGAATATTCGAGCTCTTTTTCAGCTATTCGAGCTCGGTATTCGAGCTCCGAATAGCTGTGTACTGTACACACACTCTATTTCCTTCTGAATAGTTATATACTGTAACTGTACTAGGACACTCACTGACTGTCACTGTTCATAGGCTACTAGCTCCTGCGTGTGCGTGCACTCACTGTCTGTGTACTGTACACACACTCTATTTCCTTCTGAATAGTTATATACTGTAACTGTACTAGGACACTCACTGTCACTGTTCATAGGCTACTAGCTCCTGCGTGTGCGTGCACTCACTGTCTGTGTACTGTACACACACTCTATTTCCTTCTGAATAGTTATATACAGTGGTGCTCACCGCCAGGTCGTGATCACGCTTACGCGTGGATTCACGACCATTTTGACGCATTCCGCCTCGGACACGCTAAGCCGTGAATAGATTTTCAACCACGAAAATCTACTTCGGCTTCGCGTGAATGCGGACAGAAATCCGCATTCACGCTCGTGAAACCCGGGGCTGAAGTTGTGGTTTGCGGAAATGCGTCAAACTATGCGGAAGTGACACATTGCAGGCCAATCAGAGTGCCCCAGCCAGGCCCTAGCAACCAATCACAGGAGGGGAGCTATGCCCTCCCCTCCTGAATATAAAGCGGCGGCCATGATGGAAAAGCTCTGTCCTGACTGTGGTGCTGAGAGGATTATCTCCAGGCCATTGTTGTTTGAGCAAGTGCATTTATTGTGTTAAAAACAAAGCGTTTTTTTTGCTAACACTGCTCTTATACTGTACACAGTTAGCTAGTCAGTAAGTGATTGCTGTAGTTAGTTGTAGTCAGTGTAGTGTAGTGGGAGTGTGGGAGTCTAGTGATTATTTAACTGTGTGTAGTGCTTTGCAGGCAGGTTCAGTGCTGCAGTGTAGTGGGAGTGGGGATTATCTGTGTGTAGAGTGCAGGCAGGCAGGTTAGTACAGCTGCAGTGTTCACTTGTATATTCCAGTGACAGTTATACACTTGTACTATTTGCAGGCAGCCAGTCACACCGCCAGCGCCGCCACTCTCTGCCAGCGCTGTTCATTCATTCTGTCAGTGACCTTGTGCCGTGCCCAGTGCCCACTGCTCGCTCGCTCGCTGGCATATGAGCATCTCATTACACAGTGTGACATCCTTGTGTGCCCACTGCATCCTTCAGTGACCTAGTTGTATATCCAGTGCCCACTGCTGTGCCCACTGCATTCTTCAGTGACCTTGTACTGTGGCCACTGCATCCTTCAGTGACCTTGTACTGTGCCCACTGCATCCTTCAGTGACCTTGTACTGTGCCCACTGCATCCTTCAGTGACCTAGTTGTATATCCAGTGCCCACTGCTGTGCCCACTGCATTCTTCAGTGACCTTGTACTGTGGCCACTGCATCCTTCAGTGACCTTGTACTGTGCCCACTGCATCCTTCAGTGACCTTGTACTGTGCCCACTGCATCCTTCAGTGACCTAGTTGTATATCCAGTGCCCACTGCTGTGCCCACTGCATCCTTCAGTGACCTTGTACTGTGGCCACTGCATCCTTCAGTGTCCTAGTTGTATATCCAGTGCCCACTGCTGTGCCCACTGCATTCTTCAGTGACCTTGTACTGTGGCCACTGCATCCTTCAGTGACCTAGTTGTATATCCAGTGCCCACTGCTGTGCCCACTGCATCCTTCAGTGACCTTGTACTGTGGCCACTGCATCCTTCAGTGACCTTGTACTGTGCCCACTGCATCCTTCAGTGACCTTGTACTGTGCCCACTGCATCCTTCAGTGACCTAGTTGTATATCCAGTGCCCACTGCTGTGCCCACTGCATCCTTCAGTGACCTTGTACTGTGGCCACTGCATCCTTCAGTGACCTAGTTGTATATCCAGTGCCCACTGCTGTGCCCACTGCATCCTTCAGTGACCTTGTACTGTGGCCACTGCATCCTTCAGTGACCTAGTTGTATATCCAGTGCCCACTGCTGTGCCCACTGCATCCTTCAGTGACCTTGTACTGTGGCCACTGCATCCTTCAGTGACCTTGTGCTGTGCCCACTGCATCCTTCAGTGACCTTGTACTGTGCCCACTGCATCCTTCAGTGACCTAGTTGTATATCCAGTGCCCACTGCTGTGCCCACTGCATCCTTCAGTGACCTTGTACTGTGGCCACTGCATCCTTCAGTGACCTAGTTGTATATCCAGTGCCCGCTGCTGTGCCCACTGCATCCTTCAGTGACCTTGTACTGTGGCCACTGCATCCTTCAGTGACCTAGTTGTATATCCAGTGCCCACTGCTGTGCCCACTGCATCCTTCAGTGACTTTGTACTGTGGCCACTGCATCCTTCAGTGACCTTGTGCTGTGCCCACTGCATCCTTCAGTGACCTTGTACTGTGCCCACTGCATCCAGTGATTCATTACTAGCAACATGTCTGGCAGGGTTTCGCGGGGTGAGAGGAAAGGGAGTTCAATTGCCTCAGCCACTTCTGGGACTGCTCCACGTCCAGGGAGAGGACGCCCAGCTGTACGTGGTCGTGATGCAGCAGAAAAGAGGGCAGCAAAGCCTGGGCCGAGTCAGCGGACGCCATTGTCCAAATATTTTAAAGTTTCTGGTCCCCGTGTGGTGGTTGAGCAAATGGAACCTGACGTACTCATGGACATCATGACTTCCTCCCTGACCTCTACTGTGAGCACCACTCCAAGCAGTAGCAGCAGCAGCCAACATCCCACGCTTGTTATGACATCCACCCCAGCACCCACTGGTCAGCAGCCCTCCCAGGATGACAGCGTTCTGTCCCTCAGTCCAGCATCTGGGAACCTGCTGATGCAAGAAGCACAGGACTTACTGGGGACTGATGTGGCAGAGATTGAGATCGGGCCACAATCACAAGCGTTGTTGAGTTCTGGTGATGAAGAAGAGGGGTCTGTGTCTGGGGATGTAGGGACAGAAGAGGAGGCGGGGGAGTCAGAGGAAGAGCTGGATTATGATGATGCTGCTGATGATGATGACGTTGTGGACCCTAACTATGTGCAGCCTGCTGAGTCCGTGGAAGAATGGTCAGAGCAGGATGACGAGTCACCTTGGCCTAGGCAAGGATATCGCCATATGTCAGGCAGGGGCAGGGGCATCGGCAGCAGTGGGCGTGGAGGAAGTAGACAGGACACTGCTTCAGCCGGCACCACCACCATGCAACCCCCGGCAACTACTACCACACATTGCTCCGCTGCACCCTCTGCTAGTGGGGGCCGCAGTAAATTAAAGTCACCAGTGTGGGATTGCTTTGAGGAATGTACTGATGACAAAAGGTATGCGGTGTGCAGGTTATGCAGCAAAAGATTGAGCCGTGGGAAAAGTCTGAGCAAGATGGGTACCTCATCCCTCCAGGGCCACCTGAGAAGCTGCCACTGCCGCGAGTATGCGGACTTTAAGAGGAAGCAGGCACTGCTGGCAGGGGTTCCTGAGAGCAGAAGGCCCACCAGCGCAGCAGCATCCTCCCTCCCTCAGGGTTGTGAATCCCCCACAGCAGCAGCAGCAGTAGTAGCACGCAAGCGCTCTTCCACCTCGGCTGCTCAGGACACAGACATTGAGGCTGGCAGCCAGTGTTCGTCTCTCTCCTCTGTCTCCCCTGCATCCCAGCGTCGTCAGACCCTGCTGAGCGACACCTTTCAGGGTCTGACCAAGCCTCTGCCTCCAAGCCACAGGCGGATCCGCAAACTAAATGGCTTGCTGGCCCGGGCCATGGCATCACAGCTGCTTCCCTACTCCCTGGTGCAGGAGGGTAGCGCCATGCGGACGCTGCTCCAATTTGGCATCCCCGAGTGGCAAGTCCCCAGTCGCCACTATTTCAGCAGGAGCGCGATCCCAGCACTCCACAAGTTTGCGGTGGAAAACGTGGCCCGTTCCCTGGACTACTCTGTGGGCAAGCGGGTCCACGAGACCATGGACTCGTGGAGTAGCAGATTTGGGACAGGTCGCTACCTGTCCTTTACGGCCCACTGGGTGACACTGATGGAAGGGAGGGAGGACAAGAGCGCATCAGCCCAGCTAGTGGTGCCACCACGCGGGATTAGGGGGGATGCAGAAGGGTCCTGTCACGACACTCCCTCAGCACCCGGAAAGCAAGCCCGCCTCGGCAGCAGCAGCGCCAAGCCTCGGCACTGCCAAGCCCTTTTAAAATTGGTGACCCTGGGGAAGGAGAGGCTTACGGCCACCAACGTCCTGGCCGCCCTCAGGAAGCAGGAGCGGAGGTGGCTGACCCCCAGAGGCCTGGAAGTGGGGTATGTGGCAGCCGATAACAGGGCCAACCTGGTGGCAGCAGTGCAGCAGGGAAACCTCCAGCACATCCCCTGCTTGGCCCACGTGCTCAATCTTGTGGTGCAGCGCTTCTTGCGCACCTACCAGGGGATGAGCGAGCTGCTGCAGGATGCCCGGGCGGTGGTACGCTTTTTCCGCCTGTCAGCCACTGCCTCTGCACTCTTGTCCACCTTACAGCAGCAGTATGGAAGGCCACAACACCGGATGATCATCGACATGCCAGCATACCTCCCAACATTTTAAAATAAGAAACCGGGACACTGGCCACACCCCTAACCACACCCCCAACACGCCTACCATCGTTTTTTTAGAAGATTTTTTTTAATTAAATATTTATACCCTTATATTTTTTTCTATAAGCATACCCTCATACACCCTGCCCGTGGATGGGGAGGAGGGTAAGGGTGCCTGTGGGTGGGGAGGAGGGTGCCACTTTTAGGTTGAGGGAGGGGGGTTGCCTGGGCAGATAATGGATGAAAACTGATCGAGGCTCCAGCCGCGGTAATGAGGGATGCGGGAGCTTCACTGCTTCCTCCCTCCCTCCCTCCCTCTCTCTCAATACCCCCCTATGTATGTCTGTGTCCCCCCTCCCTGTAGGCAGAGTGAGCGCAGCGGAGCGGGCAGTCGGGTCCTCTTACCGCTGATGCACGCCGCGCGTACTCAGGGTCGGACTGGGACCCTGGGGGCCCACCAGAGAAATTTCAACCTGGGGCCCACACATCCCATTACTGCGGTGAAAAAAGGAACATGACCATGCATCGGAAGGTGGGCGTGGTCATGATGCATCATGGACAGGGCCAAATGTACATGAACTTAGCAGCATTGTAATGAAGAAACACTGCTACCCAGTAAAACTTTGCATAGAGTCCCCCTTTAATATAATGTCCCAGTTGCCATACATATGACATGGATTAGATTGTGAGCTCCTCTGAGGACAGTCAGTGACACGACTATGTCAATTAATCTAAGTCAATAAATCTAAGAATCTAAGGCCTCCTTTCCACGGACTGCTGATAGGCAGTGAAATGCCTCTCAAACTCTCTCAACTGCTTACTGCTGCCTGGTAACTGCTTGTTGCTGCATGATAACTGCTTACTTCTGCCTGGTAACTGCTTGCTGAGCACACAGCTCAACAGTTCGTGGAAAGGAGGCCTCAGTCAATCTAAAATCAATTACCTGGTGGGTGGCCTAATATCAATTACCTGGAGGGTGGGTGGCCTAATATCAATTACCTGGAGGGTGGGTGGCCTAATATCCATTACCAGGTGGGTGGGCTAATATCAATCACCTGGAGGGTGGGCTAATATCAATTACCAGGTGGGTGGGCTAATATCAATTACCTGGAGGGTGGGCTAATATCAATTACCAGGTGTGGGTGGGCTAATATCAATTACCAGGTGTGGGTGGGCTAATATCAATTACCAGGTGTGGGTGGGCTAATATCAATTACCAGGTGTGGGAGGGCTAATATCAATTACCTGGAGGGTGGGCTAATATCAATTACCTGGAGGGTGGGCTAATATCAATTACCTGGAGGGTGGGCTAATATCAATTACCAGGTGGGTGGGCTAATATCAATTACCAGGTGGGTGGGCTAATATCAATTACCAGGAGGGTGGGCTAATATCAATTACCAGGTGGGTGGGCTAATATCAATTACCAGGTGGGTGGGCTAATATCAATTACCTGGAGGGTGGGCTCACACAAGCCTAAGTAAGGCAGGGTGGGTGATCTAATAAGTGAGCTTACACTTTGAAACGTCTTATGTACATAGGCAAAAGAGGTTAGTATGTTAGTATTAGGCAGAGTAAAGGTTAGTGTCAAGGTGGCCATTAACAATACAATTCTCCAGATGATCGACCATCTGATTCGATCGTAATATTGATCGGAAACAATCATTCAAGATCACTAACAGAAGTAATGATGCTAACCAATTTGATCAGACCAATGAAATTGATCCAGAAAATGTATCTATTCCATTAATCTGATCAAATTGCATAGAAGCTTTCATTCCGCTAGTGGGACCGAACGATCATCTCCAAAAGATATTGCGATTAGATGATCGTCTAGAGAATTGTATCGCTAATGATCATTAGCAGAGGAGAGAAAAATAAATGCAATGCAGGTAGGTCATCCACACAAATAGATGTATTAAATGGATAGGACTTACTGCAATTCAGTGACAATAACTGCACAAAATAATCATCAATAAAAAGTGCAAATGCTATAATCATACACCAGGAATACAATAAACTGCATAACCTGAAAGTGCAAACAATACATTGTTGTAAACTAAAAGAAAATACAAAAAGAGGGATGAATAGTGTGAGAATTCTCCAGACAGGAAAGAGTGGAGATAGGGAGTTGTGTGAACTACAATAGAGAGAAGAGCTGACAGCTATTTCAGGCTCAGCTCAGTGCTGGGACAGGAGAGTGTGTGCACGGAGGGGAGGAGAAGTGTAGTGTCTGCAGCACTGACAGGCAGGAGGTAGCCAGAGGGTGAGATAAAAGAATACCTGCTGGCAATGGCATTCCGTGGAGGAGGCAGATCAGCTGGACCAAAGACATGTCTGTGCAGGCTGATTCAAATTAGCCCGCGCTGTTGCAGCTTTCTCCTCACTGCTGTGCACGTGGGGGGCAGGGCCTCTTCCAGTAACCAGAGTGACTCTCGTCTCTGGCTGTATTCCCATCTCTGTCTGCTGTAGAGCGGAGGGGTGGAGCCACGCCCACTTGCTGTGTTTTCTCTGTTCAGCCGGAACTATAAACTAATTGCCGGCTGGAGACAGAGAGCGCAGGGAGGCGGAAGGTTAAAATAGTCCCTTAGCCTGCCTGCGCAGCGTCTCTGCAACAATCTTCTGAATCTGGGGGGTGATTTTACTTATTGAAATGGCCTAGCCAGGGCTGCATTAAAGAAGATATTAAAACACATGTAGCCAGAAAACGCGCCCCGTCTATGGGCCCCATAGTTATCCCTACGCCACTGGCCCTGGGGCCCACTGGAGATGTGGAGGCGGGGCCCACCGACCAAAACATCGGCACTTCGCTGGGTCAGTACGACGCTGCGCGTACTGTCTCTCTGGCATCGGACCTCCATGTGCTTCCTGTTTACTATGACGTCACAGGAAGCACATGGAGGTCCGATGCCAGAGAGACAGTACGCGCGGCGTGCATCAGCGGTAAGAGGACCCGACTGCCCGCTCCGCTGCGCTCACTCTGCCTACAGGGAGGGGGGACACAGACATACATAGGGGGGTATTGAGAGGGAGGGAGGAAGCAGTGAAGCTCCCGCATCCCTCATTACCGCGGCTGGAGCCTCGATCATTTTTTCCGCCTCCATTATCTGCCCAGCCGGCCGGGATTCAAGAGGGGGGGCCCGGGACAGCGGAAGGGCCCCCCCAAATCGGGAGAATCCCGACCAATCCGGGACGGTTGGGGGCTATGCATGCCAGTTCGCTGGAATTCGACTCTGGCCATGTTGGAGCGGCTGTGTCAGCACAGGCTGGCTCTTAGGGCCTACATGCTAGACCCAAGTGTCCCCAGCAACCAGCAAGTCCCCATGATTACTGCCACTCAGTGGACACTGATGCAGCAAGTATGCCTGGTGCTGAGTCCCTTCCTGGAGGCAACCAAGATGGTCAGTGAGGAGCGGGCCTCTGTGTGCCAGTGGGTGCCCTTGGTTTGTCTACTGGAGCAGGCAATGGACAATTTAATTGAGCGTGGGGATGAAGCCCTGAGGCAGTTGGAAGAACAGGAGCAGATGGCAGCACAGTCCAGCTCAGAGGAGGGCTCACAGCAGGTAGTGGAAGAGTTGGAGGTCCCTAACCTGAATGAGGAGGAGGAGGAGGAGCAGAGTGCAGCAGGCGTTGTACGTGGATGGCGGTTTGAGGAGGACAACGACATGGCACAGGAAGAGGACAGGCATGCGTTATGGGACAATGGCGAGGACGAGGGAGATCTTGCTGGCAGGGCCCACTTGTTTCCCATGGCTGTGCACATGTTGCGCTGCCTTCGCAGGGACCCCCGGGTGATCCAGATGCGTTCAAGGGAGGACATCTGGATTACCTTGATGCTTGATCCCCGTCTGAAGGGGAAGCTGGGAGACTTAATGACGCCATCCACCACCGAGCAACGCACAAGGGAGTTGAAGGAGGCCCTTGTGCGCAGACTACTGGAAGCATTCCCCCAGCCTTCCACCCCCCACTGTAACTGCTCTGCCAAGCCAGCAAGAGGTGCCTGTCATTGCCACTAGCAGCACAACAACAACCACCAGCAGCAGCAGCAGCAACTGGCGCCCCGGAGACCTGAAGAGCCTAAGCAAGAGCCTGTATGCAGTGCAGAAGCCCAGAACAGAGGTGCCCGCCACAGCATCCACCACCAACCAGCACAAGCAACGACTGACCACCATGGTGTCTGACTATATGGGGTCATCCAGCGGGCTCAATGACACCGACAGCCCCGTGGACCCCTTGGAGTACTGGGTCAAGAGACTGGACATCTGGAGCGAGCTTTCCCAGTACGCCCTGGAACTCCTATCCTGCCCTCCTTCCAGTGTCCTCTCAGAGAGATGCTTTAGTGCGGCCGGTGGCGTGGTCACAGAGAAGCGCTCTCGGGTCTCCCACGCCTCTGTGGACAAACTCACCTTCCTGAAAATCAACCAGGCTTGGGTGGAAGGTGAGTTTCTGGCCCCTATTGTCGGACACAGGGGGACATGAAGTGGCTGCTGCATGTGCTGTTGTTAACTATGCCTGCCTTTATAAAGACATTTACTACCTGCCTAGTGCCTACCTTGGTTAATTTTTTGGTGTTATGGTACTACTACCAGTAAGTTGCCATGGTCCTCCTTCTGAGCTGCTGAACTGACCGCCTGCTTTGTCCTCCTGACTCAGTCGCTACTACACTCTGCGTTCACACTGCCCGGGTCACCGGGTGCATTTAATTTTTTGGCCAGCACTATGACGCTGTGCTACTACTACTGTGCTGCTGCTGCTGAACTGACCGCCCGCTTTGTCCTCCTGACTCAGTCGCTACTACACTCTGCGTTCACACTGCCCGGGTCACCGGGTGCATTTAATTTTTTGGCCAGCACTATGACGCTGTGCTACTACTACTGTGCTGCTGCTGCTGAACTGACCGCCCGCTTTGTCCTCCTGACTCAGTCGCTACTACACTCTGCGTTCACACTGCCCGGGTCACCGGGTGCATTTAATTTTTTGGCCAGCACTTTGACGCTGTGCTACTACTACTGTGCTGCTGCTGCTGAACTGACCGCCCGCTTTGTCCTCCTGACTCAGTCGCTACTACACTCTGCGTTCACACTGCCCGGGTCGCCGGGTGCATTTAATTTTTTGGCCAGCACTATGACGCTGTGCTACTACTACTGTGCTGCTGCTGCTGCTGCTGAACTGACCGCCCGCTTTGTCCTCCTGACTCAGTCGCTACTACACTCTGCGTTCACACTGCCCAGGTCACCGGGTGCATTTAATTTTTTGGCCAGCACTATGACGCTGTGCTACTACTACTGTGCTGCTGCTGCTGAACTGACCGCCCGCTTTGTCCTCCTGACTCAGTCGCTACTACACTGTGCGTTCACACTGCCCGGGTCACCGGGTGCATTTAATTTTTTGGCCAGCACTATGACGCTGTGCTACTACTACTGTGCTGCTGCTGCTGAACTGACCGCCCGCTTTGTCCTCCTGACTCAGTCGCTACTACACTCTGCGTTCACACTGCCCGGGTCGCCGGGTGCATTTAATTTTTTGGCCAGCACTATGACGCTGTGCTGCTACTACTACCACCAGTATGTTGCCGTGGTCCTTCTGTGCTGCTGAACTGACCGCCCGCATAGTCCTTCTCCTGACTCAGTCGCTACCACCACTGCACTCTGCGTTCACACTGCCCGTGTCCACTGACAACTCTGCTGCGATGTCATTGCTAATTGCTGCAAAAAAATAATAAAAAAAAATTACAAAAACCTCTCTGGAGCCTTTTTGCCGTCAGCCACTCATCCTCCTCCAGCGGTACCTTCACCGCCAAGTGCCATTGGAACTCGCCTTCACCTCTTTGACTGCTTAACGTGTATATCCCTTTTTAAAACCACTTATTACCAATTAATAGCCCCATTTAAAATGTTGATTTCACTTTAAAATCCATTTTCTCTAGAAAAAATTTTTTGGGGGGAATTTTTTATGTTGAAGTTATGTTGCCCCTTATCACCTCGATAATCCATGCTATTTGGGGGACTGTAGCATGTATGGGGGCTTTGTTATTAACGTTAAAAGAAAATCCGCCTCCGGGCGTGAATCCGCGCGTGATTACGCCATTCACGGGAAAAAATCCGCGTGGTTGCGTGGACGCGGACGAAAATCCGCATGCGGCGGGGCCGAATGCGGATTTTTTTTTGCAACCACGCGGATTTCCGAATTCGTGGATGAGGCACATCCGAGCATCCCTGGTTATATACTGTAACTGTACTAGGACACTCACTGACTGTCACTGTTCATAGGCTACTAGCTCCTGCGTGTGCGTGCACTCACTGTCTGTGTACTGTACACACACTCTATTTCCTTCTGAATAGTTATATACTGTAACTGTACTGGGACACTCACTGTCACTGTTCATAGGCTACTAGCTCCTGCGTGTGCGTGCACTCACTGTCTGTGTACTGTACACACACTCTATTTCCTTCTGAATAGTTATATACTGTAACTGTACTAGGACACTCACTGTCACTGTTCATAGGCTACTAGCTCCTGCGTGTGTGTGTGTGCACTCACTGTCTGTGTACTGTACACACACTCTATTTCCTTCTGATTACTGATTGATTATTGTAAATTCTACTTCCTGACAGTTACTACTTACTTACTGTAGTAGGGACACTCACTCAGTCACTGTTCATAGGCTAGCTCCTGTACGTGTGTGCGCGTGCGTGCACTCACTGTCTGTAGTGTACACACACTCTATTTCCTTGTGATTACTACTGATTATTGTAACTTCTAGTTGTACTTCCTGACTGTTACTACTTACTTACTGTACTAGGGACACTCACTCACTCTCTGTTCATAGGCCAGCTCCTGCGCGTGTTTGCGCGTGCGTGCACTCACTGTCTGTAGTGTAGTGTACACACACTCTATTTCCTTGTGATTACTACTGATTATTGTAACTGCTAGTTGTACTTCCTGACTGTTACTACTTACTTACTGTACTAGGGAGTCGGGACACTCACTCAGTCACCTCACCCACCAACCCACTCCATTAAAGTACCCCACTTTTCACCCGCCCTTTTCAAAAACTTTTGTATTTACGCCCAAAACATCGAAGATGTCTGGAAGTGGCAGCCAGCGCGGTTTGGGCAAGGGGAAGGGCAGCAAGGGAATCAGGAGGAGAGGGAGCAGCATTGTGGCAAGCCGCGGGCGCGGCCGCGCCACCATGCACAGTTCCGCAGCAGCAGCAGCAGCGTCAGTGGCTAACATTCCTCCCATAGCCACTGGCCGTGGACGCCTTGGGCGCCGCCCAGCAGGAGCATCTGCAACTCACGCTGCAGAGACACAGCAGCAGCAGCAGCGTGTAGCACCTGCTCCGATTTTCCTCCAGCCGGGTCGGAAACGTCCCATTGAGGAAAAGGATGCAGACACTGTGGTGCAACTGATGACGGAGGATGAGCAGCCCGCCATCAGCTCTGCATCCGAGGCCTCCACCCTCACCACCACCACCACCACCCCTGTTCGCAGCAGCCGCCCAGCAGGGCCTGGGGAGGAGGCCAGTTCACCGTCACAAGTTGGCGACCTGTCACTCAGCAGTATTTTTACCCCAGGCACCATCAGGGTATTGTCTGCTGTTGTTGGCGATTTGGAGGAGGAGATGCTGATGGGCACTTTGGGGGATGAGGGATTGGACAGCAAGACTGTGGCGACAGTCAAGCAGCCCATCCATGCATCAGGAGAGGAGTTTGGGGGTCATCATCCCAGCAGGACATGTTTCAGGAGGGGGAGGATGATGATGACACGGTGACAGACAGAGACTGGGTGCCACCAGCTCCAGGGGATGTCGTCATCAACAGCTCTGAGGAGGAGGAGGAGGATGCGCTTGTGGGCCTTGCAAGGAGGCGCATCATTGCAAGCATTGGCAGCAGTAGGCAGGTCCCACAGCCTGCTGGTGTCTCAGGCTCAGCAGCAGCAGCAGCAGCAGCATCTGCCAGTACCACCACCAGCCGCACCCAAGCCCCCCCCCCCCCCAACCACCACAGGGAGACAGGCAGCAGCGGTTCCATGCCGTAGGGGGTTGTTTTTGTCACCAATCTGGCGCTTTTTCACCATGCCCACTGTGTACAGCAAGTACGCCACTTGCAACCACTGTCAGCGGAAGTTGAGCAGAGGTGAAGACCCCTTAAAGTTCTGCACCAGCTCGCTCATCAACCACCTTGCTGCGAAACATTTCCACCAGCATGAGGAGTTCCAGAGGCTGAAGGCATCTGGTGCTGGCAGTGGCACCACACCCATCACTGCACAGCCTTCAGCAGCAGCAGCAACAGCAGCCACCCGCCCTCCTGCTCCTCCAGCAGCACCAGCAGGAGTGCGGAAACGCACTGCTCCTCCCCCCTCTGCAACTCCTGCCGCCGACACTGAGGCCTGTTCTGGCAGCCAGTCCTCAGTGGCCTCCTCTGCTGCGTCTGCTGATTCCCGTGCCAGCAAAAGGCCACGCCAGAGCCTTTTGAGCGAGTCCTTCCAGGGGGTGGTTAGGGCTCTGCCTCCCAGCAGCCGTCGCGTGCGGCAGCTGAACGGCTTGCTGGCACGGGCCATGTGCTCCCAACTCCTGCCGTACACGCTTGTGCAGGAGGGGAGTGACATGCGTGCGCTGCTTGCTTGTGCAGCCCCAGACTGGCAGCTCCCCAGCAGACACTTCTTCGCCCGCAAGGCCATTCCTGCACTGCACCGCTTTGTGATGGCCAATGTGGAGCGAGGGCTGGAGCACGCGGTTGGTGAAAGGGTCCACGTCACCATGGACTCCTGGAGCAGCCACTTCGGGACAGGCCGCTACCTGTCTTTCACTGTCCACTGGGTCAGCTTGGTGGAAGGGGGTGAGGATGGGAGAGCAGCAGCGGGCACAACAGCAGCAACACCGTGGGTGGTGCCCCCCCGCAGGGTCAGGGGAACTGCAGCAGGTTCCTCCGATTCTCTGCCATCCTCCGGCACACCTGGCCAAACCCCCGCCTCAGCAGCAGCGTGAAGGCCCGCCACTGCCAAGCGCTGCTGCACTTGGTCAGCCTTGGGAAGACCAAGCTGACGGCAACCCATGTGTTGGCCAAACTCCAGGAGCAGGAGAGGATTTGGCTGACCCCCAGAGGCCTCAGAGTCGGAGAGGTGGTGGCCGACAATGGGGCCAATCTGGTTGCCGCAATAGACAGGGGAAACCTGACCCACATCCCCTGTCTTGCCCACGTGCTGAACCTGGTGGTGCAAAAGTTCTTGCGCACCTACCAGGGGATGGGCGAACTGCTGGAAACGGCAAGGAACGTTGTGCGTCACTTCCGGCGCTCGGCTGCAGCCTGTGCGAGCCTGGAAGACGTGCAAAAGGAGCTGGAGCTGCCACGCCATCGGCTGATCCTTGACGTTCCGACTCGCTGGAACTCCACCCTGGTGATGTTGGAGCGTCTGGTTGAACAGAAGCACGCTGTCAACCAGTACCTTGCCCTGGCCACTGTTTCCGCCGCTCAGAGAAGGGACAAGACCAGCAACATCCCGTCCATCGTCCCCGATGATGACTGGAGGCACATGCAGCAGGTGTGCTTAGTGCTGGCTCCCTTTCTGCAGGCCACTAACATGGTGAGCAGGGACCATGCTATGGTCTGCGAGTGGGTGCCCCTGGTTTGTCTGCTGAACAGGGCCCTTGATGCTTTGCTGGAACAGGGAGCGGCAGCCTTGGACCAGCAGGAGCGGCAAGCAGCTGCACAGTCCACCTCTGAGGGGGAGGAGGAGGAGGACTTGGTGGAGGTCCCTGACCTTGCTGCTGATGAGGGGGATCAGCACAGCACAGCTGAGTTGGTGCGGGGGTGGAGAGAGGATGAGGCGGCAGAGGAGGAGGATGAGGAGGACAGCACTGCCGTCGATGTGCCAGCACACGTGGCCCGCCTCTTCCCAATGGCAGCGCACATGCTGGCGTGCCTGCGCAAGGACCCCAGGGTGATCCAGATGAAGCAGAGGGAGGACATCTGGATCAGCATGATGTTGGACCCACGCCTCAAGGGGAAGTTGAGCCAGTTCCTGCCGCCTGCAGGAGGAGACCCAGCGCAACAAATAAGGAGCTTGCAGCAGGCCCTTGTTGAGCGCTTGGAGGAAGCCTTCCCCCAGCCTTCCACCCCCACTGTCCAGCAGCCAGCACAGAGGCAGCAGCAGGTGCCTGCATTCAGCAGCAAGCGCCCCACAGACCTGCTGTCTCTCAGCCATGAGCTCTACAGGACTGTAGAGGCTCCGGCAGCAGTGACTAGAGAGGAGGTGCATGATGCAGCAGCATCCTCCTCCGGTCACAGCCAGCGCCTGACCCGCATGGTGGCTGATTACATGGGGTCCTAAAGCGGGCTTGACAGCGATGCCCCTGTTGATCCCATGGAGTATTGGGTCAAGCGCCTGGAGATCTGGAGCGAGCTGGCGCAGTACGCCCTGGAAGTGCTGTCCTGCCCCCCTTCCAGCGTGCTGTCCGAGCGCTGCTTCAGTGCAGCTGGTGGCTAGAGTTGGGCCGAACGGTTCGTCTGCGAACGGTTCCATGCGAACTTCAGTGGTTCGCGTTCGCGTCCCGCAGGCGAACCTTTGCGGAAGTTCGGTTCGCCCCATAATGCACATGGAGGGTCAACTTTGACCCTCTACATCACAGTCAGCAGGCCCAGTGTAGCCAATTAGGCTACACTAGCCCCTGGAGCCCCACCCCCCCTTATATAAGGCAGGCAGCGGCGGCCATTACGGTCACTCGTGTGCTGCCTGTGTTAGTGAGAGTAGGGCGAGCTGCTGCAGACTGTCTCTCAGGGAAAGATTAGTTAGGCTTAACTTGTTCCTGTCTGGCTGCATACCTGTTCTGTGAACCCACCACTGCATACCTGTGCTGTGAACCCACCACTGCATACCTGTGCTGTGAACCCACCACTGCATACCTGTGCTGTGAACCCACCACTGCATACCTGTGCTGTGAACCCACCACTGCATACCTGTGCTGTGAACCCACCACTGCATACCTGTTCAGTGAACCTGCCACTGCATACCTGTTCTGTTCAGTGGACCCGCCACTGTATACCTGTTCATTGAACCCACCACTGCATACCTGTGCTGTGAACCCACCACTGCATACCTGTTCTGTGAACCCACCACTGCATACCTGTTCAGTGAACCCGCCACTGCATACCTGTTCTGTTCAGTGGACCCGCCACTGTATACCTGTTCAGTGAACCCGCCACTGCATACCTGTTCTGTTCAGTGGACCCGCCACTGCATACCTGTTCTGTGAACCCGCCACTGTATACCTGTTCTGTTTAGTGAACCCGCCACTGTATACCTGTTCTGTTTAGTGAACCCGCCACTGCATACCTGTTCTGTTCAGTGGACCCGCCACTGTATACCTGTTCAGTGAACCCGCCACTGCATACCTGTTGTGTTCAGTGAACCTGCCACTGCATACCTGTTCTGTGAACCCGCCACTGTATACCTGTTCTGTTTAGTGAACCCGCCACTGTATACCTGTTCTGTTTAGTGAACCCGCCACTGTATACCTGTTCTGTTTAGTGAACCCGCCACTGCATACCTGTTCTGTTCAGTGGACCCGCCACTGTATACCTGTTCAGTGAACCCGCCACTGCATACCTGTTGTGTTCAGTGAACCTGCCACTGCATACCTGTTCTGTGAACCCGCCACTGTATACCTGTTCTGTTTAGTGAACCCGCCACTGTATACCTGTTCTGTTTAGTGAACCCGCCACTGTATACCTGTTCTGTTTAGTGAACCCGCCACTGCATACCTGTTCTGTTCAGTGGACCCGCCACTGTATACCTGTTCAGTGAACCCGCCACTGCATACCTGTTGTGTTCAGTGAACCTGCCACTGCATACCTGTTCTGTGAACCCGCCACTGTATACCTGTTCTGTTTAGTGAACCCGCCACTGTATACCTGTTCTGTTTAGTGAACCCGCCACTGCATACCTGTTCTGTTCAGTGGACCTGCCACTGTATACCTGTTCAGTGAACCCGCCACTGCATACCTGTTGTGTTCAGTGAACCTGCCACTGCATACCTGTTCTGTGAACCCGCCACTGTATACCTGTTCTGTTTAGTGAACCCGCCACTGCATACCTGTTCTGTTCAGTGGACCCGCCACTGTATACCTGTTCAGTGAACCCGCCACTGCATACCTGTTCTGTTTAGTGAACCCGCCACTGTATACCTGTTCTGTTTAGTGAACCCGCCACTGCATACCTGTTCTGTTCAGTGGACCCGCCACTGTATACCTGTTCAGTGAACCCACCACTGTATACCTGTTCTGTTTAGTGAACCCGCCACTGCATACCTGTTCTGTTCAGTGGACCCGCCACTGTATACCTGTTCAGTGAACCCGCCACTGTATACCTGTTCTGTTTAGTGAACCCGCCACTGCATACCTGTTCTGTTCAGTGGACCCGCCACTGTATACCTGTTCAGTGAACCCGCCACTGCATACCTGTTGTGTTCAGTGAACCTGCCACTGCATACCTGTTCTGTGAACCCGCCACTGTATACCTGTTCTGTTTAGTGAACCCGCCACTGTATACCTGTTCTGTTTAGTGAACCCGCCACTGCATACCTGTTCTGTTCAGTGGACCCGCCACTGCATACCTGTTCAGTGAACCCGCCACTGCATACCTGTTGTGTTCAGTGAACCTGCCACTGCATACCTGTTCTGTGAACCCGCCACTGTATACCTGTTCTGTTTAGTGAACCCGCCACTGTATACCTGTTCTGTTTAGTGAACCCGCCACTGTATACCTGTTCTGTTTAGTGAACCCGCCACTGCATACCTGTTCTGTTCAGTGGACCCGCCACTGTATACCTGTTCAGTGAACCCGCCACTGCATACCTGTTGTGTTCAGTGAACCTGCCACTGCATACCTGTTCTGTGAACCCGCCACTGTATACCTGTTCTGTTTAGTGAACCCGCCACTGTATACCTGTTCTGTTTAGTGAACCCGCCACTGCATACCTGTTCTGTTCAGTGGACCCGCCACTGTATACCTGTTCAGTGAACCCGCCACTGCATACCTGTTGTGTTCAGTGAACCTGCCACTGCATACCTGTTCTGTGAACCCGCCACTGTATACCTGTTCTGTTTAGTGAACCCACCGCATCAGTGCGCATACCTGTGCAGTTAAGTGAACCCACCTACCTACGTGAGTGCACGCAGTGTGATATACCACTCCGTGCATACCCGATATGGACAAAACAGGTAGAGGAAGAGGTAGTGCCAGAGCCAGAGGAAGGCCACCCGGCAGGTCTGCGCGAGGTCGTGTAAATGTAATTTCGTGTGGACCTGGCCCACAGTACAGTGCTCGGAAGAAGGCACGTCCCATCACCTCCCAAGATTGTCAGGACGTGGTTGAGTATTTAGCGACACAGAACACCTCATCTTGCTCAGCCACCAGCGCTACTACTAGCACCACTTCCGCTGCATTTGACACTTCGCAAGAATTATTTAGTGTTGAAATCACTGATGCACAGCCATTGTTGTTACAGCCAGATGAATTTTCACCAGCTAATATGTCTGAGTTACGCGGCAACACTATGGATGTAACGTGTCAGGAGGACCTACTGATGGTGCAAGTTTGGATTTGTCTGAGGCAAGCGAAGCTGGGCAGGATGACTACGATGATGACGGTAATAGGGATCCTCTGTATGTTCCCAATAGAGGAGATGAAGAGGGGGACAGTTCAGAGGGGGAGTCAGAGAGTAGTAGGAGGAGAGAAGTTGCTGAAAGAAGCTGGGGCAGCTCTTCGTCAGAAACAGCTGGTGGCAGAGTCCGGCACCATGTATCGCCACCTATGTACAGCCAGCCAACTTGCCCTTCAGCATCAGCTGCTGAGGTCCCCATAGTGCCCACATCCCAGGGTGGCTCAGCGGTGTGGAAATTTTTTAATGTGTGTGCCTCAGATCGGACCAAAGCCATCTGTTCGCTCTGCCAACAAAAATTGAGCCGTGGAAAGGCCAACACTCACGTAGGGACAAGTGCCTTACGAAGGCACCTGGAGAAAAGGCACAAACAGCAATGGGATGGCCACCTGAGCAAAAGCAGCAGCAGCACACAAAAGCAAAGCCACCCTCCTTCTCCTCTTCCTCCTCCATCAGGTGCATTATCTGCTTCTGCCGCTTTCTCCCTTCCACCTTCACAGGCACCCTCCTCCACTCCGCCTCTGCCCTTGAGCGGTTCCTGCTCCTCTGCCCACAGCAGCTGTCAGGTGTCCGTGAAGGAAATGTTTGAGCGGAAGAAGCCAATTTCGGCCAGTCACCCCCTTGCCCGGCGTCTGACAGCTGGCGTGGCGGAACTGTTAGCTCGGCAGCTGTTACCATACCGGCTGGTGGACTCTGAGACCTTCCATAAATTTGTGGCCATTGGAACACCGCAGTGGAAGATGCCAGGCCGCACTTATTTTTCGAGAAAGGCCATACCCCAACTGCACCGTGAAGTTGAGAGGCAAGTGGTGTCATCTCTTGCGAAGAGCGTTGGGTCAAGGGTACACCTGACCACGGATGCCTGGTCTGCCAAGCACGGGCAGGGCCGCTACATTACCTACACAGCCCATTGGGTGAACCTGGTGGTGAACGATGGCAAGCAGGGCGCAGCGGACCAAATTGTGACACCTCCACGGCTTGCAGGCAGGCCTCCTGCCACCTCCTCTCCTCCTGCTACATGCTCTTCGCTGTCCTCCTCCTCCTTGGCTAAGTGGCAGTTCTCCTCTCCAGCTACACAGCCCCAGCTCCGCAGGGCCTATGCTGCATGCCAGGTACGACGCTGTCACGCCATCTTAGACATGTCTTGTCTCAAAGCGGAGAGTCACACTGGAGCAGCTCTCCTGGCTGCTCTTAAGAAACAGGTGGATGAGTGGCTGACCCCGCACCACCTGGAGATAGGCAACGTGGTGTGCGACAACGGCAGCAATCTGCTTGCCGCTTTGCATATGGGGAAGCTGACACACATACCCTGCATGGCACATGTCATGAATCTAGTGGTTCAAAGATTTGTGGCAAAGTACTCTGGCTTAGTGAATGTCCTGAAGCAGGCCAGGAAGTTCTGTGGGCATTTGAGGCGGTCTTACACAGCCATGGCACGCTTTTGCGAAAATTCAGCGCAAAAACAACATGCCGGTGAGACGCCTCATTTGCGATAGCCCGACTCGCTGGAACTCGACCCTGCTCATGTTCTCCCGCCTGCTAGAACAGAAGAAAGCCGTGACCCACTACCTCTACAACTACAGTAGAATGAAACAGTCTGGGAAGATGGGGATGTTCTGGCCCGACAACTGGACACTGATGGAAAATGCATGCAGGCTCATGCGGCCGTTTGAGGAGGTGACCAACCTGGTGAGCCGCAGTGAGGGCACCATCAGCGACTTAATTCCCTACGCTTACTTCTTGGAGCGTGCTGTGCGTAGAGTGGCGGATGAAGCTGTGAATGAGATTTCAGGAGAGCTGCCAGTTCATGAGAAGCTAAATAGGGTTAGGAAAGCAGAGCAGGTGAAATCGTTATGGAGTGTGAAACACTGGGAGGATGTATGCAGCAATGCAACTTGTAGATGTTTGGAGACAGGCAGAACGTAAGAAAAGTGCAGTAATCATGGTAAGTATCTCTGATAATCACCAGGAAATTTCCAACCACTAAACAGTTTATATGGGTATGCACTGAAAACCAATTCTCTACATATCTCACATGTGTCCAATCATCCCTCAGTATATGATGTTATACTGAAAAATGGAGATGGGCCTTTCATATGGTGTACAGTATCTTCTCCTCATTTGCTGGTATTATGATGTTATACTGAGGAATGGAGATGGACCTTTCATATGGAGTACAGTATCTCCACCTCATTTGTTGGTGCTATGATGTTATACTGAGGGATGGAGATGGGCCTTTTATATGGTGTACAGTATCTCCTCCTCATTTGTTGGTGCTATGATGTTATACTGAGGAATGGAGATGGGCCTTTCATATGGTGTACAGTATCTCCTCCTCATTTGTTGGTGCTATGATGTTATACTGAGGAATGGAGATGGGCCTTTCATATGGTGTACAGTATCTCCTCCTCATTTGTTGGTACAATGATGTTATACTGAGGAATGGAGATGGACCTTTCATATGGTGTACAGTATCTCCCCCTCATTAGTTGGTACTATAATATTATACTGAGGAATGGAAATGGACCTTTCATATGGTGTACCGTATCTCCTCCTCATTTGTTGGTACTATGTTATACTGAGGGATGGAGATGGGCCTTTCATATGGTGTACAGCATCTCTTATTTGTTGGTACAATGATGTTATACTGAGGAATACACCATATGAAAAGCCCATCTCCATTCCTTAGTATAACATCATAGTACTAACAAATGAGGAGGAGGTACTGTACACTATATGAAGCATCCATCTCCATTCCTCAATATAACATCATAGTATCAACAAATGAGGAGATACTGACCCATCTCTATTACTAAGTATAGCATCAAAGTACCATATGACTGGCATATCTACAGTCTTCATCCTATATAGAGTGGGTTGCAAAAGTATTCGGCCCCCTTGAAGTTTTCCACATTTTGTCATATTACTGCCACAAACATGAATCAATTATATTGGAATTCCACATGAAAGACCAACACAAAGTGGTGTACACATGAGAAGTGGAACAAAAATCATACATGATTCCAAGCATTTTTTACAAATAAATAACTGCAAAGTGGTGTGTGCATAATTATTCAGCCCCTTTGATCTGAGTGCAGTCAGTTGCCTATAGACATTGCCTGATGAGTGCTAATGACTAAATAGAGTGCACCTGTGTGTAATCTAATGTCAGTACAATTACAGCTGCTCTGTGAGGGCCTCAGAGGTTGTCTAAGAGAATATTGGGAGCAACAACACCGTGAAGTCCAAAAAACACACAAGACAGGTCAGGGATCAAGTTATTGAGAAATTTAAAGCAGGGTTAGGCTACAAAAATATTTCTAAAGCCTTGAACATCCCACAGAGCACTGTTCAAGCGATCATTCAGAAATGGAAGGAGTATGGCACAACTGTAAACCTACCAAGACAAGGCCATCCACCTAAACTCACAGGCCGAACAAGGAGAGTGCTGATCAGAAATGCAGTCAAGAGGCCCATGGTGACTCTGGACGAGCTGCAGAGATCTACAGCTCAGGTGGGAGACTCTGTCCATAGGACAACTATTAGTCATGCACTGTACAAAGTTGGCCTTTATGGAAGAGTGGCAAGAAGAAAGGCATGGTTAATAGAAAGCATAAGAAGTCCCGTTTGCAGTTTGCCACAAGCCATGTGGGGGACACAGCAACTATGTGGAAGAAGGTGCTGTGGTCAGATGAGACCAAAATGGAACATTTTGGCCAAAATGCAAAACTCTATGTGTGGCGGAAAACTAACACTGCACATCACTCTGAACACACCATCCCCACTGTCAAATATGGTGGTGGCAGCATCATGCTCGGAGGGTTCATCTCTTCAGCAGGGACAGGGAAGCTGGTCAGAGTTGATGGGAAGATGGATGGAGCCAAATACAGGGCAAACTTGGAAGAAAACTTTTTGGAGACTGCAAAAGACTTGAGACTGGGGCGGATGTTCACCCTCCAGCAGGACAATGACCCTAAACATAAAGCCAGGGCAACAATGGAATGGTTTAAAACAAAACATATCTATGTGTTAGAATGGCCCAGTCAAAGTCCAGATCTAAATCCAATCGAGAATCTGTGGCAAGATCTGAAAACTGCTGTTCACAAACGCTGTCCATCTAATCTGACTGAGCTGGAGCTGTTTTGCAAAGAAGAATGGGCAAAGATTTCAGTCTCTAGATGTGCAAAGCTGGTAGAGACATACCCTAAAAGACTGGCAGCTGTAATTGCAGCAAAAGGTGGTTCTACAAAGTATTGACTCAGGGGGCCGAATAATTACGCACACCCCACTTTGCAGTTATTTATTTGTAAAAAATGTTTGGAATCCTGTATGATTTTCGTTCCACTTCTCACATGTACACCACTTTGTATTGGTCTTTCACGTGGAATTCCAATAAAATTGATGCATGTTTGTGGCAGTAATGTGACAAAATGTGGAAAACTTCAAGGGGGCCGAATAATTTTGCAACCCACTGTAATAATATGCAAGTGTCCCTGCATCCTGCTTTGTCCCTGTGTCAGTGCTTTTTTTGCACTGCGCATGTGCAGGGAGAGATGCAGAGACGCTGAAGGCTTGCAGGGGAGGACGGAGCCAGAAGCGGCGGGTGCGAGTGTGATGGGCGGGTGCGGGCATGCGCACTAATATGAGCAATGACAGACCTAGCCCATTTTTAAACGGGCTAAGGTCACTAGTTGTAATATAATAGACCCAACAAATGAGGTTAAATTACTATGCACCGTATGATGGCTCTATCTACAGTCACCATTGTCCAATAAATGAAGCATTGATACTTTTTTTTTCTAATTCTCACCAATACATTTTGTAAAAATATCTGACTGTAAGCATTAACATTTGTTTCAGCCTTAAAGATGTATTCTCCAGCAGGAGTACAAGATGCTGGGATTAAGTCGGAGGGATATTATATTTTGCCTCCAGATAAGAAGACAAGAGGAGATAAGAGCTTTGCACAATTTTCTTCAGGCGTGAACCACCCTATGCAAAATGTTCAGCTCCTAATGTGCAATGGAAATAGATCAACAGATGCACCCGATCTGGAGCAATCTTCTAGTACTAAAATATATTTTTTTCCTAATAGACTTAACATGAATATGCCTTGTTTTTTTGCACTTCCCAATAATCGAAATTTTGTGGAACCGCCAGTTCTATGTTTTGAGTGTGGAAAATTTTTCAAGAATAATGATCATCTCATGAGACACCAGAAGGACCACGCTAATGAGAGTCCCGTCTTCTGCTGTCGGTGTGAGATATCCTTCAGGTCATTTGAAGAGCTCATCCTACACCAAAGAGATCACTTACTAACAAAGTCATTTCCATGTCCAGAGTGCCCTAAATCCTTCAGATCAAACTATTGCTTGGGAGTACACCTGAGAATTCACACCGGGGAAAAGCCGTTTCCATGTTCCGAGTGTGAAAAGACCTTCAGAAGAAAAGGGGAACTCATCCTGCACCAAAGAATCCACACTGGAGAGAAGCCCTATGTTTGCATGGAGTGTGGGAATTCTTTTATGGAAAAAAGGATCCTTGATATGCATTTTAAGGTCCACACTGGTGATATACCCTTCTCATGTGTAGAGTGTGGGATGGGATTTAGTCGGAGAGTAAACCTTCTTAAACACCAGAAGAGCCACCACTCAGTGTGAGGGAGTGAGGGGCCTTTTGCCGTTCTAGAGAGTAGGAAATGTTGTAACTGAAGATGAAACCTTCAGCCCCAAAAGAACCACACAGGGGGAGGGACCTCTTAACTGCCTTGCTTTCTGCTGTTGGTGGGAGGGAAGGGGGGGGGGGGGTGATGCTTTCATTACTGTTTCACTTTTAAATTACTATTTTGTGTATCAATCATTGTGAGAAAAAAACGTAAAACATTAAAAACACTGTAGTTTGTATTCTAGTGTCTGTTTAATTTTTAGTTACAGTTTACCTGTAAAGGTGCTCAGATCTCCTATTCCTTTTGTTTGTAATAGTGCTACATTATACAACTGTTAGGGAGAGGCCACATTTGTGTCCAGGTAAAATGCTGGTGGTTTTACGTGGAATTTTTCCATATTTTGTGTGCATTTCTGTGCATGCGTCTGCCACCACACACTACCGGCGTCTGCTAGCAGTTTATGGGAATTGTACACGCCCTGCAATTTTATGCGACAGGGAATCCATTTTTTTTAAATGCACACAAATTGTGGCCAAAAGTTGCGACTGAACGCGCATGTTTCCATTGAAAAGCATTGTGTGTGTGCGATTTCACATTGCACAAAATTGAACATGCTTTTTAACAAGTGTGGCCCCAGCCTTAGGGTCCTTTCACATTTGTTCAGCTGCCTTGTAGAATAATCCTGAATGTCAACTCACTGTCCATATAATTCTATGGGCCTGTTCACAGATCTGCATTGTAACGGATTGCATTTTTCTAAATCGTTGCATGCAGGCTTTGAATGAAGGAGCATGGTATAATGTGTGCAGTGTGCAGTTCACACACATTATTACACCTGCATCATGCAAAGCACAACGGGGTTGATTAATTATAACAAATAGTGTGCCTTATCAGAGTAAGGCATCTCTCGGTGTTACAAGCCCTACAGCATAGAGCCAGATTAATCCATGTCATGCACTGATGAGGATCAAACAATCCGAAACAGTCTGTATGCATGTTGGATTATTATGGCTCTGTACAAATTAACAACCTGACACATCATTGCATTCCAGTGGTTCTGGAGGTGTGTTTAGCTTCTAAGGGTACAATGGTTAATTTGCATATATTCAGCAGTGTTGCACTGGGAGACATCTCAAGCTCACTCCAACCTGAATTATCGCAAATTCTTTCTGTTTTAAAAAAGCAAACTTTTGTTTTTTCTTATCAGAGTAACACATGCCTTATCAGAGTTACCGGGCTTTATCAGAGTAGCATAGCGAGCACTACAAACGTATGGATGCTAATTGCCAATGATGAGAGCTCCACTCGTCCTGCCCTGAGCCCCTGCAAGTCCAATCACTTTAAAGGATTGATTGGCCCAATAGGCTGCCTGTCAAGTTTCCTGTCAAGTGACAGGCAGCCTATTGGGCCAATCTTAGTGCGGGATAATGTCCTTAAAAGTGATTGGACCTGCAGGAGCTCAGGGCAGGACGAGTTGCCAATTACCAGGCATAAGTTCGTAGCGCTCGCTATGCTACTCTTTCTTTTGCCATATTGCCTGTCTCTTTCTAATGTCATAAGGAGCTTGTTGAATACGTCAGCAAGAAGCTTTTACGGCTGGAAGAGGTGAGGGGGCTAAAGGGGGTGACTCACAAAGCTTTTCTGTTGAATTATATCTCTTTACTTATTAACTCTCATTTTATCTCTCCTTAAATAACTTAAGTCATGATTTATCTCTCCAGAAGCTTGATTCATGAAAGTTTACCACGCTAAACCAGTGAGCTATAATATGGTAGAGGCCGCGCTGCATACCATTACGTGGCACTTCAAAGGCGTATGTGGAGCTTAAGCGCTCTCTACGCTGACAGTAGAATGCGCTCGCTGGTTTAACCCACGCTACTTAGCATGGTAATCGTTCATGAATCAAGCTCCTTATCTTAAAGGGAGGGTTCACGGGGAACAAAAAAATACTAATCCACTTACCTGGGGCTTCCTCCAGCCCGTGGCAGGCAGGCAGGACTTGCCCTCGATGCCGCTCCACAGGCTCCATGTCGTCTCCGGTGGCGCACCCGTCATCGGGCATCCTCCAGGCTGTACTGCGCAAGCGCAGAACTACTGCGCTTGCGCAGTACAGCCTGGAGGACGTCCGATGACGGCGTGAGACGCACGTTGGAGCGCAGAAGAGCCCGACCTGGAAGCCGGCCTGGCCAGGTCGGCTGCACCACCGGAGATGACCGGGAGCCTGCAGAGCGGCGTCGAGGGCACGCCCTGCCTGCCACGGGCTGGAGGAAGCCCCAGGTAAGTGGATTAGTTTTTTTTTTTTTTTTTTTTTTTTTTTTAATGTACCGTGGATCTTCCCTTTAAACACTTCAGGACAAGAGCAATTTTCACATATCAGCATTGCTCCCATTCATTCGCTAATAACTTTATTTCTACTAATCACACCTAAATGATTTATACATAGTTTTTTTTTTTCCAGGACAAATTAGGCTTTTAGTGTGTGAAAATCTTTTTAGTAATTACTAGGGATGGGACGAATCCACAATTTCTTCGAATCCGAATCCGGATCCGAATCTAAAAAGGTTCTCGAATATCTCGAACCTTTCGAATCCCGAATCTAACGAATCCTGCACATACGAATTGTGCGATCCGTGGTATAGTTGCCCGCAGTATAGGTACACAGGCCTAGGTGCCCGCAGTATAGGTAGCGAGGTAAAGGTGCCTTCAGTATAGCTAGCTAGGTATGGGTGCCTTCACTATTGGTAGCTTTCAGTATAGGTAGCAAGGTATATGGGCCTTCAGTATAGGTAGCAGGGTATATAGGCCTTCAGTATAGGTAGCAGGGTATATGTGCCTTCAGTATAGGTAGCAGGGTATATGTGCCTTCAGTATAGGTAGCAGGGTATATGGGCCTTCAGTATAGGTAGCAGGGTATATGGGCCTTCAGTATAGGTAGCAGGGTATAGGGGCCTTCAGTATAGATAGCAGGGTATATGTGCCTTCAGTATAGGTAGCAGGGTATATAGGCCTTCAGTATAGGTAGCAAGGTATATGTGCCTTCAGTATAGGTAGCAGGGTATATGGGCCTTCAGTATAGGTAGCAGGGTATATGGGCCTTCAGTATAGGTAGCAGGGTATATGGGCCTTCAGTATAGGTAGCAGGGTATATGGGCCTTCAGTATAGGTAGCAGGGTATATGGGCCTTCAGTATAGGTAGCAGGGTATATAGGCCTTCAGTATAGGTAGCAGGGTATAGGGGCCTTCATTATAGGTAGCAGGGTATATGGGCCTTCAGTATAGGTAGCAGGGTATATAGAGGCCTTAAGTATAGGTAGGTATGTAGGTAGGTATAGGGGCCTTTAGGTAGGTAAAGGGACCTTCAGTATAGGTAGCAGGGTATAGGGCCTTAAGTATAGGTAGGTATGTAGGTAGGTAGGTATAGGGGCCTTTAGGTAGGTAGGTATAGGGGCCTTTAGGTAGGTAGGTAGGTACGTATAGGGGGCCTTTAGGTAGGTATAGTGGCCTGTAGGTAGGTAGGTAAGTATAGTGGCCAGTAGGTAGGTAGGTATAGTGTCCTGTAGGTAGGTAGGTAGTTAAAGGGACCTTCAGTATATGTAGCAGGGTATAGGGCCTTAAGTATAGGTAGGTATGTAGGTAGGTAGGTATAGGGGCCTTTAGGTAGGTAGGTATAGGGGCCTTTAGGTAGGTAGGCACGTATAGGGGGCCTTTAAGTAGGTAGGTAGGTATAGAGGCCTGTAGGTAGGTATAGGGGCCTTTAGGTAGGTAGGTAGGTAGGTAAGTATAGGGGCCTTTAGGTAGGTAGGTAGGTATAGGGGCCTTTAGGTAGGTAGGTAGGTAGGTACGTATAGGGGGCCTTTAGGTAGGTATAGTGGCAGGTAGGTAGGTAAAGTGGTAGGTAGGTAGGTAGGTGTCGCTCCCCCCCCGTGCCTCCTCCGCTCACCCCCATGGCCTCCTCCGTCCCCCGTGCCTCCTCGCTCACCCCTGCATAAGTATCAACTCACATGTCCAGTGGAGCGCAGACAGAGCGGCAGACCTCGTCCTTACTTCTCGGTTCCCTCTAGTGGCCGGACCGGCTTTTACTGATGACGTCATTGTAAAAGCCGTCACTAGAGGGAACCAGGAAGTCAGCGAGAGGTCTGCCGCTCTGTCTGCGCTCCACTGGACGGGTGAGTTGATACAAAGTATGCGGGCGGCCGGGCGGAGGAGGCGCGGGGCGGTCGGAGGAGGCGCGGGTCGGAGGAGGACGAGTGCGAGCGGCGGATGCGCGGCGATGCAGCGTCGGGATTCGGCGGATTCGTAAAGTGGAAAATGGCGTCGGGATTCGAATCCATGAATCTCGAATATTTCCCAATATTCGAGGGATTCGTGGATTCGCCGGATTCGTCGTCCCATCTCTAGTAATTACCTTATTTTCTATGCATTTTAAAGGGAAAATAAAAAAAAAATAGAAAAAAAACATGCTATTCGCTGGACGCGGTGGCAGTCCCAGGACCGCCTAAAAACAGTCAGCATGCAGTCCTGGGGGCATGTTTTGCAGGAGATCACGCGCGCCGATGCGTGCGTATCTCTGCTTAAATGACAGAGCTCTGCTCCCAGCGGCAATCGGGAGACTTAGACAGCGAAACTGCCGTCTATTTACTATATACAGCACTGCGATCAGCAGCAGCGCTGTACTGGGGACAGCCGTGTGACATGGCTGTTCCCCTGGGTGGCAAGACAGCGATCCGACGGTGTAGGCTGAAGCCTATCAAAGCCGATCATGCTGATTGGCTGTTGGGGGGAGGGAGGGTAAAAAAAAAAATAGCAAAATTAATTAAAAAAATAAAGACATAAATATTTATATAAAAATAAATAAACATTGAGAGTGCAATCAAAGCCCACCAAAAGAGAGCTCTGTTGGTGGGCATGTGTGTTGAGTTGTGCGGCCCTGCAGCGAGGCCTTAAAGCTGCATTGGCCTATTTAGTAAAAAATGGCCTGGTCACTGGGGGGGGGAGGGGGGGGGGTGTTTAAGCCCATGGTCCTTAAGTGGTTAAACTCACAAATTGTATTTTCTTATCCATCCTGGTTATTACAACATTTATTGCGGACCTTATTCAGACATGCGATTTTTCATGCATCACTGAAACCTGGATTGATGCCAATGCGGGACCCACATTGGAAGCAACCATCCCATACAATTACTCAGTCCTAAGTGAGGGAAGACGAGACCGCAGAGGAGGGGGTGTAGCAATTTGTGGCAAAACAACTCTGCAGCTCAGGGCCCTGAATGTTGGCTCAACAAAGTCCTTTGAATGTATAGGTGCCCAGATCTCTGCTGGTAAAGGCTTCAAAATTTTAGTGGTTTATCGTCCCCCCGGAGATGCTGACCCTTTCCTACAGGAATTCCCAGAACTTCTGGCCATGCTGGCTCTGTCTTATCCGAGACGGATCATCCTTGGTGACTTCAACATCCGGGCTAATAACACTCAATCACAAGATGCAAATGAACTAATAAATCTCATGGGTGGACTAGGCTTCACACAAGTTGTAAAATCAGCTACCCACAGAGGAGGGCATACGCTAGACTTACTGTTCCACCTCGGAATGGACATTAGTAACATAACAGTAACCCCAGTGGTGTGGTCAGACCATCACATAATACAGTTTACTATTGAACATCACCCTATCAAGCAGCTCCCTAAAGAAACAATCAAAACCCGTCCCCTGAGTAAATTAACACCGGAGAGGATAACTGCCAACCTGGATTTTACAAATCTGCTCCACAGTCAAATGGACCCAAACTCTCTAGTAACCCAGTACAACAACACGATATATGAAACACTTGACAGTATTGCCCCATGGCGCACCAAATCAGCCACCAAAAAGCAGAAAGCTAATTGGTTTGACAAAACCATCTTGGATCTAAAAAAGAAAGGGCGCAGACTAGAAAGACAGTGGCGTAAATCAGGGACTGGGGAGCACAAATCTAGCCTAGTTCAACACCTCAGACAATACCAACAAGCAATAACCAAGAAAAAATCAGACTTTATCTCACACAAAATATCTACAGCCAACAACAGAGCTGCTCAACTCTTCCACACAGTGGAATCACTCTGCAATCCTTCCTGCCTAAAAGCCCCAACCACATAATCCAGGGAAAGGTGTGAAGAATTCTCTGCCTTCTTCACAAACAAGGTGTCTACCATCCGTGCCAGCATTACACCAACTACATCAATTGACCACTGGACTTTGCATCTGCCTACTACCGTACCACCATGGCAAGTCTTTGACACTCTGAGTGTAGAAGATTTTGGAATTCTCATTCAAAGTCTCCGCCCCACTACCTGCGACCTGGATCCTGGCCCAACTGGATCCTTAATGCAGTGCCCAGCGCTGTTCAGGCCAGCACTTCACAAAATCACTCAGTGCTCCTTGCAAAGTGGACTTTTCCCAGAAGAACTAAAGAAAGCAATCATAAACCCCCCCCTGAAGAAACCATCACTAGATCCTGATTCTGTAACCAACTACAGACCTGTGGCGAACTTACCATTCCTATTAAAAGTTATCGAGAAAGCAGTCGCCAACCAGCTAGAAGCCAGGCTTACAGATAACAACATCTTTGATACTTTTCAGTCAGGATTCAGGAAAAGGCACAGCACTGAAACAGCATTAGTCCGAGTAATGAATGATCTACTTACTGCAAGGGACAAGGGTGATTGCTCAATTCTGATTCTTCTTGACTTGTCAGCAGCATTTGATACTGTGGATCATGAAATACTAATCCAGAGACTGAAGAATTACTGTGGTCTAAGGGGTACTGTTCTTAGCTGGTTTCAGACCTTCCTATCTGGCAGGACACAGCAAGTATGTCTGGGCACACACTACTCTAATCCAGTGCCACTTGCCTATGGAGTTCCACAGGGTTCTGTATTATCACCATTACTCTTTGCAGTCTACATGCTCCCACTGGGCAAAATAATCCGGAACTATGGTTTAGGATACCATTGTTATGCAGATGACACACAACTGTATCTGTCCTTCAAGCCTGGCACCCAAGACCCATCAGCATCCATAAATGCGTGTCTAGTGGATTTACAAAATTGGATGAACACCAGCTGGCTGAGGCTGAACTCTGACAAAACAGAGGTGTTGGTGGTAGGTGGTCCACACATGATGGATAAAGTTCAAAACGCTCACCACCTCAAACTAGCAATTGGGGGAGATACTGTACAGTATAAAGACTCTGTGCGAAACCTTGGGGTGATCCTGGATGGAAATCTAAAACTCAGACAGCAGGTATCAGCTGTCGTCAAGTCTTCCTTCTTCCATCTAAGAAATATAGCGAAAATCAAACACCTTATCCCAGCTGAAGACCTACCTGCCCTGGTTCACGCATTTGTATCCTCCCGCCTAGACTACTGCAACGCCCTGTTAATCAGCTCTACAGATAAGGTTCTGCGCCCCTTACAGCTAGTGTTGGGCGAACACCTGGATGTTCGGGTTCGGGCCGAACAGGCCGAACATGGGCCAGATGTTCGGCATGTTCGGCCCGAACGCCGAACTCAATGGGAGTCAATGGGACCCCCGAACATGCCCATTTTGGGGGCCCCATGGGGTCGCAGGCATAAGGGGGGAGCATGCCCCGGTCGCGGGGGGGGGTCGGAAATTCCCCCCACCCCCTCCGCTAGCGCTCCCCCCTCTGCCCGCTTCCCCATACAAAAAGTTTGAAACAAGTTCAATAGTACCTGGGCTGGTGGCACTGGCTGGCAGTGGAGTGAGGAGGAGGAGGAGTCCGAGTAGCAGAGTGACGTTGAGGCCGGGCAGCGAGCGGTTCAGCGCTAGTACCCTTGTGGTACTTCCGCCCTTTCTCTGACCTCACGTCCTCTGCGTGATGACGCATACGAGGGTACGCGTGATGCGTACCCTCGTATGCAGAGGACGTGAGGTCAGAGAAAGGGCGGAAGTACCACAAGGGTACTAGCGCTGAACCGCCCGCTGCCCGGCCTCAACGTCACTCTGCTACTCGGACTCCTCCTCCTCCTCACTCCACTGCCAGCCAGTGCCACCAGCCCAGGTACTATTGAACTTGTTTCAAACTTTTTGTATGGGGAAGCGGGCAGAGGGGGGAGCGCTAGCGGAGGGGGTGGGGGGAATTTCCGACCCCCCCGCGATCGGGGCATGCTCCCCCCTTATGCCTGCGACCCCATGGGGGGCAGTATTCGGCCGAACAGGGCCCTGTTCGGCCGAACAGGGGCCCTGTTCGGCCATGCATTCAGTAGTTCGGCGAACCCCGAACAGTTTGGCCGAACACCACCAGGTGTTCGGCCGAACTCGAACATCACCCGAACAGGGTGATGTTCTGCAGAACCCGAACAGTGGCGAACACTGTTCGCCCAACACTACTTACAGCTAGTACAGAATGCTGCAGCCAGACTCCTAGCCAATGCCCCCCGCAGCTCACACATCACCCCAGTACTGCACACTCTTCACTGGTTGCCAGTAAAATGGAGAATCAATTTTAAGATCTGCCTGCTGACATTCAAGGCTCTACACCACATGGGACCCAAATACATAGCGGATCTATTGGAACTTTATGCCCCTCCACGCACCCTCCGCTCTGCCAACAAGATGAAACTGGTTATTCCCAGGATACACTTAACATTTGGTGCTCGGGCCTTTTCCTATGCAGCCCCTACTCTATGGAACTCACTTCCACAATCAGTACGAGAGGCTCCTTCTCTGGACAGCTTTAAAAAAAGGCTAAAAACTCACCTCTTTTCCCTAGCCTTTGAGACTGCATAATGCAGGGTCACAGCGCTTTGAGTCCCCAGGGAGAAAAGCGCTATATAAATATTATTGTTATTGTTATTATGTTCCTAGTACAATGGTGTAGTGTAGTGTAGGTATGGTGACAATATTGTTTTCGGAAATAAAGGTGTCTCTTTTCTGGTTTTTGATTTTTGCTTTCTCATTGTACACTATTGAGGATTACAAGATCGTATTTGTAAAAAGAATAGTAATATACCCTCATGGCATATTTGTTTAAAAATCCATGTTCTTATTGTAGCAATTGATAGACCTGAACTGGAACTCCTAAGACCAGTGAAAAAAAAAAAAAGAAATGAAAGGGTGCAGTTTCCTTATTTTCCACAAGATGGCGATCTCCAATTACCAGCGTGGAACGCATGGACAGGAACTAATGGAACATATGAGGCCCGGTTCACATTAGCGGTGGCTATCCGGAATAGCCGTGCCGGAGCCGCACCGCATGCTGGCCGGACGAAACGGACGCACGGCATAGCAATGTAAGTCTATGCCAGGGTTCACATGTGTCCGTTTCGTCCGGACCGGAGCCGGACCGGATCCGGACTCCGGTGTCCGTTCCAACATGCGCTATTTTTTGGTCCGGCTCCTCCGGCAGCCGTATCCGGGGCGGAGCCGGACTGCACCATCCGGCCAATGGAAACCAATGAGAACCGGAGAGCGCACAACACACTGGCAAAAAATCCGGATGTTCTACCCCACTTCCTATGAGGATTGTTGCGGCGATATTGTATCGGGGACACATGGGCAACCATTTTGGAGTGGAGCAGCACGAGCTGGAGATGTTGGCAGCATGTTGGAGGTGGAGGTGAGTGCTAAACAGCGGAGGGCCTGATTCCACAGGTCCCCCTTCTGCTGACCTCCCAGACCCCAACATTTTTTTTTGTTTTTATACAGGTTGTTATCTCTTTAAGAATCCGGATCCGGACCGCAACCGTGTTCATACCGCACGGAAACCGTATGCAACCGGACCGGATCCGGACAGGAACCGTACGGTTCAGGTCCGATCCGGCTCCGGTGCGGTCCGGACATCCGGTGCGGTTTTTGCAAAACCGCAAGTGTGAACCGGGCCTGAGACAGGATAGGTGAGGTAGGAGGAAGTTGAAGGGAGACATTATTGTGAGTGGCGAGACGGTAACTAGTAAGATAACAATATTATGTTATATATTATATTTATTATATTATTTATTTATGAATGCAGTTTATCTATGCGGCAAGCTAGGCAATGGGTGGTATGTCATAGAGCATGATGCATGTTGGGTTATGTTTGCTGGCTATAGAAGGACATCAGTGGAGGGAGATAGTTTAGGAGATACGTTTGAAAGACATAAAAATGTAGAAAGGTAAGGAGGATTCTGGGTGGTCACATAACTTCACTCTGATGGCTGGTATATGTATTTCCTTTTAAACAAAACTGGTTGCCTGGATGTCCTACGGTAGGCTGACCATGCGTCCTCTTTTGCCCGGACAGGTCCACTTTTTCAGACCTGCCCGGGCTGTCCTACCGGATTTCTGAAATGTCCAGTGAAGTAAAGAGAGCCGAACACACTTGCAGAGATCCATTGGGCTGAGATGAGCCGAACACTGCGAGCCAGCGACATAAGAACCGCTTGCAGAGATCCACTGAGGCTGAGATGAGCCGAATACTGCAAGCCCAAGCAGCAGAAGAACCGCTTGCAGAGAATCTCTGCAAGCGGTTCTTCTGCTGCTTGGGCTCGCAGTATTCGGCTCATCTCAGCCTCAGTGGATCTCTGCAAGCTGTTCTTCTGCAGCTTGGGCTGCAGGAGAAGTGAGCTAGGAAGTGCCGACAGCTAGGGGGAGGAGGCGGAAACAAGCCAGCGGCAATAACACACAGGCTGTGTGACTGAAAGCAAGTCATCGGAATGCCGGGGATAAGATAAAGAAGCCTCAGATGGGAGGGGGAGAAGAAAAGTGGACAGCCTGACACAGGACAGAGAGAGGAGGCTGAGATTGGAGGGGGGAGAGGTGAGCTGACAATAGAGGGAGAAGCAGAGTGCAGCCTCAGCCACTACTAGTGTCCTGCATGCTGTGCACTGTGTAGAAACCTCCAAGCCCTTGCCAGCCACAGTACTTCAACACAAGCTGGACACTTGTTAGACACCCTGTATACATGCTTGTTATATGCTATTAAACCTGTAATGTCTTAAAAAAAAAAGTCCCTTTGTCTCCTGTTGCAGCCAAGTTTTATTCTCGCAAGTCGATGTCCCTGGCCATGCGCATCTACGTTTGCGTTCCCTTCTCCATGAGTGTCCTGCGCGGGTGCAGTGCAAGGTTTTCTCGTACTGTGCAGGATGCTCTTGGTGATGGGAGTGCGAATGAGGACGTTTGTGTGGCCAGGGGCAGTGGACAATGACTTGCAAGTCCGGAAGAACAAAACTTAGCTGCGGCGGGGGACTGGTGGATCGTTCAGAGACGGTGTGTGCCCACGGAGGCTGCAGGGGGCTGGCAGAAGCTCCAGGTAAGTGAAACTTTTTTTAAAGACATTACAGGTTTCCTTTAAAGGAATTCTGAGATGTTTAATAGTTTTGTTTTCGTACTTACCTGGGGCTTCCACCAGCTCCATGAGGTGCGTGGACTCCCTTGCCTTCCTCTCCAGCCACTCTGTTATCTTATTATCCCCTCCAATAATCTGTCCAGTCGCACTCTTTGCGTTGGTGACTTGGTCAGAGGAGAACGAGGGAGGTATATTTAGGCAGCCGCACGCAGCATGGGGGAAAGAGCATTTTGTGGGGAAATGTGCTGCCAATCTCATTGCATTTGTCTGGAAATGTGCTGCCAATCTCATTGCATTTGTGGAGAAATGGGCTGCCAATAAGATTGCATTTGTGGAGAAATGGGCTGCCAATAAGATTGCATTTGTGGGGAAATGTGCTGCCAATAAGATTGCATTTGTGGGGAAATGTGCTGCCAATCTTATTGCATTTGTGGGGAAATATGCTGCCAATCTCATTGCATTTTGTGGGGAAATATTCTGCGAATCTGATTGCATTTTGTGGTCGGCCGGCCTGCGCCATGTGATCTGGAAAAAAAAAACGACCCTCCATGCCTGCGAAGTTGGACAGCACACTGCTTAGGTCTTGTATATTTGGCCCCACCCATGACCACGCCCACATGCTGTTGTGATCGTCCTCTTTTTTTGGAAATCAAAATATGGTCACCCTATCCTACGGATGCTCTGCCTCTAACTTAGCCCTAGACCCTGAACAAGAATGCATCACATTTCTCTCTGAAGACCGACTTCATTTGCGAGCTGCATGATTTTTTTCAGGTGTGTGATCCAGATACTGCTGCAGCCAAAGAGATCAGCAGGGCTGCCGGGCAACTGGAATGGTTTATTAGGCAATAAATATGGCTCCATATCCTTCTCAGTTCAGGTGTCCTTTAATAAAACACACACCTGACCAGACAAGTGAGTAGGATTCTAGGTCAGACACCTGTCACCCAAACATTTGTCAAGGTACAAGCTTAGGCAGAAAAAAAAGTGCCTTAAAGTAAACCTGTGAGGAAACCATTCTTTTCTAGGGGGTACTCACCTTGGCAGGGGGAAGCCTTGGCATCCAAGAGGCTTCACCCGTCGTCCTTCGTAAACCGCTTCCATTGCTAGGACCCCCAGATAAAGGTAAACAAAAACCAAAAACAATCCCTGTCAGCACTCCCCTCAGGCTCCAGCACAAATAGCCGAGCCCGATCAGGTCTACTCTGCTGCGTAGTTGCGAGGTGTCTGCACTTGCACAGTAGAGCGGACCCGATTGGGCTTGGCTATTTCCGCCAGAGCACATCAGAAAGCCACTACTGCGCCTACGCGCACCTCTGACAAGCCCTTGTTAGCAGATCTTCAGGGCTGCCAGCACTGGATCCCCTCTGGTGAGTAGGATGGGAGAAGCTTCCTTAGGATCCAGAGGCTTCTCCTCCTGAGGTAAAAACCCCATAGGGGCAGTTTTTTTTTCTCTTCAGGTACACTTTAACATCAGTTGCTAGTGTGTAGGGATGGTCAGAAATGCCAATTTTCAATCCCACTTAATTGTCGATTACCGAAAATCCGGATTCTGCGAAAATCCACATTTCTGATACCGATTACCAATTTCCACAGAAAAGGTTTTTTAATGTCATTTTTGTTAATAAAGTTATGGAATTTAGAAAAAATGTTTTGCAGAATCCGTTTTATGTTGTGGATGTTCGCTGTTATGCGGACATCCTTCATACACTACAGAATTCTCTGATTGGCCAAATACTTCAGTGTCAGAAGCATTGGATCAAGCCAAAGCTTTGGAAATTTGAATACCACATAGATTTTAGACCAATCACTAGATTTGGTAAAACTGATTTCCGAGGTTAACTACTGCATTCTCCAGTTTGTTTAATACTATTGAGTATTTCAGAGTCCTCTGACTGGCCTAAAATTGTCGATTTTTAGGCCAATTGCAACACTCGAAATTCAGAAAAACTCAGTAGTGTTGGACCAATCAGAGATTGTGGTAGTTTACTGCGGAAATTGGAATAACACGCAAATTTTAGACCAATCACAAGACTCATATACTACCACATTTTACGAGTCTTGCAATTGGTCTAAAATTTCTGCAGTATTTCAATTACCACAGAAGAATTCTGCAGCCTCTGGTTGGTCCAAATCTGTGGGCCAGGCTAAAATTAGGTTAGGCTAAAATTTCTGTGGTTAAGCTAAAATTTCACACACACAGAGGCTGGGTGTGCATATAATGCCCACCCATGTTGCTATACTGTCTCCCCCCTGCGCTCTGCTGTCACCCATAAATCACACATCGCTAGTCGGCTGTTTACCTCTTGATGTGTCAGTCTCCCCGCTCCTCCGCCTCCTCTATGTCGCTGCTCCCTGCCTGCGGCCCTTCCCTCCCCGCTGATTGGAGGGAAGGGACGCAGGCGGGGAGTGGAGATATAGAGGAGGCGGGGGAGCGGCGAGACTGACAAATCAAGAGGTAAACAGCCGGCTAGAGATGTCGCTAGCACGGCTTTGATTTATGGGGGCACAGCAGAATGAAGGGGAGGCACTGTATAGCAACAGAGGCGGGGCATTATATGCACACACAGCCTCTGTGTGCTAATAGGATTCTTCAAACCCACCTCGGGTTCTCTTTAAAAAAAATCTCTACCCAGAGAGGTTAGACGGACTGTTTTATTGTCTTATCTTTTTTATTATTTTACATTATAAAGTTTTGAAAATGTGCCTGGATAGTGACTGTACCATTATGTGTGTCAGGTCCCTATAAGGTGTCGGGATGTCCTTGTTTATTTCTCTATGGAGGGGCATTATATAGAAGGACACAATGACCTCCACAAGGACACTATGATGGAGAATCCGCAGATCCTCACATCACACGGTAAGAGGAGACTTTCATTTCTTGTAAAGGAGAGAGCAGTGTGGAGAGTTCACCTAGATCCCTCATCATTTAATAAACACATATAGAGAATGCATTCAGTCAGTGTGTGTGTGTTTCCTACAGATGGATGTAGTAACAGAAACCCAACAGAGAGATGTACAGGACCTCTTTATTTCCAGGGTTGTCCACCGAAAGATCCCACCATCCCCCACCATTATCAGGTTGGTGGAATTGAGGGTCACAAATTTGACTCTAAACCAAAACAGTTGTATTATTCTGTGTTTTTATTAGCTTAAATATATATTTTTTGCTTCCATGCTGTGGATTTAGGATGCAGAACAAAAAGTTAAAGTTAAACAGGAAGAAGAAGAGACATATGTGAGGGGTAATCAGCAGTCTATCCATGAAGGTGATATTATGAAGACCATTAAAGAGGAGATGTTTGTGAAAGCTGACCTGCTGTCTATGGAGGAGGGTGACACAATTAGGACAACTAAAAAGGAGGAAGAAGAAATGTATGTGAGGAGTGATCAGCAATCTATGGAGGAGGGTGGAGGGTGACACGATGGGGAAAATCAAAGAGGAAGAATTTTGTCAAAGGATCATAAGCACAAGTGAGAAATTCTAATACTGAACTGTTAATAGATAGACGTTACTGTGTGTCCTTCTTGGACTGTAATTCTTCTTAAAGTGAATGGGAACCGCATTTAAAAAAAAAATGAAGCAAATACTTACCTAAGGAGAGGGAAGGCTCTGGGTTGTATAGAGCCTTCCGTCTCCTCTCTCGGTGCTCCCTATCCTGTGCTGGCCCCCCCCCCATTTTAATCCCCCACCAAAAGGGTATTTGAAAGTCTTCGGGAGCCGTGTCCTCCCTAAGACGTGAGCGTGCAAGGGAGCGTGCTTGTGCAGGCGCAGTACAGGGCCGCCCTTCTTCAGAAGCACTCGGGCTCCCTGAAGACTTCTGAAGCCTCCTTCGGCCGGTTAAAGCAGTATTTGACTAAATCAGTCATACTGCTACCGGGCGAGCCTGCACTGGAACGAGGGGACCAGGAGAGGAGCCGGAAGGCTCTATAGGACCCAGAGCCTTCCCTCTCCTTGGGTAAGTATCTGTCTCATTTTTTTAAATGCGGTTCCCATTCACTTTAAAGGGAACCTTAAGTGAGAAGGATATGGAGGCTGGCATATTCATTTCCCTTTAAATAATACCAGTATCTGGCAGTTCTACTGATGCTCTGACTCGAACTCTTTTAGCCATAGACCCTGAACAAGCATCCAGATCAGATGTGTGTGCCAAGATTAGCCATATGCTAATGGTGTGTGATTCAGACACTACTGATGCCAAAATTATCACGAGGACTGCCAGACAACTGGTATTGTTTAAAAGCAAATACCGTATTTTTTGGCATATAAGGTGTTCCAATATATAAGTCACACCTAGGTTTAGAGGGCACAACAAGCAAGGGGAAAAAACTATACTAAATCTGGAGCATCCATGGTCCAGGACCATCTTCTACATGTTCTCCCCCAATTATTATTTCTCGTGCTGTCCCCAGTATGACCCCTTCTGCCCCCCTTGTGTCCTGTTCTGTTCCCATGTTCTCCCTTCTGTCCCCAGTGTGTCCGCCTCTGTTCCCCGTGTATACCTAGGAGAAGCGGCAGCTTGGATAACTTAATCAATGGCTCCAGCGGCGATCACAGAACACATCAGCAGAAACCAGCACAAGGGTAGCTGTTCAGGAGAGGAGAGGTCTGTATTGGCCGCTGGAGCCGTTGATTAGGTGAGCCAAGCTGCCACATCTCCTAGTTATGCGCAGGGGAAAAGGAGGACTCACAGGAAAAAAATATGGTAGCCTCCATATACCTCTCACTACAGTTGTCCTTTAAAGGGAAAATCCGCGCAAAAAAAAAAAAAAAAAAAACTCCACCTACCTGGGGCTTCTTCCAGCCCCTGTCAGTCGATCTGTGCCCTCGCCCCAGCTCCTCTCACTCCCGGCGTCCTACGCTGAAGAAGCCAACCTCGCCATGTCGGCTTCTGGGATGGCTTTATGTGCGCTCCACGGCGCAGTTCACGTGGTGTACGTGACGTCATTGGGTCTCTACTAAGCAGGCGCAGTAGCTCTGCGCCTGCACAGTAGAGACTCAATGACGTCACGTACACCACGTGAACCGCGCCGTGGAGCGCACATGAAGCCGACTTGGTGTGGTCGGCTTCTTCAGCGCAGGACGCCGGGAGTGAGAGGAGCTGCGGCAAGGGCACAGACCGACTGACAGGGGCTGGAAGTGGAGTTTTGTTTTGTTTTTTTCCCCGGATCTTCCCTTTAAAGGAGCGGGCCTTGCTACATAAACAACATGCGTAACTAAGGAAGGCATGCTACGCTGCACGACTGTGTAGCATGCCTTCCTGAATTCAGCTTGCGGTGCTGTCATGTTGCTTGGGTTGCTGCATCAGCACAACACAGAAGGAGGAATAGATATGCTTAGTAGGGTGAACGATGTTTTTAGCAGCTACTATTTCTTTATATTCTCAGCAAATGCGAAGATTCAGATTCAGCTCAGCGGTATACTATGTTAAGCAACCTGTCCGAGTTATTCGCTACAAAGAACAAATGAAGCACAGTCATGCTGGGATGTTTGACTACATGTAGTAATAGAATGGTTGGATTATGTTATATATGAGTGTTATTACATTTTAATATGCAGAAGTCCTTTTTACTTCCTTTTTGTATTTTTCTCCTTTAAAATAAATGCAGTCTTTGGAAGGCAAGAAAGACATTTCAAGTGAAACAGTAAAGGCCTATACGCACGTTTAATTACAGAAAACCTGTAACAACAAAAAGTTCCCCTGGGGGGTACTCACCTCAGTAGGGGGGAAGCTTCCGGATCCTATAGAGGCTTCCCTGTCCTCCTGTGTCCCACGGCGGTCTCGCTGTGCTCCCCGAACAGCGGGGATGTAAATATTTACCTTTCCGGCTCCAGCGTAGGTGCAGTATCAGCTCTGCGCTCGGAGATAGGCAGAAATAGCCGATCAGTGTCGGGCCGCTCTACTGCACAGGCGCAAGCCTCCTGCCCCTGCGTAGTAGAGCGGACCCGACAGAGATCGGCCATTTCCACCTATCTCCGTGCTGAGAGCCGCAACAGCGCCCCCGCTGGAGCCAGGAAAGTAAATAAATGTAGCTTGTTGAGCCTGGATTGCCGGAGACTTCGAGGGAGCCAGTGCTGGATTGCCTGCAGCTACAGCGGAGGGGGAAGCCTCATTGGAACCCTGAGGCTTCCCCCTACCGAGGTGAGTACCCCCCAGGGGAACTTTTTTTTTTGTTACAGGTTCCCTTTAAAGGACCACTATTGCGAAAATTGTCAAATTTAAAATACATGTAAACACATACAAATAAGAAGTATATATGTTCCAGGGTAAAATGAGCCATACATTACTTTTTTCTTATCTTGCTGTCACTTTCAGTAGGTAGTAGAAATCTGACAGAACCAACAGATTTTGGACTAGGCCTTCTCTTCCTGGGGGATTCTCGGGGTTTTCTTTATTTTCAAAAGCACTTGAAAAGCAGTTGCTTCTCCAACAGCTAAAAAAGTGTGCAGCGAGCATGGAGACTAGTCAGCATCTTTATATAAATCTTTTTTAAGGAGTATCGCTATAAAAAATTAAGACCATGCTGAGAATCCCCCATGAAGAGGTGGACTAGACCAGTGATCTGCAAACTTGGCTCTCCAGCTGTTAAGGAACTACAAGTCCCACAATTCATTGCGGGAGTCTAACAGCCACAGCCACAGTCATGATTCATAAAGGCAAATGCATTGTGGGACTTGTAGTTCCTTAAGAGCTGGAGAGCCAAGTTTGCAAATCACTGGACTAGACCAAAACCTGTTGGCTCTGTCAGATTTTTACTACCTACTGTGACAGCAAGAGAAAAGTAATTTATGGCTTACCTTAATGTGGAAGAAACATACTTCTTATTTGTATATGTTTACATGTATTTTACATTTTACAATTTTCCGCAGTAGTGGTCCTTTAATGGGGCCCACATAGGGGCGGAGCCACGCAGGTGTGACATTGCAGGAAGGAAGGGGAGGAGTGGGAGAAAACAATGCTATCGCCCTTCACGTGGCTGAAGTGATTCACCAGGACAGAGCGCTGGCCAAGCGGTCAGGGGGCAGCGGGGACTGCCAAGCACGGCAGAGGCAGTCATTGTCGGTCACCTGGATTGAGTTTCATCTGGCGTGTTTATGGAGCTTAAGTTTCTTCATAGCCCAAAGTTTTGGACAATGTTGAATGGTGCTAGAACCCTATTTGTTGTTTACAACTGCCCCTGTTAGTGAAATTTGCCCCACTTCCTGTCCATGGGATGAAATTGGGACCTCCTATCACCTCTCTCATTCTAATGATCCCTCTGGTCCCGAGAACACGAAATGAGAGATAGCAATAGATATTGAACAGGTTTTGTTTTTCCCAAAAGCGTTTTCATTTTATTATCATATCCATTATTTTTTGTGTTTGGATAATTTTACACTTTTCAAATTAATTCCAACTTTTTCTCCTGCAGGGGGACAAGATATTGGGGGCACGTCAGATGGACACCTTGTGTCACCCTCAGACGATACAGAGGATTCCTTTCAATCACAGACTGCTATACATACGCATAATGAGGGGTTTCCATGTCCTAAATGTGGTAAATGTTTTGCTTCAAAGATCTATCTTGGCAAGCACCAGAAGAGACACTCCCTGTGCGCCACAATTTCATGCCCAGAGTGCCCAAGACTCTTTAAGACAAAAATAGATCTGATTAGGCACCGGAGAGTCCACACTGGTGAGAAGCCCTTTTGCTGCCTCATGTGCGGAAAGTTATTTGCACAGCTACCAGGACTCAATGCCCATTTGAAAAGCCATATGGGCGAGAAGCCCTTCCCATGCACAGAGTGTGGGAAATGCTTCCCAGAGAAACAATACCTAGTCATCCACCAGCGCACGCACACCGGTGAGCGTCCTTTTCCCTGCCTGGAGTGCGGGAAATACTTCGCCCAGAAGTCCCATCTCCGCACACACCAGAGAATTCATACAGGCAGACGACCCTTTTCCTGTTCAGAGTGTGGGAAATCCTTCTTTGAGAAAGCACACCTTCAAAAGCACCGGAGGACTCACACTGGGGAGCGTCCTTTTTCCTGTTCAGAGTGTGGGAAATGTTTCACACAGAGGGCATCTCTCCTAGAACACAAAAAGCATCACACAGACGAGCGTCCATTTTCCTGTTCTGAGTGTGGGAAATGCTTTAGCCTGAGAGGGGACCTCCTAAAGCATCAGAGGCGACACACCCTTGAACGTCCTTTTTCATGCTCGGGGTGCGAGAAACGTTTTAGCGTGAAAGTGGACCTGCTGGCGCACCAGAAAGTTCACAAAGCCTGGGAAAGCTCAACTGTGCAAAGCACCACTGATTGAAAACAGTGTAGTGCAGAAAAACAGATGCCTGTATGCTGTTTATATTTGTTGTTCTGCAGTATAGGAAAGATTATTGTGCTTTTTCTGAGGCACATTATACTCTATAGGGACCATATAAGTAAGTAATGCAAATATTGCAAAAGACATCTGCATAGAAGCCTTCAGTAATACCAGTTGCCTGACTGTCCTGCTGATTCTCTGCCTCTAATACTATTAGCCATAGATCCTGAAGAAGCATGCAGCAGATCAGGTGTTTCTGACATTATTGTCAGATCTGGCAAGATTAGCTGCATGCTTGTTTCTGGTGAGATTCAGACACTACTGCAGCCAAATAGACCAGCAGGGCTGCCAGGCAACTGGTATTGTTTAAAAGGAAATTAATATTGTAGCCTCCATATCCGTCTCATAACAGTTGTCCTTTAAAGAAAGGGTGTTTCTGCTGCAGATTTGTGGTTCCTTTAGCTGCCCTTGCACTGATCAATTTACCCTGGCAGATTTGATCACTGTAATCGAATTTGCAGTCTGATGCCTCAGCATGGTCACCCTGTTGTAATTTTGGTTGATTTTTCAGCCAAATTTGCTCAAAATTATTGATCGACCAGGATGGAATTATTCATCGACCAGGATGGAAGATCTAGCTCAAAAATGGGTAGGGGAGCATCAGACAGCCCCCCTCCCCCCCCGGTCTCCTCTTAAGATAATATTGCTCCCCGTGCCTCTGTGGAGTACTCCCGACATCAGAGCAAGCTCACCTGTCCAGCCTAAGCACTCCCTCCAGTCTATGTCCTTCCATCTTCATCCTTGCCGGCGCCCATTTTCCGGGACCTGGTGGCATGTTACATGACAGCGTACATGCAGCCGGGTTACAGAGAGCAGGTGCCAGGGAAATGAAGACACAGACTGGAGGGAGCACATCGGCCAGAAAGGAATGGGTAAGTGTGCTCTGATGACGCGAGTACCCTGATGGGGCACCAGGGGAGCAATATTAGCTTGAGGGGAGACTGTCTCTGGGGCCTGAAGAGACAATACAATGCAGGGGAACAAAGAGACCAACTAGTGGTTCCATAGATTTTTACAGATTCTATGCCAAAATCCATTCAAATTCTATGTGTAGTGTGTGGCAATAATAGACACCTCTCTGATTAGATTCTGATCTAAGAGATATCTATTTTCTGGCCACATCTGGTGCGCATCTATAAGAAGATGGGCACCTTTTATCATTTTTTGCTGCAGATGTGTAACTCCTTTATCTCGTTCTCTGGTGTGGGAACCCCGTACATTACAAGAAAATGCTATTAAAAGATACCCAGCTCTGTGGTACAATTGGAATACATAGTTACTCAGCGGTTCATGCACGATATGTGCATGATATGCATTACCGTAGTAACGGTCATGTTAATCATGTACTACGGTCCAAGCTAATTGCATTACATGCAGTACACTGCTGGAGGTAGCAGCGGTAATATTGCCATGCATTACCTGTGGGCAGCAATATTACTGGCAGATATTGCATCAACCCCATAGTTAGTTGGGTTGAAAAAAATACATTCTATCGAGTTATTAGCAATAACCTATTTGATAAGAAAACCCTGGACTTTCCTATTTGACTGTTCAGCAGATAATTAACATTATGATGTATTTATACAGCACTTGTTGCACTGCTTGTTATGATTAAATCATATTTTACTCTGAGCATCTTCTTATGAGTAGAACAAATAGGGGATTCAATGGCCTCAGTGAAATAACAAGTCTTTATTCACTGGTGCTCTCTTAAGGTGGCCATACATCTAGAGATTATGCGGCCGATAGACCATCTCATTAGATAATTATTATCGAATTGGATGAAAATCGGTATTGCAACAAGCATGCCCAATTGTCGATTCGACTGATCTCGGGCCAAAATCAGTTAAATGTGTAGATCAAGCAAGCTGGAAAATCTCAGGCCAACATGGTCGATCAGGTGTGTGGCGGTAACAGTGTGCGATATTGGGATCGTGCATTAAAATCATTCACCTGGCCAGTCGCTGCAAGTCCAGCTACTACTTCCTCATTTGCGTCCCACAGGGCTGCTGCACTGGTGTGTGTGACATCACACACATGCTATGCATTGGATGCCAATAAGGAAGAAGAAGCAGCTACAACCGGCAGGTGAGAGATTTTAATGCACATGCGTAAGGGGGAGGGGCACATTAACATTTGGGGGGATAGCGACAGAGGTGGGGAGGTCACAAGACCAATTCCTGATAGATTACATGCTGACTTCGGTTGGGAATCGGCCTGCGGTGTATGGTCAGCCAACAGATCTCTCCTGGATCAGATAAGATCAGAGAAACATCTGTCTCTTGGTCGAGCTGCCTTTACATCTGACAACAAGGGTGCTTCACAAAGCTGATGCATGAGATAAATAAAGCGTGATAATTCATGAGATAAACAGAAAGGGGTTTGATGCACTACTTCAGGTCTGTCCAAATGGCCGCATTCGGCCCTCGAGAACTCTTGCTGTGGCCAGTCTCCTTGCTTTGTCACTCTGCTTCTGCCACGCCCACCTCCTTCTCCCCCCCCAAACCCAGGATGTTGCTGCTCCACCACCTCCAGACCAAGACTCCCGTGATCAAGTCCACAGAGATGGACAGCACTGCATTACATGATTTATCTCTCCATGGGCCTGATGCACCACACTGCAGTAAAGATGCTGTGGACAGGGAGCACACGGCACTTCAGTTGCCCCTTAAAGAACAAG